>NC_082719.1:79464431-80091468 GCF_030144855.1 Hypanus sabinus
TTTTTTGTTACATGGTATCATAATAAATTTACCAGTGAAGTGGAGAAGTTTAAAGAGAGTGGGGAACCAAAGTCTGGATACGTAAAAGGAAATTTAGGAGCTGGGATGCTGGTGAGCGAGAGAGGAATGAGGAAATCAGAGTGAGTGCAAATGGAGTGCAGTAAACATTACCTGATGCACCATTATTTTTTTGGGTGGGGGGAATTCTGATCTTGGACAGCAGATTATTGGAGTTATACTGTTTCAAAATCTCCAAACTGAGTGATTTGACCAACATATTAAATTATAACATGTTTAAGCAGCCATTTTAACCATTCTGATAAAAATGGGAACTATGAAATATTTTGTTTGGTCTTGATCCTTTATCCTGGGACTCCAAGCTGCATTTTATTCAAATTGTTCTTAAATATTTCCAGACATCTGCTTGGAAATTCTGAGCATCTGTTTCCTGCTGGGATTCAGTTCCATGGCTCCAGGGCTGAGAAATAAGCTTGTTAAATATTACTCAATTTCAAATTATCTTAAACAATACATACCAATCATTTTCTGCACAGCATTGTTGATAAAAATCAAGGGAAAAATGGTGTGTGACTACTTCAAAAACAGGTCAATTGCTGCTTTTTAAATTTTGAATGTTATTTAGATGAAATAGGTTGACGAGTTGCATGAATTGTGCATACACCATCAACCATATAAATTTAAAATCCTGTGAAAATCTGTTCAATGTGATCTATATTAGTTCCACCTCGTCTATTGTTTGATAGGTAATACACATGAACATTTAATCAAAAGGCAAAGAACAAGGAATGCTGAGTTTCTCATGTCATATGAAATATAACTTCAACTGCCTTGTGTATTAAATGTAAACCCAGATAACCCGACAATTTTCATTGGTGAAGGAAATTCTTCTCTTCTGCACCTTCCTATGTAACCGTAAGACTATAGGCAAGAAGCAGAACTTGCGATTTGGCCCATCAAGTCTGCTCTGCCATTCACTTATGGCTGATTTATTATCCCTCTCAACTACATTCTCCTGCTTTCTCCCTGTAACCTTTAACACCCTGAGTGTGAACCTATTAATCTCTGCTTTAATATACCAAAGGACTTGTCTTCCACAGGTATTTATGGTAATGAACTCCATAGATTCACTACCCTCTGGATAAAGAAATTCCTCCTCATCTGTGTTCAAAGTGTATGTCCCTCTATACTGAGGCTGTGCCCTCTGGTTCTAGATGCCCCCACTATGGGAAACATCCACTCCATGTTCACTCTATCTTCGCCTTTCAATTTCCATTAAGTTTCAATGATGACCCCCCCCCTCATTCTTCTAAATATCAGTGAGTAGTACAGATATAGAATCATCAAATGCTCTTCAAATGCTGTGGGCCCAAAGACCCGAGGTCTTTGTGATCTTTGGGCACAGAGCTCGTAAAAAGCAACAAAACAGACTTTTTAACATCGTCAACCAGTGGATTGTTGTTATGTCTCCTGCTCACTGTGAAAATGGGGGACACTTCCCTCTCCCTTGCCAGGGAGGGAGAGAACCTGTGGGTTGCCAAATGCTGACTGAATTGTGATGGTCTTTGGGGTAACTGTAAGGTCTGTGTCTTTGCTATTGCTTAGCTCACGCTCAGGTGTGCCTTTTGTTTTGCTGGTTGGGGGAGTGGGGATTGTTGCTTGCCGCCACTTGCACGTGGGAGGGAGGAGCTGGAGGGGGTACTTTGGTACTCACGTTTAACTGCCATTCATTCTTTGGGGCACTTCTCTGTTTTCATGGATGTTTTGCAAAGAAAAAGCATTTCAGGATGTATATTGTATACATTTCTCAGACATTAAATTGAACCTTTGAACCTTTGAAAAGTTAACCCTTTCATTCCTGAAGTTATTCTTGTGACTTCCTCTGGACCCTCTTCATTGCCAGCACATCTTTTCTTAGATATGGAGCCCAAAATTACTCACAATATTGTAAATATGGTCTAACCATTGCTTTATAAATTTTCAGCATTACATCTGTGTTTTTGTATACCAGTCCTCTTGAAATGAATGCTAACATTGCATTTGCCTTCCTTACCACTGACTCAACATGCAAGTTAATCTCTAGGGCAGCCTGCATAAGAACTCCTAAGTCCCTATGCGCCACTGATATTTTGATTTTTACCCAGTCTAGAAAAAAGGCTTTATTTCTTCTACGGAAGTGCATGACCATACACCTCCCTACATTATATTCCATCTGCCAATTTTTTGCCCATTCTTCCAATCTGTCTGAGTCCTCCTGCAGATTCTCTGCTTCTGCAACAATACCTGCCTCTCCATCTTATGCAGCATCTGAAAACTTGATCAAAGAGCCATTAATTCCATTATCTAAATCACTGACATATAACTTGAAAATAAATGATCCTAATACCACCTCCATTGGAACACCACAAGTCACTAGCAGTCAACCAATAAAGGCCCCACTCTATGCCACCTGCCAGTCAGCCAATCATCTACCCATGCTAGTGTCTTTCCTGTAATTCATTTTGGCCCCTTAAGCAGCCTCGTGTGACCCCTTGTCAAAGGCCGTCTGAAATTTCAAGAATACAACATCCACAGACTCCCCTTGGTCTGTCTTGTTATTTTCTCAAAGAACTTCAGCAGATTTCCTGCTAAGGGAACCATGCTGACATTAGCTTACTTTATCATCTGTCTCCAAGTACCCCCAAACCTCATCCTTAATATTGGACTTCAACATCTTCTCATCCTCTGAAGTCAGGCTAACTGGCCTATGATTTCCTTTCTTCTTCCTCCCTTCCTTCTTAAACAATGTTTGCAATTTTCCAATACTCTGGAACCATTCCAGATTCTAGTGATTTTTGACAAATCATTACAAAAGCCTCTACGGCCTCTTTGTCACCTCTTCCAGAACTCTACTGAAGGTTTATCTTATAAACTGTGAGAAAAAAACTTATATAGACTATTGGTCTCTTTTTATTTGTTAGCTTATTACTAGCAGTAGACCCAAATGTCATATTTTCATTTCAAAGGACACAATTTTACTAGAATATATCAAGAAGTACTAAAATTGTTCCTTTGTCCTGTTACAGCAATGACAATGCAGTTCATCAGCCACCGTTTCCCTGACTGCCATGATCCAACAATAGGTAAGCCAGTACGCTGCTTTATTTTTTTCTTCTTACAAAATAGTAAAGTGTAAAAGGAGCTTTTCTGGTGTATATGATACATAAACTATTCCCAGGTTTCCAGCCAGGTCGAGGTATTAATTTTAACTGAGGTTTCGATGACAAACTCTGCCATCTTCATCAGGGATAATGCCTAGGCATGTGTAGTCTGGTGGTATAGACACTCAACTGTCATTGTCTATCGGTTCTGATTGGTTTGTCCTCGTCATATTCCACTTCTTACCTAGAGTGAGACCTTCGTCCTTCTACTTTGATTAACCATGCAACAATTATTTTGTACACGGAGTCTCCAGGAGGAAATAAGACAATTACATATGACATTCCTACTGAATGGTTACAAAACGAAGGAAATCAATTGGATCCCTAAAAGGGCTGATGGAAAAACTAGGAAACCTAACAAGGAGAAACCTGTCCCTATCACCTGAATTCCCTATATTTCCACAGTTTCCAGAAGGATCACCAGGATTCTGAAGAAATACTGTCATAATAGCATTCACAAATCTGTAAGTAAGTTCAAATCCCAGCTTATGCAGGTCAAAGATGACCTGAGATTCAGCCTGTGTTTATAGGATTCCCTGTGAATATATCAGCCAGATGGTGGAAACCAGCAACAAGGAGCATAGGAGGTGTATCCATTTGGCTTACCCAGAGAAATTGGGGGTAGCAGAACATTACATAAGCAATGACCACAGGATTGACTTTGTGCCATGCCAATGGTTTTTGGGTCCGCCTGGTGATGGAGTCATTGAATTAAGACTGGAGAATAAGAATCTCAAAGACAAAGGTCTCACTCTTAAGTAAGAACTGGAATATGATTTTAATCAAGGTGGAAGAGTGAAAACCTGATTGGTTGAGACTAACCAATCAGGTGGGATGGATGATGAGAGAAGCGTATACATAACACAGGACTAGACTAGATTATCCCTGATGAAGATGGCAGAATTTGTCATTAAAATGTTGATTAACCTCAACACCTGGACCTGGTTGGAAGTCTGAGGAGAGTTTACGCAAAATAGTAAGGGTTTAGAAATCATTTCTTGATTGCTGCTCAGCAAAGAGCTCAGGCAACTATATATAAAAATTAGAATTGGGAGCAGAAGTAGGCCATTCAGCCTCTCAGGTTTTTTCTACCTGTAACCCCCTGGGTCGCCTCAGGCTCGCTCAGCTCATTCTCGTCTAGGGGGAGCAGCCTTCGGCCCCGCCAAACTGGGTAATCTGCTGGTGTGGATGCTGTGTGATGTCCCCGCCTCGCCCAAAAACAGACAGTACACCATATGCGATTAAATGAGTACAATTTATAAAGGTTACTATAACTAAGTGATTAATAATGATACAGTATATATGAAGAAAAAAATAAAGAAAAGGTGCCAAACTTATCAAAGTCCAAACCACTTCGTGCACAACCGTTGGAGCTCAATTACTGAAGTCTTCTGGTCACCATTCGATCCCCTCCGAACTCCTCGACTCGCAGCTTAGGACCATCCGAAGTGGTTAACCATGCACAACTAGCTTCATCTCCTCTCCTGGCCTCGGACCCCCGCTTGGGGTCTGTTCCTCGCCCAGCTTACAGCATCGCGCCCTCTCTCTCTCACCCCCTCGCGCCGATCTCCCCAAAAGCCCACCAACAATAGCTTACAGACTCAGAAGTCAGAACAACATTAATCCCAATTGGTTTACAAAGGAATACAATTCTCGTTATCAGTAAATTTTAACCCAAACAAGCTTCCAGCACACTCTCGCAACAAAGAAGCATTCCTGCTTTTAACAAAACAAAGAAGCCATTTTGATTACATACACAGTAACAAAGAAAAAAGAAGAAACCCCCTTTACATACCATTTAGTAAGATCACGGTGGCTCAGATGGGAGTTTGAACTATGCATTCCCTTCTCCACCAGCAACCTTTCACCCAAAAAATGCACCATTGTAACGATTTTCTCAGGAAATTTGGTACATCTCCATTGATGCTCACTAAGTGCATCATCAAAAACATTCTACCCATGCTCTGTCCAAGGCCACAAGAAACTGCAATTATGGCATTATCTTAAGTCATCACAAAAATCAGCCCGTATCACCAGGGTCAAGGACAAATTCTCTCCCACTATTGTAAGACCTCTTGAACAATGAGGTGTACTCTCAACCTTACAATCTACCTCATCATGGCCTTGCTCATTATTGTCTGCCTGCACTGTACTTTCCATGTAACCGTAACACTATAATCTGCTTTCTGTTTTTGCTTTTCCCTTTTACTGCCACAATGTATTGATGTGATGAAATGATCTGTATGGATGTCCTGCAATAAAAAAGGTTTCTCATTGTATAAGTGACAATGAACCAATTACTAATTACCTGTTACACCCTTGCTTTGCAAGAAACCACCTACCTACATCTTAAAAAATGTAAAGTTACTGCGATTTGGTGCTCTTTGAGGAAGAGAGCTCCAAAACCTCACAACATCCTGAGGGCAAAAGGTTCAGATAGTCATCAGTAAAATTTTAAACTGGAATTCTTAATTCCAGATTCTGCTGCAGGAGAAAACAGCCTCTCCACATCTACCTTGTCAAAACCCCTAATGCAGATTGGAACCTCTTTATTCCAAAAGGTTTTGACTGGGTAGAATTTGTTAGGTGCATCTCAAGGGTTTCTTAAATCATGATGTAAATAGTCCAATGAGAAGAGGGCCTATACTGGTCATCTTCAGAACTGAACCTGGTTAGTTGATTGACCTTTCAGTGGGAGGACACTCAGGAACAGTAACCACAATTCCTTAAGTTTAAGATAGCTATTGATGTCATCTTATAGACTGCACTTAGCTATTATTTGATCTTATGGTCTATTATAGACTACTATAATGATGGATGGAGTTTAATGCAGCCAAATATAAGGTATTGCATGTTACACTTTGGAAAATATAATGTGAAAGGACACTGGTAAAGCCATTAACAGTGTTGGTGTATAGAGGGATCTTGGGGTCCAAGTACATAGCTCCCTGAAAGTAGTTGTAAGCATTTGTTTAGTGTAGTGATGGAAGTGTATGGCATCCTTGCATTTATTTGTTGAGGTGCTGAGTTCAAGGGTCAGGAAGTTAGGTTGCAGCTTTATAAAACTCTAGTGAGGTCATATTTGGAGTATTGCATTCAATTCTAATTGCTCCTTATAAGAAGAATGTTGAGGTTTTGGAGAAGTTGCAGAAGAGGTTTTATCAGGATGCTGCCTGGATTAAAGGACATGTACTTTAAGGAGAGGTTGGGCAAACTTGGGTTGTTACACTGGAACGGCAGAGGATGAGGGGAGACAGTACAGAGGTTTATAAGATTATGACAGGCATAGATAGCATAGACAGCTGGTATCTTTTGTGCAGGGTCAAAATATCTAATACCATAGGACATTGACTTAATGAAACAGGGTGTAGGTTCAAAAGAGATATGCAAGCAGGTTATTTTTATAGAGTAGTGGGTGCATGGTATTTGCTGCCAATGTCATTGGTGCAGGCAGATATGACAGAGGTGTTCAAGAAGCTCTTAAACAGGTGCATGAATGTGCAGAGAATGGACAGATATGTTTAGTTAGGCATTTAATTACCATCTTAATTAGTTTGGCACAACATCGTGTACCAAGGGCCTGTTTCTGTGATGTATTTTTCTGTTTTATCTTCTGTCTTTCAATCTAATCAACAGACACTGTTCTAATCTCGAGCAGATACAAGCCTTGCCTGTTTAACCATTTTTTTCATATGACAACTGGCACATTCCGGGTTTAGTCAAGCATGAACTGATTCAAATGTTGGCATGGCTGATCAGCTGAAACTGTTGAATGAAATGTTAAATCTGCAATCTTTAATGTGCCAATTTAGAGTATGAAGTGCTGGTCCCTGAGCTTACATTGTTTCTTGGAGCTGATTGGGAAGTACATGGAAGGGTGAGTGTAGATCTTGGGTAGAGAATTCAAGTAACTGTACACTGGAAACCTAGGGTCACCCACATATACTAAAGAGAGTAAAGCTTTCCCCAGTTTGCATTCTGTTTCCCTGGATTATCATGAGCAACAAATGTATTATGATTATTCTTGTAAGTGGTGTCACAGGTGGATTGGGTCATAAAGACAGCTTTTGGACCATTGGCCTACATAAATCAAAGTACAGGATAATGTCATGGGTAACAGATGACACACATTGTTCATAATAGAAACAGTTTTACATAATTTCCAAACACCACCATTGAGTTGTTCTGTTCACTAAGATACAGTGTCTGATGTAGCATGTAAAACACTCTTGCATGTTTTATTAACAAAGTCCTATAGTGGCCACCCTGATGCTCTCGGATGATTCCAGAGTTATTCAACAACATGTCAACCAACATGGTTGCGATGATAATGTCAGAGTTTTGGAAGTGGCATGGTACCATGTGGTTTGCACAGGCGGAAGCCAATTCATGCTGTGAGAATTCACCGCTGACACTACCAAATTATACTACATCATAGCATCGCTAAGTAGCTCCACTGCAACCAGCGTGGTGAGTCTACTGGAAGACCCACCTGCATATGATAAATATGTCACTCTGAAAACTAATTTATTACAGACTGTTAGACTGTCTGTGTCCCAGTGCCCCAAAACATTGCCTGGCCTGGGTGATGCTAGGCCTTCAGAACTAGTGGATCATAAGCTATCTCTCCTGGGCAATCACTGTCCTTATTTTATTTTTAAATGACTCTTAATGCAACAAATGCCTGATCAAGTTCACATAGCCCTCACTAATATACCCATGAAGGACAATTGGGAGCTTGCTAAAATGGCTGATAATCTACATCAGCCAGGAAGAGGTACCTCGATCCTCTTCCTTTCCCTGTCTCAATTAGCCCTGTCAGCAGAGCCTCCAACAGACTCATGCCTGTGGCTCCGAACCGAACAACACAGGCTCTGGTTTTCAATAGGTTCAGTAGGTACATTTAATGTCAGAGAAGTGGATACAATATACATCCTGAAATTCCTTTTCTTCGCAAACATCCACAAAAACAGAGGAGTGCCCCAAAGAATGAATAACAGTTAAACATTTGAACCTCAAAGCCTCCTCTCAACTCCCCCCTCCCATTCACAAGCAGCAGCAAGGCAACTGTTTTTAACTCCATTCACAGTCATTTGCATCTGGGCGGATCCAGCCTTCACAGAAATTGGTTGCTTTAAAGACTGTGTGGCAAGGCCTAAGGAATGACGTCTGAGAATGGAATGCAGTCTATGTTGTGTGTCAACAGTCAAAAATTAACTGTTACGTTCGGGCACCATCGGCACGTTTTGAGGTCCTGGAGCGACGGTTTGTCCATGTTGATGTGGAACTGATTGGTCCTCTCCTACCCCTTCCCCCTCTCCCGCGGTATCATGCTTCGCCTTACCATGGTGGACCATACCACCAGGTGGCCAGAGGTTGTCCCTCTTGTGTTAACAACAGCTGCAGATGTGGCTCAGGCATTTAATACCTGAGTCGCTCTGTTTGGTGCCCCATCTGGTATTGCTTCTGACCACGGTTCCCAATTCACATTAGGCTTCTGGGTTGTGATAGACCAGAACCTCGCCATTAAATTGCATCACACCACAGAGTATCACCTACAGCTCAATGGCCTATGTGTGTGCTTTCACTGTTTCTTAAAGGCTGCTCTGTCCTGGCAGACAAGTGTTGTCATGATCATCTCCCATGGGTCCTGTTGGGGCTCAGGATGACTCCAAAAGAGGATTTGAATCTTTCACGAATTGAGATGGTGTATGGACAGCCACTATGGGTGCAAGGTGATTTTATTCCTGATGCACCTCTTCCTACCTCCCATCATGGCATACAGCCCTCTTAGGTTCCCACTGGCTTATGTTCTACCTCATTCCTTTCTGTCCACCATGATGTACATCAACACTTGCTTAAGCCCCCTTATGATAGCCTGTTCTATGTTTTGAAATGGGGCAAAAAGACTTTTGTTGCAGATAGGAAGGGTAAACCTAAATGTATTTCTGTAGATGGCCTTAAACTGACCTTCCAAGACTGGATTGGTTCCACTACTGTACCCCTTGCACCATAACATGACCATGTACATGTCAGCCCAACCCAGAGGTACCTGCTGTTGCTCCAACCAGGGCACAGTGGACCTGAGCTGTGCGGTTCATATGAGCTCCACATGGACTTGCAATGCCAGCTTTGGTGAATTCTGTCAGGTAATGGAATGGCTGATAGATGACACATATTGTTCATAATAGAAACAGTTCTATATACTTCACAGACACTGTTAGTGATTTGTGTTCACTTTATGAGACAGTATCTGACATAAGGCAGGGTTTAAGGGTCAGCACAACATTGTGGGCCAAATGTCCTGTACTGTGCTGTATTTTTCTATGTTCTATAATGACATCAGTGTGAGGTGAATGGTTTTGATTTATTCATAATGGAAGTAAAGGGATGCAGCATTTGGTGTGCACATTAAATGTCTCTTGTATGTTTTATTGATAATATCTTACCAAAGTATTGAGTACACATATTGGGATGTTATGTTGAAGTTGTATAAGACATTGGTGAGACCAAATTTGGAATGCTGTGTGCAATTCTGGTTACCTGCCTACTGGGAAGATATCACTAAGATTGAAAGAGTACTGAGAAAATTTACAAGGATGTTGCTGTGAATTGGGGACCTGAGTCAGAGGGAAAGGTTTAATGTGTTCGGATGTTATTCCCTGGAGCACAGGAAAATGAAAGGTGATTTATTAGATTTGGTAAATTTTGAGGGATATAGTTAGAGTTAATGCAAGCAGACTATTTCCACTGAGATTGGGTGAAATTAGAACTAAGTAAAGGGCGAAAGTTGAAATATTTAAGGGGAACTTGAGGCGAATTTCTTCAGTCTGAGATGTGAGTGTGGAATGAGTTGCCAGAGGAAGTGGTGGATGTGGGTTTGATTTCAACATCTAAAATCAGTTTGGATAGGTACATGGATACATGGACAATAGGGGTTTAGTGGGATATGGTCCAGGTACAGGTTGGCAGAATAACAGTTTGGTATGGACTAGATAGGTTGATGTTCTGTAGTGCATTGTGACTCTATAACTCTAAAGGAAGGTTACATGTAGTCAACAAATCAGCAAGCACTTGTGGAATGAGAGAAACAGAGTAATATTGCAGCAGATGACCTTCCATCAGAACAAACAGTTCTGACACAAATAGGAATGACTGGTTAACTAAAATGGTTGAATTCAATATTGAGTCCCAAGGACTGCAGTTCAGCTAGATGGAAGGCAAATTGCTGTTCCTTGAGTTTACATTGATCTAGACATATGAGCTGATCACATAGTGAAGGCTTTTCTTCTTCTAAAGACATTAAGCTGTTAATTGTTTTCCATGTAGTTTCTGAAATACACCCAGTACACATTGAGATGCTGCTTTGCATGCTCTCATTCTCTCTTTCTTCATCAGTGCCTTGTAGCTGTCAATTCACTGTTTCCTAAAGTTGGTCTGTCCAAGCAGTACCCTGTTACCATTGTATGCTCAGAAAAGGTGAATCCACTTGGGTGTCCTGAATGCCCTTACTTTCTAAGGCTATGATACTTACTAAAAACTAGTTCCTTAATTCAAGTGACTTCATCCAGTTCACTCTCAGGATCACTAGTACACACATATGTTCTCCACAGACTTGGAATAACCATGTTCCCTGTATCTTAGAACACACCCAGTTCCCAAAATTCTGAAACCCACACATTCTCTACTACCTGGAAACCACACACTTCCCACAGTCCTGGATTCCCCACATTCCCCACAGTCCTGGAACCCATATTTCCCACAGTCCTGGAACCCATACGTTCCCCAAATTCTGGGAATCCACACATTTCCTGCAGTCCTGGATCCCACACATTCTTCACAGTCTTGGAACCCATACATTCTCCACAGACCCGGAACCCATGTGTTTCCCATAGCCCTGGCACCCACTCATTCCTAAAGTCTTGGAACACATTAGTTCCCCACAGTCCTGCCACCCGCATGTTCCTCACAAACATAGAACATGCATATTCTCGTAGTCCTGGAATTCACACATTCCCCATTGTCTAGGAACACACACATTTCTCACTGCCCTGGAACCCACACATTCTGCAGTGACCTGGAACTCACTATTAATCTTTCTGTTTGTTATACAATCCCATTGCCTTTTACTGTAGATCTCAAATTTTACCGTATCATTAAGACATTTAGCATTGTACTCAGCTGCTAAAAGGGGACAGAGGCCATTGTTTCATCTCATTTTGCAAACGAGCTGCCTGTTTCCATCCAGAATTTAACAGCAAAAGCAAATATTAGGTATTCCTTGGACCTCAACATTTAAGCATTAGAATAGATCTCTGTTTCAACTATGTCTCAAGCTTTAGAATACAATGTTTCTGTACACCGACTGAAAATTAAATAGAGGAACTGTAGATGGTGGACAAATTAGATAAGAAGATTATACGCTGGGATTACGTTCAGTCACGGAATTGTAAAACATAGAAATAGTCACAGTGGCTTAGCACATCTCTCCTGATAATTTTGCCCACCTACATTTATCCCATTTGTCCATATAAGGACTTTCTCCTTCTATGCCTTGACTACTTAAATGTCTGCATACTTCCTATATGTAGTAATTCTATCTGATTCCACCTAATAGTCTATCAATCACTCTCTGTGTAAAAAAACTTGTCAAGATCTCCTTTAAAACTTCTATGATTCACCCTAATACATACCTTCTGCTTTGATACCCATGCCATGGGAAAACATATCTAGCCCATCTGTTCCTCTCATATTCTTAGATACTGCCATCAGATCACCTCTCAACCTCATTTGCCCCAGTGTAAACAAGCTCAGCTTATCTAATCTCCCCTAGAAATGAAGTCCTACTATCCATACAACATTCTGGTAATCTCCTTTGCACCATCTTCAGCACAACCACATCCTTCTTATAAATATAATACATTCTGCAGATGCTAGAACACATACAAAATGCTGGGGGAGGAGAACGCAGCTGGTCAGACAGCATTTATGGAGAGGATTAAACAGTCGACATTTTGGGTCAAGAACCTGACCAGAGCTGCATACCATCCTCCAGGTGCAGCCTAGCCAATGGTTTGTAAAGTTGCAACATTACCTTCCAATTATAACATTCTGTTCTTTGGTTTAGGCCAGATCAGCCATGATCTTATTGAATGGTGGAGCAGGCTCGACAGACAAGATGGCCTACTCCTGTCCCCATTTCTTATGTTCTTATTTGCCTTCTTTAGTGCCCTCTGTACCTGTGTTGTAACCTTTAGGGAACTATGGACTTGGACCACTGAAACTCTCTTTTTGTCAATAATCATTGGTGCCTTACCATTTACTGTATATGATCTGCCACTGTCTGGCTATCCAAAATCAATTACTTTGCACTTGTCAGGATTTAATTCCATCTGCCAATGTTCTGCACAGCTTTCCAACAGATGTATGTCCTGTTGCAGCTTTCAGTGACCAACCTCGCTATCGACAACACCACCAACTTTTGTGTCATTCTCAAACTTGCTTTGACATTCATATCAGACATCATCATCAGCGATTACTCGTAGTCAAGTATGATTTTTCTCCTGGTGATCAATCTGGTCACTTGTTGGTCATGAGATGACTGAAGGGGCTTATCCATGATCCACAAGTCCTATTTCAGTGTTGGCAGCTGTAGGTCATTGAAGTGGTGGATGTAGCTGGTTGGGCCTTCCCAGTCTCTCCTTACATTGAAGCCGCTTAGTCTCAGTGGTACGGTGGAGGTATTCTTCAAGCTGTCCATTTCCCTCACAGACAGCTGTCCATTTCCCTCCAGCTTTCCTTATCCTGTACTAATTTCTCCCATCCATTCAGGTTGATTTAGCACTTCCTCTGCTGGGTCTTGATATTGTCCCTGAACCACTTTTTCTGCCCTCCAGGAGTGCACTTTGCATCTTTGAGTTGGCCAAACAGGAGTTGTTTAGGGAGTTGGAAGTCAGACATACAGTTGATGTGGCCAACCCATCACAATGGTGTTAAGTCACAATTGTGGCTATGGAGTTAATGTTAGCTTCCTCCAGGATGCTGGAATTAGTGTACCTGTTCTTCCAGCTGTCTCCCAGAATCGTTCAGAGGCATCTTTGATGGTAAGTTACTAGGGATTTTATGTGTATGCTGTATGTTGTCCATAACTCCGCTCTATATAGAAAGGAGGGGAGGACTTTAGCTTTATAGATCCAAAACTTAGTGTTGGTCTTGGTAGCCCAATCTTCAAAAACTCTCTTTCTTAGCCTGACAAAAGCTCTATTTGCACAGCCTATTCTGCAGTTTATTTCAAGGTCAATGTTGGCTCTTGAAGAAAGAAGGCTGCCAAGACATGGGAAGCAATCAGTGTTCTCCAGAGGGATTTTGCCAACTTGGATGGTTGGAGATTCAGGACCTTGATCTGGAGGACGTTGGTGTAGGACTTGGGTTTTCTTGATGTTTTGATCAAGTCCCAGGAGGTTGTATGCTCTGGTAAACACATCCGTTATGTACAGCAGATCCTCCTCAGAGTGAGCTATGATGACATTGTCTGCATGTTGGAGCTCCATGATGGAAGTAGTTGACACATTGCCCTTTGACTTGAACCTGTTATGGTTAAAAAGCTCCCTCCTGTCTGTCCAATAGTGAATCTGGACTCCATGTGGGAGTTCTAGACCTGTGAGGTGAAAAATGGTTGCAATGAAAATGGCAAACAGTGTTGGGGCAATGATATACCCCTGTTTGTCCCCGAACTGAGCCTTAAAAGGTTCTGTTTCAGAGCTGCTGTTGCTGATGACTGTGTAAAAGCTGAAGGATCTTGAGGTATTTCTCTGGGTACCCGATTTTGGACAGTACCTATCAAAGGGCAGGATGATTTACAGAGTCAAATGCTCTTGTAAGGTCTATGCAAGCCATATGAAGTGGGAGATTTTGTTTCTGGGCTTTCTGCAGCTATTGATGTGTTGTAAAAATCATGTCAGATGTTCTTCTGGCTGGATTGAAGCCATGGTGAGACTCAGGCAGGAGATCTTCTGCCAGAGGTGAAAGCTATTCATATAAAGTTTAGGTGATTACCTTTCCTGTAGTGGGGGGAGGGTGGGGAGAGGTCTCTATAATTTCTGCAGTCCGCTTTGTCACCCTTTTGGAAGACTGTAACAATCCCTGAGCAGCTGGAATCTTCTGGTCCCAGATCTTGACAAGCAGGTCATAAATATGATTTAAAAGTTTCCTTCTTTTAAATTTCTGCTGGAATTCCATCAGGGCCAGTGGCTTTGATGTTCCTCAATTTCTTGCATGCCGTCTGCATCTCCTTGATTCGTGGAGGCTTACTCACGTCCTCCTTCATGGGTTGTTGTGGGAGCTGGTTGATTACTTCAATATCAACAGTGGTGTTACAATTAACTAGTTTCTGAAAGTGTTCCTTCAATTGAGAATTGATGGCATCATTGTCCTTCAGCAGCTTTTGTCCATCCTTGGAGTGAAAGGGGTTTAGGCCACGATGATTCAAGCCATACACTGCCTTGGTGGCAATAAAGAAACCCCTGATATCACCAGAATCAACAAGCTGCTCTATTTCTAGGGCCCCCTCAGTCCACCATTGATTCTTTATTTCCCTTACTAGACTGTGGCCTTAGCTTTGGAGTTAGTTTCTCTTTGTACCTTGCAGTTTGATGTCCTTCTGCCAGGCACAGAAAGCTTTCCTTTTGTCATTGATGAACTCTTCTATTTCATTGTCATTTTCATCAAACCAATCTTTGTTTTTCCTGCTCTTGTATCCAATGATGTTTTTACAAGTATCAAGGGTGGTGGTCTTCAGTATGGTCCAGTGTGTTTCAATGTCTCTTGGATACTGCTTTGGGAGTCTTTCAGAGAGGGCAGCCTGGAGATGTTGTATCTTTGCTGTGTCTTTTACGCTCTTGATGTTGAACCTGGGATGGCGCAGCTTTTGCACTCTACTCTTCCATAAGATTTTGATGGTCATTGGTGAGCGAATAAGCCACTGGTCTGTCCAGCCATCATTAGTACTGATCTTGGCTCTTGTGTTCTTTTTGTTGCTGCAGTCCCTCGTTCGAACAATGACATAATCTATAAGATGCCAAGTCTTTGAACAGGGATGCATCCACAAAGTTTTCATCTTATTTCTGTGGTAGAACAGATGTTCAGCACACTTGGAGAGTAAGAGCATTCCACTGGAGTTGATGTTGCCAGAAACTTCCTTCCTAATTGTGCCTTTCCAGGGGTTGCTGTCCCTGCCAGCTCTAGCATTGCAGTCTCCAAGAAGAATGACCTTATCTTCCTTGGGAATATCTGACAGTGTGCGGTCTAGGTTGGCATAGAAGTCTCCTTAGCATCGTCTGGTGAGTCTAGGATTGGAGCGTAGGCACTCGCAGCTGTAGCCAATTGGTTGTTAGCAAGCTTAAGGTGTGTTGTCATTGATGCTAACAGGCAATATCAGACATGTGACGTTCAACTCTGTCATTCATATCCGTGTTGTTCAGATACGTATATCACAAACAGCGATAGTTCCAGCACTGATCCCCTTAGTACACCACTCATCATAGACTTCCAGTCAGAAACCAAATCATCCTTCCTTGCACCAAATCAACTTTAATCCAATTAATTGTTTCATCTCAGATCTCAAGTACCATAACTTTCTTGAATAGCCTATTATTTGAGACATTGACAAGTACCTTATGAAAATCCATTAAAGACATCTATCACCCTGCTTCATCAAGCTATTTGATTACCTTCTCAAAAAATATATCAGTCATTACCGACTTGGAGTGAAATGAACTATTTCTGCAGAACCTCGATTCACATTGGTGATTAATCCAAAGATATACATTTTACATTTTTAATAGTCTAACAGGTTAAAATGTATCATTACAGTTTTCAATTCTGCACTCATATCTGAATTCAAACCGTTTCTTCTAAGATTCCTCAACCACAACATAGGAACTTCTAATATTAACTTTACAAAATCCTGTTAATTTATCCATGCACTTGAGTAATTTGATGCTTTTTTTTTACAATTAGATCATTGCTTTCCTTACAGCTCCTCTGCCGGATAAGTCTTCAGGGATGCTTTGGTCCTTTGTTCTTACCAAAGCTTCAATGCAACATAGTTTTTGTTAAATATAACTAAAAGCTATTGGAAAGGTTTGACACAAAATAGGTACTTGCTTTCAGAACTGGATACATTTAGATATGAAGAAAAATATAGTGTTTTGATCTTGCAGCCTTTTGACACCAATAAACAGCTATCACTCATGTATTACGGTCAGTATCCATTGATATGAGTGCTTTGTGTGAAGCAATGGTCTTAGCTGTCAAAGCCTTTGCACTACACACATTTATGCTTCAGGAATTCCACAATTTAAGAGCAATAGTAGTTGTCCCATCCTTTGGCAAACTATTTTCTAATATTGTGTCTGGAAGATAAATAGTAACACAATACATAGCAATTCATAAAATAAATGTTGTTACTAACCTGCAGGAATAGAAATTCAATGCTAATTAACCCAGCACAATCTTTGATCATACAAATTACTCAAGTAGTCTGTTATGTGAATACCTACAAGACCAGAGTGAGTCAGCTTCATTCTTTTTAATAATAATTTTTATGAAGGTCAGTCTGCTTGTGGTGCTGGTCAATATAACAGCAATCTTTCCTGAACCCTGAAGTAGCAGAAGCTATAAAAGCTGTATGATTACTTGTCATTTTGCAGAGAACCAACAAAATATTATTTTCACTCAAAAAAGACAGTACTTTAAACAATTCCACATAGACCTTAGACGAAAGAGTATTATCTTCTTGAAAGAGTGCCTGGTAAAGTGTTTTCTTTGCTTGGGAGGAAGAGACAATAGACCCATATGTCACTTTCATCCTAGTGAAATGCTCCAAGAAACAGCAGTACAAAACCTCGAACAGCTGGATGATGACAAATGACTATTGGATATGAGGATAGGGCAGAGGTTTTATAATGACAACCTTGAGATGAGTTTATTGCTGCAATCAGTAGCAATGCCAAAGGGGAATCTATGAAAAGGGTATTTAAAACCCTATTTTATTATAATTAACAATCAATAAAGTGTTTGTTCCATAATCAGTGTCCTGAGATACAAGGTGGATAACAATGAAACAAAGAAGAAGCTGATATCTTGCTTAGCACTGGAGTGTTTGCAACAGTACACAGAACACATAGAACTGACTATTCCAAAGGCAGTATTTCTTTAAAATTAGTTTCCATGTGCGTGATTCAATTTGTATGGCCAATACTGCTAAGATCTAATTCAGAGAATTGGCAACTGGATGAAACATGTGCATAGAATTAATATCAAAATCCAAATGTAGTCATTAGACCTTGAATTGAATCAGTTCCTGAAACAATCACCTCTTTTGGTTGGAAGTAAAATTAGCAGCCAGGGAATTCTAGAACCAAGAGTGCAGTCAGTATTTTTTGAAGATTGTATTTGTTCATTTTCCATGTTGTATTCTGAGGAATGGGACAAAGTTGTACTCATAATTTTGTGATTTCTCTAAATTACCATTACTAGAACCAAATAATCTGCAAACTGGAGATTCACTGGTGAGAACAGAACACTCTTTAGTAGAGTATACTGGGTGGAACGCAGCATGCCAGGCAGCATCTATAGGAAGAAGCACAGTCGACGTTCTGGGCCGAGACCTTTCGTCAGGATGTTTCGTCGAGACCTTTCGCCGAAACGTTGATTGTGCTTCTTCCTGTAGATGCTGCCCGGCCTGCTGCGTTCCACCAGAATTTTATGTGTATTGCTTGAATTTCCAGCAGCTGCAGATTTCCTTGTGTTTGTGTTTAGTAGAACATACATTGGTTTATTCTCAGTATTTAATTGCAGATTTTTTTTAAAGATTTCTGCAAAAGATTAAATAATTTAGAAGTCATGAGCTTCTAATTTAAACAGAAGAAAATTTTCGTCTTCTAAATCATTTTATTTTCAGATGGAAAAAGACAAACATTTGGAAATGTGCAGTTCCTGAAAAGGGATGTATGTCAAAATAAACTAGTTGTTACTTTTTGATTAATAGCTGGGACCATAATCCACAAAGGATCAACTATTTTAAAAGTGTGTTTTACTCTGTTTGCAGAAGATGCATACAAGACTCAAGTACGAATTGATGATAATCCTGCATACTTGGACATATTGGACACAGCTGGCCAGGTTAATTCTATTTATGTGTTCCTTTTCACCTTTATCTCAAAGCGACCACAAAAATCTAAAGCTTTCAAACAGCCAATTAGATCAGAACAAGGCTGGAGGGAAAGAAAATGATCCCTAAAAGATTGAAAAACTAAAGAGTTTATTCTTGAGTGACAAGCAGGCTAAAATTAAAATTTTCTCATTTTATCCACAAGAATCCAGATTCCAGCATGATGTTTAATTACTCATTCACAAGACTGACTAGTAAGTTAAATCTATTTTCCTCCCTGTAAGGTAATTTTGAACTGGCTTCAAAATTTTAATAGCTAATGTAGTTAAATCACTTATGCTTAAAATCCATCAAAATATTTTGTTTGAAGGATTATTTGAGTGCTTGACTCTGCTCAAGGTAAGCTGCTGTACCAAGTGCAAGGGGCAAAGGAACAATTATAGCGAGATAGAGAAAAGAGCGTTTCCATGCAGCAACATTGCCCTCCATCTTTCACTGCCATAACTAATATTTCCAGTGAATAAGTTGAGGGAGAAAGATGGGTTTCCAAAATCTTGTGATTTTTGGTGATTCTGACAATGCATAAATCAAATTCCCCTGGAACCAAATATTAATTTGGATGGTGGAAAGGAGAGGAGGCTGGATGCTGAGGCAAGAGTTAAGTAGCAACTGGTCAGGGGATATAGAAAAGAAATTTAATATATTAAAGTGGATGGATTGCCAAAGCCACATATTTATGCCAATACTGTAAGTGTATTGTGTTCAAATGCAAATTTAAAGCTGTAGAATATTACAAAATATTAGAATGTCATCTAAATTGTGGGAGATTACAAAGCTATGTGGAGCAGAGGGTTTTAAATGTCCTAATGGATGATTCATAAAAGTCTAATTTTGCATGTGCAGCAGTGATTAGGAAAGGTAAGTAAATGTCATCATATATTGTGAGAGGAGTTGGATTAAGGACGTTCCGGTTCAGTCACTTAAAGCATTGGTGAGGCCTAGAATACCTAGATTACTGGTCCTGATATACCACCTGATGAAGGGCCTCAGCCCGAAATGTCGACTGTTTACTTTTGTCCATAGATGCTGCTTGACCTGCTGAGTTCCCGCAGCATTTTGCGTGAGTTCCTAGAATACTAAGTGCAATATTGGGCTCTGCATTCAAGGAGGGATGTTAATGATTGTAATCAGTTGACTTGACTAATTCCAGAAATAGATGGGTTGTCTTATAATTGAAGTTTCAACAAGCTAGGTTGCATCTGATGTAGTTTGGAAGAGTGAGATGAGACATAATCGAAACACAGAAGATTTTGAAGTATTGTGATGGGGTGAGTATGAGTAGAATATTTCTTTTGTTGAAGAATATAGATTAGGATTCTTGTTTAAAATGAAGGGCTGGTTACTTATGAGAGATGTGAGGCATTCTTTTCTCTTAGAGGGTTAGATGCATTACTGCATCAAAGGACACTGAAGCGAAGTTTTATGCTGAGGCAGAGGCAGGTAGATTTCATGATGCACAAGGAGGTGGAAGGTAACCAATGATAATTTACTTTCAGAATGTGGAGTTCAGGTTACAATCAGATAAACCATGATCTTATTAAATGACAGAGCGGACATGAGGGGCTAAGTCATCTTACTCCTGCTCTTAATACATATGTTTGTATGATCCAGTAGCGGGCAGGTCAGGTTTACATTGTGCTTGATTTTCTTTACTAAGTGAATGCAAACCTGAAAATCATGACTGCAGTGACTTAACAGGCAATTCTTCAGAGGAGCTGCTGCAGCTGCCATTAAAATGGTGCATTGGTTGAAGATAATTACCTGTACTTAGAGCTGCAAGAAGAATACTTGGTCTTCTGGTGCCTGATTAAGAAAAGAGGTTTGTTGTCGTCACTAGCTGTCACTCAGCCCTGATTGACTAAGCCATTGATCACCCCATATAGCCCAACAATCCACTAATATTGTCTCTAGGCTTCTTCCCTAATTACAACTCCTCTCTCCTATCTGAATTATCAGGTAGGCAGGAACTTTTTCCTAGTGTGGAAATAGCTAATAAGAGGAAGCATAATTTTAAGGTGATTGGAAGACAGTATAGGGGGGATGACAGAGGTAAATTTATTTGCACAGAGAGTGCTGGGTGATTGGTGCATCCTCTCAGGGGTGGTGATAGAGGCAGATACAATAGGGGCATTTTAAAATCTCTTGGAAAGGTACCTGGATAATAGAAAAAGTGCAGGGCTATTTAAGATAACAAGTCAGATTGATTTTTGAGTAGGTTAAAAGATTAGCACAACATCTTGGCTGAAGAGAGTATTTTGCTGCAATGCCTTAAGTTCTTTGACTAGAGTCATTCCCCTCCCAGCGAATCTAATCACCTATTTTAAGATTGCCCTATTTCAACTGCCTGCATCCCCATTGTTTCATGACTAGACCCCCCCCCCCTCCTATCTAAAGGCAAATCAATGGATCTTTCAGATAATGATCATCATCCTGAGCTGCCAATTGGCACCCGTTAAGTGTCATAGGTCATTGATTTGCCTCATCAAATGTGACTGCATTTCTGGCAGTGGATTATCAAAAATAAAAACAGACAGGACAGTGCTAGTGATACTCAGCATGTATGAAGGGAAAAAAAAACTGAGTGATGGGTTCATGTCAGTGACCTTTCAGAAGAATTTTTTGGCATTTGTTTCGGTTAAATATTGAATGCACTGAACTTGTGCTACATTGAAAAGACGCAGTAACTGCATTAGCCAGTTAATCACTGGAAAATAATGCAGCTTTTTCTACACAGTTAATAGCCTAGCCTTACAATGTCCTCTTGTTAAGCTGCTACTTTTTTAGTTTTATGTGGAAATATTTATAACAGCAATTAATCGATGCATAATTGTTTTGAGTAATACTCTGGAATTCATTGAGTAAATGTTTGATGTGGTATCATATACTACCCACCCTAACATTTATAGAATCTTGTAGAGGAAAAAATAATACAGTGCGGTCTTGATAAAAGTTAGAAAAATCTCACCTTGCACCAATGTCCTTTTTAAAGTGGGATTTATTTTCCATTTCTCAGGCTTTTTAAAATAAAATTATTTGTCAAGACTAATTAATGAACATACTAAACTTGAATGTCTTCTGGACACGTAGAGTAAGTACAGGAATTTGGCTCTCCTGTCCGACCCAACCAAATTAAGAGAGGATCAGTTGAGTTTGATTATTTAGATAAATTGGTGTGGTGCTTGTGTTACCGAGCACATCTGCCAAAATAGGGAGCTTGCCAAACGTTATTTAACTTTTGCAATTGAGGGAACTTCTTTACTGCAGGGTAGGAGAATCAAAGGGTGAAATGTTAAGGCACCTCAGGGCCAATTTTTTTTTTATGCAGACACTGCTGAGTATACAGAATGGACTGCCAGAGGAAATGGTTGAAGCAGGTACTATTTAAGAAGTAGTTGGATTGTACCATGGTGGGGTGGAACTTGGACAGATAATTATCCGTATGCAAGAAATTGGGCCAAGAGCTGGGTGAGCATCATGGCTGGTGTGCACTAGTTAGGTCAAAGGCCTGAAACCATGTTGTATTGTAATATGTGTTAACCACTTTAATGGTGGAGTGAACTTTTAAAAAAAATTATACATGTACTATTTGCATTTTTGACGTAAAAGTAGAAAAGGTTGGGACTTATTCGGCAGCGTCAGGCGGCTTGTGCAAAGACTAATAACTACCTTCAGATTAATGATCTATTTATTAAAGTAATGACTTGTTAAATATTTAGAGTAAAAATAATTTTTATTATAGTTTTCCAGCATGCGTGGTATTTTATTTTGTTTCAACTTTTAATCCCCGTGATTTTCAGTTACCATTTCTGTTATCTCTTGGTATACAAGGTATGTCAATGACATTTAGGTCAAATTACATGACTGTGCCTAAACATTCATCCTCCCACATTCCTGACGTTGTATTGGAGAAAATGGAGTCTCCTCTATTTACAAAGTTCCAACAAACTGATACTCTGACACCCTGTTATATCTGTGGTCTCTCTGCTAGACTCTCACCAGACTTGATTAGACCAGAAATTTGTTGGGAGGATTACAAGTTTTCATCCAGAATGAATATTTATAAGATGATATATGAAACAAAGTATGTTGTGTCTGGCAGGTGTTCTTTCTTTCTTTCTTCCTTCCTTCCTTCCTTCCTTCCTTCCTTCCTTCCTTCCTTCCTTCCTTCCTTCCTTCCTTCCTTCCTTCCTAATTCCCTCCTTTCTCTTATAAGTACTGACTCACATTGGAAGAGGTTCATACCTCACTCAAGTGGCCCTAAGTCACCTATGAACCTTAGCAGGCGATATGTTGCCATCAGATTATGTCTATAGACTGTGTTGAAGAATGGGGTCACTCACTAATTTGACCCAATCATAGCCTTGATTTTGGGCATCCAGTGTAAAACATCTAGATTCACTGGAAAAAAAAGTGTTCTCAGTTAAGGCAGCAGGCAAATCTTCCGCCTTTCCAACCTGCATACTTTCCCTCATTCATCACATGTTAACTCCAAGCCCCTCTTCTCCATATACTTATTCAAGTGTTAATGCTATTGTACCTGCCAAAACTACTTACAGTACTCTGGCAGCTCATGTACTCCAGATGAAGCCTCACCAACAATTTATACAACTGTGTCGTCATGTACCAGCTCCTGTATGGAACACCCTGGCTGATGAAGGCTAACATGCCGAACATCTTTTCATCACTTTATCTTCTTGAGATGCCCATTTTTACAAACAATGCACTTACAGTATAGTCGCCTGTCCTCATTTCATTCCTTTCCAGTTATTATGTATTCTTCATACGTTCATAATTACGTTAGTCAGCCAAAATTTCCTCTTTTTTTATTGCCATTGCTTCTTTAGATGTTATACCATGCCCTTTGCCTTCTCAATATCAATTCTGCCATCATTGATATTTGACTAATCGAGCATATACGTAAGCCTTCTCCTATTCCTAAGTAATAGCATGTGGAATAGTCTAGTATATTTATAACCCTATTTAAAATCAGCCAGTTATGTAGGATAAATATGGCCATAAGTTAATAGGATGATTACCTCCTTATGAGCAGAGCCTGCTCACAACCTCACCACATCTGAGTTACAGAGGTCAGCCTACTCAAAGAAAATATGCGGTTTTCAACATAGAGTCCCATATTTCCCCATTTAAAGAAATAGCTTCATCATTTCTCTATTTGCAGATTAAATCAATGTTTAAATGTAATTACTGGATCATTGCTGGGAAGATAAATACCAACACTATCAGTACGTGATGGCCTACCATATGTTCTAATGATTCTCGATTACAGTTTTTTTTTCCTTGGGATTGAATAATAATGTTACCCCTTTGAAATATAGTTACGCATCATCCTTAGAAACACATTATTGTGGATGACTACCTCAAAACTATTCTTTATGTTGACATAAGTGGCTTTATAATTCATTCTGGTTGTCAAGCTTGCGATACTACATAACAACACAGCTGGTAAACTGTGGTAAAATGCACGTCAAGGAAAACCTCTAAGAAAATTAAAGAAACACAGAATTGCCTCTACAGATCACTTGAAAATCTACAACATTTTCAGTATAATAAATGGTGGTTTTGCAGCAATTTGAAAAAAATGCTCGTTGTCCATATTTGGAAAGTAATTCAGATTCATTTATCTAGATAATAATAACACTGGCAGGAAATAATCAATCTCTACAAATTAGAAAATCCACTGAGCTCTCCGATTCTCACTATGACAAAGGAAAGACTACAAGCTGCAGCCAGACACTTTGCGTATAGAAGTCTGATAAAGTACAGTGATGTTAATTTCAATAGTGTCTGCCAGTATAAGCAGTTGGTAGCACTCTGAAATGACACTGGGTCATTTACTATCTCATTTAAGTGGCAGACCCCACAGCTGTCACCGTGATGGAAGTCTATGATAAGATGGCCAGAGCATCTGCCTGCTCCAGGCAGGAGGCTGTTCTTGATGCACAAATAGGCTCAAAGATATTCCCTGTACTTCATTACATTCCTGCGGTCCAACAGCTAGACTTAATGCTGGGCCTGCTTCCTAAAACTGGTCTGGTGCAATTTTGTTTTTGGTTTGACTGGGCCAAGGGAGAAGGTGCAACATAATACTATTCCCCTCCCAGGGGCTGGACTGTTGACTGGGTCTATATTCTTGTTTTTTTTTTCCCCTCTGTTTTCCTCAGATGTGAGCTGTATCAGTCAACCACTTAGTTTTTCAGAGTTCAGGACAGCAAATATTTCAGCTTTAAATTAGGGGAACTCCTAAACAAAGATTTTCTGAATGTGGTCCTGTTACTTTAGTCATTTGGTGGCACAGTAGTATAGTAGTTAGCATAGTGTTTTCCAGCAGCCAGCTGTAAGACCGGGGTTTATAATTTTTATAACAAAGTCATTTTGCACTGTACTACTACCACAAACAGCAAATTTCACAACTTTCATATAAGCCAGAAATAATAAAACCTGACCTTAATCCTGATACTGAAAAGTATTTGGGTCTTCCAAGATGTAAATGGAAGAGTCAAAATCGTTCATCATCCAACCACTGCCCTGCCTCTTCACAGCTCGTTCATTTCATCACTCCTTGGATGAAGAAGATTGCCTGAAATTGAAGTCATTGCTCAGTTGAGTCTCCTGAAGACCATGTCAGCTAGGTCTTGAATGCACCACAAATCAATTTCTATCAGGGATTCCATCTCTTGATTTGGGCGTGCATTCTTTGAGCAATAGTAAGTCTGAAAGAGTTTAGACTAAATTATGCCTCTCATAATATGCATGTTGTGTAGACTGAGCTTCTCTTTATCAAAGAGCAGATTAGTTAATTTACAAGGGAAGGTCAAGCTAGAATTCAATATTGAATAAAAATTAAAGACTAGTGGAACCCCTTTTTATTGAGCATCTCTGGAAATGCAGCTCACTTGCCCCTTGCTGACAGGTGCTGGATTCTGAGGCGAGAAACCCATCTTTCTCAGACTTCGTACATCTAGGGTGTATACAACTTTGCTCCTGCCAAATCCCTGAAGTTGGGATGCCTCACCCACCCAAACCCCGGATAGTGTGAATGCTGTGTGATTTTCTGCTCCTGGCGATCGCTTGTCAGCAAAAAGTAACAGATTGTACACTACATACAATTATAAAGATAATATTTAAGGATGTTATCTTAAGGAAACAGTTATTAAAGGAGAGAAAGTAAAAACCAAAAAAGGGCCCATTACTTTTAAACAGTCAAATATGCAGTTAAATTGGAGCTTATCTTGAACTTGTCTGTCACTCATGCTAGACCCTCAGCCTGCCTGAATGCACACACCACCTTCCGAATGTTGCTCGAAATCCATCCTGTCCAAACGGGGCTCCAACAGGAGTATTGGTCCTCCTTGAAACCATTCATCTGCACAAAGCACCTTGTGCAACAAGGACAGCACCCTCAGCCATCTTCACTCCTGCCTTCTCCCAGCTCGGGCCAGAAAAGACCTCCACACTCTAGTGTTCTCTAGAACTTCCTCCGAATTCCACCATCCTGATTGGTTGACACCACATTCCTCAGGTGAACAAAAAGCCTCTTCTTATCTCAGCTCAAACCCAAACAGGCTAAAAGCAGAACAGATTACTCTTACAGAACTGCTATAATGAAATGCCTATAGTATAGCAGTTAATTTATTAACCAGGGGATTAGACAAGCTTTGATTGTCACTGTCAAGGTCCTGATTGGTGATCCCCTGGTTCCTTTAAATTTCCTTTGTATCACAATCAGGATTGTTGACTCCTCGCTTTCCTTAATGCATTATTTCCCCTTGTTTCTTGGGCTCTGTAATTAAAGGCACTTGATTCTCAGCTAAATGAGCAGTATATAGTGTCGGGCTTATAACTACTCGGCACTAGATCGTGACCGGACATCACCTTATGTCACCAAAGCAAGTGCGAGCAAGTGACCTTGCCGGAGCGAGCCAAGCCACATTGCCGGAGCCAGCCTGTTAAATTACCTAGCCTGAGCGAACCGCTAAGCTACCTTGCCAGAGTGGGTCCGTCAAGTTAACCCACCAGAGTGAGACGAGAGCCACTGTCTGTAGAGAGCTTGCTGCCACATGGAGCCAGTTCGTGTCAAGATAAAGAACTGTCTGTTGTTCTGTGGTTTTGTTCCTCCTCCGCTGGGCAGGTCTGGCCGTTTGCTGCTACCCTGAGTGAGGAACTGTCTCTTCATGTTCTGCACCTTGTTTCTAAAAAGAGTCCCGGCTCTATGCCCTGTGCCCAAGGAGGAGCCCCGGCTCAGTGTTCTGTACTTCAAGGTTCCAAGTTTCAAGTCCAGGCTCCAAGGTTCCGAGTTCTAAGTCCGGGTCCCCAAGTCCAAGTCCTAGTCCAAATCCGGGTCCTGAGGTCCTAGTCCCAGTCTAAATCCAGGGCCTGAGCCCGAGTCCAACCATGCTTATTCCCACTTCCGCTTTGTTCACTCCTCGATTCCCCTCTGAACAATCCTGAATGGCTTCCTTTATAATTATTAATAAACTCTATTCTTGTTAACGCTAGAAAATGTGCTTGTGTCCTGCATTTGGGTTCACCCGTGCTGTGCACTTCTGACAGTTGCATTGAAACATAAGTGAAATGCATTATTTTGCGTCAAATCAAATCATCAAAGATTGTGCTGGGGGCAGCCAACAGGTGTCGCACAATTCTGTCACGTCCTTATCTCAATAATCCTAACTGTATGTCTTTGTTAAATGGGAGGAGACAGGAGCACCCAGAGGAAGCTTCCGCAGACATGGAAGGGCACACAAGGACATTAGAGACTGCAGCATGTATCCAGCCCCAATCTTACACACACAAAATGCTGGAGGAACTCGGCAAATCAGATGGCATTTATAGAGAGGAATAAACAATCAATATTTTGGGCTAAGAGTGAAAGTGTCTTTGCCTGAAATGTTTGTCTGTTTATTCCTTTACATAGTCACTGCCTGACTTGCTCAGTTTCTCCAGCAATTTGTATGTGTTACACGACTGTCAATGTATGGGTCAGAAATCTGATGACAAAGGGAAGAAGCTGTTCCAGAATCACCAAGTCTAGGTCTTCAGGCTTGTGTACTTCCTCCCAGACTGTAGGACCAAAAAAGAGCATGTCTAGGATGGAGAGGATCCCAAATGATTGATGCCAACTTTTTGAGGGACTGCCTCTTGAAGATGGCCTTGATAGGGGGAAGGGTTGTAAATATTTGGAGTTGGCTGAGTCTATGACTCTCTGCAGCCTTTTTCAATCCTGTGCATAGAAGTGTTGATACCAGGCTGTGTTGCAGCCAGTCAGAATGCTCTCCATCATACACCTATAGAAATTTTAAGTCTTTGGTGGCATACCAAATCTCCTCAAATTCTTAATGAAGTAAAGCTGCTGGCATGCCTTCTTCATAATTGCATCAATGTGTTGGGCCCAGGGTAGATTCTCAGTGATACTGCCGGCCATAATCTTAAAGGTGCTCACCATTTCCATTGTTGACTTCTCAAAGAGGACTGCATGTTCTCTTAATGTCCCCTTCCTGAAGTCCACAATCAATTCCTTGCTCTTGCTGAGTTGAGTGTAACACATTCAATTAACCAATCTATCTTGCTGCTGTACTCATTCTTGTTGCCAACTGAGATTCTGCCTGTAACAGTGACATCATCAGCAAGTTTAGTGATGGTGTTTGAGCTGTGCTTAGCTGCACAGTCATGAGCATAGAGGGGTTAGAACAGTGGGCTAAGCAGACATCGTTGAGGTGTGCCTGTATTGATTGTTAGCAAGGACGAGGAAATGACCTTATACTGACTGTGGTTTCCCTATGAGGGGGTTGAAGATCCAGTTGCAGAGGGAATTGGTTTTGAACCTTGTTGATTACTAGTGAGGGGATGATGATACTGAATACCGAGCTGTTACCAATAAACAGCAGCCTGATGTATGTTTAATTATTGTCTAGCTGCTCCAAAGCAGAGTGAAGAGCAGTGAGAATGTATGTGCTGTAGACCTGTTGTTGTGGTGGGCGAAGTGCAACAGATTGAGGTCCTTGTGCACACAGGAGTTAGTACTAGCCACGACCAACTTCAGAAAGCACTTCATTACAGTAGTTGTGAGTACTACTGGGCGATTGTCATTGAGACAACTCACCATATTCTTCTTGGCACTAATATGATTGCTGCCCTTTCGAAGCTGATGGAAACCTCCAACTGCTGCAGTGAGAGGTTAGAGAGACTGGGTTTGTACACGCTGGAATTAAGGAGATTGAGAGGGGATTTTATTGCAACATATAAGATTATTAAGGGATTGGACAAGATAGAGGCAGGAAATATGTTCCAGATGCTGGGAGAGTCCAGTACCAGAGGGCATGGTTTGAGAATAAGGGGTAGGTCATTTAGGACAGAGTTAAGGAAAAACTTCTTCTTCCAGAGAGTTGTGGGGGTATGGAATTCACTGCCTCGGAAGGCAGTGGAGGCCAATTCTCTGGATGCTTTCAAGAAGGAGCTAGATAGGTATCTTATGGATAGGGGAATCAAGGGATATGGGGACAAGGCAGGAACTGCGTATTGATAGTAGATGATCAGCCATGATCTCAGAATGGCGGTGCAGGCTCAAAGGGCCGAATGATCTACTTCTGCACCTATTGTCTATTGTCTGTAAATAATGCCAAGTCGAAATTAGTCCAGGACCAGCCTATTGGCTCAGGGTGTTCGACACTCCGAGGGAGGAGTTGTGAAGTTTGATGGCCACAGGCAGGAATGACTTCCTATGATGCTCAGTGTTACATCTCGGTGGAATGAGTCTCTGGCTGAATGTACTCCTGTGCCTAACCAGTACATTGTGGAGTGGATGGGAGACGTTGTCCAATATGGCATGCAACTTGGACAGCATCCTCTTTTCAGACACCACCGTCAGAGAGTCCAGTTCCACCCCCACAACATCACTGGCCTTACGAATGAGTTTGTTGATTCTGTTGGTGTTTGCTACCCTCAGCCTGCTGCCCCAGCACACAACAGCAAACATGATAGCACTGGCCACCACAGCCTCGTAGAACATCCTCAACATCATCCGGCAGATGTTAAAGGACCTGAGTATCCTCAGGAAATAGAGACGGCTCTGACCCTTCTTGTAGACAGCCTCAGTGTTGTTTGACCAGTCCAGTTTATTGTCAATTTGTATCCCCAGGTATTTGTACTCCTCCACCATGTACACACTGACCCCTTGGATGGAAACAGGGGTCACCAGTGCATTAGCCCTCCTCAGGTCCACCGCCAGCAACTTAGTCTTTTTCACATTAAGCTGCAGATGATTCTGCTCGCACCATGTGACAAAGTTTCCCACCGTTGGCCCTGTAATCAGCCTTATCTCGCTTGCTGATGCATCCAACTTTGTTGCTATTTTGTGCAATTTTGATCTGGGCTGACTGGCTCTGTGGCCTGCAGATAACGAAGATTGAGCTAGATTGAACTGAACTGAAAATGCCTAGACTCTTTTGATGACAATATGGTTTGGTGTTTTATATTCTGTGCTTTTTCCGCTAATATTTTGTTTTCATTTGCATTGTTCGTTCTTTTTGTTTGCGCTTGGGTGGGGGGGGGTTGATGTTTTTCTTTGAATGGGTTTCATGGTTTTCTTCGTTTCATGGCTGTCTGTGGGAAGACGACTCTCAGCATTGTTTACTGCATACATACTTTAATAAATGCACTTTGAATCTTGAATCTTTGAATTATTACAGAAATAGTGCAAAACTGTAACCTTTAGAAGTCCTTTGAAATGGAGTTTCTGAAACAATCTAGAAGCAGAAATGGGCAATAAGGATCTTCAGTTACATCCTCTGAATGTAAAATTAGATTAAAGAGCTGGAATAAATTATTCATCAGTTTACGGACTGACATGATCATTATTTACTGCCCATCCCTTAGCCATGTGGACTATTTCACTGAATTATTACAGCATAAAAAGAGGCAATTTAGCCTATCGGGGCTGCGCTGGCTCTATATAAAGAAATTGAGTTGGTTTCATTATTCTGGGCTATCTTGATATCACTAAAAATTAATTCCACTGAGCATTTGCATTTCAACCACTTATGAAGTTGGTAAGTTCCAAATTATTACCTCTTGATGTATTTAATGAAAAGGTTCTTCCTTGCATTCTCCCCATAGTTCTTTTCCAAAGCTTTAACTCATTATTTTCTGGTACTTTTTGTATAAGTTTTCTACTTTTTCTATTTGTTTTTTCCAAAACTGTTTTTATCTCGGACTCCTTATTGTGATTGTGACTGAAGTTACTGGAGAGACACTGTAGCTGATGGACATAGAAGTCCTTACTTCACAAAACAAGCAGGAATCATACTGGAGATACTCTTGGAAGAAGAGGCCATATTACATGACATTTTTGTATACTCAAAATCAAAGGTAATAATGTCTACAGTTACAATGTACAGTCAGCCCTCCTTATCCGCGAGTTCCGCATCCGCAGATTCAACCAACCATGGATCGGGAAAATCCAGAATTTCTCTCTCTATCACTTGTTGTTTGAGAACGTACAGACTTTTTTTTCTCGTCATTATACCTTAAACAATACAGTATAACAACTATTTACATAGTATTTACATTGTATTAGGTATTATAAGTAATCTAGAGATGATTTAAAGTTTATGGGAGGATGTGCATAGGTTACCATGGATCAGGATCGAGAAAACAACAGAAGTTCTCTTACTAAGTAAGTCGGAACAGGTACATCCAATATTATTTAGCATCAGTTAGTCAAACGTTTGTCTTAGTGTATAGTATATATTTTACCTTTCTGTTCATATAAAACACTTAGGAAAGGTATATATTTCAATAATTAAATCAGTGCGTTGCTTAGTAGTAATTGTAGCTATCATCGGGGAGGGCTTTTCACATGCTCCATTATTCTCACTTTATCCTTTAAAATTGTTCCAATCATTGACCAACAGTAGCCTAACGCTTTTTGAATGACTGATGACATTTCACCTCTTTCTGACCGCTTTATTATTTCCACTTTATTTTCAATCGTGATCGTTTTCCGTCAACGGAACAGAAACTCTGCAGGTTCAGAGCTCCGCCGGGTCCTAAAGTCCACCGCACTGAGACAGGTTAAACAAGGGACTTGAGCATCTGCATTTTTTAGTATCTGTGGGGGGTCCTGGAACCAATCCCCTGTGGATAAGGAGGGCTGACAATGTTTCCTTTGAATTACATAACATTTTCAAACACCTCCATCTTCATGCCAGCACTCCAAACACCTAAAATGAATGTTACTCCCCACTGACTCTGGGCTTCAGTCATGCATATGCAGACATCTTGGGTCAAATGGAGTGTTTCTTTGTTAGTAATCTATCAAAGTCTGCAGCTCCAGAATGACCATTGTTCTGTGCAGTATTTTAAACTCAATTTAGAATTGATGTTCAGATCTGAAGATTGGTTTCTATTGAAATTAATATTTGCTATATAGCATAACTCCAGAATACACCCTAATATGCCTCAACATTAAATTCAATCCAGGTAATTTCACAAAATGGCCAGAACAGTGCGAGGTCAAAGAAGAAATTACAGAAGCCCTCTCTGAGATCTGTGGAAATGGAGTGGGGAGATTCTTAACAATCCTATCAACTTGCATGGCAATTCTGAGTGATCCATGGACATGAACTCCAAAATCTCTTGGTTCCTCCATACTACTAAGAATCTTGCCATTAACCCTGTACTCTGTCATCCAGTTCGAACATCCTAAATGATTCACTTCTCACTTTCCTAGATTGAACTCCAGCTGCCACTCTTTAGCCCAGATCTGCTCCCTGTCAATGTTCCAATCTAACCTTCTGTAACCTTCTACACCATCCATAATGCTACCAACCTTCATGCTACTGTATCTGCAAACTTACTAATCCAGATTTCCACCTCTTCATCCAAGTTAGTTATAAAAATCACAAAAGTCAGGAGTCCTAGAACAGATTGCTGTGGATCACTGGTCACTGACATTCAGGTAGAATATGCTCAATCAACTACTACCCTCTGTGAGCAAGCCAATTCTGAATCCATGCAGCCATTTCTCCCTGGATCCCAAGCCTCCTGATTTGCTGTATGAGCCGACTATGGGGAACCTATTCAAACACCACTAAAATCTGTATGCAACTGTTCTACCTTCAAATTGCTTTGTCACTTCTTTGAAGAATTCCATCAGGCTCATGAGATACAACCTGCCCCTCACAAAGCCATACTGACTAATCCTAATCAGCCTGCGTTTCTTCAAATGATCATAAATTCTCTTTCTAAGAATCCTCTTCAATTTTTTGCCCACCACAGATTTATGATTCACTAATATTTAATTCCCTGGGTTATCCCTTTTCACTTTTCTTAAACAATGGAATAACAATTACCACCCTCCAGTCATCTGGCACTACTTTATTGGCCAGTGAGGATGCAAGATTCATTGCCAAATGCACAGCAATCTCATTTCTTGCTCTCCATAGTAGGTAGGTAGGCCTCCATTAGTTTTGATAGACCATGAATTTCCGCCTTGGGAAGTTTCCAGGGTGCAAGTCTGGACAAGGTTTTTTTTTATGGAAGACCAACAGTTGCCCAAGCTGCAAATCTCCCCTCTCCATGCCACTGATATTGTCCAAGGGACATTAGGACCCGTACAGCTTGGCACCGGTGTCATCACAGAGCAACGTGTAGTTAAGTGCCTTGCTCAAGGACACACACACAGTCTCAACCAAGGCTCGAACTAGCGACCTTCAGATCTCTAGACAAATGCCTTAACCACTTGGCCACGTGCCAACATTTTCCATAGTAACCTGGAATATCTCTGTCCGGCCCAGGGACTTACCCATCCTAATGTTTTTCAAGAGTTCCTGCACATCCTCTTTCTTAACATCGGCATGTACCAGCATGCACACTGTCCTCACATTCATCAAGCTTCCTCTCACTAGTGAATACTGAAGCAAAATATTCATTAAGGACCCCACCAACATGAGGCACATTTCCTCTTTTATCATTGATCAGCCGTACCTTCACTCTCATTATCCTGTAATCTCTCCTGTAATCCATGTACATGTAGAACACCCTGGGCCAAGGCCTTTTCATGTCCCTTTCCAGATTTCTTAAGGTCCTTTCAGGCTGCTTTATAACTCTCCAGCATCCTATCTGATTCTTGCTTCCTAATCCTTAAGTATACTTCTTTCAACCTCTTGACTAGATGTATCACATTATTTGTCAACCATGGTTCCTACACCCTACCATCCTTTCCCTGCCTCAGTGGACAAGCCTATCTAGAACCCCATGCAAGCGTTTCCTGAACAACTTCCACTTTTTTTATTTTGTATTTCCCTGAGTACATCAGTTCCCAATTTATGCTCCCAAGTTCCTGCCAAGTAGCATCATAATTCACATTCCTCCAAATAAATATTTTCCCAAATCATCTGCTCCTATCCCTGTCCAAGGCTATGGTAAAGGTCAGGGAATTGTAATCACTGTGTCTGCACTGCTGACCTACTCAGAGATCTGTCACCTAACCACATTCTTTGCCGAGTATTAGATCCAGTATGGCTTCCCCTCCAGCTGTTCTGTCTACATATTTTGTCAGGAATCCTTCCTGGACACATCTAATTCTGCCTTACCTAAACTTATTGAACTAAGGAGATGCCAATCAATATCTGGGATCATATCACATTCTATAGCAATATTCCACAGATGGTGTCCACAACTCCAGGAAACTATTATGAGGAGCTGAATTTTAAATTAAATCTACAATCCACATTCAAGTCTAAAGATTGTTTACCAAAGCTTATATAGAAAAATATTAACTGACTCCAGAATATGCCCTAATACTATTTACAGAAGGAGCCCCAGTCCCTCTTTAAACCTGTGACACTACAATTTGTCTCTATTGCTTCTCCCCATCCCTCTCTGGCAAAGTGCATCACTCATGCTTTTCTGTATTAAACCCTCTGCCACTTTCTGCTATTCTTTTGCATTCCTGATGGAAGTCTCACTTAAAGCATGAATGTAGTAGATTTTTTTTCCTGCAGATAATACCTGACTTGCTGAGGATTTTCAGTTTTTTTTCTGTTTTTGTTTGAGATTTACAGCATTTGTGCTTCTTTTGATTTTCTCCTTACAGTTAACTGGTCCTCGTTGTTTCCATGCCAAGTGTGGTATGATTAGCAAATATAATATTTTTGAATGAACATCAAGTCACTTACTTTTTACTTTCTTGAACACAAGCATCATGTTTGACACTGTAGAAATTTATAGAACTTTCCCCATGTCCCTGAAGACCGTAAACTCCTCAGTTGGATGCATGTAAACTTACCTCAGCAATATGGAAACAAAACACCTGACCTACCCACTCTAACTGGAGGCATGTTTTACATTTTGCCTTTTGGTTTTGACTCCATTCATTACCTCCATCATCTCAGCTTCTTCCAATCTTTTATTAACTTACAGTTCTCAGTAAACTGTATTATAACATACTCATTGTATTGTAGGGTTACTTTGTGCTTCTATGCACACATAGAGGGACGTGATTTTAAAAAGATTTGAGAAAGAATTACTTTAGTCAGAGTCTGCGGAATTCATTGCCATAGATGGGTGTGGAGGCGAGATCATTGGGCATTTTAAAAGAGGAAGTTGATAGGTTCTTGATTAGTCAGGGCATCAAAGGTTACGTGGAGAAGGCAGAAGAATGGGATTGAGAGGGATAATAAATGGAATGGTGGAGCAGACTCGATGTGCTGAATCCCCTAATTCTGTTCCTGTTTCTTATGGTCTTACATCACTTTTTGTTCCTAGAGACCACACTCTGTATTCTGCTGCCCAGTTACTGCTTGTATTCGAGTCAGTCACTATGTCATGTTTCTGCCTTAACGCACAGCACACACCAGGTAAGGATGGGAAATGAGTGAATTAGATAGATTCATCACAACAATCCAATTACTTCATAGTCACAGTTGTACACGTTTAAACCCCAGTCTCCATGTCATTCATCCAGGCTTCTGGATACCAGTCAAGTCAGTTATTCACCATTTTACTGAATCTGTCATAGTATCATATTTAATATTGCAATTTCAAACAGAAAAGAAATGCTGATTAATAGAAAAGGCAACAAATCCTCTACTACCTGGAATTGAAGGTGACCCAACTTGACACTTTTCCATCTGTTTATATTGTACACTGAATTTATTGAGGTTAAACAATCATCACAAAATGACATTATTGATGCTTTCTTTTTTCTCTGGTTGTCCAAAATGTCAAAGGAAATGAGTTTAGTCAAACTAAATGTCGGTGGAGAATATCCACTGCCTATCTCTCAAGTATAAATGGAAAACCCTTGCTGACAGGTGGAATATGGACAGAGGTACTCAAGTGAAAGCTTTATTTTTATGATTTGGATTGAGGTCTGCAGAGTATTGTTAACATGATAGATATGTTTTTTTAACTCCCATTTTATGTTCCTTTCCTTAGTATAAAAGACAAATTAAAGATTCTAACATGATCTCCTTGTAGCCTTATTGGCAAGGGCAAGAGACCCAGACAGACGAAGGCAGTTTAAGGTTCATTTTTTCCTCTTTATTGATGTTAACTGAACACAGTTAAAGTGAATAAGGAAACACCTGTTGGTTTCAGTGCTCCTGTTCCACAGAAGGAAAATAGATGATGCTGATGACCTTGGTGGAAGTGGTACATTTTGCTTTAGAGAGATTTTCCTATTATTGAGCCAAATTGCCTGCAAAGTTCAATATTTGCCACTCTTTCTGTTCTTTGTATTTTGCTATATTAGGCACAGAAGTCCACAGTTAAGATACTGTCCAGAATAACATGTACTGTAAGTACACATCAGAATACTTGATTACTTATCACACATTCCAATACTCTGAAGGTATCATAAAAGATGCTGCTTGAAAAGTATACTCTCCAAAACACCAATTGTCAGAGTATGGGAATACCTAGGATGCAGCTTGGTGATGGGGGAAATTGTGTGTGGGGGGTGTGAAGTTGGGTGAGTTATATGAGGACAGATTACACGGACTTGTCATGAGTCTAAATGAACAAGAGATGATCTCATTGAATTCTGAAGAGAGAGAGCATGGTAGAAGCAGAGTTGCTGTTTCCTGGCTTGGCTATCTTGAATCAGTAGTTAACCAGACTTCATCAATTCAGGGCAGAGTTGAAAGGAAATTTCTTCTCAGCAACTGAGCCTCCACAAACTTCTCAGGCAGGGAATGGATAGAGAATCCTAAAGATTATCCATCTTTAGGGTTATTTTACTCCACCCCCATACAAATCATTCTCCATCAGGATCATATTCTGCATGGAGGTCGGTGACCAAGTGGTGTGCCTCAGGGATCTGTTCTGGGACCCCTATTCTACATGATTTTTATAAATGACCTGGATGAAGAAGTGGAGGGATGGGTTAGCAAATTTGCTGATGACACAAAGGTTGGAGGTGTTGTGGATAGTGTGGAGAGCTGTCAGAGGTTACAGCAGGACACTGATAGGATGCAAAACTGGGCTGAGAAGTGGCAGATGGAGTCCAACGCAGTTAAGTGTGAGGTGGTTCATTTTAGTAGGTCAAATATCAGTATATAGTATTAATGGTAAGACTCTTGGCAGTGAGGAGGATCAGAGGGTTCTGGGGTCTGAGTCCATAGGACACTCAAAGCAGCTGCATGGTTAAAAAGGCATACAGTGCATTGACCTTCATCAATCGTGAGATTGAGTTTTAAGAGCCGAGAGGTAATGTTGCAGTACCCTGGTCAGACTCCTTTTGGAGTACTGTGCTCAGTTCTGGTCGCCTCACTACAGGAAGGATGTGCAGAGGAGATTTACTGTACAAGGATGTTACCTGGTTTGGGGAGCAAGCCTTATGAGAATAGGTTGAGAGAACTCGGCCTTTTCTCCTTGGAGCGATAGAGGATGAAAGGTGACCTGATAGATGTGAATAAGATGATGAGAGGCACTGATTGTGTGGATAGTCAGAGGCCTTTTCCCCAGAGCTGAAATGGCTAGCATGACAGGGCACAGTTTTAATGTGCTTGGTAGTAGGTACAGAGGAGTTGTCAGGGGTAAGTTTTTTACACAGAGAGTGGTGAGTGTGTAAAGTGGGCTGCTGACGATCGTGGTGGAAGCAGAAGCGATAGGGTCTTTTACGAGACTCCTGGACAGGTACATGGAGCTTAGAAAAATAGAGGGTTGCGGGTAACCCTAGGTAATTTCTAAGGTAAGGACAAATTTGCACAGTTTTGTGGACTGAAGGGCCTGTATTGTGCTGTAGGTTTTCTGTGTTCTATGTTTCTAAATCAATCTGGTGAACTTATGCTCCACTGCTCAGGAAGAATAAATTCAAAGTGTATTGGGCTTGAGATGGATAGATCAGACCTGCTGACAATATTCATGATGTAGTTTCAAGAAAGGCTTTGCCACTCTTGTACCCAAGTATCCTTGCAGTATACCAACACACCATGTGCTGAACCATGGTCATCCCTCTGAATAATTTTTCTATTGTTACGTTTTTATTAATGCTGGGGTTTTTTTTGAACAGTTCAATTACATTAGACCATTAGTTCTCCACTATGTCTTAAAGGTTATCTGTGTTTTCTTCATGAGGACATACACAAATGATATGTTTCTCTTCCTCTGTTTAGCTTTTCCTGCATCAGTATGCAATGTACCCACATGAGCCATAGCTAATCTTTATTTTTGTATCTGTAGAAGTCTTAACAGTGTGTTTTAATGTTTCTCATTAGCTAGTTCTAATATTCTACTTCCCTTTTCCAGCTAAATCTCACACTGCGTGATATTGCTAAGTAACTAGAAATCCCACTATTTTTAAATCAGAACTGGCATATCCTCACATTGAGAAGGAGCAAATCCTTGTCCAGGAATCTGGGAATAACAGGAATATAATGACAAGACCTCATTCCTACTGCTAGTTGAAACTATTTGTGTCCAGGCTATTGAATGTTACGGAAGGTATGGCATTAATGCTTCACTGCTTGATAGAGCTATCTGGTATTTGTCAGGACCATATCTTGGCTGATGTACAGTCTGCCTTGTGCTGCAAAACTTATCTTCTTGTTTACAGCTTTCTGGAAAAGAGCCATATTTGGGGAAAAGTCTTTTTTTTTAATTTTCCAGAACTCCTCTCTTACAGTCTGTATGTGCACTGCATGCCCTCTGCTGAGTTGTAAATCGTGTATCAGGAACAGATTATTGAAAGGCAGCCGACAGAAATCAGCTATGGTCTGGTTTTTGCGTTGGTCTGTGGCATGAGGATTCTCGGGGCACACGTCAGGCATGTGATGGAATACTGTGAATGTGCTGGAGGGAGTGCAGCACCACCAACTCTCAGGAAGGTTGACACCGTCAGAAAAAGGAATCTATTTATTTGTTAGTACCCCTCCCACCAACCTAAAAAAATCATTCTGCAAAGCACTGGCCCACAGTGGCCACAAAGGGCCATCTGTAAAATTCACTGTAGGTATTAGCTCAGGCAATTCTGATAGCATCCCCATCTTCTACCATCAGCAATTTCAGAGCAGCAGCTGCTGGGAAACGGCATAGCCTGCAGGTTCCCTTCCCCTGCAAGTCACATACCAACCTAACTTAAATATACATTGCCAGTTTTTCATCATCACTAATCCAAAGCATGGGGACTCCCTAACCAGCAGCTCAATGGGAGGTACCTTCACCAGAAGCACTGAAGCGGTTCAGAAGACAGTTCAACACCAATTAGAGGTGGAAGATAAATATGGACTTTGGCAGTAATATTCAAAAGCTGAAAAGTGAATAAAGAGAAAAATATAAATGTATACTTGCAGGAGGCATCTTTGAGATGGATTGGCTTTATCATTGATCCCAGGAGTTTCTGTTTTATATCATGCAGATCCCTCACTTGGTAGGCTTTTTAGTGTCAATAACTGTTTAAGTGTCTGCTGGTGCATTACTCACAAAATTGCTCTTGTTCAGTTAATATCTTATTCATTTATTTATTGACATACAACATGGAAGAAGCCCTTCCAATCCTTCGAGCCACGCCCGTCCAGCAATCCCCCAATTTAATCCTAACCTAATCAAGGGACAGTTTATAATGGCCAATTACCCTACCAACCAATATGCTTTTGGACTATGGGAGGAAACCCACACAGTCATGGGGAGAACATACAAACTCCTTACAGGCAGCAGTGGGAATTGAACCTGGGTCACTGGCATTGTAGAACATTGTGCTAGCCATGACACTATGCTATGCAATATGATTTACATTATACTGCTGATAAGTGGCCTGTAGTTTACAGTGGCCTGTTCCTTGAAAGCTCATCTTTGGTGTACATTGAACCACAGAAGATTAGAAATTAACTGTAGTCGGTGATGGAATATAAGGAGCTGTTGGAACTTCCCAGTCCCAGAAAAGGACCGGGTAAAATTCTGAAAATTAAAAAAAACTGCTCATACTGTAAGTGTTTTAACCCTTACGGCCCATGTTTCATTCCTGTTAATAAACATAAAATATTTTTTTTCTATTCCTATTCTTATAGATTCCAAAATTGCAACACTTTTATATAGTTACCAGTGTAACAGCTTAACCTCCTTACTGTGACTTCATACCAGCTGTCATCTCTACACTATCACACATGTACTAGCAACCCTATGGGCAGCAAATATGGATCATCAGGGTTTGTCTTACATTGGTTCCAATGCAAAAGTTATCACAGCAACACACAATGACACTACTCAATTATGCTTGCAAATTGCTATAATAGCAACCTTAGCATCAGGGAGCAGGTTTATAACAGAATGCTCTTTTTAAAGTGCAAATGGTCTACTAAATTTAGACGTGAAATGCCTACAAAGCTGAGTATGCAGTAAAATAATTAAAACTGCATCTCATGCAGAACAAAGGGGAGGCTTTTGAATGCTAAATTTTCTTTACAGCTTTCAAATGACACATTTCCCACCTTTGTAACTGCACAATTGCCAGTCCAAAAATATCTAGGTGACAGCTGTAGTTTGTATCCAAAAAGACTATTTCCCTTAATGATATTTCCATTATAAAATGTCTGTTTATTACCTTGGTAATTGTTTTGTTACATTCTGAGAAATCCTTAATGTCTTTATTTAATATGAATGTAATGTCCAAGGGTGCAGTGTGGCTGTGTATTATCAAGCTGTGCCCTGTCTGGACGTGAATGCGTAGTGGAAGCCTGCTGCCCAGGGAGCATCACTTTCAGCCAGGTCACAGGGATGTAGAACACAACCTGTTTCCCCGACCAACTCCCAGCCCCCTTCCCAGCTGCCATAGAATTCCAAGGGCTGCATCAATTTTCAACCTCAAACTGTGAGAAGCAGGCTAATGAGGTACATTTATTGTGCAAATAATTTCACATTTAAGATTCAGTTTAGCTGCAGCGGAAGAGGCATGCATTCAGCATTTGGCACTGACTGTGAGACCACCGGCAGGAGTCAAGCCTTCTGCTACTTTGGCAATGTCGCATCGCTTACAGCTGTACTTGGTGCAAGGCCAATTTTTAAAGTTTTTAAAATAAATAATGATCAGCTATTTTTTAAAAGAGTCAAAACTTATTGATCGACAAACAGGACAATGGCCATGTGTTTAATGGATGTGTAGAGAACTCCATTTTGCACCAACTTGAGAGAACTTTGATGTGTTGACAGTTCATTGATCAAAATTAAGTAATTGTCTTCATAAACAGGCAAGCAACTGCATGGATTGAACTTCCTGAAGCCTAGAGGATTTACCGTGGTCAAATTTGCAACATATCTTGCCAGAAGACAATCAATTGATTTAAAGCAAGCACAGGAAAAGGGAATCCAGATACAGATTCAGATTTAATTGTCGCATACACATCAGAACTTTCAGTGCAATGGATCGTTTGCGTGAGCAACCAACACACCTAAGGATGTGCTGGGGGGAAAATGCAAGTGTCACCACACGTTCAGGCGCCATCTCAGCATGCCTTCAATGTTCTGCAGAACAACACAAGGAACAACAACATTAAAGCAAAATAAGATACAACAACAAACACCTACATGGAGCGATGTTGCTGGAAAACAGCATACATTATCAGGGACCCCCATCACCTCGACTCGCTGCTGCCATTAGGAAGAAGGTACAGGAGCCTCAGGACTCACACCACCAGGTTTAGGAACAGTTACTACTCTGCAACCATCAGGTTCTTAAACCAGTGAGGATAATTTCATTCAACTTCACTTGTCCCAAATCTGAACAAACTATGAAGTCACTTTCAAAGACTCTTCATCTCATAATCTTGATATTTATTGCTTATTTATTTACTGTTATTATTATTCTCCTCTCTTTTGCATTTGCACAGTTTATCATTTTTGCACATTAATTGTTGGGTTTGATCTTTCATTGATTCTTTTGTGGTTCTTCAATTTACTATGTATTCCCATAAGAAAACAATTGTCAGGGTTGTATGTGGTGACATATGTGTACTTTCAACAAAACAAGATCCTTTCTGTTCTCCCTCTGTCCCACCAATCCAACAATTCACACACACACAGACTGGCTCCCACCCCCGGGCAGGCCACCTCCAGTCCTCCGATCTTTGGTGCCGGACTCTCAAATTCGCAGATATCAGGCCTCCATCTTCAGACTTCACCGCAAGACTCACTGATCACAGATTTGACCTTTGGCCCTCGACTTCTGGACCTCCGAACCCCGTGACCTGGGTCTTTGTGACACCTTCAGTCCTCTACTTTCAGGCTTTGACCTTTGGGTTTTTACCTCCTGAATTGCCTGCGCTGGATATCAACCTTTGGTTCTCCTCTCAGGACATCACTAGGTTTGACCTTCTGACCTCAAATTCCAGGCTTGCATAGACTTTGACTTCTGGACTTGCACGGACCTCCAACTACCTCTGATCTAGGACTGGTCTCTGACCTGGGGAAGGCTGGTTTCCTCAGCACCTGCTGACATGACCTCCAGGATCACTGAAGAAGTCCAAGTTGAAGGACTCCGAATATTTCAGGTGTTTATTGTGCTGCAGGATTTTGCAAACATTAGCAAATGCTAATAACAAACATTGAGATGCAAAATTGCTTAATTATAAGTTGGAAGTGGAATGGCGAGGATGTTGCAAGTTAAGGGACAGTTAAGCTTGAAATGACCTCCAGTTTACAGATATGGGAAGGAGGGGGGCGATCATGAATATAATATTATTGTCAAATCTAGAGGGAAATATTCTGCTAATATTTTCAAATCCATTACACCTCACAGTATCACAATTTCTGATTAAGAAATCTGAACAAAGAAAGCACAACTACACTATATTCAAGATATCTCAAAATGTTAACAGCCATGTGCACTTTTCGAATATGTATCAGCATGTATACTTGTTTGTTTTCTCTCTCTCTCTGAATGGTGTCATTAATCTGTTCACTAGATATCTCAGTAACCTCAGCCTCATCCCAACAGGTTTTCTTTCCCCTTGTTTTATAACACCTAACTATTCTTTCTGCAACATAATCCTAACTTATTTTCCTTCTTTCAAATTCCAATTCAGATTCAGAGTTATTTATCATATGTAATAACAAGCAGAAACACATAATTACATGAAATAACAAGCAGGATAGACAAAGGAGAACTGGTTGACGTTGCGTATTTGGATTGTCAGATGGCCTTTGACAGGGTGCACACATGAGGCTGCTAGACAAGATAAGCGAGCAAGATATTACAGGAAAGATTCTCACATCGATAAAGCTGTGGCTGATTGGCAAGAGACAAAGCGTGGGAATAAAGGGATCTTTTTCAGATTGGCTGCCATGACTGGTGGTGTTCCACAGAGGTCTGTGTTGGAATCTATTCTTTTTACATTGTACGTCAACAAATTGGTTGATGAAATTGATGGCTTTGTGGCAAAATTTGCAATGATACAAAGATCAGTGGAAGAGGAGGTAATGTTGAGGAAGCAGAGAGGCTACAGAAGGACTTAGACCAATTAGGAGAATGGGCAAATTGGCGATGGAATACAGTGTTGGGAAGTGTATGGTCATGCACTTGGGTAGAAGGAATAAAAGCATAGACTGTTTTTTAAACAGAGAGAAAATTTAAAAATCCAAGGTGCAAAGGGGTGCTCTAAGGTAGAATTGGTGGTGAAGAAGTTAAGTACAATGTTAGCGTTCATTTCAAGAGGAGTGGAATATAAAAGCAAGGATGTAATGCTGAGGCTGTATAAGGAAGGCACTGGTGAGGCCTCATTTGGAGTATTGTGAGCAGTTTTTAGCCCCTTATTTACGAAAGGATGTGCTGACATTGGAGAGGGTTCAGAGGAGGTTTACAAGAAAGATTCCAGGAATTAATGGGTTATCATATGAGTGGCATTTGTAGGCTCTGGGCCTGTACTGGCTGTAACTTAGAAGAAAGGGGGGGGGGGATCTTATTGAAACCTATTGAATGGTGAAAAGCCTAAATAGAGTGGATATGAAGAGGATGTTTCCTTTGGTGGGTGAATCTATGACCAGAGGGCACAGACTAAAAATGGAGGGACATCCATTCAGAACAGAGATAACGAGGAATTTCTTTAGCCAAAGGGTGAGGAGTCTGTGGAATGCATTGCCACAGCTGGCTGTGGAGGTCAGGTTATTGGGTGCATTTAAGGCGAAGGTTGATAAGTTCCTAATTAGTCGGGGAGCAAAAGGTTGTGGGGAGAAGGCAGAAGGATAGGGTTGAGAGGGAAATAGATAAGCCATGATGAAATGGTAAAGAAGACTCAATGGGCCAAATGGCCTATTTCTGTTCCTATATCTGATGGCCTTATGTATATTAAAATATACAGTGAAATGTGTGGTTTGTGCTGAGGGTAGCCCACAAGTGCTGTCATACAATTCTGGTGCCAACATGCCCATTCTGGTGCCAACATGCAGAACAACATAGAACACAACAAAACAGAACATGCCAAGCTTCAAAGGAGCAACAGCAAATTAAGTTCCATTCCTTCTTACCATGCACATACACTCTCTACTTATCCTAGAAGAAGCCATCTTCAGCCTCCAACCTTCAGCTGAGTCATGCAAACATTGGGCCTTCACCTTCCCCAGCAGAATCCTAGAAATTCAGACTCAGGGCTCTGACCATCTTCCAATTGACTTTCAGGCCTGGATCTAGACTTTTGATTAACCTTCAGGCTTTGATCTTCGGTATCAAATCAGCACTCACAGATCATGATGAATGAGGACCTTTGATCTTACTTCTGATGATGGATCGTCAACCAGAAATTTCTTTCCAGGTGACCTGCTGAGATTTAGCAGTAACACAAGAACTTCTGGAGATGTGGGGAAATGCTGGAGGAATTCAATGAGAAAGGTAGTACAGTTGATACTTTTGGGCCAAAGCCCTTCTTTGCAACACTTCCTGGTTTTTTTCCACATGAATTATTGGAACTTTTTCATTTAGACAAATTAAAACTTTGTTATTTATATATATATTTTAATCACATTTAACTTAACCAAATAAACATTTGTTTAGCTGTTAAAATGTTAACTCTTTAAATTTAAAACATTCAGGCCTCCTATTTCTTCCAAGGTGTGTGCATATGTACCCCATTTCTCTTCTTTTATTCAACTTCTTTTCCTACATCGTTGGTCTTTTTTGAATACTTCTACTCTCCCTTAATGGCATTTCAGCTTAATGTTCTGCTAAGTCTTGGCTGTTCATGTACCGTGCAATAGCAGGAATAGATACTTGAACTGCACTTCACGATACGTGGAAATGCCATAAATATTAGCCTCCCTGTTGGCACTATTCTATTGTAGGAATGCACACATTTATCTGCAATACCTGCTACATCTACAGTGGAATATGTGATAAGCACTTTCAACATTCATAAACTGTAAGGCATATAGCATAACGAGTTAGCCCTGTTGAACTGTACCTTTTTACAAAAGAAAAGTCTAATAATTTCAGTCAGTAGAAGATGTTTGATCCATCTAGCCCACCCCTCCATGGTATTCCCTTCTAATAACTAATAACTCTGAATCACTTTTGTTGACAAGTGCCTGACTAACTTGTCCTTGAAACCCATTAAGTTACTTATTTCAACTCAAGTCAAGTCAAGACGGTTTTTATTGTCATTTCAACCATAACTGCTGGTACACAATAAAAATGAGACAACGTTTTTCAGGACCATGGTGCTACATGAAACAATACAAAAATTATACTAAACTACGTAAAAACAACACAGAGAAAAAACTACACTAGACTACAGACCTACCCAGGACTTCATAAAGTGCACAAAACAGTGCAGGCATTACAATAAATAATAAACAACACAATAGGCACAGTAGAGGGCAGTAAGTTGGTGTCAGTCCAGACTCTGTGTATTGAGGAGTCTGATGGCTTGGGGGAAGAAACTGTTAGATAGTCTGGTCGTGAGAGCCAGGATGTTTTGGTGCCTTTTCCCAGATGGCAGGAGGGAGAAGAGTTTGTATGAGGGGTGTGTGGGGTCCATCATAATGCTGTTTGCTTTGCGGATGCAGCGTGTAGTGTAAGTGTCTGTAACAGCGGAAAGAGAGACCCCGATGATCTTTTCAGCTGACCTCACTATCTGCTGCAGTGTCTTGTGATCTGAGATAGTGCAATTTCCAAACCAGGCAGTGATGCAGTTGCTCCGGATGTTCTCAATACAACCCCTGTAGATTGTGATGATGATGGGGGGGGTGAGAGATGGATTTTCCTTAGCCTTTGCTGGAAGTAGAGACGTTGCTGGGCTTTCCTTGCTATGGAGCTGGTATTGAGGGACCAGGTGAGATTCTCCGTCAGGTGAACACCAAGAAATTTGGTGCTCTTTACGATCTCTACTGAGGAGCCGTCGATGTTCAGCGGGGAGTGGTTGCTCCGTGCCCTCCTGAAGTCAACAACCATCTCTTTTGTTCAAATTCAGAGACAGGTTGTTGGCTCCGCACCAGTCCGTTAGCCGCTGCACCTCCTCTCTGTATGCTGACTCGTCGTTCTTGCTGACGAGACCCACCACGGTTGTGTTATCGGCGAACTTGATGATGCGGTTCGAGCTGTGTGTTGCAGCACAGTCATGGGTCAGCAGAGTGAACAGCAGTGGACTGAGCACACAGCCCTGGGGGGCCCCCATGCTCAGTGTGATGGTGTTGTAGATGCTGCTCCCGATCCAGACTGACTGAGATCTCCCAGTCAGGAAGTCTAGGATCCAGTTGCAGACGGAGGTGTTCAGGCCCAGCAGGCTCAGCTTTCCATTCAGTTTCTGAGGGATGATTGTGTTGAATGCTGAACTGAAGTCTATGAACAGCATCCAAACGTATGTGTCTTTTTTTCCTAAGTTGGTTAGGGCCGGGTGGAGGGTGATGGCAATCGCGTCATCTGTTGAGTAGTTGGGACGGTACGCGAACTGCAGGGGGTCCAGTGAGGGGGGCAACAAGGTTTTGATGTGCCTCATGACGAGCCTCTCAAAACACTTCATGATGATGGATGTGAGTTCACTGTACATACTATACTTGGTGGTAATTTGTTCCATATTATTTCATGCTCATTGTAGTGGCTCTTCATCACTTTGTATGCTCAGTAAGGTGGTGTTAATAGCTACTCATTTTTAAAGTTATATCAATGGTTTAATTGTTGACATTCTTTTTAACTTTAAGCATTCTGATAATTTGCCGTGCCTGTGAGGTCACAGCCAGGGTGAAAAACTTGCAAACTTCTTTCCTTTTGTTATTTTCCTAGTTACCTGATTAATCGGAGATGATGCAAGATCATAGTCAGAATCAGAATCAGGTTTGATATCACCGGCATATGTCATGAAATTTGTTAACTTTATGACAGCAGTACAATGAAGTGTGTGCTGAATATATAGAGAGAATAAATAATGAATTAAAGTATGTATATATATGTGTGTGTGTGTGTGTGTGTGTGTGTGTGTGTGTGTGTGTATATATATATATATATATATATATAAAATAGTTAAGTTAAAATAAGTAGTGCAAAAAAAAGAACTAAAAATGTAGGGAGTTCAATGTCCATTTAGAAATCAGATGGTTGTTTCTGAATCACTGAGTGTGTGTCTTCAGACTCTGTACCTCTTTCCCAAATGTAACAATGAGAATAGGGAAGGTACAAGTTGGTGGGGGGTCCTTAATGATGGACTCTGCCTTCCTAAGGTGCATCTCTTTCAAGACTCCTTGGATACTACGGAGGTGAGTACCCATGACAGAGCTGACTAATTTTACAAGTCTCTGCAACTTATTTCAATCTTGTGCAGTAGCCCCTCATGCCAGACGGTGATGCAGCCAGTCAAAATTCTCTCCGCGATACAATTGTTGAAGCTTTTAAGTGTTTTAGTTGACAAACCAAAACTACTAATGAAATATAGCCATTGTCTTGCCTTCTTTATAGCTGCATTGATATGTTGCATCCAAGTTAAGTCCTCAGAGATATTGCCTCCCAGGAACTGGAAACTGCTCATTCTCTCCACTTCTGATCCCTCTATTAGGATTGGTTTGTGTTCCCTTGCCTTACCCTTCCTGAAGTCTGCAACCAGCTGCTTGGACTTGCTGACGTTGAGTGCAAGGTTGTTGCTAACTGGTATATCTTGCTGCTGTTAACGGATGGTTAAGTTTGTAGCAAGCAAGCCATGGGCAGTGTAGAAATTTGGTCTTCCAACTCTGGTGTTAAAACATGGGTTCCTTATAAGAGCATGACAAATTTACAGAGATGAATTTCCTTACACTTGTTTACGTATGAAATTACTATCAACTTCAAAGTTCAAAGTACACTTATTATCGAAGTATGTATGGTGCATACTCTCTTGAGATACATCTTCTTGCAGTCAGCTGTAAAACAAAGAAACAGAAGAAAAACATTTAAAAAACCTACCCGACAAAGACCATCAAACACCCAATGCATGAAAAAGAAACATCGCGCAAATAATGAAAAAGTAAACAAATAACACCAGAACATTACCTGTAGAGACCCTGAAAGTGAGTCCACAGTCACGCAGCCAGTTCAAGTTGCTGAGACAAGTGAGGCTGGTCCAGGAATCCAATAGCTGCAAGCTATAGCCACAGAGCCAATTAGCACTGTGCCAGTGACTGCAAAGTCAGATCAGTGGTGAAACACCCAGATGAAATTGCATAAAGAGTAAAAAAAAAAGTAAGCAAGGTTACATGGAATCTGAATTGCAGAATCTCCAAAAGTTCAGCACTGACGCGAGTGAGGCCCGTCCAGCAACACAATGGCTGGAAGGGAAAAAATGCTCCCGAACCTAGCAGCATGAGACCCAAAATATCTGCACCACCCATCCACCAGCTGCAGTGGGACCAGTTAAACGCAGGCAGACAGCACTGAATGCATTCATTTCCCCCTCCCATCCATGACAATTTTAAACTTGATCGACACTTTAATCAGAGCGGAGTAACAGAGTCGATCATTGGACCATTAGAAAGGCAATGGCCGGCCTGGCCGTACGTGCAACTTTCATCCTTGCAGAACTCCCCTGAAGACAGAAAAGTGCCAGGTCATTTAGTCATCTTAAAAGTACATGCTTAAAAGGGATATTACAGGCTGCAATTGATCACAGTTCAGAAGAAGCAGTGTATCTAGAGGAAGAAGAGGATCTAGTTGTTTTCTGAGCAGTCTGCAAAATGTGGCTGTTGTTTGCTTGTGTCATAAAATAGGAATTACAGCTTTAAAATAAAGATACAGTAAAACTTACATCCTGAGTGTTGTGTTGTCATTGCATTCCATAATGAAGAAATGTTCTATGCCTTTTCATAGAGTTACAGATCTCTTCAGCACTTTGCTCCATCTAGTCTGTGCTGAACCATTATTCTGCTTAGTTTCATCAATCTGCACATGGACCACAGCCTCCATACTTGTCTCATTCATGTACCTATCCAAATTTCTCTTAAATGTTGAAATCAACCCCAAATTCACCACTTCCCCTACAGCTCATTCAATATTCTCATCACTCTCTGATTGAAGTTCCCCTTCATGTTCTCCTTAAACAATTCACCTTTCACTCTTAACCCATAATCTCAAATTGGAGTCTCCGCCAATCTCAGTGGAAAAAAGCATGCTTGCATTTACCCTATCTCTGCTCCTCATAGTTTTGTATACCTCTTTCAAATCTTCCCCTCAATCTTCTACATTCTAGGGAGTAAAGTCCTAACCTATTCCTATAACCCAGGTCCTCAAGTCCAGACAACATCCTTGTAAATTGTCTCTGCAGTCTTTCAATCTTACTTACAGTACATCTTTCCTGCAGGTAGGTAACCAAAGCTGCAAGAGTCCAAATTAGGCCTCACCAATGTCTTATACAATTTCAGCATAACATCCCAACTCCTTTCACAAACAAGAGAAAATCTGCAGATGCTGGAAATCCAAGCAACACACACAAAATGCTGGAGGAAGTCAGTAGGCCAGGCAGCATCTATGGAAAAGAGTGCAGTCAATGTTTCAGGTTGAGACCCTTCAACAGGACTGGAGAAGAAGAGTTGAAGAGTCAGAGTTAGAAGGTGGCGGGAGGGAAGGATTAAAAACAAGGTGATAGGTGAAACCAGTGGGGGCTGGGAGGGGGAACTGTAGTAAAGAATTGGGAAGTTGATTGGTGAAAGAGATACCGCTGCTGGAGAAGGGGGAATCTAATAGGAGAAGACAGAAGGCCATGGAAGAAAGAAAAGGGGGAAGAGCACCAGAGGGAGTGAAGGGCAGGCAAGGACGTAAGGTGAGAGAGGGAAAAGGGGATGGGGAATGGCAAAAGGGGGGGTTATTACCGGAAGTTCAAGAAATCAAAAAGATTGGAGGCTACCCAGACAGAATATAAGGTGTTGCTCCTCCAACCAGAGTGTGGCCCCATTGCAACAGTGGAGGAGGCCACCGATTGGCATTTCAGAATAGGAATGGGAGGTGGAATTAAGATGGGTGGCCGTTGGGAGATCTCACGTTTTTCTGGCGGAGAGTGTAGGTGCTTGGTGAAACAGTCTCCCGTTCTACAGCAGGTCTCACCAGTATACAGGAGGCCACACTGAGAGTGCTGGACATAGAATATGACCCAACAGACGCACACTTGAAGTGTCTATTTACCTGGAAGTTCTGTTTGGAGCCCTGAATGTAGTGTGGGAGGAGGTGTAGCTCTTGTTCCAATTGCAAGAAGAAGTGCCAGGAGGGAGATCAGGGAGGAAGGACGAATGGACAAGGAAGTTGCATAGGGATCAATCCTTGTGAAAAGCAGAATATGTGGGGGGGGGGGGAGGGTAAGATGTGCTTGGTGCTTAGTATTTTTTGTATTTGCACAACTTGTGTAAATATGCACATCATTTCTTTGCCCATCTTTGAGCAGTTTTTCATTGATTCTATTGTGTTTCTTTATGTTTACTGTGAATAACTGCAAGAAAATGAATCTCATTGCCATATAGGGTGACATACTGTATATGACCCCATTGTTAGCATTCATTCCAAGAGGACTAGAATATAAAAGCAAGGATGTAATGTTGTGTCTTTATAAAGCACCGGTGAGGCCTCACAGAGTATTGTGAGCAGTTTTGGGCTCCTTGTTTTGGAAAGCATGTGCTGACACTGGAGAAGGTTCAAAGGAGGTTCCCAAAAATGATTTCAGGATTGAATGACTTGTCATATGAAGAGCGTCTGATGGCTCTGAGCCTGTACTCACTAGAATTCAGAAGAATGAGGAGTGACCTCATTGAAACCCTTCAAATGTTGAAAAGTCTTGATGGAGTGAATATGGTTCCTACGGTGGGAGAGTCTCAGACCATATGACACAGCCTCAGAAGAGAGGGGCATCCTTTTAGAACAGAGGTAAGGAGGAATTTTTTTAGCCAGAGAATGATGAATCTGTGGAATTTGTTGCTACAGGCAGCTGTGGAAGCCAAGCCTTTATGTATAGTGCCCATAAAAAGTATTCACCCCCACAGACGTTCAGTGACTTGGAAATGTTCTTGTGTTCGTCCTGACTTGTGCTTTTCAATAACCTTTTTGCAAGGTTGCTTGGAGTGTTATTTTGTCTTCATGTGTAGTTTTGCCAGGATACTGACTCACCAACAGTTGGACCTTCCAGATACAGGTGTATTTTTTACTGCAATCAAATGAAGCACCTTGACTGCACACAGTTTTCCAAAAACAGATCTCTATTTAACTAATTATGTGTCTAAAAAACCAATTGGCTACACCAATGATGATTTGGTGTGTCATATTAAAGGGGGGGGGGGTGAATACTTATGCAATCAACTATTTTGTGTTTTATATTTGTAATTAATTTAGATCACTTTGTGGAGATCTGTTTTCACTTTGACATGAAAAAGTCTGTTTCTGTTGATCAGTGTTAAAAAAGCCAAATTAAATCCAGTGTGATTCAATGTTGTAAAACAATAAAATATGAAAACTTCCGGGGGGAAGGGTGAATAATTTTTATAGGCACTGTATATCTAAGGCAGAGGCTGTTAGGTTTTTGATTGGTCAGGGCATGAAGGGATATGGGGAGAAGGCAGGAGATTGGAGCACTGAGGGAAAATGGATCAGCCATGTTGAAACTGTAGAACAGACTGAATGGGCCAAATAGCCTAATTCTGCACCTATATCTAATAGTCTCATATATGTACTTTGATAATAAATTTACTTTGAAGTTTGAACATATATGTGCTTTGATAATGTCTTTATTTGGACATTAAATTTTGAGATACTGGATAAGAAGTTTGATCAGAGATTAGCCGTGATTTAGTTAAATGGCTGAACGAGGACAAGTGAGCCGCACCTTTTTCTTTGCTCCTCAGTAAATAGACTGGAGAGAGATGGAGATGTGTATTCTGTAAAATTGTGATGATGTTATGACCATCATGGTACTCTTGATTTATGTAGCGCTGTCTGGGTTTCCAATGCATGAATACCATGGTTCACTTGAAAACATTCAGGAACTTAACCCAGGGGGCATTGAGACCAAGAAAACAAGTAGCAGAATTCTGTCAAAATATCTATTTTACAAAATGGAAAACAAGAAAGTAAGTTTTTATTTTTTGATTTAAGATAACTCTCCATGCTGCCACTTGGGTCATTATCGTAATGATTCGAGGAATTGTAGGCACTGTGTCAAAATTGAGAAGTGGAAGCCTCACAAGAACAGTTGTTCTGTGACAGTCTGGCAGGAGGGTAGGAAGTGCAGAATGCTTTTTACATTTAATATACATGCGGTGCTGAACAGTTGTAGATCTCTCCTCGCTGCTACACAATCTGACAATTTCCATGTGTTATTTCTCTGGGTTTCATAAAAAAATCTGTCTGAATTTTGTCAGAAAGAAACTGCTTTCCAACCTAAAGCCAATCCAAAACAGGTCTCAGGAGTATACAAATAAACACAAGACTGGCAATGTATTATTTTCGTTTGTTTACCCCCATCTCTGATCATAATGCAAATAAACTCTCAAAACTCATATTTGGTGGATAGTTGTAATTGAGAGGTGAGGTCCAGGTCATTTTTATCAGGGGAGTTTCATTCAAACAGGTTTGATAGATTGCATTACAAAATAACTGCAGAAATGCAGCAATATTTTAACTCTAGAAATCCTGTAATGTTTTAATGGTTTGGATCATGCTTATCATAAGTGTGAACTTTCATTAAAGATTTTAACCAATGCTTCCAGAGCTGCCCTGAACCAGAAGAAATGTTGAGGTATGATAGATCGAACATTAAGTATTTTGATGCCGCACTGGCATTGTTGCTTGCAAACAGGCTGTCGTGCCCATTAAGGCAGCACTCCATAGTTCAAGAATCTGACAGGAGTGTCATTCTGCCTTCAGGGTAGGGAAACTGAAGTAAATTATTCAAATACAAGTTTTCCAGCTGTGGGCCCCAGAACAGGCCAGAAAACACACTGACTTAAAGATATTACAGATGCATGATAATGTGAGAAGTTGGAGAATTTCTACAGCAAAGTTGAGACCCTCAGTACCATTAGCTGGTGTTGAGGACTCAAGAAGGTGAATAATAAGCAGCAGGAGTATATAGAGCTTAGCTGACATTTTAAAGCCTCATTATGGGCAAAACTTACTGGTCCATGGGCACTCACAAACACTTTAATTTTGTGCCTGATCCTAGAATATTCATTGTTATATCAGGTTGATAGCATCTTGTATCGTTGAATAGGCTCAAGACACTAGAGGGGACAGTGGAGTGGAATGGTAGGGTCATTGAGGAAAGAATCCACGGTGATTGTAAAGAGGGCGCTGAGGCCGATTGATGGGAAGAGAATTGGAGAGTGGGTTGGTTGCTAAGTTTCCTTCTTGGTAACTTGTCCTAATTCAGCAAAGACCCAACAGAGTTGAGAGGATGTTTCCATCAGCGGGGACTCTAGGACCAGAGGGCACAACCTCAAAATACAAGGACATAACCTTTGAATAAAGATGAGGAGGAAATTCTTTAGCCAGATTGTGGTGGATCTGTGGAATTCATTGCCACGTTTGGTGGTGGAGACCAAGTCATTTGGGTATATTTAAAACAATCTTTGATAGATTCTTGATTAGTAAGGGCATGAAAGGTTACTTGGAGAAGGTAGGAGAATGGAGTTAAGCGGGATAATAATCAGCCATAATTGAATGGCGGAGCAGGCTCTATGAGCCAAATGGCCTGATTCTGCTCCTATGTCCTATAGTTTTATGATCTTACGGACTCTGGACATGCACACTGATATTTGAATATGTACAATATCCACCTGAATACTTTAGCTCGATAGAATCTACAGGCTGCTTATGCAGAAGCAGGCCATGTGCATAAATAAATCCAGTGTGATCAGATCATCAGATGCTGATTGTACCTCCGCATCTTCTCTCCCCTAAAATGACCTGCCAGCACACCAACTGATTACTAATATTAATCTAGCTATCAAGCTCACTTCTCTCCAATATTCAGCAGCTGCCCTCACCCCAACCTCTCTTCCCATTAATTGGCTTCAGTCACTACAACCCTCTGAGATTCTCTCCACTTGGACCTGACCATCCATCTCCATCATCGTCCTCTGTATCTGAAGTTCTCTCATTGTTACCCTTCAATAGAATCAGGTGGTAAAACACATCACTATTCAATCCAATTTATAACCCCTAAAGTATTTGATGAATATGAGTTTGTAAATGATGATATCAATGGATCTTGGTTTGAAAGGGTAAACTGCTTTAAGTTCCTCGGCATCCACATCACGTGGTCTGTACACGCCATCTATGTGGTGAAAAAGGCACAACAGTGCCTCTTTCACCTCAGACAGTTGAGGAAGTTTGGTATGTGCCCCCAACTCCTAAGAACTTTCTACAGGGGCACAATTGAGAGCATCCTGACTGGCTGCATCACTGCCTGGTATGGGAACTGTACCTCCTTTAATCACAGGTCTCTGCAGAGAGTGGTGCGGACAGCCCAGCGCATCTGTAGTTGTGAACTTCCCATGATTCAGGATATTTACAAAGACAGGTGTGTAAAAAGGGCCCAAAGGATCATTGGGGACTCGAGTCACCCCAACCACAATCTATTCCGGCTGCTACCATCTGGGAAAGAGTACCGCAGCATAAAAGCGAGGAGCAACAGGCTCCGGAACATCTTCCACCAGGCCATCAGACTGATGAACTCACACTGATTTGAGTGTATTCTATGATACATCGACTGTTCTGTTTAATATAAATTAATATGATTGCACATGGCACATTTAGACGGAGACGTAACATAAAGATTTTTACTCCTCATGTACATGAAGGATGTAAGAAATAAAGTCAATTCAATTCAATTCAACAAGAGACAAATGTTGAAGTTGGAGGGAAAAGAACAGTAGCTCAGTTCTATATAATATTGCGAGTGAAGTGAGGGCAGACAAGGGCAAGGAAGCAGCCTTATTGACAATTTGAATTTACAGTTTAAAGTTCAGGCATCTATGTAAGATTTATGGAAGAACTTGAACATGTAAACTGTCCTTCATGAATTCGGGGCTTACCAGATCTCAGCTTCATTACTTGTGGAGCATTTCCTAGGAAACATTTACTGCAAAATTAGAGTGAAGAGAAGTGATTATAAATTTTGTCACAATCTCTGAAAATAGGATGTAGATCTTTGTGAAGAGGTAACAAACTACATTTATAGTCATCACCTTCATTAACAAGAGAAAGGAGCTCATTGCAAAAACTGAGATAAAAGGTTTCAACTGATCTGGAACAAAAGCACAATAAGAAAGAAATTTCTGGGGGTGCTGGAGTACTGAGAACAATAGAAACATAGAAAACATGCAGCACAATACAGGCCCTTTGGCCCACAAAGCTGTCCCGAACATGTCCTTACCTAAGAACTACCTAGGATTACCCATAGCCCTCTATTTTTCTAAGCTCCGTGTACCTATCCAGGAGCTCCTTAAAAGACCCTATTGTTTCCGCCTTCACCAGCGCTGCCTGCAGCCCATTCCATGTACTCACCACTCTCTGCATAAAAAACTTACCCCTGACATCTCTTCTGTACCTACTCCCAAGCATCTTAAACCCATGCCCTCTTGTAGCAACCATTTGAGCCTTAGGAAAAAGCCTCTGACTATCCACATGATTAATCCCTCTCATTATCTTGTACACCTCTATCAGGTCACCTCTCATCCTCCTTTGCTCCAAGGAGAAAAGGCCAAGTTCACTCAACCTATTCTCATAAGGCATCCTTATAAATCTCCTCTGCACCCCTTCTATGGTCTCCACATCTTTCCTGTAGTGAGGCAACCAGAATAAACATGAGAGAACGTGCAAATGCTGGAAATTCAAAGCAACACACACAAGTTGCTGGAGGAACTTGACAGGTCAGGCAGTATGCAAATGAAGAAACTGTCAACGTTTCAGGCCAAGACCCTTCCTCAGGACTGGAAAGGAAAGGGGAAGACACCAAGAGGTTGGAGAGAGGAAGGGGGATAGCTAGAATAAGTGAAGCCAGGTGGGTGAGAAAGCTAAAAGGCTTGAAAGTAGGAATCTGATAGGAGAGAAGAGTGGACAATAGGAGACAAGGAAGGAGGAGGGGATCTAGTGGGAGTTGATAGTGAGGTAAGAAGGGATAAAAGGCCAGAGTGGGGAAGAGAAGAAAAGGAGTGAAAGAGGCAAAAAAAATTGCTAAAAGAAGAAATTGACGTTCATGCCATCAGGTTGGAGGCTACCCAGACGGAATATAAGGTGTTGCTCCTCCACCCTGAGGGTGACCTCATCTTGACACAAGGGGAGGCCATGGATCGAACTGCTGGAACGAGAATGGAAATTGAAATTAGGCCACCAGGAGGTTCTGCTTTTGCCTGATGGAGCAGAGGTGCTCAAGGAAGCAGTCCTCTAATTTATGATGGGCCTCACCAAGGCAGAGAGTCTGCATTGTGAGCACCGGACACAATAGATGACCCCAGCAGATTCACAGGTGAAGTGCGTCCTCACCTGGAAGGACTGTTTGGAGCCCTGAAAAGAATGAAGCATTAGGGAGAGAGGTCTTATAACTCCTGTGATCTTTTGATTACTTGAATAACATCCTGAGTAATTTTGCAATTATTTTCAGTAAGTAACTGACAAATTTAATTGAACCAGATAGCCATTAAAATAATAACTAATGCTTATGATAAGTACAGTAGCACCGCTGTGTCTTGGCCTCAGGGTCCACTGTTCAGTGCAGTTCTTCAAACAACAGCAACAATTTTACTTCTATAAACTTTAATTGTGATAGGATTTTAAAAAGACACCAGCTCTATGAGAAAATACAAGAGCCTGGTCAAATTGACTGATTTTTCTTACAGTCTGAAAGAGAAATAAAGAAGCTAAAAATGTTTAGAGACTGAATTCCAAAGTCTAAAGCTTCAGCTGCTGCTAAAAACAGAATCAATTAAATTCGAGGCAATCAAAAGTTCTAATTTCTCTGAGCACTATATTGCTGGAGTAGATTAAACAAACAAAAGGACAAAGCTGAATTGGAAAATAACAGACTCTTTTAAAAAGATCAAGGTATGCTGAAACAGTATCGGTCAGAAAGCACAGGTGAAGGAGGCCAACAGAAACTGTGTGGGCTAGAGCAGGGACAGCAGAATGTCAAATACCTCAGAGTTGAATGAGACCCAAAATGTGTCGGAATACTCAAGCCCAGAGGTAACAAGGAAATAGGAACTTCTGCTGAAGATCAGCTGAAGCAGAGCCAAAAGGGAGTGATACTTTCTTGTAGTAGCCCAGGGGAAAGCAGAAAGAGAAGCCTATGCAGTTGATTCACTAGCTTTGTCCATTTATGAAGAGGTACCCAAGTGTTTTAGTGTCTAGTACTGAGCAAGCCTAACACTAAAGCAATAAAATAATTCAGCTTCATTCCTAATGCAGAGCCTTTATTTTGGGTCATGTTGGTGCTAGGGTGCAGCAATTTGTTGCAAGCTGCTTTCTGCAGATCCATTCATTTTACTCTATTCATTGTACTCTTTTAAATCTAAATTCATTGCCTTGAAGATGCTTTATTCTGCATTTTGTTATTATTTTACCTTATACTACCTCAATGCACTGTTGTAATGAATTGATCAGTATGAATAGTGTGCAAGGCAAGTTTTTCACCGCACCTTAGTACATGTGACAATAATAAACCAATTTAATGATTTACTTTGCTCAGCATATGTGTATTTTGGAGAATCAGTTATGGAAGCTACTTAACATATTGAAGACACTCTACATTATTCAGCTATAAATTTTAGTATCAGCACTTGAATAGCTTTTTATATCCCATCCACCAATATCCATGTCTGTTTCTGCAGTAAGTAATCCCAGCAAACAAACTTCTACACAAAAATTGAAGTACATAATTTTGAAGTTTTATGAGCATATATAATATATGAATCTACTTGGACAGGTAAATATGTAGGAAAGATTTAGAACAATGTGGCAAATGGCTTAGATGGCCTCCTTAGTCCACAGTGACCAGTTAGGCCAAAGGACCTGTTGCCCTTCTGTCTCTGTGACAGTCAGACTCCACAACTCTAGTGCTGCACTTACGTTCAGGACTTACGGTCGCTTAGCGGTTAGCATAACACTTTAACAGTATCAGCAACACGGGTTCAATTCCCACTACTGTCTGTAAGGAGTTTGTACGTTCTTCCTGTGACTGCAGGGGTTTTCTCTGGGTGCTCCGGTTTCCTGCTACAGTCCAAAGACATTAATTGGTAATTGTAAATAGATCCGTGATTAGGCTAGGATGAAGTCAGGGGTTGCTGGAAGGGCCAGAAGAGCATACTGCAAGTTGATTCCGATAAATAAGTTCGGTTGGAGGGAAAGGGTTGCAGGAGAGTGTCATCAGAATGATATACAAGAGGCAATGGTTGTTTTCTCTCATTAACCAAAAAGCAGTGTCCTTTATCCCACAGTCTAAACAAGATTAGTAAACTCAGTACAAAGGATCAAATTGAAATCTTGCTTCTAAATTTGGCTTTTCTCATAAGAAAAGTTAATCAAATCATTTCCAATTACCTAGCATAAGAAGTATGCAGGCCATTTCATCAAAGTATAGGAGAATTTACACTTGAGTGTTGGAGGCTTGTATTTAAATGTTCTCCTTTCATTTATGGGGTTAAGGTATTGGTAATATTTCCTGCTCTTCATGCTTATTTGCAGGCAGAATTCACAGCCATGAGGGACCAATATATGAGAGGTGGAGAAGGCTTTATAATTTGTTATTCCATTACTGACCGCCGATCATTCCAGGAAGCTGCCGAATTCAAGGAGCTCATCTATCGTGTTCGGCACACATATGATATTCCAATAGTTTTGGTTGGAAACAAAACAGACTTGGAAGAATATAGGCAGGTAAGAAAACTTCCCTTGCTAATAATAAACTTTATAGTCATTCTTCAGGAATTAACAATGAATTTGGTGGCTTTTGTTTATTCCATTACTTCCTATACATTTTTTTTTAAATGTGGGCATTGCTACCAAGGCCTGTTCTTTTCTCCATCATTAGTTGTTGTTGAGAAGGTAATGCTGCAATCTGGAGCTGCTGAATCTGTCTTGTGAAAATATTCCCACCGTGCTGTTGCGATTTTGACATTATGAGAAATGAAGGAAGAACATATTTCCAGGGAGAAAATATTTTCATAAATATTTAAATTTACAACTATATTTCCAAGTTAGAGGATGCAAGGGGTGCTACAGTAGTATGGTGATTAGCATAACACTATTCTAGCACCAGCGACCAGGGTTCAATTCTGCTGCTGGAAGTAGGGAGTTTCTACTTCTCCCTGTGACTGTGTGGGTTTTCTCTGAGTGTGCTTTCCCCCACATTCCAAAGACGTATGGGTTAGTAGGTTAATTGGTCACTTGGCTGTAATGGAGCCTGTGGTCTCGTTGGGCCAAAAGGACTTGTTATCATGTTACATATGTGAAAAAGGGACTCTGAAAGTGGTCAAGTTCCTGATCATCTTCTGCCCATGTTCTTGGTAATGCAAGTCAAGAAGGTGTGGTTGCTGTAGACCAACTATAATGTATTTTGTAGCTGGCACATACTGTAGTAAAAATAAATGTTGATGATGTTGGATGTGTAATCCACTGGTCTGATTTCTTTTCAGTGGCATTAAGCCTTTTGAGAGTTGTATCTACACTGGGTTGACTGGAGTGTTACAAGTTAGATCACCCACAGAGGATAACATGCCTATGATCTGATTTTGCAGCCACTGTTATAATTCTAACTGTCACAGAAAAAATGCATTGATGAAGCAGTTGAAGGACTGCCCTGAAGAGCTACTGCAGTGATGCCCTGGGGCTATGACTGACCTCTAACAACCACAGCCATTTCTGAATTATCACAAAACAGCTTGTGGTTCTTTTAGAAAAGAGTAACCTCTCTTTCACTAAATAAGTTATATTTGTGTTGAATAATCCAATTGTAACTGAACAAATACAAAAGGAAAAGAAATACTTGGAAAGATGTTTGTTTGACACTGATAAAACATTACGCTGAAAATGGATGTCTGCTTTGTAGAATTTATATTTTATTTTTAGAATGTTGCAGTTAACTTTAAAAATGTATATATGGTCTGTTCAGTAACATGATTGAGATAAAAAAACAGAAAGTAAAAGCACGAGTAGTGCATAATCTTTATCAAATATTCATATCAGGAGTCTATGTGTAAAATATCCAGATTTGTTTACAGAATTTTGAGTGCAAGCGTAGGCAGTGACGAGATAGCCGAGATTCCTCAGGGGATGTAAGCAGGTGAAATGAATAGGCAAAGACATGAGAGATGAAATAGAATGGAGAGAAATGTACATTGAGCACATCTACATGAAACACTGTCTTAGGGAAGCAGCATCCATCATCAGAGATCGTCACCATCCAGACCATGCTCTTTTCTCACTGCTGCCATCAGGTAGAAGGTACAAGTGCCTCAGGACTCACACCACCAGGTTCAAGAACAGTTACTACCCCTTAACCATCAGGCTCTGGAACAAAAGAGGATAACTAAACACATCTATTGAGATGTTCCTGCAACCAATGATCTAATTTTAAGGACTCTTTATCTTATAATTTCATGCTGTCTTTATTTATTGCTATTTATTTATATTTGCATTTGCATAGTTTGTTGTCTTCTATGCTCTACTTGCTCTTTTATTGAACCTACTTCTAGCTACTATTCTATAGGTTTGCTGAGTACGTCTGCAGGAAAAGGAATCTCAGGGTTGTATGTAGTGACATGTATGTACTCAAAATTTTACTTTAGTTTAAAAAGTGGAATACCTTTTAAAATGGTGAATATTTGAAAGGTGTCAGTGTACAGAAGGACCTGAGTGCCCTTGTACACAAATTCCTGAAAATTAACGTACTGCTACATCAGGTAGGTGCTATTTTTGCCATTGCTACAAGAGGTTTTAAGTGCAAGTGTAAAGATGTCTTTCTGTAATTGCATTCGACCGTGATGAGACCACATTTAGAGTGTTATGTACAGATCTTGTTTCCCTACTAAGAAAATGTATAGTCTAACAGAGAGAGAGGAAAAATGATCACCAGCTTGAGCCCTGAGATAAGGAGATTGCTGAGTCAGAAGAAATTGCCTATTTTTTTCTTGAGTTTAGAAGACTGAGAGGTGTTTTCATTGAACTGTACATTGTTTGTTGATACCAAGGGTAGATGCATAATTGATGTACCCCCTGCTTGGGATACGTAGAACCAGGAATTACAGTCTGATGATGTAGATTCAGGATAGAGATGACAAGAAATTCACTCATCTTTGCAGGTACAGTTGGTCCTCCTGATCCGCGAATTCAACCAACCGTGAATCGCAAAAACCCGGAAGTGCTGTTCCAGCACTCGTGCTTCGAGCATGTACAGATTTTTTTCTTGTCATTATTCCCTAAACAATGCAGAATAACAACTATTTTACATAGCATTTACATTGTATTAGGTATTATAAGTAATCTAGAGATGATTTAAAGTATACGGGAGGATGTGTGTGGGTTATCGTGGATCGGGATCGAAAAAAATCAGAAGTTCTCTTACTAAGTAAGTCGGAACAGGTACATCCGATATTATTTAGCGTCAATTAGTCAAATGTTTGCATTCGTGTAGAGTATATATTTTACCTTTCTATGCATATAAAACACTTAAGAACGCACGTTTCAGCACTGGGCTCGGGAAGTTCCCGAGTTCAGTCTAGTGACAGATCGCTATTGAGTGCGCACTCCACCGTGCCGGGTTGATGTGGAGGATCAAAAACCCAAACCCACCAAACCCAATAATTAAACCACTACGTTGCTTGGTAATAATTGTAGCTGTCATTGGGGCACAGCCTTTCTACTTTATCCTTTAAAATTGTTCCAATCGTTGACTGACGAAGCCTAACGCATTTACAATGACTGATGGTGTTTCACCTCTTTCCGATCGCTTTATTGTTTCCACTTTATTTTCAATCGTTACCGTGATTATTTTCGTGAACAGAAACACTGCGGATTCACATCTCTGCCGCTGGGTCCACTGCACTGAGACAGGTTAAAAAAGGTCTTGGGTTCCGCTGGGTCCTAAGATCCACTGCGTTGAGACAGGTTGAATAAGGGACTTGAGCATCCGCGAATTTTGTTATCCACGTGGGGTCCCGGAACCAATGCCTCGCGGATAAGGAGAGCCAACTGTATCTGCAGAAAAGGACTGTAGTGACTCAATCACTGAGTGTGTTCAAGGTGAAGGTGGATAGATTTTTGTATACTGTGGGAATCTAAGGATATGGAGTTAGTGCTGGAAAATGATAATGAGGTAAGAGATCAGTGAATCTCTCAATAAATAGATCATCAGGCATCGGCCCCTATATCCATCTTGTGCTTCTCATTCTCATAGTTTTGTGAATTCAAAACCTTAAAAAAAACAAAAATTTCCAGTAATGCCAGAGTTTTATTAAAAATTATTTCAACATTTGAGAGAAGAATGCTTGGTTCATGTGGCACTTAGTAAAATATTACCATATTTAATTTACTACTGAAGGATATGTTAAGAATTTTAGATTCATATTAAAAGTAAATAGTATTCAGATCCTTTCAGAAATAATGAACATGATGTGCTTGATAGTTTTATTTGTTACCCATTTCAATGTACTCAGCATTATCTGATTGTGGAGATTCATAGTCAAACAGTCCTTTATACTGTGTATTCCTGCATGTCTTGGAGAACATTAATTGTTTATAAATTTTATTGCCAACTCCATTGAAATATTTTAATATTTTATTGATGTGATTTCCCCAGTTAATTTGCTGTCTGTCTCCTGTTCAGGTCATGATGTGTATTGTATTCTTCCTTGGTTTGTGCCTGAGGGCAGGTCTGAAGCCTTTGGATGAATTTTCTTTGGTCTTTTTCGCCTTTGCTGCAATAGGTTCAGCAGAAACTACACATTTATCCAGAAGCTACCTTTATAATGAGGAGGCAGAACGATGCACAAAATTTACCCCCAAAATGAAAGTCTTCAGGATGCAATTAAGGTCTTTTTTTTAGTTTAAATGAGTTAAGATGTAATTAAGTTATAATTAAGAAATAATCAGAATTAATTAACCATATGATAATAGTCATTTTGTATTTTATGGGATATAAAATAATTATGCATTACTCTGCAAATGGGCTGCAATTTTTGAAGTTCTTTAATTAAACAAAAGAAGATGTGGGTTTTAAATTGCCTTCTCAAAATAAAGATAAGTTGAAATAATTAAAGTTGCAACCAAAGATCTTACTTTCTTTTCCATCTGGAAAAAAATTGCACTCAACATTCTTTATGGCTTTTTCATCATCATGTTTGTTTTAATAACATTTTGATTTTAACGATTTTTCTCTTACTCTCTGCTTTTGTTGTACAATATAGAGAAGTCCGTACTGCAGTGGTTCTCTCCCAGTTTAAAGTTTTAATGTTCCAGCAACATTTATTGACAATTCAGACAGCAAGATCCATGCATGTACTTTGCACCCCAGGTGTTTTTCTACCTATTAAAATCAATTGACATATCTGCAAGGACCACAAATTAGGTTCATTGGTCTCTGCTCCTTAATTCCCTGCAGGCAGTCCTGTTGCACAAGGTGGTGCTCCAAGGTTACTTGTAAAATTCACGTTGGTATTAGTGAGTGAACCTTCCATGACAACAGCCCTATTTATCATCATACGGTGGCCTGGTCTCTACTCTCATTCTGACAGGGGTTAAAAGGCTGGTATTGCTGTTAAGAATGTAAGTGTAATTTGCTGGAGAGCCAATATCCCCAGCTGACCGTTTTTGATTTGAAGTCAGTAATACTGCAGGTTTTACTGAAAATTGCAGTTTAGTGGAGTTATGGGTCCATATATCTGGGCCGAGGTATTCAGACCAGTGGGATGGGAGTGTTTCTATGAGAGACGAACAGAATATTGGAATTATCCAATGTCCTTTCTTGTCAGTCCTACAGATTTTCCTTTTGAAGGTTTACTTGGATGACATGCTGCCTGATTCTTGTGAAGGAAATCCTGTGATATTGTGATGGCTCTGAACAGGAAGTTGATAAGGAGGGTTGAAGCTGTATGGTACGAATACTAATTGGAAGGGAAAACTCAGGTGGACTTGAGTCTTAGGACAGTGCAGAATATCGGTACATAAGACAAAGTCTGGTTATTTAGAGCGGATTGGTAGATAGAGTGTACATGGCAGTGGAAGAGACTCCAGGCATTGGTTTGTGATGGGTAGATGGACTTGAGAAATAGTGGTTGCAGAGGAATGAATTGATGACAGTTTGGTAGGTCGGGCATGGGAATCAATGAAGAGAAACATAGAAAGCACAGAGAACAGAAGTGTGTGTTAGACTATTTGTCTGAGGGTAGTCTGCTATTCAATATGATCATGGCTAATCCATTATCGCTGTGATACACTCCTTCCCCACAAGCCCTTTGAACACAAATGCAGTGTCCATTATTAAGGACCCCCACCACCCAGGATCTGCCCTTTTCTCATTGTTACTGTCAGAAAGGAGGTACACACTCAGTGGTTAGGGACAGCTGTTTCCCCTCTGCCATTTGATTTTCTAAATGGACATTCAACCCATAAATACTACTCCAATTTTTGTTTTTGTTTTTTGCAGTACTTATTTTTAAACTTATCTATTTAATTGACAAATATACTAATTCAGTGTTTCCTCTATTTATCATGCATTCACTGTACTGCTGCTGTAAAGCTAAAGACTTTCACAACATATGCTGGTGGTTTTGAACCCAATTCTGATTCTTTAAGCTTGGAAATCTGTTTTAAATTTATTCAGCTACTTGAACTCCACCAGGTTCTGTGGCAGAAAATTCTACAAGTTCACCATGTTTTGCATGATGAAATTGTTCTTCATCTCATTCATAAATGTCTTACCTGATATCCTGAGTTCATGACCCTAAATTCTTAAATCCCTAGTCAGGGCAAACATTGTCTTTGCATTCATACTGTGTAGCCCTGTCAGAAATGGTACCTTTCAATTAGATCTCTCTTTCCTCTACACACTAATAAACATTGGCCTGATCAACCTAATCTTCATTCAACACATTGCAAGAATCAGTCTGATGAGGCTTGGTTGCACTCTCTCAAATGCAAAGACCTTTTTTGTTACGGTAGCAAGTCAAATCTTCCAGTTCGGTTCAGACAAAGCTGTGTACAATTTTGATTAAAGCATACTCACTCATTTGCTCAGAACCTGGTCATGAAGGTCAATGTATCATTAGCCTTCAGTTTTTTTTTAAACTTAGAGATACAGCACAGTAACAGGCACTTCTGACCAGCAAGCCTACACTACTCAATTACAACCACGTGGTCAATTAACCTTCTAACCCACAGAACTTTGGAATAGATGAGGAAGCTGGAAGAAACCCACACATTCCCAAGGAGAACATAAACTGTTTACAGGTAGTGATGGAACTGAACCTGGATCACTAGCCCAGTAAATAGCTTTTCATTAACCACTGTGCTATCATACCATCTTTCTTACCTCCACACTGAATTTCCATGCTTGCTTTCAGTCACTAGTGTACAAGGACACCAAGATCTTCCACAGTAATTTGCCCTTACAGAATTCACAAATCACTTCCAAAAATTTGAGATATGGAATCAAATTTGCTGTCATGGAAGTTAGGTGAAAGAAGAAGGACATTTATAAATAAACACAAGTTTTTTTTAAGCTTCCATTTCTTGACAAGTGCAAATGACACAGTGTTGTGTTCCAGAAACTATTTCCTAGTTGTCAACCAGTTTTCAAACTCGTAAAAATAGTAGTTAGTGGCACTGATGGTAGGGGGAAATGGTTGACAATGGGGAAAGGTGGTGACTGGGGGGTGAGATTTTAGTTGGACTAGGTTAGTCAGTGCGGAAAGATGATATGCAATGGAAGGTGATGGTGGGAAGGCTGACATACTTGAGAGTTGGTGATGCAGAGAGAGGTGGTAGGCAGTCAGGAGGGATAGTGGTTGGTGAGAGGGAACAGCAGTTATAAGTGAGAAATAATAATGTGGAAGATGGCAGTAATGGTGAGGATCAAAAGAGATCAGTGGGGAGAGGGTTGATGGTGTTGAGACAGTCTGTAAGAAGAGGCAATAATCATGGTATGATTGGGAAGATGTAGCATTTCAATTGTGAGTACTTGAGGACAGAAACGATGGTAAAGAGAAAAATGTGATGATTAGTTGAGAGAATTTGTGGTCAAGAACAGGACAGGTAAGAGGCAATGACAGTAGGATAGCAAAATGGTGTTGAGGGCAAGCCAAAGTGGTCCGAGGGGATAAGTTTGCGGAGTGTAGGACTCACATTTTAGCCAGGTGAAGAGCATTCCTGCTCTTCTCAACTCAGAGAATGGTTGGCAGGCTCTTACCTTTTAGACTTTTTGTACCTTCTGCCTCCTGCTGTTTTTTTTCAGACCTAGTAAACTTGGCTGAGGTCATTAGAAAATAAGTGTTTTATGATGAGGAGAGGAGCATACTTAGCAGCTTCACAGATCCTCTCCATGGCATTAGCTGCCCACTCCAAACCTTGTCTGTTAAAACCAAAAGCAATATTGAAAGAGAACTTTTACCTCTCATAACCCTCAGTCATTTTGGGGATCAGTTTAAACTTAGAAGAATCACATTGCATCTATTCTGACTGTACTGGTTGAACTATTAGCTTACAATATATCCAATTCCCTTTGAAATTACTTTGAATTATTATCGTTATCCTTTCAGAAAATACATTCAAGATCGCAATGACTCACTGCGGAATAATTTTTAAATCCTGCTGTCCTTTCTTGCACTTCATATTTACAGCTGAATTCCCTAGTCCGAAACTAAAGAGTTTCAACTGTTGCTCAGGCTAAACATCAGAATTTGGAAGAAATATAATCTCAGTGATTTTGATCATGGAATGATTATTGATGCCAGATGAGGTGGTTTGAGCATCTCAGAAACTGCTGATCTCTGGGGATTTTCATGCACAACAGCCTCTAGAGTTTACAGAGAAAGGTGCAAAAAGAACAGCCAGTGAGTGGCTGTTCTGTGGGCGAAAATGCTTGTTAATGAGAGAGGTCAGAGGAGAATGGCCAGACTTGTTTAAGCTGACAGGAAGGCAGCAGTAACCCAAGTAGCCATGTGATATAACAGTGGTGTGCAGAAGAGCATCTCTGAATGCACAACATGCTGAATCTTGACGTGGATGATCTACAGCAGCAGAAGACCATGGACGTACAATCAGTAGCCACTTTATGAGGTACAGCAGTGTACATATGGGAGGCATAGTGCTGCTGCAGTTAGCAAAATGCTTTTATGGTGCCAGTGACCGGGTTAAATTCTGCTACTGTTTGTTTGTGCATTCCCCTTGTGACAAGTGGTTTTCCTCCAGGTCCTCCGGTTTGCTCCCATATTCCAAAGATGTACAGGTTAGTGAGTTAATTGGTGACATGAATGTAATTGGACTGTGCTGGCTTGTTGGGCTGGAAGAGCCTGCTGCAGTGCCATATCTCTCTAGACAGGTATAAATAAGGATATAATGCAGATTTCTTTGCTTTTATGCAATGCCTCAATTTAGAATGCAACGCTGCCAGACACTTACTTGCTTTTTTAAAAACTTATCTTTTGTGGGTAAATGCTGATTAGACTGAACATTTATGGAAGATGTTTATGGAGAAATAGCTCAATAAATAAGACCACTAAGTATTAATTTGCATATGATGAACTTGTACAGTAAGTCACTGAGTACCAAGTGAAGAGAGAGGTTACTGTTTTTATTATTTATAATGATTTGACAGAACACACACAGTTAGATAAAGACAAGTAACAAAAAAGCAGATGAACAGTGGGTGACAAAGGAGGGAAAACAATAGATTACTGACATCAGAGAGGAGGTATAGAGGACTGAAAAACCACACTCAGTGACAATTTTTTCACTTGCACTCGGATTTCTGAATGACCTTGTTTTTTTCATCTTTTGTGCCATTCCTTTATTTTTGTAATTTACTGTAATACTTTTGTCTTGTACTGTACTGCTGCAGCAAAACCACAAATTTTGCGACCTATAAGTTAGTGATAATCAAGGTGATTCTGATTTAAATGCCATAAAAGCTGTTGTCATAATGAAATTCAATGAGTTGTTAAGTGGTAGATTAGACATGCATTCCTCACATTTGGCAGTTTAAACTACTTTATTCATGACCCTTTCCCCACATATTGATTCACATCCAGTTCTTGGGGTCAAAGAAGATCCACATTAATCTCTTTCTCCCAGACTTGTGTCTGATGTCAATGCTGCATTTTAATGACCACAGATAAAGTTTCCACTGGTTCCTGCTCCCCCCCCCCCCACCCCCAATACAAAGGAGCAGAGCATCACTATGTCCAGCGGGGCTGCAATTGATCGAATGAATTAAGATTAGATCTATACTGGAATGTACCTATAAGGATAATTGCTGGATTTCAACAGTTCTTTGAGACATCTGTTCATAGACAATTTCATGGCCTGAATTTCAAGCTTCAATTGTGGCAATATGCTCACAATTATCGCTCGTGACACGATTCAGTGTTTGTTATTAAATACTATTGCCTTCATAACATTTGCAATTACTGTTCTGCAAATGGAGACTCACAATACCTTATGCTGTTTGCTCATACTCTGGGTCAAGCCATACTCCAGAAGGAATGCATATCAGATTGCCTATATCTGGACTATTCAAATGCAAAAAGGTCTTTATCTGTCACGTAGTATCTCTGTAAGCTTCCCTAATCATTTGGAAGTAGAAACAAAATAAAATGTATAATCAGCAAAAGCCAAAGAAATTAATAAGCTGCTGAAGTTGTAAGATCATAGAAAAATTATGATACAGAAAGAAGGCATATACTCTATTATGTCCATGTTAATTAGACTTCATCTTGCCTACCAGAACTAGGGCAATGGCCTTCTGTGTCACAGATTTTCAAGATCACATGGCCTTTTCCAGTCTGGCCTCTAGATAAAAATATTTATGCAAATCTCCATTTTGGCCTTTTTATCAAAGCCCACTAACTACAGAAGATGGTACTCACCTTTTTCAGACTTCTTGAGTGTAACTTGTTGGTCCAAGGTACAGTATTGTATAAGTGTCTTAAAGAAAACATATATATAGCTGGGGTGCCTAAGACATTTTGCACAGTACTGTATCCTAATACTGCTCTTTATTGACTATAGCTGAACGTTTAACACAATCATTCCTACAGTTCTAATCAAAAAGCTCTAGAACTTAGGCCTCTATACCTCCCTCTGTAACTTGATCCTTGACTTATTCAGCAGAAGACCACAACCTATGCAGATCGGAAATAACATCTCCACCTCACTGACAACCAATAGTGGCACACCCCAAGGATATGTGCTTACCCACTGCTCTACTTTCTCAACACTCATGATTGTGTGACCATCCACAGCTCAAACACCATCTATAAATTTACTGACGACACAATTGTTGTTGGCAGAATTTTGGATTCTGATGAGAAGGAGCGAGATAGATCAGCTGGTTGAGTCGTGTCTCAGCAACAGCCTTGCACTCAATATCAGCAAGACCAAAGAACAGAATGTGGACTTCAGAAAGGGTGAGATGAGGGAACACACACCAGTCCTCACAGAGGGATTAGAAGTGGAAAGAGTGAGCAATTTCAAGTTCCTGGGTATCAACATATCTAAGGATCTATCCTGGGCCCGACGTAGCAATGCAGCGACAATGGCACGACAGTGGCTGTATTTCATTAGGAGTTTGAGGAGGTTTCTTATGTCACCAATGACACTTGGAAATTTCTACAGCTGTATTGTGGAGAGCATTCTAATTGGCTGCATTACCGTCTGGTATGGAGTAGGGTGGGGCACTGCACAGTATCAAAATAGGAACAAAAAGTTGTAAACTCAGTCAGCTCCATCATGAGCAATAACTTCCCGAGCAACCAGTTCATCTTCAAGGAGTGATGCCTCAAAAAGGCAGCACCCTGGAGATGCTCTCTTCTCAATGCTACCACCAATGCCTGAAGGTATACACTCAGTGATTCAGGAACAGCTTCTTCCCTTCTGCCATCAGATTTTGGAATGAACATTGAACCCATGAACAATATTCTCATTTTTTTTGCACTACTTATTTAGTCTATATATACAGAGTGAGTGTGTGTGTCCGTGTGTATACACACAAACATACTGTACCAATACATAAGCTGTCCCAAATAAATTTATTAACATCCTCCGCCAGTTCCACGATGGGAAGGCTGCTCGGGTGACCATAGGAGGACAAGAGTTCGAGCTCTTCCTTGTACGCACAGGGGTGAGGCAGGGGTGTGTGCTAGTGTCGGTGCTCTTTAACATCTTCCTCTTGCGTGTTACCAAGATTCTCCACAACGAGATTGAAGACAGCAGCGGTGTGGCAGTGGACTGCAGATTAGATGGCAACTTCTTTAATATCAGGAGGCTCCACCAAACTCCATAGAGAACGGGTCCTGGAGCTGCAGTATGCAGATGACTGTGCTCTTGTGGCCCAGACTCCAGAGGATCTTCAGACTGTCCTTGCTGTGGCGGTGAGAGCGTACAGCAGGATGGGGCTGACCGTCAATACCACCAAGACAGAACAGTGTCCCACCCCCCTACCTGCCTTCACTGTTGGTGATGAAAAGCTGTCAGTAGTACCATCTTCAAATATCTGGGAGCATTCTCTCTGAGAATAGCAGCATTGACAACGACATCCAGAGCCGCATTAAACAGGATCAGCTGCCTTTGGGAGACTTTGACACAGAGTCTTTCAGAACAGGAGCCTTCATTCCTCACAGTACACCAAGCAGTCTGTGTCACCACCTTCTAGTGAAGCTTGGGTAACCTACAGCTGTCACATCAAGTCCTTGGAGCACTTCCACATAAGCTGCCTTCAGTGCATCCTGGAGTTACCTGGCGTGAGCGGGTGCCTCACACTGAAATACTTGTAAAGACCAACTGCAGAAGTATTGAGGCTATGAGCACCCAACGTCAGCTGCAGTGGCTGGGGCACGTGCCAAGGATGCCCCCATGTCGGCTACCCAGCAGAGTGTTATGCGGCCAGCTACATCATGGTCAACACTCAGCTGGAGGGCTGAAGAAGCACTATAAGGATCAGATGAAGAATGCTTCAAGGAAATGCAAGATCAGACCCGAGGACCTGGAGGATGTTGCTGCTGACCGTAACACTTGGCGATAGCTGTGTCGGGATGGGGTTCGAATTCTGGAGATGGAAAGAACAACAAAAAGACAGCAGAAGAGAGCCAGGAGAAATGCAGCCATGGTTGCCACCACTACCACATATACATGTCCCACCTGCAAAAGAGCTTGTGGGTCCAGGATAGGACTGTAGAGTCATCAGAGATCCCACCATTAAAGGAGTGGACGTCGTCATCAGATTCTGATGGACAACCGATATACACACAAACCTACACACACACTGTAATTTACAGTTTTTATTATGTATTGCAATGTACTTCTGCCACATAACAAAACTTTCACAACATATGCCAGTGATATTAAACCTGATTCTGATTATATTATAACTTTTCAGTTTCTAACTAGTAATTAATATTACTGAGCTCTTACAAAGCTAAGTACTTTTACTTCTGTTTCCCAACCACCTTCCCATTTTAACCAGTATATAGTACTGTACAAAAGTCTACGTCTCCTTAGCTATTGATACGTGTCAAAGACTTTTGCACAGTTCTGTAGTTCACTCCTCTGTGTGAGGTACTAAATTATAGCAACTTCCAAATATAAATACTATCATGTGGGAAGACAAACACAAACTCTATTCAAATGGTTAAGATATGCCTGTGAATGATAGGGCTTGTCAAACTATCAGAATGTTGATGACAAGACATTCAGTTACATAGTTTCTTCAGTTTATTTTTTCCCAGGGTCATGAGATTGAAAGTTGATTATCTTTCCAATATATGTGATGACACAAAGATTGATGTAACTGAGGGCAGTGCAGAAGATTGGCAAAGGATACAACAGGATATAGAACTGTCATATATGAGCAGAGAAATGGCAGATGGAGATTGATCCAAGGAAGAGTTAAGTGTTGCACTATGGGATATTAAATGTAAAAAGAAAGTACGCAGTTAATGGCTGGACCCTGAACAAAGGGATCTTCAGAATGCTGAAAGTAGCCACACAAATTGGGAGGGTGGTGAATAAGGTATTGGGCGTGCTTACCATAAGATTTAGGAGCAGAATTAGGCCATTCAGTCCATTGAGTCTGCTCCACAATTCTATCATGTTAGATTTATTAACCCCCTCCATCCCATTCTTGTGATTAATCAAGAACCAATCAAACTCTGCTTTAAGTATACCCAGTACTTCACAGCCATTTGTGATACTTGGTTGCAGAAGGGGGAGGATTGACAGCTCAATGTTCCAGGGTTCAGCTGTTTTAGATGGGATAGAGTGGGAGGGATTAAAAGAGGTTGGGTGAATTTACTAGTCAGGGAAAATGTCATGGCTGTGCTCAGACTGGATTAATTGATGGGCTTGAATACTGAGGCTTCGTGGGTAGGATAGAGGAATAATAAAGGGATGACCACATTAATGAGATATTATAGACCACCAAAAAGTCCACAGGATTTGGAGGGACAAATTTGTAGAAAGATTGCAAACTGTTGGAAGAAACAGATGTTTTATAATTGGTGATTTTTAACTTTCCGTGTATTGACTCCCATGTTGTAAAAGGGCTGGATGGGATAGAGTTTGTTGCACGTATTCAGGAACACTTCGTTAATCAATACATAGAGATTCCTATGAGAAAGTGTGCAATACCTGACCTCCTATTAGGGAATGAGACAGGGCAGGTGACAAAAGTTTGTGTAGGGGAACACTCCATCTGGTGATCATGATACCATTTATTTCAAGATAATTATGGAGGAGAGCAGATCTGGTCCTCAGATTGATATTCTAAATTGGAGAAAGGCCTACTTTTGATGGAATCAGAAAATATCTGTCAAGTGTGGATTGGGATAAGTTGTTTACTGGCAAAGTTGTACTTGGTAAGTGGAAGGCCTTCAGAAGTGAAATTTTGAGACTACAGTGTTTATATGTTCCTATAAAGATTTAAAGGCAAGGATAAGAGTTATGCATGGTGCCAAAGGAGATGGAAATCATAAGTGGATTTTTTGCTGCTGTATTTACTCAGGAGATGAACAGAAAGTCTAAAGAAGTGGATCAAAGCAGCAGTGCGGTCACTAATGTGACCGGCGTTTGCTGTCTTGAGGCAAATTGAAGTGGATAAATCAACTGGGCTTGTGGGAAGCTAGTATTGAAATTACAGGGGCCCTAGCAGAGATGCTTAACATATCCTCAGCCACAAGTGAGACACCAGTGGATTGGAGGATATCTAATGTTTTGTTGTTTAAGAAAAGCCCTAAGAATAAGCCAGTAAGTTATAGGCCGGTGAGCCTGACATCAGTAGTGTGCAAGATATTCTGACACCAGCTAAATACAGTCAGTTCTTGGATAGACAGGGGCTAATTAGGGATAGTCAACATGGCATTGTGCGTGGTTGGGCATGTCTAACCAATCTTATGGAGTTTTTCCAAGGAAGATACCAGGGAAGTTAATCAAGGCAAGACAGTGGATGTTGTCTACGTGGATTTTGGCAAGTCCTATGACAAGGTCATGAGTGGGAGGTTGTTCAAGTAGGTTCAGGTTCTTGGCATTCAAGGTAAAATAGTCAATTGGATTAGACATTGCCTTCGCAGGAAAAGCCAGAGAGTGGTAGTAGATTGTTGCTTTTCTGACTGGAGGTTTGTGACTATTGGTGGCCACAGGGACCAGTACTGAGTCCATTGTAGTTTGTCATCAATATCAATGACCTGGATGATTGTGGACTTAAGGCATGCTAGGAGCCACACTCATGTCCCCATCTACATCAACAGAGCTGTAGTGGAATGTGTATCAATCTTCAAATTCCTTGGTGTCCACTGTCCCTGAACTCCTCCATCCTGCAACAGTGCCTTTATTTCCTGAGGAGCATCAAGAAAGCTCACCTCTGTCCCAGGATACTGACGGACTTTTACCGCTGTACCATTGAGAGCATACTCACCAACTGCATCTCAGTGTAGTATGGCAATTGTCCCATATTGGACCGCAAAGCACTCCAGTGGGTGGTGAAAACTGCCCAGTGGATTATTGGCACTCAATTGCCCACCATTGAGAACATCTACCAGAAACACTGCCTGGGCAGGGCGAAAAGCATTATCAAGGATGCATCTTACCCTAACCATGGACTTTTTACTCTCCTCCCATCTGATTGGTGCTACAGGAGCCTCTGCTCCCACACCAGCAGGCACAGGAAGAGCTTCTTCCCTGAGGCTGTGACCCTGCTGAACCTCACATCACAGCGCTAAGCAGTATTGAACCCATATTGTACTGTCTCAGTACTTTTATATTTGTGTGCTGTAGCACTTTTTATTCGCAGTTATTTTGTAAATAATACTATTCTTTTGCGTTTCTGGTTAGATGCTAACTGCATTTATTTGGCTTTGTATCTGTACTCGACACAATGACAATAAAATTGAATCTAATCTAATTAATTTAACCTAATTAATAATGTGGTAAAAACTGGATTAGCATGTTTGGGGATGATACCATGTTTGGAGGTGTAGTGGACAGCAAGGAAAACTATCAAAGATCATAATGGGATCTGGAGCAGCTGGAAAGATGGGCTGAAAATGGCAGATGTAACTTAAAGCAGACATTTGTCAAGTATGGTACATTGGGAAGACAAACCAGGATAGGAGTTGATCAGTGAGTGGTAGGCCACTGAGGAGTACATTTGAAGAGGCATCAAGGAATACAGATCAATAGTTCTTTGAAAGTGGTGTCACAGGTAAATAGGGTTGCAAAGAAAGCTTTTGGCACATTTGCCTTCTTCAATCAATGTATTGAGATGTTATGTTGAAATTGTATAAAGTTTGATGAGGGCTAATCTGGAGAATCGTATGGTTTTAGTCACCAAACTACAGGAAAGCTGTCAACAAGGTTGACAGAGTGCAGAGAAAATTTACAAGGATTTTTCCAGGACTGAGAATCCAGGTTATAGGGAAAGGTTAAAAAGGATAGATGAATGACAGGGAGATTTGATAGAGATATACACAATTATGAGGGGAATAGACAGGGTAAATGCAAGCAGGCTTTTTCCACTGAGGTTGGGTGGGTGAAACTAGAACTGTGATGATAATGGGTTTACTGACCACGAAGTCTTAAGTCAAATGTAGACCTTAAGCACCATGGACAGAATTAGCCGCAAGTACTCTCACTAAAAGGGAGATTAAACTGTAACTCACACAAAATGCTAGAGGAATTCAACAGGACAGGTAGCATCTAAGGCAAAGAGTAAATAGTCGATGTTTTGAGTCAAGACCCTTTATCAGGACTGGAAAGGAAGGGGAGAAGTCAGTTTACTGTTTTCCATAGATGCTGCCTGGCCTGCTGAGTTCCTCCAGTATTTTGTGTGTGTTGCTTTGGATTTCCAGGATCTGTAGATTTTCTCGTGTTTGTTAAACTGTAACTACCCAAATTTCAAAGACTATTTACTTCCTGTTTATTCTGTAGTGAGTTTAGCTGCAAATATCCACTATTCAACCAGTGTTTTCCATCTCTCTACCATGTGGAAGATAATTCCAGCTAACAAAGCAGTTTAAAACACAGTTCATTTATTTTCAGTGATACATGTTTAAATCTGGACAATTCTTAAAGCACACAAACCACTTCCTAAACATAAAGCATTTCTAACACACAAATGATTAACTATTTCCAAACCACAGGTACAATTCCAATTCCAATAAATCCAAAGGGTTTCTACAGTTATATTAATAGCAAAAGGATAGTGAGGGATAAAATTGATCCCGGAGAGAATCAGAGTGGACAGCTATGTGTGGAGCCAAAAGAGATGGGGGAGATTTTGAACAATTTCTTTTCTTCGGTATTCACTAAGGAGAAGGATATTGAATTGTGTAAGCTAAGGGAAACAAATAGGGTTGTTATGGAAACTATGATGATTAAAGAAGAGGAAGTACTGGCGCTTTTAAAGAATATAAAAGTGGATAAGTCTCCAGGTCCTGACAGGATATTCCCTAGGGCCTTGAGGGAGGTTAGTGTAGAAATAGTAGGAGCTCTGACAGAAATATTTCAAATGTCATTAGAAATGGGGATAGGGCTGGGGGATTGGCGTATTGCTCATGTGGCTTCATTATTTAAAAAGTGTTCTAAGAGTAAACCTAGCAATTATAGGCCTGTCAGTTTGACGTCAGTGGTGAGTAAATTAAAGGAAAGTATTCTTAGAGATGGTATATATAATTATCTAGATAGACAGGGTCTGATTAGGAACAGTCAGCATGGATTTGTGGGTGGAAGGTCATGTTTGACAAATCTTATTGAGTTTTTTGAAGAGGTTACTAGGAAAATTGACGAGGGTAAAGCAGTAATGTTGTCTATGTGGACTTCAGTAAGGTTCCGTACGAAAGGTTAGTTTGGAAGATTCAATCATTAGGTATTAATACTGAAGTAGTAAAATGGATTCAACAGTGGCTAGATGGGAGATGCCAGAGAGCAGCAGTGGTGGATAACTGTTTGTCAGGTTTGATGAGTGGTGTGCCTCAGGGATCTGTACTGGGTCCAGTGTTGTTTGTCATATACATTAATGATCTGGATGATGGGGTGGTAATTTGGATTAGTAGGTATGCAGATGATACTAAGATAGGTGGCGTTGTGGATAATGAAGTAGGTTTTCAAAGCTTGCAGAGAGATTTAGGCTCGTTAGAAGAGTGGGCTGAAAGATGGCAGATGGAGTTTAATGCTGATCAGTGTGAGGTGCTACATTTTGGTAGGACTAATCAAAATAGGACATACATGGTAAATGGTAGGGCATTGAGGAATGCAGTAGAAAGAACAGAGTGATCTAGGAATAATGGTGCATAGTTCCCTGAAGGTGAAATCTCATGTGGATAGGGTGGTGAAGAAAGCTTTTGGTGTGCTGGCCTTTATAAATCAGAGCATTGAGTATAGGAGTTGGGATGTAATGTTAAAATTGTACAAGGCATTGGTGAGGCCAAATTTGGAGTATTGTGTACAGTTCTGGTCACTGAATTATAGGAAAGATGTCAACAAAATACAGAGAGTACAGAGGAGATTTACTAGAATGTTGCCTGGGTTTCAGCACCTAAGATACAGAGAAAGGTTGAACAAGTTAGGTCTTTATTCTTTGGAGTGTAGAAGGTTGAGGGGGGACTTGATCAAGGTATTTAAAATTATGAGGGGGATAGATAGATTTGACGTGGATAGGCTTTTTCCATTGTGAGTAGGGGAGATTCAAACAAAAGGATATGAGTTGAGAATTAGGGGGCAAAAGTTTAGGGGTAACACGAAGGGGAACTTCTTTACTCAGAGGGTAGTAGCTGTGTGGAATGAGCTTCCAGTAGAAGTGATAGAAGCAGGTTCGATATTGTCATTTAAAAAAAAATTGGATAGGTATATGGACAGAAAAGGAATGGAGGGTTATGGGCTGAGTGCAGGTCGGTGGGACTAGGTGAGAGTAAACATTCGGCACGGACTAGAAGGGCCAAGGCGGTCTGTTTCCATGCTGTGATTGTTTTTGGTTATAATTCCAATAAGCTGAAAAGGCATCAGAAATCAAAGCCTGGGGAATCTATTCCAGTTCACTTTGTGTTTCTTTCACATTTCTTGATGTTCCTTACCCCATTCATAATAAGTTTGAATACCTCTCTACATTTATACCCTTTCTTTCCAATTGGGTGAATTCATATGCATATAATAATTCTGGATATATTATTTTTTCACAAACGGTCTACAAACTCTTGGAGACATAGACCAAAGTTAATGCTGCGAAGCAAATTTTTGAGTACATAAATCTTCCAAATATAAAAACATTAGTTTTAAATGCTTCCTTGAACTAAACAACTTGGGAGTCGGCTTGTCTTTTGAAACAATGCAAATGAAACAACCCGTTGTCTTATACCACATCTTAAACAGTACCAAAGCAGGTATATTGAGTTTACACAGACAGAGCATTTTTATATGCATATGCATACATACATATACTGTATTATAATATATATATATATATTTCCCCGCAATCTCGTGTCCTCTGGAGAGGCCTAGGAGCTTAAACCATGCTGTTCCTAATAGTGCACTCCATTTTGCAGTGGTCGGAGATGAACTTGGTGGGTCAAAAGCTGGGGAGCCCTGGGTAGGAAGCCCTCTACATGTCCCTGGTTTGCCATCAAATCACTTGGGCACCAGATGGTCTGGAGACTCAGGAGCTACGGTGTTTGCTGACTCAGCTGGACAATATCAGTGAGGATCTGCAGGACAGTCAATATTTACTGGAGTCCATGCTCACTTTTACTCACAATGACTTCCTAGCTGGTCAACACTGATCAGAGATGCTTATGCTCTACTGCATCCATGTTTTGGCTCAGTCTTGTTGTAACAGGGTGGTTGCCAGTCTGGGTTTGAACCAGGGTTGTTATAGTGAGGTTCCTTAGCTTTAAACAATGGACTACCAGGAGAGCCATAGACCAGCTGGACATACGTGCAGTGCAGATCAGAGATGAGGATTGAGTTTAACAAAGAATCTTCAATTCTGGAGAGACTGCAGTCTAGGACTTTGGAATCAGTTCACACAGAGTAGGTAAACTCATAATAGAAAAAACTTAAATAGAACAACAAAACAAGACACAGGTGCACAGCTAATGAAACCAAGCACAGGTGAAAATAATCAACGTCTAATCAAGGGAGGAGCAGCACTGGAACCAGGAAGGTTCTGACCCCCTCTGGTGATTAGACCAAAGCATGACAATTCCATCTGCCATTTCTTTGCTCATTCTCGTAAACTGTCCATGTCCTTCTGCATACTCCCTTCTTCCTCAATCCTACCTGCTTCTCCACTTATCTTTGTATCGTCCTGCAAACCTGGCCACAAAGCCATCAATTCTGTCATCCAGATCACTGATACAAAAAGAAGCAGTCCCAATCACTGACCCCTGTGGAGCACCTCAAATCACAGGCACCCAAACATAAATGGCTCCCTTTATTCTCACACTTTGCCCTGTCAGTCAGCCAATCTTCCATCCATGATGGAATCTTTCCTGCAATTCCATGGACTCTTAAATTCTTTAACCATCTCATTTACGATACCCTTTCAAAGGACTTCTGAAAATCCAATTAAACAACTCTCCTTTGTCTAACCTGTCAGTTGTTTCCTCAAAGAATTCCAACAGATTTGCCAGGGAAGATTTCCCCTTGCTGACTTTGGCCAATTTTCAAGTACCTGAAACCTTATGCTTACTAATGGATTCCAAAATCTTCCTAAACACTGAAGTCATGCTAATTGGCCTATAGTTTCCTGTCTTTCATCTGCTTCACTTCTTAAAGAAATGAGTGGCATTTGCTGTTTTCCACTTCTCCGAACCATTCTAGAATTTAGTGATTCTTCAAAGATCGGAATCAGAATCAGGTGTTGTGAAATTATCACCAGCATGTGTTGTGAAATTTGTTAATTTAGCTGCAGCAGTTCAATGCAATACTGTTACGTATCCTGTAACTGGATAACTTACCAGCAAAGATAGAGAGGTCCGTTGAAGTCTGATGTCACTATTTTCAAACGTTTTTATTAATAAAGGGGCACAAAAGTAAGGTTAGTACAAACATTCAGATAATGCACGTCGTCAATCCTCTATCTAAAGCGTGGGTATAGTAATAATCATCATTAAGAAATGAGCTCGACTGTTGTCTAGGGGATAATATATTGTCCGTTGGAAATATAAAAGTCACTCAGAAGTCTGCAGGCTTCAGCCATTTGGGAATCGCTAGGTTTCACGTGGTGCGACAGAGAGAGAGATTGGTGAGAAAAGTAAAGACTTGCCGGGTCTTTATGAAACATCCGTTGAATCAGGGGAGCGTTGGTTCCCCGTTGTTAGTTCGAAGTCCTTTTTGGTGTTATCAGCCACCCGCTCCCCAGGCCAAGGAAGGGCGGAACGCACGTGGCTTTGTAGGGCTTCCCGCTAGCACTGAGTGATGGTGTCCTTCTGGTGCGTCGCCGGGGTACCGCCTCCTGCAGTCCCCTTTTATCTTGACTTGCAGAGTTGTAGATGTCCATCAACGTAGGGTGATGCAATCCCCACCCCCACATTGCCCGAGGGTGTCCATATCCGTGGTAGCTGTCACGTAGCAGGGACATGCACTTAGCACAGGTGTCTCTAAGAACAATGGCCAAAACCGTTGCATTGTCTCTCATTTCCTGAGTCCAAGACCCAAATTAATAGTGATCTTGCGATTCTTCGGAAGGAGGGGGCTGCTCCCGCCCCTTCGGCCCCTCAGAGCTGTGGTACATTCATAACACCTCCCCTCTTAAAAACGTTTTTTACCAGCGGTTAAAAACGGAGTTGTACAGAGTCTTACAGGATTTTTAATCTAACACAATACCTAAGCTTTTTCTTTTAACTACAGAGAACTACCATTATACATTCAAGTCAGTATCTAAACAGTTAACGGTTACAGTGTCCCTTTCTTTAATATCTTAACATCGCGTACTGTACTAAAGTCTTGTAGCATCAGACTTCAATTCAATAACCACCTATTTTTTTTCTTCTTCAGTAACAGAACTAAGGAGGTGTGATCTTAGCTTAGGTGCATCTACAAAAGTGTATGTGAATACTAATCGTTTCGGTCGTTTTACTTAACCGGCAGGTCTCCAAAGGGGCTGTCTTTATTATTCACAGGCTTTGGTGCAACCCCATTCAACCTGCTTTGCTGTTTAAAAATGGCATCCCAATTAACCGTCGCCCCTTTTCCGGCGAGTCCCCCCGTGGGGAACTTGAGTTCTTTTGCTTGGTGAACTCCCACCCACCTCGTTCATCGGGGCTATTTTATCAACACCATGCCCCAAACTTAGACCATTTCCACCCAATTCTTTAATTTTACCCAGGTGGCCAGCCCTTTTGTCAGTACCCTTCAGGATATGGGTTTTCAATTTGAACTCTTCGTTCAAGTAGCATTTCGAACGCGGCCTCTTCACTTCCCATCCTGGCATAACAATAGAGTGGGGGGCCCCGCTATCTCCCAGCTCACTCTGTGAGCGATCTGCCAAGTTTAAGATTTCTTCCTTCGATTTTGGAACTACAGACTTTCCGTTTCCTTCAATAATAATCCTCATCCCCCCATTCTTAAATTCTGCATTAACTTTGAACCCACCTTCGAATGCAAACACCGGGGAAGTCACACTTCCCACGGTTACCAAGGTTACCCCTTTTTCCACTGAACCAAGTCTAACTGACCCACAAGGACGGCCGCCCCGTTCCACTGAATCAAATACCTCAGACTTCTTCTGAGCTCCGTTACCAGGTTCAGTACCACGTGCATCCCCATCTCGGACACACTCAAACGGGACATTGGCCTCTTCCAGGCTTTCAACACCTGTACCTTTTTCAAATTCTAACTTCCCCCGATCCTCCCAGTTACTCTCTGGGCAGCCCCCGCCCGGGGAAGGCGCAACCCTGCGAGCTGAAACAACCTTCTCGGCCTTTTCAGCAGACTTCTTTGAGGCAAGGGTACCCTTTCCATCTAGGACTGCCCTCACCTCATTATCGGGAACACCTTTTGAACTCTCAACTTCTTCAAACAATTCTGCCAAACCAGACAGATCATCCATGTCCAACTCTGGACCTTTTAACAGCTTTATCTGTTTCTCATCTTTATTTCCTATCTCTAGGACCTTTCTCTTCGCTAAGGGCAGATCTACCTCCTCTCCCTTACCCCCTCTCACTTTAATACTCTTCGTCTTACCACCCTCTAAACCCTCATGGCACAGGGTCAGCAAAGACATCTCGGCCAAAACAACACTGGCCAGATTTAAACTGCCCTCGTTCTCAGCTGCCTCTCTCGACAGGCTGCGAGTGACCGCGCCTTCAAGATAGCCCTTGGACGCTAGGGGCGGGGCCACCACACTCGCCGGTCGGCAGGTCGGCAGCATGGCTGACCAAATCTTACCCCCTGCTAAATCGTTCCCAAGCAGAATGTCCACGTCAGCTCTCGGGAATTCTGATGGCACCCCTATTTCAACTGATCCATACACCAGCTCACAATCCAGAATGACCTTGTATAAGGACACCATTTCTATCCTTTTATTTATTCCTTCTACCTTTACCATGCCCGTTTTCCGACCAAATTCTAGTACCTTACTGCTGATCAACGACAGCTCAGCCCCCATGTCCCTCCAGCTTCGTACGGGAACTGGTCTCCCTCTGTCACAGACACCGTTCCGTGTGACAGACAACTCTCAGAGCCTTCTCATACTCTGTCTACCCTCGGCTCTCTGGTCGATTTATTGATTACCACAGCACACCCGATAGGGACTGCGGCTTTCCCTCTTCCTATCTCTTTCCTCAGAGCAAAGCATCGAGATGCAATATGCCCCTCCTTTCCACAATTAAAACAGGTCAAACCCGGAAACCTCTGGCTGTCTTGCCTTTCCCCCTCAACCTTACCGCTAGCTCCCAGTGCCTCACTCATCGGACTTTCTCGATCGTTCCCACGGTCTCTCTGGGAACTTTTATTTGAGGAAGACTTTGTCTTGTGGGTTAGGACGTATTTGTCCGCAAACCTAGCAAATTCTGAAATGGACTTATCCGGCTTCTCATTCAAATACATCCGGATCTCCTCCGGAACACAACCTTTAAATTCCTCAATCAAAAGTAACTCCCTGAGACGCCCATAATCCTCGTCCACCCTTTCCACGGTGCACCAACGGTCCAAGAGCACCCCCTTCTCATGGTCTAGCTCGGTATACGTTTGATTCCACCCTTTCCTTAAATTTCTAAACTTTTGTCTATAGGCCTCAGGTACCAATTCGTAAGTCCGGAGAATGGCCTCCTTTACTTAAGCATAATTCTCCGCTTCTCCCTCCTCCAGGGACAACGCCGCATATGCTCGTTGGGCCTTCCCCTTTAACACACTTTGTAACAATGCCACCCACTGCTCTTTTGGCCACTTCTGATTTACTGCCACCTTTTCAAAAAGCAAGAAATAACTATCAACATCGGTCTCCTCGAACGGGGGCACCAATCTCAACTCCCTACTAACATTAAACCGCTCCGCTCGGTCTAACCCTGGATCTCTTTGCTCGTTCCTTATCTTCTCCATCTCCCAGTCATGTTTCCTCTGTTTCTCTTTCTCAGCCCGTTCCTTCTCTTTCTCGAGTGCTTCTAGCTCCTTTAGCTGAATTTCATGCTGTCTTTACCTCTCAGCTTGGTCCTGCTCCTTTTTCGCCTCTAACCCCTTTAGCTGGAAAGCCTGCTCCCTTTCTTTCTCTCTCTCAGCTGCTTCCAGCTCTTTTAACTTAATTTCATGTTCCAACCTTAATTTCTCTACCTCTAACTGAACCATCCCACTTGATGGTACCTTTTCAGGGATATCTTCCAATACCTCAGCTTCAAACACATTCTTCCCAATGTAATACTGAGTTATGGCCCTTCGCACCTCCCGCTTTTTCATGGACAACCTCACTTCTGCGAGGGTCAACCCCTTCGCCAAATTTAACAAGTCTGATTTGGTGGCCGCCTCTAGCACCCCCACAGTCGGGTTTTTCATAAATTCACCCACGTCCATCTTTGCTGGTTTCCCGTCTGGCTACCCGTGTAACCAGATTCAAGTTTTGGACTTACAAGCCCGATTCACTGGCCTCCCAATTTGGTGTCAAATCCCGAGACGAGAAACCCAAGTTGTTACGTATCCCGTAACTGGATAACTTACCAGCAAAGATAAAGAGGTCCGTTGAAGTCTGATGTCACTATTTTCAAATGTTTTTATTTATAAAGGGGCACAAAAGTAAGGTTAATACAAACATTCAGATAATGCACGTCGACAATCCTCAATCTAAAGCACGGGTATAGCAATAATCATCATTAAGAAATCATCTCGACTGTTGTCTAGGGGATAATATATTGTCCGTTGGAAATATAAAAGTCACTCAGAAGTCTGCAGGCTTCAGCCTTTTGGGAATCGCTGGGTTTCACGTGGTGCGACAGAGAGAGAGAGATTGGTGAGAAAAGTAAAGACTTGCCGGGTCTTTATGAAACATCCTTTGAATCAGGGGAGCGTTGGTTCCCCGTTGTGAGTTTGAAGTCCTTTTCGGTGTTATCAGCCACCCGCTCCCTGGACCAAGGAAGGGCGGAACGCACGTGGCTTTGTAGGGCTTCCCGCTAGCACTGAGTGATGGTGTCCTTCTGGTGCGTCGCCGGGGTACCGCCTCCTGCAGTCCCCTTTTATCTTGACTTGCAGAGTTGTAGATGTCCATCAATGTAGGGTGATGCAATCCCCACCCCCACATTGCCCAAGGGTGTCCATAACCATGGTAGCTGTCACGTAGCAGGGACATGCACTTCACACAGAACAATGGCCAAAACCGTTGCATTGTCTCTCATTTCCTGAGTCCGAGACCCGAATTAATAGTGATCTTGCGATTCTCCGGAAGGAGGGGGCTGCTCCCGCCCCTTTGGCCCCTCAGAGCTGTGGTACATTCATAACAATACATAATATAGAAGGAAAAAAACAAAATAAAATAATAATAATAAATAGATAAGTAAATCAATTACAGTATACATATATTGAGTAGATCAAAAATTGTGCAAAAATACAGAAATAATATGTATTAAAAAAGGGAGGTAGTGTCCAAGGTTTCAATGTCCATTTAGGAATCGGATCGCAGAGGGGAAGAAACTGTTCCTGAATCACTGAGTGTGTGCCTTCAGGCTTCTGTACCTCCTGCCTGATGAGAAAACAATGAGAAAAGGGCATGCCCTGGGCACTGGAGGTCCTTAATAATGGACACTGTCTTTCTGAGACACCGCTGCTTGAAGATGTCCTGGGTACTTTGTAGGCTATTACCCAAGATGGAGCCGGACCACTTCTAATGCTGCCACAATCTCTTCAGCTATCTCTTTCACCATGAAGTGTAATCCATCTGGTCCAGATGACTTATCTACCCTCAGACCTTTCAACTACCCAAGCATCTTCTCCTTAGTGATAGTAACTATACTCACTTCTGCTCCCTGACACTCTCAAAGTTCTGGTACCATATTTCACAGTGAAGACTGACACAAAATATCTTTTGAGTTTGTCCACCATTTCTTTATCCCTCATTACTACCTCTCCAGTCCGATATCCACTCTCTCCTCTGCTAAAAAATCATTTGTTATCCTCTTGTATATTATTGGTTAGCTTACTGTCATATTTCATCTTTTCTCTCAGATAGAAAGCAAAGGGTAGCAGTGAATGACTGGCTGGAGGTGACTAGTGGGGTACCATAGGGCTCTGTATTGGGACCACAGCTCTTTACGATTTATGTCAATGATTTAGATGAGGGCATTGAAAACTATATCAGCAAGTTTGCTGACGATACTAAACTGGGTGGCAGTGTGACATGCGAAGAGGACGTTAGGAGAATACAGGGAGACTTGGATAGGCTGAGTGAGTGGGCAGATACTTGGCAGATGTCATTCAATGTGAATAAATGTGAAGTTATCCACTTTGGAAGCTGGAACAAGAGGGCAGAGTATTGTCTGAACGGTGTCGAGTTAGGTAAGGGAGAAATGCAAAGAGACCTAGGAGTCCTAGTTCACCAGTCAATGAAGGTGAATGAGCAAGTGCAACAGGCAGTGAAGAGGGCAAATGGAATGTTCACCTTTGTTACAAGTGGAATTGAATACAAGAGCAAGGATGTTCTTTTGCATTTGTACAGGGCCCTGGTGAGACCACACCTGGAATATTGTGTACAGTTTTGGTCTCCAGGTTTAAGGAAGGACATTCTGGCAATTGAGGAAGTGCAGCGTAGATTCACTAGGTTGATTCCTGGGATGGCAGGGCTGTCTTACGCAGAGAGATTGGAGAGATTGGGCTTGTACACGCTGGAATTGAGGAGATTGAGAGGGGATCTGATTGAAACGTTTAAGATAATTAAAGGATTTGATAGGATTGAGGCAGGAAATATGTTCCAGATGCTGGGAGAGTCCAGTACCAGAGGGCATGAATTGAGAATAAGAGGTCAGTTATTTAAAACAGAGTTGAGGAAGAGCTTCTTCTCCCAGAGAGTTGTGGAGGTGTGGAATGCACTGCCTCGGAAGACGGTGGAGGCCAATTCTATGGATGCTTTCAAGAAGGAGCTGGATAGATATCTGATGGATAGGGGAATCAAGGGATATGGGGACAAGGCAGGGACTGGGTATTGATAGTGAATGATCAGTCATGATCTCAGAATGGTGGTGCAGACTCGAGGGGCCGAATGGTCTACTTCTGCACCTATTGTCTATTGTCTATTGTCTCTCCTTACAGATTTTTAGTTGCCTTTTGATGCTTTTTAAAAGTTTCTCAATCCTCAAGCTTCCTGCTAACTTTTGTGATGATATGCTCTCTATTTTGTGTTAATACTGTCTTTAACTTAAGCAGTTGAGACACTTGAGTACAAAAGCCAGAAAGTCATGTTTTACGGTTTTATAAAATTCTAGTTAGGTCAGATCTGGAGTGTTGCATTCAACTTTCATTGCATATTTTAAGAAGAATATACAGGCTCCGCAGAAGGTTAAGAAGAGGTTTACCCGGATTAAGGGGCAGGAGCTATAAGCAGATGTTGGACAACTGGTGCAGCTGGAGCTGAGGGGACACCTGATGGAAGTTTATGAAATCATGAGAGGTGCTGACAGTACAGACAGCTGGTATCATTTTTCCAGGGGTGAAATATCTACTTCAATGAGACATGCATTTAAGACGTCTGGCGCAAGTTTTTCACACACACAATGTCCCTACCTGAAATGCGCTTCTAGAGTTGGTGATGAAGAAAGCTATGAAAGCCACATGAAAATGAAGAGAATAGAGGAATACATACTGTGTACAAGCAGAAGGGATTTGTTTAATTAGAAATCATTAGCTTAAATACTTTGGCACCACATTGAGAAATGAAGTGCCTGTCCCTGTGTTGTACTGTTCTATAAAAGGAGATCATGAATAGTGTTCCGATTGTTTGCTGATCCTCTAAGAATTTGAACGTGCATTTCTTGGCCCTGATGTTACCTCCATATTTGAATCTTTGCCATTTCCAGTGCAATGATCTATTAGGATAATTGCAGGAGAAATTGATCCACATTGTCCCTGGCCATTCCCGGAACAACATGGTCTTCAAATAACTCTATGAGATTGGAATGTCCATGAGATGAATATATTACCTGTCTTTCAACCATTGTAATCCCCCCCCCCAACTCCCTGTCCAAACATGAATACCTTTCCACAACACTCTCCATTCTGCCATCTGCTATAACACTCCAGTCAATGAGCTTCCTCAGCCAGACTCCTCATCCATTTCTCCTCCAAATATACATTACTGTGCCAGCATCACAAGAAAAAGGATGCAGAGGTTTTTAACTTCTACATCCAGAGATGGGCATTTATGTGGAAAATTAGAATTGCCACTATTTCTGAGCCACTATATTTTCTTGCATTAGAAATCATATTTTTTTCTATCTACCATATTTATTTGTCAAGACAATAAAGGATAAAAAGAATAATTTTGTAAAAAAGCACATATGAACACCAAAGAGCCTGAACTGGAGTTGGTGATAGGGGATAGAATGTGGACCATAAACAATTGTTAAGATATGAGAAAAGCATGTCTATAGATCAAAATTCATATATGATGGTTTCCTTCAGGGAAAATCCTGTCTGGCAAACCTGTTGGAATTATTTGAGGAGATTACAAGTAGGATAGATAATGGCGATGCAGTGGATCTTGTATATTTGGACTTTCAGAAGGCCTTTAACAAGGTGCCACACATGAGGCTGCTTACCAAGTAAAGAACCCATGGTATTACAGGGAATTTTCTAACATGGTTAGACCATTAGCTGATTGGTAGGAGGCAGCTGGCATTGCAGAGGGTCCAGAGGAGGTTCACAAGGATGATGCCAAGAATGAAAGGGTTATCGTACAAGGAACGTTTGATAGCTCTGGGTCTGTACTCTCTAGAATTCAGAAGGATGAGGGGAGATTTCATTGAAACCTTTCGAATGTTGAAAGACCTGGGCAGAGTAGATGTGGAAAGGATGTTTCTCATGGTGGGAGAGTCTAGGACAAGAGAGCACAGCCTCAGGATAGAGGGGTGCCCTTTCAAAACAGAGATGCGGAGAAATTTCTTTCACCAAAGGGTGGTGAATTTTTGGAATTTGTTGCCACCTGCAGTTGTGGAGGCCAGGTTGTTGGGTGTGCTTAAGGCCAAGATTGATATGGCATTAAAGGTTATGGGGAGAAGGCTAGGAAATGGGGTTGAGGAGAAGATAAAATAAAGGGATCAGCCATGATTGAATGGCAGAGCGGACTCAATGGGCCAGATGGCCTATTTCTGCTCCTATGTCTTATGGTCTTATAATGAAGCATGTCTCTGTACTAGTCTTCACCAAGCTATGATTAGCTTGGTGAACAACTCATGTACCTTATTAAACTGAAATCTTTATGTTTTGGTACTTTTGATCAGATTTACTTTAAACTTTCTTGTTGCAATGTTGAATTCAGAACGTTATTTCTAGATTTTATTGGGATTTAAAGAACAACAGGCTAAAATGTGCTTGCTTCCTTTCCAGCCAGATTTTTTTCTTACAATCATATACTTTCATTTTATAAGCAACTGATCCCCAAGTAGCAGTAAACTGTTAGTCTATTAGATTGAAGAGAGTATAAACAGCTGAATGTGTATGAACTAAATTTCTGATGGTTAATGGAAACTATCTTGCAGATATACATAAAACATGGGAAAACGAACAAAAATTGGACGCCCACTAAAACCGAAAAATGTTCGATCAATAGTAAAATATTGGATATATACAGAACTGTAGAAAAGCCTTAAGTACATTTACAGTATATAACTAGGGTGCTTAAGATTTTTGCACAGTTTAGTATTTGTCAACGTGGCACAGAGAGCGAGTTTTAAAATCTGGTGGAAGAAGGGGATGCTGGGAATGGTGAGGGTGGAACACTGCAGAAGGTATATGGAAATGATGGGAGAGAAGGAGTGCCAGGGTGAGAATGGGGGTGTGATCCAGGTGTAGACCTAGCCCTGAGACACCAGTCAAGCTAATTTGATTCCAAACAAATAGTTTATTGATCATTACAGAATGTCTCTCAGGTGCTTCCCGCTCCCTCCCTTCTCCCTTCCTCTTTTCCCAACCAAGATTCCCCTCTCCCAACCCCATTCTCACAATATCAAAATCAGGTTTATCAGCACTCACATATGTCATGAAATTAGTATTTATCTTGTGGCAGCAGTACAGTGCAATACATAAAATTAATACAGTACTGTGCAAGTCTGATGCACCCTAGCTGTATACACTGTATGCACCTAAGACTTTAGCTCGGTACCGTATCTTGTAGTGCATGCACCAATTTCTTTTTGAGCAAAGACTCCCCTTAGCACTAGGTATGGATTGTTGTCAATGCATGCTTATTTATCTGTTGTCTATGCATGCGCATTGTTTTTTCTCAATGTGAATACACCAGTTAAAACCATCTTCTGTGTGCGTGCTTTTATTTAATTGATATGTAGTTGCACAGCCACAACAACTTGGCAACCAGTAGGAACCTGACTTGCAGAGATTATCACCAAATGCACCAACAGTTAAAGGATGATTATGGGACTAGACCAGGGGTCAGCAACCTTTACCACTGAAAGAGCCACTTGGACCCGTTTCCCACAGAAAAGAAAACACTGGGAGCCGCAAAACCCGTTTGACATTTAAAATGAAATAACACTGCATATAACATTTTTTTTGCCTTTATGCTATGTATAAACAAACTATAATGTGTTGCATTTATGAAATTGATGAACTCCTGCAGAGAAAACAAAATTACATTTCTGCATGCAACAAAAACATTTTGAACTCCGAAAAAAAGACGTTGGGTTGAAGGTTACTTTTAAGTAAAATACTCAACGTCTATTTGAGTCCTTCTTGTATTTATGAAAAACGCCAAACTTAAATTTGCCGCCAGCAGCAAACCAAAAATAACATCAGCCAGCTGTCAGCCTGAAAAATGAAAGGACTATTTCACTGAACAATGAAAAAATATGAATATACATAAAATAATAGGCAATTAAAATATTTATCATACTTGGTTAATGGGATTTCTGCTCCTGGACCTCAGCGCACAGCGTCTGCACATCAGGGCTGTATGACGTCACCTTCATCTTTACACAGGATCGCAAGCTGTCATCTGTGAGGCGTGCGCGATTTTTGTTTTTAATAAAGTTCATGTTGGAGAACACCTGCTCACATACATATGTGGATCCAAAGATCGACAGGACTCCAAGCGCATACTTTTTCATGTTTACATAAATGTCGGGCATAGCATTCCATGTTTCGAACACAAGTTTGTCCGGTTTTGGAAGGTTTTCAATATCACTCCATTTGTGATTCTGAGCAAGAACGGCCTTCTGACGGGCAACATCTTCAAGGTCTGCTGTCAAGCGTCTAAACTTGGACACCCATATGTCTTTGTCGGCTATGTCGGCCAGTTCCATCTCAAGATCAGGTTGACTCACACCTGCCAATGCAGTCGTATTCAGTAGGGAAGGATCGATGCTTAAGGGAGTGACCGGGAAGGATAATGTGTTTTTTTCCTCTCTGAACTCACAGAAGCGTTTCCCAAACGATGTTTGCATTGCGATGATTGCAGAATGTAAATACTCCAAAATTATCATGTCGTGACCTTGTTTGAACTCTCTCAAATTGGGGAAGTGAGACAAAGTGCCTTTCTGTAAATCTCTGGCAAGCACTGTCAACTTGCGCTCGAATGCCAAAACATCCTCCAACATGTGCAGGGCTGTGCGTCCTTTCCCCTGAAGAGCTGTGTTCAGCGTGTTCAGGTGCGCTGTCATGTCTACCATGAAGTGTAGCTTTTCCAGCCACTCTGGCTGTTCCAGCTCAGGAAAGGTGAGCCCTTTGCTGCCCAGGAAAGTTTTCACTTCTTCCAGACACGCGACAAAGCGTTTCAGCACCTCCCCTTTGGACAGCCACCGGACTTTGTTGTGCAGCAGGAGATCAGAATATGCGCTTTCCATCTCGTCCAGTAACAAACGGAATTGACGGTGATTTAAACTTTTTGCCATTATTTTATTGACAATCTGAATGACAACATCCATTACTTCTGTGCATTCCGGAGGAAATGTTTGAGCGCACAGTGCCTCTTGGTGCAAGATGCAGTGAAAAGTCAGCAGCTTTCTGTCCAGCGACTTCTGCAGTAAAGCCACAAATCCCTTGTGCGTTCCCGTCATATTCGGAGCCCCATCAGTAGCTACTGACACCAGATGGGTGGTCTTTATTCCTTTGGCTCTTAAACAATTCAAGACAGCCTCACAGATGTCCTCCCCCCGTGTTTGGTCTTTTAGAGGTATCAACTCAATCAGTTCTTCCTGTGGCCCGGCAGAGTTTACATACCGGCAGAACAACGCTATTTGTTCAATATCACCTTTGTCTTTAGACTCGTCACAGGCAATCGAGTAGGCCACAGCTGAATTGATGTCTTTAATTTGCTGTCTTGTGATGTCTTCTGCCATTTTTATGGTTCTGTCTTTGACAGTCTTTGCAGAGAGGGGCATATCCCTGATTTTCTGCACAATTTCACTCTTGTTTTTAAAGTCCGTGAATAGATGTTCTGAAATCTTAATGAAAGATTCTTTTATATATTCACCATCTGTAAACTGCTTCCCGTGCCTGACTATTTCCTGAGCGGCAATATAACTGGCGTATGTCGTTGATTTTCCAGACTTCATCCATTTCTGGAAATGATTTTTGCTCAGATCAACCTTCCGCATCAGTTCCGAAACGGCTTTTTTTCTCTCATCTCCATCCGGATATTTTTGAGCAAAGGCTGCGTGTTTACTCTGGAAATGCCTTGCGACATTTGACTTTTTGTTGTTTGCTAGTTTCTCATTGCATATTAAGCATACCGGTAAACCAGTCTCGTCAACAGTGAAAGCAAATGAATCTGTCCACGTATCATTAAACGTTCTGTTTTCTTCAGTCACTTTTCTTTTTTTAGAATTCTCCATAGTTGGCTTACCTTGGATCGAAAAATTAAAGAAATCGCGCACTGGCGGGTGTCAGGTATTGGCAGTGGTGACGTATATTAATAGCGATAAAAACACGTTGTAGCGGTGTGCTCACGCAGTCAGTAAACTGCAGTCGAATAACTTTATTCGAACTAAACAGCCTTGCTTTTAAGCCTCCCTCAACCCAGCCCCCATGGACGCAGATGCTGCAAAAGACGCGTACTCACAAACCCCCGTAGGCTATCTCCCTTAGCCGGAATGCTGGCTAATTGTGAGCCGTTTCGGATGTGCCAGGAAATGTGTCGCCACACTTAGATTGTACAAGATCACCATAATCTTCAAATTTAGAATTACATTTCAAAAGCTAACAAACTAACATAAAATACATTTTAATTAAATACTGACCAATTATTTCCCAAAGCCACAGGGAGCCGCAGCACAGAGGTGAAAGAGCCACAAATGGCTCGGGAGCCGCAGGTTGCCGACCCCCGGACTAGACAGTGAGAGGAAAGAGTTAAACAGTACGGAGAAGGCCGTCACAGACACTAACAATAGGGCTTGCGTGTAACAACATAGTATATAGTGAAAGACGCAACTAGCAAAGTTAAGGTGAAAATAATGTGGCGATGGCTTTAGTCCAGGAAAACTGATGATTCAATAGTGCTAATGAAGGCTGGGTGTTGTATATTGAGAGGGTTGTACTATTATCATGCAAACAACATAGAGAAACAAAAGAAAGTGCAAGCTTCTTATCTTAATGGGTGCTAGAAACATAGTTTTGTATGTAACTTATTAGCCATGAAAAAACAACAAGCAAGGTGTTTGACAAAATTGTCGTAATTTTATAAAATCACTTGAGCCCTAAACCTTTGGTAATAGCTGAAAGATTTAGATTTTTCAAAAGGAATCAGACAAAGGATGAAAGCAGTCCGGAATACATCGCAGAACTACGCCCACTTTCCCAGTACTGTAACTTTCTGATGCATTAAGGAACAGGCTTGTATGTGACATGCATAGTCAAAGCACTCAGAAGAGGCTACTAGCAGAAAGAGACCTAACCTTAGAACGGGCATTGACCATTGCAGTAGCATTAGAGGCTGCAGCAAAGTATGCAGCAGAACTACAAAAAATAAGCTTAGAATGTGAAATGCACAAAATGTCCCTGAATAGTGCAAAAACCCAAAGACGTTATCGATGTGGCAAATCCTCCCATGATGCAACTGCCTGTTATTTCAAAGATAAAGCTTGCAGGAAGTGTCACAGACAAGGTCACAGAGAGAGAGTGTGAAAGGCAGACAAAAAGCACAAGCAAATAGAAAAACCACAGTGTGTGAAAAGTTCCAAATACAAAACTAAGCAAATGCAAAAAGTGTCTGAATGGGAAACAGAGCCAGACAACATAGAGTCTGGCAAAGGGGAGCTGTCATGCCTAGAATTGCATAGTATTACTGAAGCAGATCACAAAATCATATGGATCACAAATATATGTGTCTGGTGTAAAACTGCAAATAGAGCTGGATACATGATCAGCTTTGTCTATAATTTCAGAGGCTGACTATAACAGACTGCTTTCAAAGCTACCATTAGAGAGGACCTCAATGATGCTGAAGACCTAGCCAGGTGAAGAAGTGTCCCCCAAAGGCAAACTGATAGTGAATGTGACATTTGGAGGGCAAACACAGTAGTTAAAGCTTTATGTGTTGAAAAGTGGAGGGCCAGCACTTTTCTGGCGTGAATGGTTGAGAAAAATCCAACTCAACTGGCAATCAACCAATGCTGTCAGTGTGGCATCAACAGGCAACTGCAGCCCAAATGGTAGCACTAACCATTTGGAGACTGTCAGAGCTGCTTAATGCTAATGAGAAGGGGATTGGTAAACTCAAAGGCATGAAAGCCAGAATTGATATTGAATGAAGCTGCAACATCAAGATTTCATAAATCACGTCCAGTACCTTACGCACTACATCCTAAAGTGGATGTTAAACTTCAGAGCTTGGAGGCATCCGGAATTCTCTCCAAGGTTGAGTGGAGCAATTAGACCATGCCCATTGTCCCGGTGATCAAGAAAGGGAAGGCCGGAGCCGTTCGCGTACATAGGGATTTCAAATAAGTATCAACCCAGTGCTGTGTACTGAGCAGCAACCCCTGCCATGAATAGAAGTCATCTTTGGCAAGCACTGAATGGTCCATGGCCAAAATACTTCTCCGATCTCTTGCTGCATTATGAACCTTCTCGAGCTCTCAGGTCATCTGAGGCGGGTCTGCTGACCATCCCCAGGATTAAAACTAAACGTGGTGAAGCCGCTTTTAGTTTCTATTCTCCACATATCTGGAATGGTCTCCCAGAGGATGTGAAGTCTGTCCCAACTTTAAGCTCTTTTAAATAGAGGTTTAAAACTTTTCTTTCTGCTGTAGCTATTAATGTCCTGCACTATAACTTCCATTTATCATATTTATTTTTGTGTGACTTTATTTTCTTATATACTGTCTGAAATTTGATGTTTGATTTTTATATCTTGTAAAGCACTTTGAATTGCCTTCTGTTTGAAAAGTGCTACACAAATAAACTTCCTTGCTTGCTTGCTCGCATCAGCTCCAGCAATTTGGACCAAGTGCTCCAAGATATCCCAGGAACACAATGTGACCCTGATGACATCATCATGACAGGCAAGAATGATGAAGAGCACCACCAGAACCTTGGTAAAATCTTTACCAGGCTGACTGAGTGTACACTAAGAAAGAGTAATGTGAGTCTTTTAAGAATGAAATCTCATATTGTGGACATGGCATTGACAAGTATGGCTTATAGAAGTCTCAAGAGAAGACTGAAGCAGTGCTACAGGCACCCAAACTGGAAAATGTGTCACAACTCTGGTCATAGGTGGGCCTTGTTAACTACTACCACGGGTTTCTCCCTTAAATTGCTAGAGTGCTGCATCCACTGAACACACTGTTGCAGACAGGAGCAAAATGGGAATGGTCAGAAAGATATGAAAGAGCATTCAAGGAAACAAAGAGACTAGTAACATCAGATGAACTGCTCACCCATTATGACCCATCGGTGCCCATCAGCCTGGCATGTGCTGCATTTCCACATGGCATTGGAGCTGCTTTGTCACACAGTATGAAAGATGGATCTGAGTGTCCGATTGCATTTGCTTCAAGATCAAGGATGCAACTATGTGCAGATTGTTCGAGAGGCCCTTAGTCTAGTATGGGGAATAAAGTTCCACCACTACTTCTATGGACAAAAGCTTACACTAGTGATAGATTGCCAGCCCTTTGTGTCCATTTTCAGTCCCAGGAAGGGAATTTCATTGATGACTGCTACCAGATTACAATAATGGGCACTGTTCCTAGGAGCCCACTCTTACGACATAGAATTCAAGGGTAGCAAACAATACAGCAGTGCTGATGGCTTGTCATATCTGTTGGCAACTGAAGAAGAAAAGTCTTCATACTATGACCCAGTTGCCAGTAACAAATTCTGAAATACAGAGAAATTATAGTATTGAATAAGATTAACCATAAGATTAAAATGGCATTTCAAAATCTAGGCAATCAATCTTGGGACAATTCAAGTTATAAAATAGCAATTGTATATTTTAAATTACTAGCAAATTTAACACATTACATTAGGCCATGGAGTCACTAGGTTAACTGCCCATTTATTCTAATCCCGCTTAACTAAACTTGGAAACTATTCTGCAAGTGAACACTATCCCCTTTGATCTAATGGAAATAAGTTTTCCATAATCTGGCGCTTACTTCTGTCTGCTACCCTGTTCCATCCCTTCACTTTTGTAAATAATTTTATTATATTTTCCATTATTTGCATTAACTGAAAGTAAAATGCCCAAGTTTATAGTCATCCTGTAAAATCATAGTTGTCTTTATCATTAAAGCTGCTTGTACATGTGTCAAAATTCCATTATGTTTATTACACTGTGCAGGCCAGAACTCCAGGCAGCATTGTAATTGGGATCTTATTAAGGATATATAGGTTGTCACTGCCTTTTTAAAAAATATTCTATGCCTCTTGAAATAACGTCTAGAATACTATCCTGTTCATTATAGTCTTGTAAACCTAAGATGGTCTTTTAATGTCATGTTAAATCTGACTGACCTTTAAGATTAAGTTAATTTTCATTCTGAATTTAATTGCTGCTTTTGCATTTTTTAATATATATATATAAATCAACTGGAGTGTAACACCTCACTTATTGGCATGAAATTGCATCTTCCTCATTTATGCCTTTTTATCCAATATAATCAATAACCCGATGTAGCATTGTGTGTGGTCTGTTGATACATTGGTTCCTGATTACATTGTACTTAATGCATATTTCCACTCCTACTGGATATGGGTATAATTAATGGAAGCATTGCTGTATGTAGGTACAAAGGAACGAATTTCAACCAAGGTTTTCATGGCTTATTTTCAGCCATGAAAACATTCTGTACAGCGGTGGCAGAAGCAAGCAGTCATCTTTTCTGATTTGGACAATGATAAGTACCCTACCGTCTTCAAAGCATTTCTGCCTTTTTTCTCTCATATAATTTCCAGCTCTAGGTGTCATGAATTTTTTTTAACAGCAAATGCCATTATCGTGTCTTGAAACATAGACTGCTGCAGGCTTTAAGAAATAAACTCCTCTAGAACATATGTTTTATTGTTGACAACTTTCACTTAGAGACTATGAATAAAAATCAGGCATGTACTGAATAGAAGCTTTAATAATAGTTTAACTTCATCTTAGTAACACACACAAAATGCTGGAGGAACTCAGCAGGCCAGGCAGCATCTATGGCAAAGAGTACAGTCGACTTTTCAGGCCGAGACCCTCCGGCAGGACTGGAGAAAAATAAGTATGTACTCTTTTTCATAGATCCTGTCTGGCCTACTGAGTTCCTACAACATTTTGCGTGTGTTACTTGGATTTCCAGCAAGTGCAGATTTTCTCTTGTTTGTGATTGGTTAACTTCATATTAGTTTGGCCATTTTATAGCCACACTGTATTTTGCTGTCCGAAACTCAAGGAGCTAGAATTCCTTGTAAAATTAAATTAAAATTAAAGCAAATTAATGGGTCAGATGCTTAGTAATTTTCAGGAAAATAAAACCTAGCTGATTGTGTCAAAATCAAGATATTTGAGTTACTACTGATTCTGCTGATAAATTAACTTAACAGAAACCAGAACTTGTTATACGCAGTCACCTGCATATACCCAATTTTCATTATTTAGTCTATGACTAAAACATAACACTGTATATAAGAATAAAGGCCAAAAAGTCAGCAAAAAAAAGTTATGTATGCCTCTTTAGGTCTTTCTATTAAGAAAGCAAATATACACTATTAAAATGGATAGATGAGTTGTTGGCTGGATGGATGGATGAATGGAAGGAACATAAATCATAGAATTAGAATGGCAGTTCACTGAAGTATTAACTCTCTTTCTCATACCATAGATGTTGCCAGAAGTGCTGAATGTTCCCAGTGTGTGCAGTGTTGGAGGAAGCCTCTTCAACAGTGCAGGTTTCAATGTGCTCCAGAGTGGAGTCTATTGCTGAATCTACAGAACACTATCATCTACTACTTGCAACCTGTATGAGCTGTATTTTGTTCCTTTTGCACATCGCTTTCCAGTTGTACTTACCTTTTATTTTCCTGTCTCATCAGGCTTACTTAACACAGATAATTAAAATAGCTGAAAGCAGTCAGCAGGTCAGGCTGCAACAGTGGACAGAGAGCAGAAGTGAACATTTGGGTTAGAGACATTCGTTGGACCTTTCATCATTTACCACAGTACTGTTTCTGTTACTGCAATGTTTTAGTCTCAAAATTCCAGCAGCAAATGTATGTTTCATTTGCCTTTTATCCAAAGATGCTCCTCTGTCACTTTCTGCACCATCCAATTAGTTTGTTGCATATTTTGGAGAAGCCAAACTCACTGCTAAGTTCATTTCAGCTTATCAGTATTTAAAATTACCACCAACCACAACACTTAAAATATGTGGTTCCCAAACAATAACCATAATGTTGACTTCACAACTATCACATTCTTTCCCTTCAAACCTTATATTAATTAATCAATGAAAATTAAATCAAAAATTACATTAAACATTTAAATAAATAAAATATAATTTACATATATTAATGACGATTTAAAAATATTAATCATCAACATGTTGGTTTGGAGGCTATCTTGCTCATATATTTACGTGCATACTCCATAGGCAAAAAACCTTGTGCATTTCCCCACATGTACTTAATTAGTAAACAGAAAGCATGTCAAATGAATCCATGCAGACTATGAACATGCCATCCCATTTGTGAGGCCCACTTATGTTCCATCTGGCTGCTTGCCACAGCAACAGCTCCCATAATGCCAAGGACCCAGATGGGCCAGGAAGCAGGCATCCAACTGGGCCTGGGACAAAGGAACATGGACTAGAGATCAGAGGCCCAGATGATTCACTGCGCTATCAAACGGTCACATGCACACTTGCCACATTCTCAGAATTGATCTGAAACAGTACAATAAGTATTTTAAAAATACCCTGACTGCACATTCTGGTTTAAGGTAGTACGGGTGCAGCACAGCGATAACTTGTTGGTAGCAAAAACAACTATTAACTATATTACTAATCATACTTCTTCTCAAAAACAGTCAGTGAAATCAATAGCCTGTAGCTACCCTTTCGGAGTCGAGGCTTTGAACTGCCTGCACGACTTGGCATTTTTGCGGTGTGAATTGATGTCTCAAAGGTGCAGGATGGTTGTGGCGTGCCATGTGTTGGTTGAATGGAGGCAGTGTATTCTGGGCTGGAGAGCAAGGAATAACCTGCTGTGGGCTGATTTAAGCACTTGGCAAGATTGAGAAGGTCAGGGTGTCGGGGACAAGCCGGTGTTCAGCTTGCTGCTCTGTGAAGTTTATTCATCTCTGTGTTGAACTGAGGCTGTGATCTGTAACTAATGTGTTCTTGGATCAGCTGCGACTGGTCTCGTGGCTGTAGACTCACCTTCTGAACTTACGTTCTGAATGTTATTTGCTTATTTTTATTGTTTGCACAACTAGTTTAAACTGCACATTGGGTGTTTGATTTTGTGGCTGTCTGTAAAGAGACAAATCCTGAGGTTGTAAACAATACACATACTTTGATAATAAATGGGCTTACATATATATGTGCATGTGGTGTAAGGTTCTTTCCCCTGGTCCACTCAATGATATTTATGTGGAGATCAAAAACTCCAACCTCAATCTTAATGAATGCTCAGTGGAGAATATGTTCAGTGGAATAGCACAAAAAGTAACTGTAAATTTCAGGGGTATAACTACAATCAATAACAAGGATAAAATTCAGCATTTCTCAGATTCCTAACATCTGTTATCTGCTCCACTTCCCCACAGTTACAGTGTGCTGAGAAGTCAATTTCCACTGACTAGGGGTTTTAATAACTGGTCAAAATTCCTTATTCTTTGGCTAAGTATCCTTCTGAGATTCCACAAACCTTAATGCAACATATGACACCAAGATGTCCTTTCTCTGCCCCTATGGTGTTCTAAGCTAATTAACTGAGTGGCTGGGTAGACCACTCTTCTTCACAGCAACCCTGTATCTACTGACATCTTCTAATAATTGACCAGGGCACTTTTTATGATGGCAGTGCTCCTAGTAGCTGAGAGCTCTTAAAATAAAACTGTGCTGGCTATTAAAAACTGAAATTGTAGCTTTTCCTTTAATATTGCACTAGATTTCACATTATGTACCCCTTCCTCGACCTAGTATCAGTTCACTTCATTCTAACGTCAGGTATCTGTATCAGCTGTTCATTATGCTTCTAATGTGTTGTAGAATCATAATTCTGCATGATATCCCAGGGTGCACTTTAGATAATTACAGCAATATTATACCTCACTTCAATGCGAAAAGTAGTTCCGATAAAATTAAAAATTGACAAAAATGTTAATTAGGGCAAAATATAGGGGATCCAGTTAACGGAGACACATCAGAACCAGTTAACTTTGGCCACTTAAGCGGCTGCCACAATTCACCAAAGTTTCATGGATGTTATGACCCCCCCGATTTGGTTTGCTATCTTATTTTGAAATTGCTAACCCGTCATGACCTGCTGACAGCCAGACTCAACAAATTCGATGATAAGCCATTAAATTACTGGGCATGGAAGTCCACATTCTCTAATGTCTCTGAAGACCTCAACATCGAGCCTAGTGAAGAACTCGACCTACTGGTGAAGCAGCTTGCACCCACGTCTGCTGAACATGCAGGAAGAATAAGGCCAGTTCATATCAAACACACCAGTACCAATCTCATTTCAGTCGGGCAAAGACTGGAAGCGTGCTACAGATCCACGGAAGCAATAGAGTCTGCTCTCTTCAACGAACTCAAACCCTTCCCGAAATTTTTAGCAGGGAGCCCCAACATCTGCGAGAGCTAGGAGACCTGCTGTTAGTGTTGGAGGCAGCCAAAACTGAAGGCTATTTACCTGGCTTGTCTTACCGAGACACTGAACAAGGGATTAGTCCCTTCATAAAGAAACTTCCCTTTAGTCTTCAGGGGAAATGGATATCACAGAAAACCAGACACAAACTGGAAAAAGGCAAGACAACAGAATCTGCAGATGCTGGAAATAAATAAAAACACAAAATGCTGGCAGAACTCAGCAGGCCAGACAGCATCTATGGGAGGAGGCAGTGATGACGTTTCGGGCCAAAAACCTTCATCAGGAGTGAAGTAACGTGGGATGGTCAAAGGGGATAAGAAGTGGGGGGAGGGATGAAGTAGAGAGCTGGGAAGTGATAGACTGAAGGGAAATAGGCTAGGGGGAAGGTGGAGAATTATGGGAAATAACAGAGAAAGAAAGGTAGGGCTGGGGGGAAATTATAGTGAGGGGGGAAAAAGAGAGAGAAAGAGAACCAGACTAAAATTATAGATAGGGATGAGGTAAGGGGGGCAGGGGTATCAACAAAGGTCTGTGAGTTGAATGTTCATGCTGGCAGGTAGGAGGCTACCTAGGCGGGAGATAATGTATTGCATTTTTGAATAGCATTTTTGTAGTAGACATCGGTGGATAGGCTGTCTCCAGAGATAGAAACAGAAAGATCTAGAAAGGGGAGGGAGGTGTCGGAAATAGACCAGGTGAATTTGAGGGCGGTGTGAAAGTTGGAGGCCAAGTTAATGAAGTCGACAAGCTCAGCATGCATGCAGGAAGCAGCACCGATGTAGTCGTCGATGTAACGTAAGAACAGAGGAGGACAGATACCGGTGTAGGCTTGGAACATAGATTGCTCCACATGGCCGACAAAAAGGCAGGCACAGCTTAGACCCATGTGGGTACCCATGGCTACACCTTTAGTTTGGAGGAAGTGGGAGGAGCCAAAGGAGAAATTGTTAAGGGTGTGGACTAATTCTGCGAGGCGGAGAAGAGTGGTGGTAGAGGATGACAGCCTATCCACCAATGTCTACTACAAACCTACAGACTCTCACAGCTACCCAGACTATTCCTCCTCCCACCGTCTCCTGCAAAAATGCTATCCCTTTCTCTCGATTCCTCCGCCTCCGCCGCATCTGTTCTCAGGTTGAGGCCTTTCATTCTAGGACAAAAGTGATGTCTTCCTTTTTTAAAGAAAGGGGTTTCCATTCACTATCAACTCTGCCCTCCATCGCATCTCCCATATTTCACGCACCTCTTCCCTCACCCCATCCCCCCGCCAGCCCAGCAAGGATAGAGTCTCCCTGGTCCTCACCTATCACCCTACCAGCCTACAGATCCAACGTATAATCCTCCGTAACTTCCGCCACCTCCTACAGGATCCCACCAGCAGACACATCTGCCCCTCTGCCCCACTCTCGGCTTTCCACAGGGATCGCTCCCTAAGTGACTCTCTTGTCCATTCATCCCCCCCCATCCCTCCCCACCGAACTCCCTCCAGGCACTTATCCCTGCAAACGGAAGAAGTGCTACACCTGCCCCCACACTTCTTCCCTCACCACCATCCCAGGCCCCAGACAGTCCTTTCAGGTGAGGCACCACTTCACCTGCGAGTCAACTGAGGTGATATACTGTATCCAGTGCTCCCGATGTGGCCATTTATACATTGGGGAGACCCACCGCAAACTGGGAGACCGTTTTGCCGAACACCGGTGCTCAGTCCCCCAGCAGTGACGGGATCTCCCTGTGGCCACACACGTCAATTCCACAGACCACTCCCACTCCGATATGTCTGTCCACGGCCTCCTCTACCGTCAAGATGAGGCCACGCGCAGGTTGATGGAGCAATACCTTATCTCCCGCCTAGGTAGCCTCCTACCTGCCGGCATGAACATTCAACTCACAGACCTCAGTTGATACCCCTGCCCTCCCCTTACCCCATCCCTATCTATTATTTTAGTCTAGTTCTCTTTCTCTCTTTCCCCCTCACTATAATCTCCCCCCAGCCCTACCTTTCTTTCTCTTTTATTTCCCATAATTCTCCACCTTCCCCCAGCCTATTTCCCTTCAGCCTATCACTTTCCAGCTCTCTACTTTATCCCTCCCCCCACTTCTTATCCCCCCCCCCACCTCGACCGTCCCATGTTACTTCACTCCTGATGAAGGGTTTTGGCCCGACACGTCGTCACTACCTCCTCCCATAGATGCCGTCTGGCCTGCTGAGTTCTGCCAGCATTTTGTGTTTTTACAAACTGGAAAAAGATTTTTTTGTGAAAGCCCTGAGTTCAGTTGCTGGCATCCTTTACAGATGTAAGAAAGGTGATTTAACACAGGGGTTCTCTACCCTTTTTTTATGCCGTGAACCAATGCAATTAAGCAAGGAGTCCATAGACCCCAGGTTGGGAACCCTGATTTAGAGCAAGGTTGTAAAAGTATAAGGGTATAAAAACTGAAGAACATTTCTAATCTTCATGAACATTGTATGTATTTCAGTTGTCCATATATTATACTAATCAGATATCTAATAAAATGGCAAAAGGCCATACTGGATTTTCAGATAGCTTAGCTTGTAGATGAAGGACAATCAAATGCCAAAAGTAATTATACAATTAAGGTTTATTTGTTTTGGGTTGTAATGAAGTTTAATGGCTCATATCATGTAGCAATATATTGTCCATAATTAGAAAATAGAACTTGAAGCCTTAGAATACATCAGATTCTGTAACAAGCTCAAAGTTCAAAAGTTCAAAGTTAAAAGTAAAATTTATTATCAGAGTAAATGCATGTCACCACGTACAACCCTGAGATTCTTTTTCCTGCAGACAACCTTAGCAAATCTATAGAACAGTAACTGTAAACAGGATCAATGAATAACAATCTGTGCAAATGCAAATATAAACAAATAATGAGAGCATGAAATAACAAGATAACTGAAGCACATGGAGGTCTTAACTCATTTTATGTACTATATGTTAACAGTCCATGTGATCTTCATGAATTGATCATATTTTGTGTATAAGTGAGCTGCAGGGAAAACCATATACCAGTCACAAATTTCCAAGAAAACAATATATACACGTGCCTGGGTATCATTGCCAAGTTCATTTTGAAGATGTAGAGATTCAGCTGGATGAGGTGTTGGCCCACCACCACAGAGCCCCGATTAGTTATCCCTTTTTTGCCCTTGCATCACTTCCCTGTGTTAACATCTTATGGTGTTAACTGAAGCTAAAAATTGTCAGTGACCTGAAGGAAAGCTATATTCACATTATATTTACCCTATATTCGTATAAAGTTTGATATGCTCCAGCTGATTCTTGCTAGGGAATTGCTTCTGCATTCTTGCTTCTACATTTTTTCTACTCTAGTTTCAAAGGAACATGAGCAGAAATCCTGAAGAACATTTGTGAAAGCTATTTATACTATTTCACCAGGTTAAAGTTATAGCAGGAGGCTACAAAAATCCTCTTATTATTTTACCTCATTACATTTTGGAGAGTGTAAGAAGGATAGAAATTTTATGAAATGTTTTGTAATCTAACTAGCATAATTCTTTCCATACCAAGGACTAATTAAGATAATCTTCACCATAGGCAGATGGTATAGGTAACAGCCAAAAATCAGTATCCAAATAGTAGTATATGCTTTTATTTATAGATCTACAGCAAATTTTCTCTTTTTTTAAACTCATTTGTAGTCGATTAAATAACATTAATGCACTCTCTGGAAAACATTAAGACAAACTATACATGCCAGCGTCTACATTTTGGAGCATTTAGATCTTCAGTTACTGACAAATGAGTTTACATTAGAATAATTCATTTTCTGTTCATTGTGCTTCAAAAATTAGAAGCTGGAAAATGGAAAAAAAAAGGTTTTATTTATCTTAACAAACATTAAATTGCAGATCACGAGTATGATAAATAAATGTTTTTCCAGTAGTGTTTAAGGGCTTTTGTAACATTTACTTGGAATAATATGTGACTGACAAACATTATTGCATTATCTATTAAAACTAACTTTTATCGTGAATTATATTCCACGTGGGATTGATATAAATGTGGATAAAATAACTCATTTTTAATGCAAACAAAGTACAGTTTAGTTTTGAAGACATCTTGATCAATGTAACTTTTGGCTTAATTTTTATATACAAAACAAACACGTAAAGAATTCTGATATAGTTACAGATGTTAATGTCAAGTATACAGTACTGTCCAGAAGTCTTAGGCACGTATATATAGCTAAGGTACCTAAGAGTTTTGCACAGTAGTGAAGTAATTTTCTGTATTGCACTATACTGCTGCCACATAAGAATCATGATATATGATGATAAACTTGATTTTGATATGTATTTATTTTGTAAACTGAGAGTGGAAGGGAGTAGTGAGAGGAGAATCATGGTTGGGAAAAGGGGAAGAGAGAGGGATAGGTGTGGGAAGCAGCAGAGAGAGATTCTGTAATTATTAATAAACCGAATGCTGGAATCAAATGAATTGCCTGGTGTCTCAGGACAGGGTGTGTTTACCCCCCCCCCTCACTGCCCCCCACCTCTGTCAATCTTTTGTCTGTCCCATACTCCCCCCACTGCACTCCACTCTCACCATTCCCAACATCCTTTGCTCCTGCCAAATTTACAAACTCACTCTCCTCTCTATGTTGACTAATACAGTACCATGCCAAAGTCTTAAGTACTCTAAACCAAGATTTTTGAACAGTACTGTATGAATTTATGATTTAGTATCAGTACATCCTTTAGTTAAATGTTATAGCATTTTATATATTAGAAAACAACAGACATCCCACCTCTCCTGGAAGTTCCAGGAGTCTCCTGCATATTGATAGCGGCTCCCTGACGCCCGCAAATTATATACAATACCTCAGAAATCAATTTTTTTGAGAGAAAGAGGAAGAGCAAGAGGGAGCATCCTCATTGGTCACTCTTTGTGCTAAGTAGACCTATCAGTTTTCTCTGTGGGTGGGCTTTACAGTCAACCTCAAAAATAATGACAGTGTCACTCGCTGCACTGTTTGCAACAGTGACTTTTCTATTGCCCATGGTGGGTTAAGTGACTGGAAAAGACATGTTGAGGTGAGTTTAACGGGTGTCATTTGTTCATTAGCATAGCTAATGTTATTTAAACTATCTGGCTAGGTGCTAAGGGGCTACTCTATTGATGTCCTACGTGATGAGGACAAACTCCTTGTAGACTTGCTTAAAGTTGTAATAGAATAAAAAAAATTATTCCATGATAATATAATTATAAGTACATATTTTAATGTCACATTTTCTACATATACCCATCTTGGTTTACAGATTAGACAAAATCACTAAACGAAGTATTACATACACCCTTGGAGGTTGAACAGAGTGGGGTATGTGGTTGCAGGGGGTCAGGGTGCTACCTCCCTGCAATGGTGGTGCTACCTCCCTGAAATGAGTTTTTGCAGGGTGGGATGTCTGAAAAAGTACAAAATTTTGGAGTATTACAGGGAAGATGGCAGATGGGTACTCAGTCAATGGAAAAAAAAAACAACTGCTTTCCTAACCAAATTGAGTCCTTAGACCCAAATCCCCGGAGCAGCTCAGAGTAGGCCCAAGACCTCCGTATTCAGTTCATTATATTAGCGGGGCAAGTCACTGCAAAGTTCACAGACATGAAGTACAGCAGCCAGGGGCAGCCTCATAGCCTCATCGCGGAGAGTGGAGCTTCCATACTACCTGTGCTGACGTTTATATTGTCCGCGCCTCACCATGGGACGTGGGCCCCAGAGCGATGCATCACTCCTGGCCTGGATTTCGCTACCAGAGAGGCCATCCTCGACCTCTCCAAATCAGCTCAGTGCGTAGAGCGATTTAACCTCAGCCAACTCTCAACACCCTGCCTTTCCAGTCTGTCTGGGCAAGTGTTTAAATTATCCAAATGTCATATTATATCTCACATAAGGACCCAGACCTCATCACAATGAATCACTCTGGACCTAGAACATGCCACCCAGTGATTTGCTTCGGACCTGGAATTCATTGCCAATGAAGTCGTTCTTGCCCTCACCAAATCAGCTTGCTGCTTAAAGAGATCCACCCTCCCACCCAGGTTAGTTGGATAGGCATCGGAACTCCTCGTCTTCTTCCCTCTGAATTGTTCACTCCAACCAGCACAACTCAAACTCTTAAGCGCATCGATTTTGCAGCACAGCAGCAGGGCACATCTTGAACTAGAAGAATGCATGAGTTATAAATCCTACACTGAAATATTTGCCATTTTATTTTGTTTAAAATATATCTTGGTACATATGCTCCATTTGGCCAAGATCAGTGATTCTATGAATTTCTTTGATTCTTACATATGGTGATTCATAGATTTTGCATCAATCTATGCAAGAATACCTTGTGCCATCAATCCAGTTGTCTAAGCTCAATGCTCCCTGTACTTATCTTCAGTTGGACTCCAAGCAGACTATCATTGTCACGTAGTAAATATTATATTGCTAATAAAGAACATTTCCCTTTTACTTCTCATAGCACTCAGTAATGGATCAATCAGATAGAGCATATACCATCCTCAATATTTTTCTGTGGATCCAACTCTTCCAAGTTTCTCAGTGGGATACAAGATTTGTGACTATATGCAGATGTGGTCAGATTGGAGATGCATAATTGCACCGAAATGTCAGTCAGATACCAATCTCAGACTACTGTAGGGATCTCAAAAGAGACTTATTGGTGGAATACTTAGGATACTACCTGCACAGGGGAATAGGGATCCAAAAAGAATGTGTCAGGTAGTGCCCCTAAACCCACCTGCCAACTTATCCCAATATAATTACCATGCAGCTAATGCATTAGAACCCTCATCCCTCTGTATTATCTTCTCAGAGTTTAACCGGTTTGGCATGGACTAGATGGGCCAAAGGGCCTATTTCTGTGCTGTAATTTTCCTTAACTTCATGACTATAGTCCTATTTGTCTCCCCTACAGCACCTAGTAGAGCATGTCCATCATAAACATCAACATTTCAGCTCAGTGCACTGTAATGTGTGAAGATTTTTAATTCCAGACCCATCAGAAATGTTCACAAGAGGCTGACCAAATTGATACTAGATATTGAGACAAAGTTATGAAGAAAACCTCAAGTGACAAATTTAATTTTTCTCAAGAAAAGAAGATTCAGGTGATATGATTCAGTTTTCAAATAATAAAAGACATAAATGTGATGGAAGTAATGAAGCTTGGAACCAAGATCAAGCAACTGTAGGCTAAAGGGCAGATATATAAAATTCACAAGGCCAAAGCTACTTTAGAGATAAAGCCATTTTTTCTGTCCATGGGGACTGAGGCATATCAAACAGATATTCCAAGAATATAATTGATGTGAGGTCATATTACAGCAGAAAAAAATCCTGTTATTGTTTGTAATGTGTAGAGTCATAGAACACTACAGCACAGAAACATGCCCCTTGGCCCATCTGGTCCATGCTGAACTATTAATCCGCCTAGTTTCAGCGACCTGAACCCAGACCATAACCCTCCATGCTCCTCCCATCCATGTATCCATCCAAATTTCTCTTAAATGTTGAAAACAAACCCACATCCACCACTGGCAGCCCATTACACACTCTCACTACCCTCTGAGTGAAGAAGATCCTCCTCGTGTTCCTCTTAAACATTCCACCTTTCACCATTAACCCTTGACCTTTATTTGTAATCTTACCCTAACTCAGTGGAAAAAGAGGTATTCTGTACTGGCTGCCTATCCCCCTTTCCCCCTCCTGATGGTCACCCAGTTACCTGTGTCCTGCACCTAGGGTGTAACTTCCTCCCTCTATGTCCTGTTGATCAACCCCTCAGCCTCCCGAATGTTCCGGCTCCATTTCCCTAACCCAGTCTATTAGAAGCTGCAGCTGGATGCACTTCATGCAGGTGTAGTCATCACTCAGCTCTCTGATTGGCCAGGACCCAGCAGAGACTAGCGGCCAACATGACAGCCAACCAATCGGAACAATCAGTCAGACCAATATAAATGCGAGCGCTCAGCAGAAGCAACACTCAATTGCGCACTGATGATGTAATCACGACTGGTGGCAAAGCTTTTGCTACCTAACCTCCAGACTCGGTGAACAACCCAACTAACCAACATTCCTTAACATTCTCACAAAGTACTAATGAGCTCTTCTACTTGGTTCAGGTGGTCAATAAAAGCATTGCTGTCAGGTAGTCAGGTTAGATTATGATTTTATTCATATTTTTTCTGATTTGAGTTGAATTTTTTAAGTTTTGACCTACTGTATTTTGGCTTAGTGTTTCTCTAGAGGCTGGAGCGACTTAGCTGTTATATTGCGGCTAGATCTGAACTACCTTCCAGACTAACCTCCCATGAACTCTGCCCACCTGTATTTACCTGAGCTGGCTACAGGCAGCCTAGTGAGTCACAAACCATAAGCCTGCAGCAAGGCCTCGGTGGTGAGTAAGTCTGGGGTGGCGTACCTCTGAGTTCTCACCACTTCCGACAAGAACATTTCGTAAGACCAAGATTTGCAAAAGTTATTTAGACTTTGAAACTGTTTTTAAGTTACTTTCATAGTTAGAGACATTAAAAAAATTCGTAAGGTTTCTTGAAATAATGCAAAATATATACTGACAAAGTGAATGAAAATAGTTGGAATACATTAGATTGTGAAATTATTAAAAACACGAAAATGAAATGTCTAATTTGAAGGTACCTAAAGAAATGGGCATTAGGTAGATTGAACTTAGCAGAAACGATTATCAATGAAAAGATCTTCAAAATGCCTAATGCCCTTTCTATACCAATCATGAAATGTTGAATCATGCATAGAAGGTAAAAAAAAGATGATTATGCAAGTTAGGACTAGAAAGGGAGAAACCATGAAGACCATTACATTTTTTAAACTGGGCCCATTTTCTCCTGCAATGCCTGAGAAAAATGTTGTGGATCTGTTTCTTTCTATTAATCCATTGGGTAAAGGCTTAATATCATTTACTCGTGATAAATTAGTGCCCCTACGGTGCTCTGATAAAATTAGAACGGCTTGGGAGCATGACTTAAATGTTTCTTTATCTGATGCGGTTTGGGACTCAATTCTCAAGTCAGTTAATTCAACATCTCTTTGTGCTCATCACTGTCTTTTACAGTTCAATATTGTACATAGGGCACTCATGTCCAAATCTAAATTGTCCCGATTTTACCCTAATATTTGTCCTGTTTGTGATAAGTGTGAAGGTGGCGAGGCTTCTCTTATCCATATGTACTGGGCCTGTTCTAGTCTAGAGAAATTTTGGAGAGGAGTTTTCTTAACCTTATCTCACATTCTTAATTGCCACTTAGAACCGAACCCTCTGATTGCACTTTTTGGTACCTTGGGTGAGGCGGATATACATTTGAGTCCAACTGAACGTCGAACGTTATCTTTTGCTTCTCTGGCTAGACGTTTAATTCTTCTCAGGTGGAGAGATGTTGCCCCACCCACTCATGCTCAATGGCTTAATGATATTATGTCCTGTTTAGATCTTGAAAAAATTAACTACTCACTTCTCAATTCGGACATAAAGTTTCATAAGGTGTAGGGACCTTTTCGTGAATATTTTCGTAACTCCTCTTTAGATTAAGTCTTCTTTTTCAGTCCCTTACTTTCAGCTTTTTTTTCTTTCTTTGGTAGTAGCCATTATTATCTTTTGTTCTTATTTTCATTTACAGTTTTGGGGGTTTGAATGCTCCAATTTATATTTCCTACATCTTGCAGTGGTTGGTCTGGAGTTTATTTTTCTGCGGGGTGGGGAGGATACTAAATTTACATGACTTTATTTTGGGTGCTTTCTCATCATTATTTTGAACTATATTATTGAATGTTTATCTTGCACTGTATTAATCTTTATTTTGTAGTTGGGCTTTTGTCATAGTAATTGTAGAAATGCATAAAAATATCAATAAAAAACATAAAAGCAAATGAAGAATAAAATATAGAGAACTTGATTTCTTTAAATTTCCATGCTGGGAATCCAGTTGAAATGAATGGAGTCTCTGATTCTGTACCAAGTCAGACTGACTTAGGACTGGAGCAGCAGATTCCTCTGCCTTAAGCAGCTGGAGTGGAGAGGCTGATCCTTGATTTGCAGTCTGTGAGTGACTTTACACTAATGGTTTCCAACAGACTACAAACAACACAATGCATCTTCGTTCACAACCATTATATTGATGATATGGTTAAGTAAGATAGAATAAATGGGAATATTTGTGAGATTCTTTGATCTGTTAGATTGGATGGTCTACATTGTCTTACAAATGCTGTATTATGATATATACATTTAATCACATTTTTCTTGCTTACATTGCAACAGATATTGACAATATACAATCAAACCTTCCCAAGCATTATTCTAAAATAAACTGGATAGAGTCAAATTTCAGGTTTATATATCATGTGTACCTTGAAACATACGGTGAAATGTATTGTTTGCGTTAACAACCAATATACCAAGGGTGCGCTGGAGACAGCCCACAAGTGTCACCAACATAGCATGTCTACAATGCTTGGCAGAGTGATGATATTTGAAACATTAACCTCTCTTAATATTTCAATTCATGGCTGTTCTGTTATTTCTGCTTAAGCATAGATATTTGCAATGCAAAAAACACAAAGTAAAATGGTTTATAAGGATAGAGTACAGCCAGTCTTTCCTCCTTTCCTCCGCAAGATTAGCTTTGAAATCCTTTCTTTCCCAACTGCAAATACAAATAAGATTATAAACCAGGGATTAATACTTCCCCATCTTAAGTCTTCAAAATATGAAGGATCCATATGATGTTTGAAGCCCTCCTCTTGATTTGTGACAATTGTAATCATATTAGCTATAACATGTCCATTTTTTCACTTGATATAGTTTCATTTGTCCATTATCTGCCATGTTGTATGATGTAGGCAATCATGGTCTTTCCATGATCAAGATTGTTCTTGGGATATTTTTCTGCAGAAGTGGTTTGCCATTACCTTCTTCTGGGCAGTGTCTTTACAAGGTGGGTAACCCCAGCCATGATTAATATTCTTCAGAGGTTGTCTGCCTGGCATCAGTGGTAGCATAGCAAGGACCTGTGATTTGCACCAGCTACTCACAGGACCATCCACCACCTGCTCCCATGGCTTCACTTAATTCTGCCTGGGGGTGAAAGTACAACTTGCCCAAGGGTGACCTGCAGGCTAGCAGAGGGGAGGAGTGCCTTACACCTTTTTGATGAAGGTCTATCTCTCTCTGTCACCCGATAAATTAAGGAAGAAAATTATTTGGTGGTCAGCCTCCTTCTGCACTGGAAATGTTTATATTTAGTTAGAACAGTCATTTGTATGCCAAAGAGTGTGAGAGAAAACACCTGAAGCAATATTCTATTGACATGAGATTCTGCAGATGCTGGTAATCCGGAGAAATACACACAAAATGCTGGAGGAACACAGCAAGTCAGGCAGCATCTATGGAAAGAGTTGACCCAAAATTAATTAAGGAAACAATATTAATAATTTCACAGAAATCTCGACAATCATTCCAACATTTTTTTCTTCCACATTTTTCACTAGTATTGTGTAAAAGTCTTAGGTGAGAGTGCAGACTTTTGCACAGTATAGTATTTGACAAAGTGGATCAGAGAGTGAGTTTGTAAATCTGGCAGGAACAAAGGATAATGGGAATGGTGAAGGTGGAGCGGCGGGGTAGGGGTTTGAGACAGATGGCAGACAAGGAGTGCCGGGGTGAGAGTGGCACAGACAGACAAGCCCAGCACTGAGACACCGGGCAGGTCATTTGATTCCACACAATACAGATTTCCTAAAACAGCCTCAGCTGTCACTGCTATTGTGCAGATGCTGAACTTTGCAATTCTCTTGCCAAAACACTCCTTCTCCATTCCTTTCATTTATTTAAGATGCTGCATTAAACTTACAGGGTTTTATACCATAGTCCTATTGTTTCCTTTCCATCTGCAGTACGTTGGGTCATTCCACCTTGTTAAAATGCTTCTGCATATTGTTGAGTAGTAATCAACATATTTTGACTTGATTAACTCTTCACTGGGTATTTCACCTCCTAAGTGAGTCACAGACAAGAGGTAGTGCTATTTTAACTTGAACTGTGTAAGTGACAGATCACACTATTTAATATCTGTGTGAATATGTTTATTGTGATTCAAACATATTGCATACAGCTTCAATGTGTTCTCTCTATGGTCACTCTCTACAGAAGGCCACGCCACTATGTCATTGCTGACAGAGGATGTTATGGAAATTCTGAGAGTTATGTGATTATTGGTGTGGACTGTAGTTCAAATCGGTCTCCATCAGTTTTCTGTGTTTCCTTTCTTGTTGCCAATTGGCATATAAGAGGGTTGAGGTTTGATGTGCTTGTTACCATTTTCCAGTCTGGGGGATTTGGGGTTTGATGTCCTTACCGGTGTTTTTCAGTGTGGGTGATCTGTTAGTTTTTTTGTGTGTGAAAGAGGGGGTTGGAGCTTGATGTTAATGTTGCTGTTGTTTTCCTTGTGTGTGATATGTAAATTTTATTTGTGAGTGAGGGGATTGAAGATTTGGGGAATAACGTTCTAATTGTCCTTTTCTGTGGGGGCAATCTGTTACTTTTCCTGTGAGGGAGGGGGCTGGGGGTTTGGGAACTAATGCCCTCTTCTGTGAGGGTGATCTGTAACTCTTTGTGTTAGGGAGGGGTTTGGGAGTTTGGGGAACGATGCCCTTTTCTGTGTACTTTTTGTGCAAGGGAGGGGGTGGGGGTTTGGCACATTTTTGTTCCTCTTCATTTTTTTGCACAGCAGGGGTTTAATGCCTTTTCTTTAATGATCTCCATGGTTTCTCTTTGTTTCATGTCTATCTGGAGAAGACGAATCTCAGTTGTATTCTACATACATACTCTGATAATAAAGTGAACCTTTGAATTTTTTTGAACCTTTAAAACATCATTATTCACTTGTTCAAAAGTAATGAAACCCAACGATCTGCCTATGCCTATTGATTTAATTAAAAACACTCCACTTAAAATGGTAGGATGTGGAATAATTGAAGTTTTACAGTTCAAACACTCACTGTTACCCACATAGTTATGCATGGACATGGAAACATTTTACCGAAGTGCCTGCTTGAAGTACTTTCATAGTATTCTAACAAGTTTAACAGACCATGTTAAGTAAAGTCATTGGTACAATAATAAAGTATAAGACACAATTTATTTTCTTTCCAGGTTTGTCAATAGGAGGTTTATTTGGACTCCAATTGTGATTAAACATTTAACTGTCAAAGCTTCTAGTGAAGGAAGTTGTCACTCAGCTAATCATGTCCAAAGTGACTGTCTGCAAGGGCAGCCTAAATTAAACTGACCCTCTCTTCTCAAGCAAGCAGTAAAGACTGAGAAGTAATTAACACAGGTCACAGTTGAAATTATATTAATTAAATTTCTCAGAGGTAGATAATTTTGATCATTGCTAAAATTCAGTACAAATAATTCATTGGCATCGTCTGCAAACTGGTTGGGCACTGCAGTATCTCTGAGCTGCCTTCTGCACCAGTTCATTACTCCAATTCTGTGAACTCTTTTAGAATGATCATTTGTGCAGACATTTGTAAGGGCCCAGTGAGTCTCCTTCCTGATTAGTTCCATCATTGGTATTCATCAGTCCAGATTCACACAGGCAAGATACTCTGCTGGTATTTAATGACTTATAATCCAATCTGGGAGAAAGGAAAAAGGAGAAAAATTCTATCCAAAATGGAATGCCTTTTCCTCGAACATTGTCGGAGAACAAAGAGAACATCAGAGTGTGACTGTAGCGTTAAACATTGTATTCAGATTGGAAGACTTTGGAGTTCTGCTGCTGCGTCGTTTGAGCCGTGTGATGTTTCTTGTTAATTGTTACAGTGTAATTTCACTCAGTTGCTTTTTAAAGTCATTTTATGCATAGCAGAATACAAAATCTGACTCAGTAAGAACTTGCTAGGAACATTGGAGTGGGGTGGGGGAGGTAGAGGTATAGGGCTGGAGCAGATCTTGCTGTGAGGGAGCACTGGTTTGTTTGATATACTCAATAGTCCTGTGACATAATTTGCCAGAAGGGCAAAATGTTGTACAAGGAATGAAATTAACCAGACAAGCAACCAGACTTAAACATGTAAAACAGTACAGCAATGGGCAGGCTAAGATGTTGGATTAGCTGCTGTCCTCCTGAGGATCATCCCTATCCCTCCATCCCTCCATATTCATGTTTCTATCTAAAAGCCTCCAAACTCCCTGCATCCACTATACCACTGGTAATCCATTCCAGGCACCTACCACTGAAGGAGAAAAACCTTGCCTTTCACATTGCCTTTACACTTCCCTCCTTAAAAACATGCTCCCTAATGTTTGACATTTCATCCCTGGGGAAAAGATTCTGATAATATACGCCATCTATACCTCTTGTCATTTAGAAAACCAATTTCTCCTCAGCTTCTGATATTCCAAGGAGAATAATCCAAGTTTGTCCAAACTTTCCTTTTAGTTCACTCCCTCTAGTCCAGGTTACATCCTGGTAGACCTTTTCTGTGTTCTCTCACATTCTCCATAATGGTGCACCCAGAACTACATGCAATAAACTGCACTGGGACAACCCAAACTGCACGCAGTACTCCAAGTGTGGTCTGACAGAAGTTTTATATACTGTAGCTGTAGGAAGACTTGCTGACTCTTATACTTATCGCCACAACCAATGAAGATAAGTATTCCATAACCCTGCTTTACCACATTATCCACCTGAGTACCTACTTTCAATGAATGGTTGATTTGGACCTCTGGAACCCTCTATACTGCAGTGTTATTAAGGAGTCTGCAATTAATTGTCTCCTTTCTCCTTTCATTTGACTTCTCACTTGCCCAGATCAAATTCGTCCTTCCTCTGCCCACATCTATACTTGATATGGTATAGAGATATACCATATCTATAACAGATCTATATCCTGCTTTGATAGATCTTTACACTATGCACAAATCCACCAATCTTAGTATTGAGGACACAAAAAATCTTTGTCAAAGCTGCAACAATCTCCTCAATTGCTTCTTTCAAAGTTCTGGGATATATGCCATCAGACTACGGGAACTTATCCATGTTAATGCTTTTCAGAAGACCCAACACTGTCTCCTCTTTAAACTCAAAATGTTGCAGCTCTTTATCATGCCCCAGTTTGCTTCCACTCTCCTCTAATTACTTTTCCCCTATAAAAATTGATGCAAAGTACCTATTTAGTACCTTAGCCACTTGCGCTGACTCCAGGACAATTCTTTCCTTTACCCTTGAGTGGCCCATCGCCTCCTTGGTTATGCACTTTCCTTCAATAAAAGTATAAAATACTTCAGTAATATCCCTGACACTGCTCATGAGGGATACTTAATGGCCCTTTTATTTTTCTTTTCATTTGCCCATTTTAGCAGTTTCCTGCTACCATTATATTCACAAAGTGCAATTTCATTTTAGCTTCCTAGGCCTTATGTATGCTTCTTTTTATTCCTGGCCAAATTCAGGACATCTCGGATCATCCAAGGTTCCCTTACCTTACCCTCCCTGCCCTTACTCCTTGCCAGAATATACCGATAGTGATCACTGATTAACTGGTTTGTAAACAGATCACACAGATATTGGCTTGTACAATAACAACTGCTCCCAAACAGTGCTCCTTAACTCTTGTCTTGTCACATCAGAATTTGTTCTCCCCAAGTTTAGTACCTTCCCACAGGATTGGATTTTATTGTTACTGTAACTACCTTAATATGCAAGATGTGGATGACACCAAGACTGGGGGCACGGTATACAGCAAGGAACACTATCAAAGCTTGCAGCTTGATCAGGACCAGCTAGAACAAAAGGGCTGATAAATGGCAGATAGAATTTAGAACAAGTGTTGAGATATTGACCGAGAGTGTAAACCAGGGTAGTACTTGCAAAGCAAACAATAGAGCATTGAGGAGTGCATTAGAACAGAAGGATCCATAACTCCTTGAAAGTGGCATCATAAATAGATAATACCATGAAGAGAGCTTTTCACACATTGGCCTTCATACATATGCACACATCTGTAGAGTACAGAGGTTGGGATGTACAAGGTGCTGATGAGGCTAAATTTGGAGTATTGCACGCAGTTTTGGTCCTCTACCTATAAGAATGATATCATAAGATTGAAAAGGTAGAGAGAAAATTTACCAGGATTTTGCCAGGACTCGAGGACATGAGTTATAAGGAAAATTTGAACAAGTTAGGATTTTATTTGTTGGTACATAGGAGAATCATGCCATGCTTCTTGCCTGCAACCTTACCATCTGTTGCCCTTCTGCTGTGTTTCCCATCTGCCTGGCACTATAGTCTAAAACCTCATGAGTAATTCTCGCAGACTTCCTGGTGAGGATATTGGTTCCCCTCCAGTTCAGATACAATTTTTTTTGTACAGGTCCCACCTGCTCTTGTAGAGAATCTAATCATTCATTAGTATGAAGCCCTCCTTCCTGCAGCAGGTGCTTAGCAACGTATCAAACTGCATCATCTACTTCTGACCTCACTAACACATGGCCCAAGTGGTTATCCTGAGATCACAACTCTTGACGAAATGCTCTATATTTTTACTACCTCACAAAAGTCACTTTGCGGGACTACATCCCTCCTCCTGCCAATACTACTCTGGAACAACTAAGGAGCACATTCTGCAGTTGATCATCCTCCCCCTCCCCTCAGAATGTCCTGTCCCATTACAAGACATTCTTGACCCTGGTAACACACATCTGGGAGTCTCGATTACAGTTACAGAAACGCCTGTCTGCACCCTTAACTGGCAAGTCCTCATCGCCATCACTCAACCTGACTAAAATCTACCCTTCTTTTCCTCAGAGAGTTCATTTTCTGTCCACTGTGAATGTAAGACAACTTTACATCATTCAATGCATTTCAAAGTGATGGAGAAGCTTTAAACTTTTAACTTCAAATCTGCCTCTGTCTGACGTTGCTGCAGAATGAATGCTTAAATAAGACAAGTTCAATTCAGTCTTGCCATGTGTTCAACAAAATGTGGGCAAATAAAATATTATCAATGATGGTTAATTTATTAAAATAGCATTATGTGAAATTGAAAGCATGAGCTCCAATTGTCAATTAAAAGCATTCTCTTAATCTATTCATAACTAAGGCTTTTACCAGCTACCTTAGGATCTTTGTTAAACAAGATCATTCAGATGTCCACTTTAAATCTCAACTATACCCAAAGTTCTGCAGATTCTGCTTCACAATATGCTCATTTTATTGATGTGCTTTACAGTGCCTATCATCAGAATTAACATGGAGCAGCAGTTAGAAGAATTAACCATTAATTTAGTCAGCGTACGGAACAAATATATGTTTCCTGCTCATTGCTATTTGACTCCTATTATTTACTTGGAGTCCTGAAGGTAATATCTTCCTCATAATCATCCATGAGAATTTCTTCTTTTTGTGGTTGCTGATTGACCAGCAGAGTGCTGCTTGTATATGGATAAACCACCAACATATTCATTATAATGAAGACTCCCCCCACCCACCCCAACCGTACCCACTCTGTTCTTTCAACAGGTTTCACTGTGGTGGATTGGCAACTGAAAAATGATAATATGCCAAAGAAAGTAAGAACTAGATTATTTCACCAGTACATAGCCTCAGAAAACTTAACGCTTCAATTGAAAATGCATTGACAACCACCAAGTGATTATTTTTAACAGAATTCTTATCACTGTGATATAATAGAGAATTAAATATACAAGTCAGAACTGTAGAATTATAAACTGGAAAATCATATGCATGAAAGTTCCCTGAAGGAACATTCCTTGTTCAAGTTATCTGTTTTCTTTTCCTTTCAAAGTAGTTTCTCTGATTGTGTGACATTAATTGTACATTCCTAATTTAGATAAAGTGGAGTCATGGTGTAGGTGTGAGTTATCAGTGATGATGAATTGCTTTGATATTTTACACTGATTTGTGCATATTTCTGCAATGTTTTTCTTAATTTTCTATTAATAAATTGAAATTGTCCAGGATCACTGGATAATAGTTAAGCAATTAGCAAAAGCAAGTGGTGACTTATTCTCTGGTGAACAAGTGGCAGCTCTGTTTGAACTGTCATACCTCATTTATTCAAACACTTGCTTTTAATCAAACTGCCAGCTCAAAACACATCTTCCTTCCCTGGTGATGTGTTTCCACTTCACAAATTCTCCTTCACTTTAACAGAGTGAAATTTTGGACTAACCATATTTTCATGGCCTGACATCTATGCAAGAACAACACTAACAACGAAATGCAAAATGCTGGTGGAACACAGCAGGCCAGGCAGCATCTATAGGAAGAAGCACTGTCAACGTTTCAGGCTGAGACCCGTTCCTCTTCTACAAACTTTAAGTCTCATCCTCTTTTGATGCTAGCCTTTTATACATCCTCCATCTTAATTGCTCCACTATTGGTAGACTTGCCTTCAGCTATCTTAACTTTGGAATTCTTTTCCTCAAGTTTGATCCCTGTTCATATTTTTCTCCTCATTCAGGATTTTTTAAAAATAAATCTACCTCTTTAATTGCCTATCAAGTATAGTCTCATAGTTTCATAACACCACCGCTCTAGTATTGAAGCTGTGGATGATACAATTGTAGAGTGGTTAGCATGACTCTTTAGAGTGTCAGGGATCAGAAGTTCAGGGTTTAGTTCTTGCTGCTATCTGTAAGGAGTATGTATGTGAAAAGGTGTGCATTACAGCACTAGAATTAGAAAACTGACAAACCAAGTTTCTTATCTTTTCTGTTCTAATTTCTGGAACTAAATACTTACATGGCATTAGGCAAGCAAAATTCAGTTTGTGGCAGAGATAAAATTGTTTCTAAAATATAATAGTGTTATTAAAAATGCATGTCTGCCTCAGATGTCCTCCCTGAAGTTACTGTCCAAAAAGCAAGTCTATACTCTTCACAATCAGTAGTTTATTTTCACAAAATGCAGAAGGGTTTCTAATAATGAGATCCCCTTGCCACACAAGGCCTTTCTAGATTTACCCTATTAAACAGGTCGAAACTCTCTACTCCAGCACTCCTAGGACCATGTTGGAACTGGACTACAGAAAATCTGGACAGAGGTTACCTCCAGTCATCTTCCTCTGAGAAGGAGAAATGTTTGTTTTTAATTATAAACAATCTCTGGGTCACAAAAGAATTCTGAGAGCTATCTGTAACTCAGTTTTGTTAAGTTGGAAACACGGTAGTCTATGATCACTATCATCTGAGATTGCAGAAGTTACACTAGTGTGTTAATTAGCTACAGATCAGTACATAGTAGAGTTAATTTTAGTCCTTAGAATTTGTTAATAAGTATAGCTCTCTACCACAAATTCATTCAAAATATGCTGCTCTGTGGAAGCTGCCCTACCACAGAATGCTGGAACAGAGACTTTCAACCTATATGTTCTTGCTCTTGCTCTCAAAGAGCCTCTTCAATCTTCTGAAAACACTTTAGGCTATTCTCCTGCCTCGTCTCCATAACCATTGATGCCCTGACTACTCAAGCACCTATCAACCCCCACTTTAAATATACTCAATGACATGGCCTTCACAGCCATCTGTGGCAATGAATTCCACAGATCCACCATGCCCAGGCTAAGAAATTCCTCCTCATTTCCATTTTAACCCCTCTATCCTGAGGCTGTGCCCTCTGATCCTAGACTGCCCCACTAAAGGAAACATCCTCTCCACATCCACTCTAACTAGGCTTTTCTAAAAAGACTATTTGACACCTGAGTCAAATAAATGCCAGGTACAAATTATTAAACTTTTTACTGTCACCAAGTGATTGCATACAGCTGCAGTATCAAATTTTACATGTCTTCTCCTTCACGTTAGTTTCTGCTTGCTGTGAAGAAACCAATAAAAACATGCTAGGCTATGCTGTTTAGCCACCTGTGTAACAATTTCTCTTGATCAACGATGCTATTTTATCAGACCTAGTCCTTTTCTGATTCTTCAGTTTTTGGGAGGCTGTTTGATGAATCATACCAGAATCCTTCTGCATTCAATTTGTCAACATTTTCGAGATAAAGCATGCTATTTGAATCATATCGCATAGAATTTGTTCAACATCGAGCATTTGGTGAAATTTGCCCTAAATTTATTCAGCTCTAAAATTAGCTCTAAATTTTGAGACATTCGTGACTGCATAATAGCTCCAGAGCTGAATTTCAGAAGCAAAGTATGGTGAGCGAACATTTATACATCACATTTTAGCCTTCATGATTCAAAGAGATATTTCTATGCAGCATCACCATCTGAAACGTATAACATATTTATCGCATCAAAATCTCTTCTTAAAATGCTTACTACAGATTATTATGCACCCTTTCCTCCTGTAGTCCCCCAACACAACTTAGAAAAACAGCTTTACTAAATCTTTAGTAGAGGTTAGCACAATCCCTTTAGAGCATCAGCTGTTAAATCGGGGTTCAATTCCTGCCGCTGTTCAGAAGGAGTTTTTAATGTTCTCTCCGTGGCCACATGGCTTCTTTCAGGTGCTCTCGATTCTCCCCTATTCTAAGGATGTACAGTTGGGGTTAGCATGGCACTGGAAGCATGACACATTTCAGTGTGTGTCAATGTATGTGTGAGAAATAAAACTAATTTCTTATTTTAACTGGAACTATCTGTTCTAATCCTATTTCTCTGCCTTTTCGCTATTATCTTTTTTATATTTTCTCTTTCGAATGCTTATCATACTTACTTTAAATGGTGCTGTTATCTATCTCAGCAGTCACTTACAGGAAAGAATGCTAGCCATACATTTTCATTTTTACTCCTTAACTGAAGGAGCAAGACATCCTCTCATTTTCACTTCAACTGATTTCACAAAGAAAAAGAAAATTGGACAAGTTTAGTAACATGGTGAGAAGTCCTTCTGCCAGTCTACCACTTGAGAAGGTGATGGTGAATATTACCCTGACATATTGAAAAAATCTGTATGAGAAAGTTACTACCAACTCTTATTTAATTTCCCTGATGATAATTCTGTGGCTAAGAAAATCTGTTGCTGAGTGCACATAAGTGAATTTCATGAAAAGACACAGAATCCCACAGGAAACATAAGAAATAGGAGCAGGAGTAGGCCATCTGGCCTGTTGAGATTCAATAAAACCATGACTGATCTGACCATGGATTCATCTCCACCTTACCTGCCTTTTCCCCATAACCCTTGATTCCCCAACTATGCAAAAATCTATCTAACCTTGTCTTAAATATATTGACTGAGGCAGCCTCCACTGCTTCATTGGGTAGAGAATTCCACAGATTCACCACTCTCTGGGAAAAGCAGTTCCTCCTCATCTCCATCCTAACTTGTCAGTGGAAACAACTTTCCTGCCTCTATCTTATCTATCCCTTTCATAATCTTACGTTTCTATAAGATCTCCTCTCATTCTTCTGAATTCCAGCAAATACAGTCCCAGGTGCCTCAGTCTTTCCTAGTAGTCTAACCCCCTCATCTCTGGAATCAACCTGGTGAACCTCCTCTGCACTGCCTCCAAAGCCAGTATATCGTTCCTCAAGTAAGGAGATCAGAACTGCACACAGTACTCCAGTTATGGCCTCACCAGTACCCTGTATAGTTGCAGCATGACCTCCCTGCTCTTAAATTCAATCCCTCTAGCAATGAAGGCCAACATTCCATTTGCCTTCTTGATAGCCTGCTGCACATGCAAACCATCTTTCGTGATTCATGCATGTCTTTCTGCACAGCGGCATGCTGCACTCTTTTACCATTTAACTAATAATCTGATCTTTCATTTTTCTTTCCACTGTGGATGACCTCACATTTACTAACATTGTACTCCATCTGCCAGGCCCTTGTCCATTTACTTAACCTATCTATATCTCTCTGCAGGCACTCTGTATTGTGTGCACAATTTGCTTTTCCCCTCAATTTAGTGTCATCAGCAAATTTAGATATACTATAGTTGGTCCCCTCTTCCAGATCTGTAATGTATATCATGAACAGTTGTGGGCCCAGCACTGACCCCTGTGGCATGCCACTCACCACTGATTGCCAACCAGAGAAACACTCATGTATCTCAACTCTCTGATTTCTGTTGGTTAACTAATTCTCTATCCATGCTAACACAACATCCTGAACTCTACACATACTTATGGATAAGCCTTTTATGAATGCCTTCCAGAAATCTAAGTAAATAGCATCCAGCTGTTCCCATGTATCCACAGTGCTTGTTATATCCTCAAAGAACTCCACTAAGTTTGTCAAACAGGACCTGCCTTTGCTGAACCCCTGCTACATCTGCCTGATGGATCCATTTCTTTCCAGATGCCTCACTGCTCTTCTTGTGACCCTTTTCTACCAATATGCTACCTTTAATTAATCAGCCTCTGGATTTGTTGCACCTGCAAAGTGAAGACTAAACGCAATCAGCAGGTCAAATAGGATTAGGGGATTCATTGGACCAATGAGGATGAGGGCGAAAAGGAAGTGGGTAGAAATGGCTCGGAGAAGATAAGGAGAATTGAGGTGGAATGGGGCAGGAAAATAGATTAAAACAATAATGAGCCATGACATAAATTTTGTAAGACTGTGAGCGTGACATGATTTTATGGCTTGTTTGAGGTGACAGCAATTATGGTAGAGATGAGGTGAAAAGTTCTAGCCAGGTGATCTCAGAATCCTAACATCATTTTGCTTGGGACTGTCTTAACATGGAGTTGAACAACACTACGAATGCAAAGAAAGTCATGCACTATTTCCCTGTCTTTCTTGTGTATATTTCTGTGAATGAAGTTTACTTTGAAATAATTTTTAAAAGACTATTTACTCAAGAAGTCTCCCAGTGGCAGTCTCAGCATGACGGATTGCAAACACACCAGAATCACTGAAGGGCAAGGAGATAGGCAAGAATAAAACCATGTAAGATGATGCCGTTTGTCAACCTTATGTCACCAGTGAATAACTGTTGTTTTATATACTTCATCTTTTCTCCTATGAATGAACTTGAACATTCAAGTAACCACAAAATACTGAAAGACTTACTGAATTCTTGTCATGTAAGTGATTGCATAAAGGTTAGTTTTAAAATGGAGTAACAATTGGAGGACACTGCCATTGGCAAGCTTCCACCCTATGAGAAGTAAAAGCTTTATATCAATCTATGTCATTGGCCTGAGACGGGAAACTGAAGTAGGCTGGAATGATAATCACCCCAAATGATTGAACCAGAAACAGGAAATAACTAATAGTTTGTAACATTGGGAAATTGTCTGATTGAGAATTGAGAAATCTATTGAGTCATGGTCCAAGTTTAAGTAACAAGGCTAGAAAGTACCAGGAATATATCTTTTTAAATCTGCAATTTCTGGAAATGTGAAACAGAAAAAAGAAAATGTTGGAAACACTCAGCAGATGAGGTTGCTAATGTTTCATAGATGTTACCCGACCTGAGTATTTCCAGCATTTTTTATTATAGATACAATGAAGAAGAACTGCGATAAACTGTATCTCTCAATAATGTTACTGAACAATAATTTGAAGATCTGGTTTGTCACCTAAAACACTTGAAAACATCTAAAGGTGTTCTGTGCAGAGCATCCTGAATAGCTGCATCGCCGTTTAGTATGGGGGGGGCTACTGCAAAAGATCATTGGAACCTACAGAAAGTTGTAAAATAAGTCAGCTCCAGCTTTGTTAGTAGCTTCCATAGTATCCCAGACATTTTCAAGGAGCAATGCCTCAGGAAGGTGGTGTCTTTAAAGAGAGTGAACCCTCACAAGGCAGAAGGTCCCGATGGAGTACCTGGTAAGGCTCTGAAAACTTGCGCCAACTAACTGGCAGGAGTATTCAAGGACATTTTCACCTCTCACTGCTATGGGCAGAAGTTCCTACTTGCTTCAAAAAGGCAACAATTGCACCAGTGCCTAAGAAGAATAAGGCCGCAAACACGAGGAAATCTGCAGATGCTTAGAAGAATAAGAAGAATAATGCCGGCTGGCTTAATGACAATGATGAAATGCTTTGAGAGGTTGGTTCTGACTAGACTGAACTCCTGCCTCAGCAAGGACCCACACCCATTGCAATTTGCCTATCACCACAATAGGTCAACGGCAGACGCAATCTCCATCGCTCTTCACACGGCTTTAGACTGCCTGGACAACACAAGCACCTACATCAGGATGCTGTTCATCGACTATAGCTCAGCATTTAATACAATCATTCCCACAATCCTGATTGAGAAGTTGCAGAACCTGGGCCTTTGTACTGCTCTCTGTAATTGGATCCTCGATTTCCTAACTGGAAGACCACAGTCATGCAGATTGTTGATAACATATCCTCTTCGCTGACGATCAACACTGGCGCACCTCAGGGGTGTGTGCTTAGCCCACTGCTCTACTATCTGTATACACATGACTGTGTGGCTAGGCATAGCTCAAATACCATCTACAAATTTGCTGGCGATACAACCATTGTTGGTAGAATCTCAGATGATGACGAGAGGGCATACAGAAGTGAGATATGCCAACTAGTGGAGTGGTGCCGCAGCAACAACCTGGCACTCAACATCAGTAAGACGAAAGAGCTGATTGTGGACTTCAGGAAGGGAAAGAGAAAGGAGCACATACCAATCCTCATAGAGGGATCAGAAGTGGAGAGAGTGAGCAGCTTCAAGTTCCTGGGTATCAAGATCTCTGAGGATCTAACCTGCTCCCAACATATTGATATAGTTATAAAGAAGGCAAGACAGCAGTATTACGTGCCAACGGGTTTCATTTACTATGTGTCACTTTAAGAGACACCTAGTTGAGGTGGGTCTATGATATCAGTATAAAAAGCTGCGACAGACCGCTAGGATTTTCAGAGTGGTTAGAAGAAAGGGAGAGAGAGAGTGGAAGGACTTTGGACTTCAAGCTGCCAGCGGGTATTTGCTACGTCATGGGTTGTGGTAAACCATGTATGTCTGTCTGGACACGCCCCTCTGCTGACTGCCCCTTTGGCTCCTCCCACAGACCCCTGGATAAAGGTGATTGTGTCTCTGCTCCTCCCACAGTCATCCAGCATGGACGCGCTCCATTTTACTGCTAATAAAAGCCTTTCAGTATTTCCTCTACTTCCAGTCTTTTGGAGTTATTGATAGTGCATCATGGGTAAAGTCTGATACTTTCCCCTGCCCAAAAGAATTGGGTTGATTAACGACACAGTACATTGGATATGTGACTGTCACTTCATATAATCCATACGTGGATTTTTGTCAGAATATCCTGTGGAAACCACTTTCATTAACCCTTACCTGGATTCAAGTGTGCTATGTGGTAACCACTTGTACGAAAGGATATTCCGTGACTGTGACCTGGTTATATTGCTACGTGGATTTCGGAATGACTCGACGGATAAGATCTTAGGCGACTGTTATTTCGTTTACCCAGTGTGGAACCTGTGCAATTTCTTTGCAATTGCCTTATCTCTATATTTTAACGTGGATTTACAAATCTCTCCCCTCACTCATTTATTCTGTGGATTACTGAACATTTCTACTTTGCCGTCTGAATCTTAAGACTTTAAGAACTGTTCCTAAACTTGACTCTTTGGAAGCCACACACACATATATACACACATAAAACTGTTAACTTCTGTTTATTTCATTTAATTTTCTATATTTTGAGTAGATACCAATAAAGATAGTGGTTTAACATTAAAACCCGACTCATTTTGTGATCTATTGCTGCTGGTACCGAACAGCAGCTATACTTTATTAGGAGTTTGAAGTGATTGGCATGTCAATAAATACACTCAAACACTTCTATAGTTGTACCGTGGAGAGCATTCTGACAGGCTGCATCACTGTCTGGTATGGAGGGGCTACTGCACAGGACTGAAAGAAGCTGCAGAAGGTTGTAAATCTACTCAGCTCTACCTTGGGTACTAGCCTACAAATTACCCAGGACACCTTCAGGGAGTGGTGTCTCAGAAAGGCAGCGTTCATTATTAAGTACCTCCAGCACCCAGGGCATGCCCTTTTCTCACTGTTACCGTCAGGTAGGAGATACAGAAGCCTGAAGGCACACACTTGGCAATTCAGGAACAGCTTCTTCTCCTCTGCCATCCGATTCCTAAATGAACTTTGAATCTTTGGACACTACCTCACTGTTTTTTAATATCCAGTATTTCTGTTTTTGCACATTGTTTATAATCTATTCAATATATGTAATTGATTTACTTGTTTATTTATTATGTTTTATTTTATTTATTATTTTTTTCTCTCTCTGCTAGATTATGTATTGCATTGAACTGCTGCTAAGTTAACAAATTTCATGTCACATGCCGGTGATAATAAACCTGATTCTGATTCTGATACAGTAGTAATCAGAAGTAATAACTGGTTTAAAAGATTAAGTTAGGAAGCAGGCAGAGGGAGTGGTAAATGGATTTCAATACAGTTAAGTGTGAGGTAATGCTTTCTGGAAAGTCAAAACAAGTATTACCATATGTGATAAAGAACCAGGGTATGTAAAAGACAGAGAAACCTAAGAATACAAATGTATTGTGCATTGAAATCAGCATCACAGATGGGCAGAGTGGTGGAAAAGGCATTTAACATACTAGCCTTCGTCAGTCAGGAGTTGAGCCATAATGCTGTTGTTGTACACGTCATTGGTGAGGCCGTATTTGGAGTATTGTCTGCGATGGCTTTAATTGGGAAAGTTGATGAATTTGATAGAGCTAATGAAGGCTGGAAGTCATATATCAAGAGAGTTGAACTGTATTGTAAGGCCATTGATGTGGATGAGGAAAAGAAAGTCTCCACACTTCTTGGCATAATGGGTGCTAAAGCTTGTAGCCTCTTACGTAACTTAGTAACTCCTGAGAAGCCAGTAAGCAAGAAGTTCAACAAAATTGTTGCAATTCTATAAAATCGCTCGAGCACTAAACTGCTAGTAAAAGCAGAGAGACTTTGATTTCACAAAAGGAACCACTCAGAGGATGAAAGCATTTCTGAAAAATATTTCAGAACTGTGCAAACTTTCCCAGTACTGTGACTTTAGAGATGGACTTTCTGATGCATTAAGGGGCAGGCTTGTTTATGGCATGCATAGTCAAAGCACGCAAAAGAGGCTGCTGACAAAAAGAGACCTAACGTTAGTTTGGGCACGTCAAAAGAGTTTAGACTATTCGTGAAGAAAAACAGCATCAGACATTTCAAGTCAGCTCCTCACCACCGAGCAATGAATGGGTCAGCTGAAAGGTTTATCCAAAACTTCAAGAAGTCTATTAAAGCGATGGACAAGGAAGACAATTCTCTACAGCACAAAGTGGACAATTTCCTTTTTGTGTATCAGATCTCTGTTCATGAAACAACAAGTCAAATGCCTGCATAGCTGTTCATGAGCAGGAATCTGAGATCTCACATAGACCCCCTGAAACCAGACTTCTTGGAGAGGGAAGTACATAATAAACAGTTCAGCCGGTTGCCAAGTGATGCAACAATGGGCTTCTTGATTGGACACAAAGTCCTAGTGCAAGCTGCCAGAGGAATTATTTCAGTCAGGTACAATAGTATTACATAATAAGCAGCTTGATGGATACATGGAGAGGTGGGGCATAGAGACATGGGTTGAAATCAGGATATTTAGGTGAGCTGCATGGGCTCAATGATCATTAAAGACTCAGAGAGCCAAAGGGTCTGTATATGTGCTGTATAGCTCTATGACTATGAGGTTTGAGCTTAAAACTCTAATTCTGCACTATTATGGAAGCAACATTTCAGATGAGATATTAAACTATGGCTATAAATGTTCTTCTGAAAATAGAAGATCACGTGCCAATACGGGGAATTTCAGTTAATTGGGCCATCCACTTATTTAAGAGAACTCTTTGTAATGTCCTGGTTCACATCTTTACTGTTATGCTCTAGGTATTTCTTTTAGCAGCCCTGTAAGAGCAGCTTGTTCTGCTTTCAGCCTGTCTGAGTTATTATTGAAGATAAGGAACGATGAGCGATGTGTGTCATCCAATTAGCGTGAGGTTTTCTTGGTGAGGGACAATAAGGTTGGTCTTGGGCTTGTGTTCGGTGGGAGATAGAGAAGATGCTGGGGGGAACCAGTTGTAGCATACGATCCGGTGGGAGACCCGTTTGCTGGAGATGGATTGCGAGCGACGTTCAGAAGGTGGTATGTGCTTACACATTGACCGAGGGCCCAGCGCAAGAGTGACGGAGAAGTTCAAGACGAGCTCCAACTTGTGCACTTTTGACTGTTTAATTAGAATGGGCCCTTTCTTGTTGTTATTCTTTATTAATCCCTTAGTTAAGATTCATAAATATAATTCATTTAATTGTATGCAGTGTACTGTCTGTTATTTTGTGTCCCTAATTTGTAACAGGGTAGCAAATTACACACATCCACACAAACCGGGGTTTGGGGTAAGATGAGCTCTCTCAATCTTATGTGTTTGGTGGGACTTGAGAGTGTCTTTCCTAGACTTACGCAGCCAAGGAGACCAGGGTGTTTCATTGTGGGTGTATCATCCAGGATCGATTCCGTTGGATGCTGTGTAATTGCCCTGAGCATTGATCAAGTGGGTGTGTTTAAGAATGTGTTAAACTATTGTCTGGTAGAGTGATTACGATATGAGGTTATGGATGCTGCAGGGGTTGAGTGGAGGTTTGATAAAATGGCGGGCAAAGACTTTAATTTGGTTTAGACTGGTGCTGACGTAACGGCAGTGGAACTGCCTGGTACTATTGGAGCCCTGCAAGTGGTGGGGCTGTGGGCTGTCTATACTTGCCGGGAAAAGGGGAGTATAGGCGAGTGTGCCGAATTGCAAGCTGAGTCTCCTGTAGCTGGAGGCGAGACTTCAAAGACAGGTTGCTCTCATTTCTGCGGAGCAAGGGGAAGGAGTGATTAGTAAGTTGTGGGCCTTCTGTGTTGGTGTCAGAAGCATGTGACACGCTGATTTGATTTGATGCAAAACAACACATTTCATTGCGGGCTTCGATGTACGTGTGAAAAGTAAATCTAATCTTTACCTTTAAAAACTCTTCTATTTGGCAGAGATGTAAATAGAAGGAAGTGAATGAAAGCCGAGAAAGACATAAGTAAAATAGAAACAGTGACAGGGTCTGTAAGAAGCAAAACATTAGAGGAGCAGAACACTGCAAAATGGAAATAAAAACATAATGCTGAAAAGAGTGTTATTTAGTATCTCCTGACCTCTATATGATCACAGACACTGCCCTACACTTCTTTCCTCAACCCAAAACCTGTTGGATCTCTAACCCTTCCTAAGTCTGATTCAATCATTCCAGAATACCAGCTGTGTTTACTTCTCCATGGATGTTTTCTGAAATGAAGGCAACTCCGGTTTTCTTGGAATCAGGTTTAATTATCACTAACATATGTCAATGAAATTTGTTGTTTTGTGGCAGCAGCACATTGCAAGATATAAAAAAAAAGTTCCAATATGAAAGGAAATAAAGAAATAGCACAAAAGAGGAATTGTGATGTCGTGTTTGTAGGTCCATTGGATAGCAGGGGGAGGATGCTCATTCCTAAAATGTCGAGTGTGCTGAACCTGATGGTAAAAATGAGAAGAGGGCACGTCCCAGATGTAAGAATCCTTAATGATGAACACTGCCTTCTTGAGGGGCAGGAGGTTTATGGCCATGAAGTCTCAGTTTCCAAGCTCCCAGTGTATAGCTTCTCTGTAAAATGTCTGACCAAGCATATCAGATATGGATCACTTTATGCATCAAAAAATCATTACAGGACTTCTGGCAGGATTGAATTGATGTAGGGTTTGCACTCAAGCACAGTCAGAGAGACTGAAGGGCACAATTTCCGGCAATCTTTACGTTTATTTCAGAGCTATAGCATTTGGTATGCTGGCCTTTATAAATCAGAGCATTGAGTATAGGAGTTGGGATGCAATGTTAAAATTGTACAAGGCATTGGTGAGACCAAATTTGGAGTATTGTGTACAGTTCTGGTCACCGAATTATAGGAAAGATGTCAACAAAATAGAGAGAGTACAGAAGAGATTTACTAGAATGTTACCTGGGTTTCAGCACCTAAGTTACAGAGAAAGGTTGAACAAGTTAGGTCTTTATTCTTTGGAGCGTAGAAGGTTCAGGGGAGGGGACTTGATAGAGGTATTTAAAATTATGAGGGGGATAGATAGAGTTGATGTGGATAGGCTTTTTCCATTGAGAGTAGGGGAGATTCAAACAAGAGGACATGAGTTGAGAGTTAAGGGGCAAAAGTTTAGGGGTAACACGAGGGGGAACTTCTTTACTCAGAGAATGGTAGCTGTGTGGAACAAGCTTCCAGTAGAGGTGGTAGAGGCAGGTTTAATTTTGTCATTTAAAAAAATGGATAGGTATATGGACAGGAAAGGAATGGAGGGTTATGGGCTGAGTGCAGGTCAGTGGGACTAGGTGAGAGTAAGCTTTCGGCACAGACTAGAATGGCCGAGATGGCCTGTTTCCATGCTGTAATTGTATGGTTATATAGTTATCTGTAGGTTTATTTCCATCTCCATTGCTTACATCAAAAAGTTTCAGCGTTTTCCTTTGTTCTCTTTCATCCATCCCATTCAATTTACATCTTCTCCAGAGATCACCTATGATTAACAACTGTCACCTATCCTCAGCCTTCAAACCCAATACTGTACATACATATCATTCAACTTATCACAGACACTTACCCTGTTCTCTTAAACCCCCCCCCCCATCCAACCCCTCTCCTGTGTATCTGATTTCCAACTTTTCTTGACTTTAATAAAAGGTCATTGACCTCTGCTCAGATGCTCTCTAACCTGCTAAATGTTTCCATAATTTTCTACTTTGATTTTAGTTAATCTCACCTTAGTAGCAGTGGTTCAGAAGGCCGCCTTGGTCTGGAAGGAGGAGAATTTCCTCATAATCATCATACAGCATTCAAAACCTTTAACTTTCAAATCTTCAATTGTAAGTACAAAAATAGAATGGGCTGGAAACACACAGGAAGCCCTTGTGGAAAGAGATATAGAGTTAAAACTTAAGGTCAAATTTCCTTCGTAGATTTCTATCTGTCCTGATCAAAGGCTCTGACAAAGTTTCTTGGACCTGAAGCTGTTTCACTTCCCACAGACCTTGCCTGTTCTGCTGTTTCCTGCATTTTCTGATTTATTTCATATTTTTGCAACTGACGTTTTTTTAAATCTTCCTTGCTTTATTTTTGCTCTCTTCTGCATCACAGACCTTCCGTAAGCACTTTCTTAATGGAATGTCACTCTACGTTATGCCTGAGTTCTAAGCAGGTTCAAGAGCTGCTAACCTTAGCAACCAGAGAGGGCAGATTTGTGAGCACAAATGAGGAAAAGCAGCCAGATTTAAACTTTTGCAGTAGATACACTGGATAGGAATTCTGTCAATGGCACACATAAAAATGACATTCACTGCTACCAGGTTATCAGCAACTTGTTAAGCCACATTTTGATTTACCTGGTTCTGCAGACTGAACAGCAAGCAAGCTTAGTATGAAAAGTCAAGGTTAATTTGTGTAAAGCTGCAGTGATGATGGCAGGACTATGCTGGGACTAAATCAGTTGCCCCAATGTGACTGTGACTGTCTCATGGAAGGGAGCTCATATTAGTTCAGATGCCGTCATAACCTAACATAATAAAAGTTAAACCAATTAATTTTGCCCTGACTAGAAAATGGCTAACAGCTGATTCACAAAAATCTTCTCAGTCCCTTAGTCTAATGGATGTATCACATGTGATAGTCACCTGATTTTGTTCAGTGATTCGATTTCCATGCTTGTGCTTTGATCATACATGCAGTCATAATTACTTAAAGTCAGAGCAATACAGCAAAGGTGCAGGCTCTTTGGCCTAACCAGCCCATGCTGACCATGGCTCCAACCCTACTCATCCAACTTTCCTGCATTTGGCCCATCTGTTCCTCTCTCTACAGATGTACAGTGGTAAGCATTCAGACTGGTTGTATCACCACCTGGTACAAAGGCTCCCAACCAACAAGGATGTCTTAAAAAAGGCGGCACCTTGGGAAGACAGCCTGTGTCATTAAGAACGTTCACCACCCGGGACATGCCTTCTTATTACTGCAATCAGGGAGGAGATACACAATCCTGAAGACCTACATTTTAGGAACAATTTCTTCCCCTTTGCCACCAGATTTCTGAACAATCCATGAACTTTGCTATTACTCTATTTCCATACTGTATTAATTTTTATTTTAACTTATAGTAGATTTTTCCATGTCTCACACTGTATTACTGCTCCCAAAACAACAAATTTCATGCCACACAGTTCATCATGTACATTTCTGATTCCATGTACATCCTTAAATTATCCTATTGTACCTGCCTCAACCACTTCCTCTGGCAGCTCATTCCATATACTCAACACCCACTACGTGAAAAAGTTATCCCTCAGGTCAATTTTAAATCAGTCGGCTCTCACCCTAACTCCATAATTTTGGACTCCTCTACCCTGGCGAATAGCTTGGCCATATATGGTCAGCAATATTGATCCCAGGCTACTACTCAGAAACTATAGATAAGCAAGAAATTGCATTTGTGTAAGCAGTATGTATCTAGATTTGCTAGATCTATCAGAATCTTGATTTATAATGGTACAGCTGTGTACATCTTAAATTTGTTATCATGATTTTCTTATCCAGCATCAAATATGCAAATACCAGGTCCGGCCGCATAACCAATTGAACATTTTCAGGTAGAAGAGAGGAAGCAGCCGATGTTTCCAGACTAAGACCTATGTACAACACTAAGATAATTAGTTTAACTGACTATGGCTAAAGGCTAAGTGTTGGTCAGAATACTCTTCCCCCAAATAGAGTTATTGGATCTTTTTAGACCGGCTCAGAAAATAAACTGAGACTTAAATTAACCTAACACACAAAAAACATGTTATTATCCAAGTACATATATATCACATATACAACCCTGAGATTCATTTTCTTGCAAGTATACTCAATAAGTCTATAGAATAATAACCTTGCCAAATTCAGTGAAAGACTACCCAACTATGGCATTTGACTAGAGCACAGAAGACAACAAACTGCAAATACAAAAGAAGTAGAAATGAAAATTAATTTATTGCTTTTTAAATAGGTTGTGGAAGATTACACAAAGCATATTTCTTGCTGAAATGGGGCTTTAATTTAATCAATAAATATTTTAGCTGACCGTCATTTACTTTGTTTACCAAAATAATTTCTCAAGCTTTCGTGTTATATAGTCATAGAATTGCATGGCATGGAAACAAACAATTCAGCCCATCTCATTAGCCTCTGAATCCAGTGCTGTAGAATATCAGTATTGGGTGCACAATGTTTATTGCCTGCTTTTCGAAACATTTCTACCATTGCACATACTAAAAATCAATTCAATAATGCAGAAGGGAAAGACATGTTGAAAATGTAATGTAGACTTGTCAATATTTTTCATGATAATGTGCTGTTTTAGCTTTCACTAATGTAGTATGCTTTCGTTTGGACATGATTTTGCTTGTAATTGTTCCCTGGGTGTTTTGTTATTGTACATGAAATTTTATTTTAATGAGACTTTATGTTCCTGGACCTAACACTGTACGACATGATATTTCATCAAGCATCACGTCCCACTCTGTGCAATGACAGTGACTGCCTTCTTCCTCTTTTCAAGTGATTGATTTTCCCCAGTGACTGGAATTGGTATCTCACAATTCTGCTGCAGGGCTCTGTGTTTTCTGAGATCTCACTATATCAATTTGACTGTAGACATCTTCCTCTTTTACATAGGAACGTTGGTGGTGAGGGGAGGAATATTCTTTAATCTGTTGCCAGTGCTTATGGATATTTTATGCATTTTCTGCGAAGGTTATTAATTATTGAATGGTTCACTACCTCAGATGATCTCAGTGATTTTTTTATTTCAATTGAAAATAATAGAGAATAAAATTTGGCACCAAAGTGCCCATTTTTGAGCTGAAATGGACAAGAAAGTTTGGGTTACAGTCACACCTACCTGCGCTGAACCCCAAAAAGAGCCTAGCTCACTCATACTTGAGTTGAATGACTTTTAACTGTCATGAATAGCTGTTCAAAGCATTCAGGTGGATAATCTGGTTTTGCAATACTCTGTTCCATTGGAAGTGGTGGGACAAGAATGTAAAACTAACAAATTTTGAAATATCTGCTGGGTGTTTAAGGCTTCAACCATTAGTTCATCAGCATAGAGTAGACTAAAAGATGTAAGAAATTTATAGAACTTTATGGAATTCTAGTTAGGCCACATCTGGTATACTGCATACAGTTCTGGTTGCCTCATTTGGGCAAGGATGTCAAGGCTTTGGAGAGGATGCAGAAGAGGTTAGCAGGATTGATGTACATGGTGGGTGCCTAGAATGTGCTGCCTGGGGTGGTGGTAGAGGCAAATACTTTAGGAATTTTTAAGAGATGTTTAGATATATACATGAATGTGAGGAAAATGGAAAGTTATACACATTGTATAGGCAGAATAGGTTAATTAATTTGGTCACTTGATTACTAATTTAATTGGTTCAGTATGACATTGTGGGCCGAAGGGCCTGTTCTTGTACTGTGTTCGATCTTTTATATGTCCCACATTGTTGACATTGTGAAAAGTGCTTCTTTCAGGTGCCACAATATTTGTGGTTTAGCCTACTGCTGGGGTTATTACTGAACTGGGCTCCACTGCACCTACACCATTTTAGACACAAAACTAATTTCTTCCAACTTTGTCTTGGCTCAGTTTTGTGCATAGAAATCTAGCCACTCTTTATGTTATTGAGTGAAGGCTATTATCATAATGAACCAATGTTACTAATGACAGCAGCACACACTGATCAATCTCTTCAAACTTCATGAATGTCTGAATTCTTCTTCATTCAATTATCAATTTAACCAGATTCTGGATTCAATAATCTGTGTTAATTCTTGCTTTGGAATTTTTCAATTTAACTAGGTCATTTGCAGAGTCATTGAATCAGCTTTCAGTCATCACTGTGACATCTGCTCTGGAAGGATTACTTCTACTGAATTTACAAATTTCATGGACCTTGACGTAATGTGGCCAATGAATCTTAAAACATAATACAGCTGATGGCTAAATGCAGCCTAACACTTACCATTCATAATATTATCTGAGCTTCTAGATTGGAATTGGGTTGTAATGCCATAAAGTGATCCAGTCTTCTCTCTCTCTCTGGGGAAGGATATAAGTAATTTAATTCTTTGTTTTCAGACTTTAGACTTAACATCCTAGCCTTTGACTTTCTGTTTTGGTTATGTCAGCTCCTCTGCAACCCTGTATCGAATATTATCATGTAATGAAAGTAACTTCACATGTAAGTATCTAGCATGAACATTTTTAGAAGCAACAGGGTTATAGTATAAACAGCTTAGGACCAATGATGCTAAGTAGGCTGTAATAAGTCACTAGTCTTTTAACAAGACATGATTGTGATTTTTCATAAGGGTTGTTTTATTCAGCAATCACCTACTTAGTCACGGAATCATTGAGCAATTCAACACAGAAACAGGCCCTTTGGCCCAACCAGTTCATTCCGACCACATAACCTATTTTTGTAATTGACAATGAAACAGCAAAATAGCTACAGGGGTGTAGAGTTGATAATAACTTGAATTTTCTGTATATACAAATTCCTAACATTGTCAAATTAACTGATGGCATTAGCTACTTTCTTACCAAAGTTCAAGGTTCAAATTAAATTTATTATCGAAGTACATGTAATTCACCATATACAACTCTGAGATTCATTTTCTTGTAGATATTCACAGTAAATACAAGAAATACTATAGAATGAAAGACTGCGACCAACAGGATGGACAGACAACCAATGTGCAAATGACAACAAACTGCACAAGTACAATAAGAAAGGGAAAAAGAAAAAAAATAATAATTATAAACATGCAGTAAATATGAACAACATCAAATGAAGAGTCCTTGAAAGTGAGTGCACAGGTTGTGAGAACAGTTCAGTGATGGGGTGAGTGAGGTTGAGTGAAGATTTCCCCTCTGGTTCAAGACTCTGATGGTTGAGGGGTAATAATTGTTCCTGAACTTGGTGGTGTGTGTCCTGAGGTTCCTGTACCTTTATCCTGATGGCAGCAGTGAGAAGAAACCATGGCCTAAATGGTGGGGGTCCTTGATGATGGACGCGGCTTTGCTGTGACATCGCTCAGCGTAGATGTGCTTAATGATGGGGAGTACTTTACCCACGATGGACTGGGCCACATCCACTACTTTTTGTAGGTGTTTCCATTCAAGGGCTTTCGTGTTTCCAATGCAACCAGTCAAAATGTTTCCCACACCCATCTATAGTGGGCTGTCAAAGCCTTAGATGTCATGGTGAACAATGCAGTGCCTCTACTTTCCAAGAAAGCTGTGTTTTCATTGTAATGGCACTTACATGCTAGACCTAGGACAGATCCTCTGAAATATTAACACTGAGGAATTTAAAATTGGTGACGCTCCCCACTTCTGAGCCTCCATTTTGGACTGGCTCATGGATCTCCGGTTTCCTCCTCCTGATATTAATAATCAGCTCCTTAGTCTTGTGACATTGTTAATTGTGACCCCACTCAACCAGATTTTCAATCTCCCTCCTGATTCGGCCAATTGACAGTGGTGTCATCAACAAATGTAAAAATGGCATTGCAGCTGTGCCTAGCCTCACGGCCATAAGTTGTTGCCAATCCAAAATGACTGGGGTCTGCAAGTGAGGAAATCGAGGATCCAATTGCACAAAGACAATTAGGCTTGGGCAATAAATACTGAACATGCCAGCAAAGATCAATTTCTAAAAAATAAATAGTAAGAATAGATCTGCTATTTGAAATTGATGGATATGGAAAAAACTAAGCCCACTGTTGGTAGTTAGGCAATGATGGATCAGGACAGCTATTTTACCTACAAGTAAAGAAGTTAATTATTTCAATACTGAACGATTAAGCAAATATCTGAATGCTATTCTAAATTCACACAGTTAAATTTAAATTAGGTTTTTTGAATTTACAATCATCTCTAACTTCTAACTTCTCATGAGGAGATCTATCAAACAACCTATATATCACTGCTGAAGGACGAAGATGATTGAATTGCTCAGATCTAACGTGCAACTTGAATGGCATGTTCTTTGATGTGCTTTGATTTCTCTTCCCTTTTAAAATTCTGTGGGCATTTTCAAAAATGAGAGGTCCAATGAAGTGTGCTCCAAAGACGCAACATTTTGCAATAGACCTTGATCAGCTGGTTCACTCTGTTCCAGTTTCCCAACTAGACATTTTGTTTACAGCTAGCATGCCTACCAGAGTGAGATTTAGTTGTTTGGCCTTTATCATGCCAGCAATATCAACTTGCTGTCCATTACGCTGCTGGCATTTAGGCAGGCAATGAAGGTCCTCCATCTCTGTAGAGAAGGATTCTTCACTACTGTTTCCTAACTCTTGTTTTTTGATCAGTCAGGGTTGTTAGACCTAAGCCGAATCCCCGAGCCTGGAGGACCGGTGGACCACTCTTAGTTTGGCCTCTACCCTTTGACCTGTTTGGCATGGGTGACCATACGAAAAGTCAAAGCACAAGGCCCTGACTCCAGCCAACATCAGATTATATAATTTTTCACAAAATCTCTGTACTCTGTTAAGCCAAACATTTAATTTTCACTTCTGTGATTCTTTTTTTCTTAAGGGAGACTTTATAATGCTGATGCTAAGGCCCTGTGATAAAGTCTACCAGTTTCCTAATTTCTCCCATATGCAACAGCTTTAATTACTGTTCGTGGAAAGATGCTTTGTCACATATTGTTTGGCCTTTTTCCGAACAGTGACAGTAGCGATACTTCATTTGGGATAGTCTGTGGTCATGAGAAGTGCTTTGTATTCTGACATTCCACCAATTTCTTTCATGTCCATGCTTTGGTGCATTATGATAAATTAAACATTTTTTTATTGTCTCTTTCATATCTCTGTTTTGATATAAGTATGTTTCAGTGAAAATCTGGCAGTGTCTACAATTTCTGCTAGCTTCACCCTATTTTCTTAAATACTCAAATGAAATAGGAATCAAAAAAGCCTCATGGGTATTGCAGAATATAGCTTGCTTCTCTCTATTTCACTTTGAAGTTTACATCATCTACTTTATATCATGAGGACAATTTCAACCCTGCCCTAATAGGTTTACATTGTGTAGGTAAGCAGCTAAGATATTAGTAACACACACAGTTATTAGTAGATGCTTACTAGACTGAGATCCTTTTACACTCTCTGATCAAGATTTTCTTTCAAGACATTCTTTTGGACATGATGTTGAAATGCATCTTTAATCTTTGAGGCTGAGACCAATGATTTTGCTATCATTTTAACAAACTAGAACAGTGGCCCCCAACCACTGGGCCGTGTCCCGGCACCGCTCCATGGCCCGGTGGTTGGGGACCACTGATCTAGAATGAACACAATTTTCTGGTCAAAGGAGGACCGGACAAGGAGCTGTGTAGAAGGAATCAAGTTAAATGCTTTAGTTGTCTGACCAGAGTGCACTTTTGCGCTTCATGCTTGGAGCATTCCCAGCTGGACTCAGTTCAGGATGCACACTCTTGTCATTTTCCAGAAAATTGCTTCTTAACAGTTAGCTTGATATTTGGGTCGCAGTGCTTCTGACCCAGCCTGAGGGACAACCTGGCATTAGCTTGTATCACATTTTTATACAGAGACCTACAATGTGAAAAGTATAGAAGATGTGAGTTGACAGTGTATGTGATGACGCATTGCACCCTGTCTACATCCTGTGAAGAAATACAGGACAGGAGAAGATTTGTTGAAAAATTTGCAAGCTTACATGTGTGAGAAAAGGACTGAATATATTTAGAGGGATATGGTCCAAGTGCAGGCAAATGGAAATCACTGACACGAATATTTTGGTCAGCATGGAAGAGTTGGGCCAAAGAGCCTGTTTCTGTACTGCATTACTCTGTTCCTCTATGGCTTTCAGTGGGTGACCAATAAATTAGAACATGGAATATAGAACTGTACAACACTGTACAGGCCCTTCAGCCTACAATGTTGCGCTGATCTTTTAACCTATTCCGAGATTAATCTAAACCATCCAACAGTGGCTAGATGGGAGATGCCAGAGAGTAGTGGTGGATAATTGTTTATCGGGATGGAGGCCGGTGACTAGCGGGGTGCCTCAGGGATCTGTTTTGGGCCCAATGTTGTTTGTAATATAAATAAATGATCTGGATGATGGGGTGGTAAATTGGATTAGTAAGTATGCCGATGATACTAAGGTAGGAGGTGTTGTGGATAATGAGGTGGATTTTCAAAGCTTGCAGGGAGATTTATGCCGGTTAGAAGAATGGGCTGAACGTTGGCAGATGGAGTTTAATGCTGAGAAGTGTGAGGTTCTACATTTTGGCAGGAATAATCCAAATAGAACATAGTAAATGGTAGGGCATTGAGGAATGCAGAGGAACAGAGAGATCTAGGAATAACTGTGCATAGTTCCCTGAAAGTGGAGTCTCATGTAGATAGGGTGGTGAAGAGGGCTTTTGGAACGCTGGCCTTTATAAATCAAAGCATTGAGTACAGAAGTTGGGATGTAATGCTAAAGTTGTATAAGGCATTGGTAAGGCCAAATTTGGAATATTGTGTGCACCTCTGGTCACCGAATTATAGGAAAGATATCAATAAATTAGAGAGAATGCAGAGACGATTTACTAGGATGTTACCTGGGTTTCAGCAATTAAGTTACAGAGAAAGGTTGAACAAGTTAGGTCTCTATTCATTGGAGCGTAGAAGGTTGAGGGGGGATTTGATCGAGGTATTTAAAATTTTGAGAGGGATAGATAGAGTTGACGTGAACAGGCTGTTTCCATTGAGAGTAGGGGAGATTCAAACTAGAGGACATGATTTGAGAGTTAGGGGGCAGAAGTTTAAGGGAAACACGAGGGGGTATTTCTTTACTCAAAGAGTGATAGCTGTGTGGAATGAGCTTCCTGTAGAAGTAGTAGAGGCCAGTTCAGTTGTGTCATTTAAGGTAAAATTGGATAGGTATATGGACAGGAAAGGAGTGGAGGGTTATGGGCTGAGTGCGGGTAGGTGGGACTAGGTGAGATTAAGGGTTCGGCACGGACTAGGAGGGCCAAGATGGCCTGTTTCCGTGCTGTGATTGTTATATGGTTATATGGTTATATCCCTCTCACATAGCACTCCATTATTCTTTCATCCATGTGTCTACCTAAGAGTCTCTTAAATGTCCCTAATATATCTGCCTTTACCACCATTCCAGTATGGGATTTCCATGCACACACCACTGTCTGTGTAAAAAAACAACTACCTCTGACATTCCCCCTACATTTTCCTCCATACATCTTAAAATTTGCCCTCTCTTATTAACCATTTCTGCTCTGGGGAAAAAAGTCATTAGTTGTCCACACTATTTACTCCTCTTAAATTGTAAGCAATCATGTGGTAATCCATGTACACCTGTACAGTAATAAATCTTAAACTCACTACTTGGTTTCCCATTTTTTTTGCATGTACACTTAAACCCCTACAGAGCAAGAGAGTGCACTAGCCAGAAGGGTGACATGAGACCAATGAATGAAATAAGTAAGTAACTTCTGACACAATCATAAGGTGACAGCCATAGGAAACAAATTATCTTAATTGGCTCAGAGTGGAACTGAGTCAACAATGATATGTACAGAATTTCAAAGGATGCGGTTGTGGCAATTCTGTTCAAACTGCCACAAAATAATAATGTTCTGTCCTCTACAATTTTACTTAAAACATCATTGTGATAAATGCCCTCTCCTTAAGAGCTTTAGACTGTTTAATTAATCTCAAACTCAAAGCTCAAAGTATGCGTAGTATATATCACCATAAACTACCCACTTTTTTTGTGGTCGTTCACAGTAGATACAAAAAAATACAATAAAATTGTTGAAAAAATACACACAAAGATTCACAAACAGCCAATTGCAAAAGAAGATAAACCATGCAAATACAAAAAAAATTATTAATGACCAATAAATAAGTAGTAAATAATATTGAGAACATGAGTTGCTGAGTCCATAGGTGTGGAATCAGGTGAATGAAGTTATCCTTGCTGGTTCAGGAGCCTGATGGTTGAAAAGTAGTAAGCTTCCTGAACCTGGTGGTGTGGGACCTAAGGCTCCTTTACTTACTTTCCAATGGCAGCAGTGAGAAAGTGCATTGCCTGGATGGTAAGTAGATGAAACGGAAAGAATGATCCTAATCATTAATTTGAAAACCGCTCTTACAACCTTTAAATCATGCGACCTTATGTTCAGGTTGTGCTGGCTGCTACCATTGCAAAGAAGCTGAGTGCTTACCTCTAATTGGAATGGAAGTCCTATGCAAAGGATGTCTTGGTGTACCCATAAGGGAAATTCTCTTTGCATCCAACTCATTCCTGCGGATCAAACTAAGTCGAGCACTGCAAAGTAAAGCTTCCTTTATTTCAAATCTTTTGTGAAAGGTTAATTCATTCTGACTTGTTTCAGCCATCTGACTGAAGCTCTCGAGATATAGGTAGGCTGCAGAGTCTCCATAGACTGTCAACAGTAAACTGGTATTGAAGATACACTTGTCAGAGCAGTGCAGATTTGATTTTTAGTACAGCATCCAGATTATTTTTCACATTTTACTTGGAAGGGTAGCTAAGTCTGTAGCCACTCTAAATGATCCAAAGTATTCTTGGAACATTAGTAGATCAATCTGTCATTTTGTAGCTGAAACCATAGTCTAATGGACTATTTATTCCAATCCAAAGTTAAGAATCATGTAACCATGAGCTGAAATAAAATGATAAAGGGCCTCTCTTTGACCTATTCCCTCATTTGTACATAATCTGCAAGGGTAAGAGTTCACCTTGGCTCATAGGATTGACAGAATGGTCTGAAATATTGAAAACTCCCCCAAAAAAATAAGAAGAATGTCTGTCATTTTGACCTTGCCCGTTATCACTTACCCTCATTTATCTGTATACTGAAGGCTGGCACGAACTACTTCTGAGCCTTCAACAAGATTCAAGTCATCCATCATAGCCGTAAATGCAATTTCTTGCCAGTAAATGGAGTTTGTACTCCCCTCCACACATCCCACTTAATTGACTTCAGTGGAGTTGGATCTTCAGAGGTGATGCCTGGGCATGTGAAATGACTGGTGACCAGAGCTGAATTTCTCTTCAAAACTGCCATTTGTGATATCTAATTTTGCAATATCCTTTTCAAATAAATTATTGCTCTTATTGGCTGTTATTTCTTTGATTTAATGTGTTGCTTGAACTCGAGTATAATGGGATCTGCATTTGCTGAATTCTGCAGTGACACAAATGGTTTCAAATTGCTTCTATGTAACTTAACGCTGTAGGGTTTTGTGAATAAAACATGTGAGAGTCGTTTTATGTGTTAACAAAAGCCACAGCCCTTTACATCGAAAACCCGTTGCCTTACCGACATCATTACATCAGACACTCTCACTTAACTGAACACAACTCAATGATGCTGTTTGTGAATTATGTAGAACAATTTCTATTATGAACAATATGTGTCATTTGTTACCAATTACAATACCCTAAACAGCGCAACGCCCACCCACCCCACCCCCAGAATTCACCAAAACTGGCATTGTAAATCTGTCTGAAACTCATACAAGCCTCCTGGCTCAGGTTTGTTTGTCTTAGTTGGAGTAAAGGCAGGTTTTTATGACTCACCCAGGGGTATGGTAGTGGACCGATTTAAAGAAATTCCATAACAGCAGCGATCTTTAATGGCAATGTCGCACCTTCTGTGGAAATGTGCTGACTGGGGAAGTCAATAGCAAACAACCCATCCTGGCATTTAATGGGGTTAATGATCAGCCCACATTGGCTTAAGCACTTGAAAAGTGTGCAGAGATGTGATAAGTGTTCAGTTTTGGATGTGTTGATGACAAGTATGCCATTAGGTAAAATAAAGGAAAATCTAAGTCTTTTAACACAGAGTCCATTCATCTCTGGAAATTCTGTGCTGCATTTTTAAGCTCAAGTGGCATGCACAGAAACTCAACTAGGCCAAACAGGGTTATAACAACAGTTTTGAGAACTGTCTTGAGAATCTTCAGTGCATCCAAGTGCCTGATATATAGCCCCTGTCTAAGCCCACTTTAGAAAAAAGTTATCTTTCCAGCTAAACATGCCGAGAAGTCTCTATTCCATGATGCTGAGCACTGACACACCCCAGGGCTGTGTGCAGAGCCCTCTGCAGACTGAGTTCCGGCATTCAGCTCAAACTGTATCAAGTTGGTGATTGGCCTCATCAGCAACGATGATGAGTCGGAGTACAGAGAGGAAGTGACACAGCTGGTAGACTGGTGTGAGACAACAGCCTAAGTCTGAACATGGATAAGACAAAAGAAATGATTGTGGACTTCAGGAAGGTGCTGATGAACTAACCCCCTCAGCGCATACATGGCTCCTCCATAGACAGAGTTAAGTGTACCAAGTTCCTGGGAATTCCCATCACAGATTACCTCACTTGGTCCCTCAGTATCACCTCCCTGAATAAGAAGGCACAGCAGCGCCTCCACTTCCTGAGGACAGTGAGGCAAGTGAGCCCTGCCCCGCCCATCTTAACAGAATTTTGCAGAAACACCATTGAGAGTTTCCTGACAAGCTGCATCTCCATCTGGTATGGGAGCTGCCGAGCATCGAACTTACAATGGACTGTGAGAATGGCTGAGAGGATCATAGGGACCATCCATCGGGGATAAGGAGCACTGCATACACAGGGCCTTTAGTGTTATCAAGGATTCCATCCATCCATCCAGCATCATCTTTGACGTTCAGGAAACTTTGATGCATAATCAGGATGGGGAACAGCTTCTTTCCTTAGGCCATTAGGTTTATAAACTCACTGCTGCATCGCATTTGAAGTGTCACCAGATAACTTGTATTGTACCCTACAATATTTAATTTATGCACTTTATTTATTCATAAGTCATTTGTAGATTTAATTCTTGCTTCCCTAAGCTACTGTGCGTAATGTATGTGCTGTACATACTACTGTGCTTGACACTGTGGTCTGGAGAATCATTGTCTCATTTGGTAGTATACATGCATATAGTTAAATGACAATAAACTTGACTTGAATGTGTGGGATCGGGTAACAAATCAGGGTGGTGGCTTGTAAAGCCCAGGTAATCATCGCATGGGCATCAACTACCATTCAGCTTAGGGACTATGTGGAGGGCTATTCGACCTGCATACAATGCCAAGCATTGGCATGTTAGCAAACTCAGCCTTCACACTGGCCAGCTTTTCTGAGTCCAGTCTAAGTTCACGGTTGTGGACTGGTAAGCCAATTGTGGAAAGGCAGTGCTCGACAGAATGCTGAGTGACTGTAGTGGAAAATGTGGGCGGTGAGGTTTTTTAAATTTGCCCATCAGGCGAGTGAGTTCACATGAGGTGGTGCGTATGGTAGGTAGTCATCGTGGGAAACTAACTGGGGTACAGGATAAGGACCCAAAGTCCTTCGCATCTGCAAACCAACAGTTCTTAAGATCTACTAACAGTCCTTTGGTGCAGAGAAAATCTGTGCTGTGCAAAAGTCTAACAATTTTAACCAAGACAAAGTCCCATGTGTAGCATCATTTACTAAAACAGAGCATCACATGGCATACATCATAAATCCATTTCCAGCAAGGGTCTGTCAGCCTCTGGCTTATAGTCAATGGGTGATGCTGTCAGCACACTTACTTGAACACTCGTGTCACACAGGAAGCATCACCCTGAAAAGGTGTCCGTAATGAGCAATAGACGACCCTGACAGTTGGAGCCCATGCTGTTCACAGAGCTTCGATGCCCCCCCCCCCCCCACCCCGTGCACTGGTACTCTTGAAGCTGCACGACAGTCGACACTTCTTGGCATTCATTTATGTGTGATAAAAACATAGACCCGCCATTGCTGGAGGCACTGCCGACAGGGTAAGGTGGAGGAATGATCCACCTCTGCCTGGCTGAGTATAGACCATCAGCCATTTTAGCAAGCCCACTATAGTGCTTTATGGATGTATTAATGGGGGCTATGTGAACTTGATCGTGTATTTGTTGCATAATCATTTCTTTAAAAATAAAACAAGGATGGTGATTGCCCAGGAGAGATCACACACGTTCTATTAGTTCTGAGGACCTAGCATGACCCCGAGCAGGCAAGGAGAGCAACTGTTTAGCGTGCTCAGATTCAGACAGTCAAAAAGTTTGTAATAGGTGACTTTTCAGAGTGACATATTTATCATGTGCGGGTGGGTCTTCTAGTAGACTCACCACTCTGGCTGCAGTGGAACTACTTAGCGATGCTATGATGTAGTAAAATTTGGTATTGTCAGTGGTGATTACTTGCAGCATGAATTGGTTTGCCTGTGCAAACCACGAGCTAGAATGCAGCTCCCAAACCTCCAACAGCTTCAAAGCAAAATGCATTGATCTACATGTCATTGAGTGACTCTGGAATCGTCCAAGAGTGTCGCAGACACCAATGTAGGATTTTAAATGTGTGAGAGGTATTTTACGTGCTTAATAAAAGCTGCAGTCATTCAAACAAACATTACAAACAAACCAAAAGCAGTAGCCTTACATTGACACCATTACGTCAGACACTGGCTCTTAAAGTGAACACAGCAACTTAATGACAGTGTTTGTGAATTATGTAGAACAGTTTCTATAATGAACAATATGTGTCATCTGACACAAATCACAATATCCTACAACCACATTTGTGATTACTAAACTATATTCATGGTTACAATTAAAGGAAAAAGGCAGCACATTTGCCAAAGCAAGCTCCTGCACACAGCCATATATTGATGACCAGAGTATTGACTGCATTTTGGGAAATCTTGAGAGGGAAATAGAAAATCACACAGGACAAACATTAACCTCCAATTTGAGTGTAATTGGGTAGTTTCACTCAGATAGAAGCACAGCTTAATTGGAGCGAAGATAGATGTTTTAGTTCTGCTTTTCAGATAATTAAATTGCATCTAAGCTATGGTTAAAGGATTCTTCCATTCACCCATTACAGGAATAATTTGAAGAGTTTGGCCAGGAAAATTACATATTTTTCTTAATTGCTTTTCCTTATCCACTAATAGCCATCGCATTTCGGGAAGCATGTTAATCAATGCTGCTGACAATTGTGCATCAGGTCACAGTTTATTGGCTGCAGGGGAAAGTCGTCTGGAGTTGCTGATGCTACATAAAGGTAGTCTGCATTGTTTAAAGAGAAAGTCAATTGTGGTGTCAGAAGTGATTCAATTGATAATAGGTGCAGGAGTAGGCCATTTGGCCCTTCGAGCCAGCACCACCGTTCAATGTGATCATGGCTGATCATCCACAATCAGTATCCCGTTCCTGCCTTCTCCCCATATCCCTTGACTCTGCTATCTTTAAAAGCTCTATCTAACTCTTTCTTGAAAGTATCCAGAGAATTGGCCTCCACTGCCTTCTGTGACCGAGCATTCTATAGATCCACAACCCTCTGGGTGAAAAAAGTTTTACCTGAACTCTGTTCTAAATCGCCTATCCCTTATTCTTAAACTGTGGCCTCTGGTTCTGGACTCCCCCAACATCTGGAACATGTTTCCTGCCTCTAGCGTGTCCAATCCCTTAATAATCTTATATGTTTCAATCAGATTCGCTCTCATCCTTCTAAATTCCAATGTATACAAGCCCAGTCACTCCAATCTTTCAACATATGACAGTCCCACCATCCCAGGAATTAACCTCGTGAACCTACGCTGCACTCCCTCAATAGCAAGAATGTCCTTCCTCAAATTTGGAGACCAAAACTGAACACAATACTCCAGGTGTGGTCTCACCAGGGCCCTGTACAACTGCAGAAGGACCTCTTTGCTCCTATACTCAACTCACCTTGTTATGAAGGCCAACATGCCATTAGCTTTCTTCACTGCCTGCTGTACCTGCATGCTTACTTTCAGTGACGGTTGTACAAGAACACCTAGATTTTGTTGTACTTCCCCTTTTCCTAACTTGACACCATTCAGATAGTAATCTACCTTCCTGTTCTTGCCACCAAAGTGGATAACCTCACACTTATCCACATAAAACTGCATCTGCCATGCATCTGCCCACTCACCCAACCTGTCCAAGTCACCCTGCAATCCTGTACTTGATCCCAAAGATCTTTAAGACTATAAGACCATAAGATGTAGAGCAGAGTTAAGCCACTTGGCTCATTGTGTCTGCTTCACCATTTCTTCACGGTTGATCCATTTTCTCTCTCAGCCCCAATCTGATACCTTCTCCCTGTATTCCTTCATGCCCTGACTAATCAAGAATCCAGCATCTTCTGCCTTATATATACCGAATGACCTCCACAGCCACCTGTGGCAACAAATTCCACAGATTTACCACAGGTTCCAGTAATTTAAATTATTGGACATCGTACTGAAGGCTTGGTAGAAGACCAAGAGAGCTAAGCTGTATTCAGAACATGCTGTTGAGCTCTCCAGTCATTGGCATAGGAACAGTGGGAAAGCACAGCAGTAGAAGACATTGCCAGGAGTAAAATTCTATGACAGTGGATACTGTTTAGGAAGAGGGTTAAAGTGAGGCAGGATGGTGAGTGAGTTCAAATTTCAAATGGCTTATTCCACCATATGCATCCCTAGTCTTGCCTGCCACTCAACTCCCAGCATTTCCTCTTACCAATCAACATCCAGCACCCTGCACTTTGATGAAGCTTTAAAGATTTTGTCACTTCGGTGTGCATAATAGAAGCCGAGGGGAGATTCAGACAATACGTTTATTCTTCAAACAGCATTACCAATAGATTATTTGGTCACTGCCATTGGAGTGGATTCAGAGGAAGGTTATAAAAATGATCTTGGGAATGCATGAGAAACATTTGAATGCTCTGGGCCTGTACTAGAATTAGGGAGGAACTCATTGAAAGGCATAGATAGAATGGGCATGGAAAGAATGTTTCCAATGGTGACAAGTTTTCCAGTTTTATCATAATTATATTTCTGAAAGTACTTTATTGGCTGTAAATAACATTAATAGAAAGCACAATATAAATATTTGCTTCTTTTAACTCTTTTAATTCAGATGAATTACCTCTCCAGCATATATCTGTCAGGGGCACAATCTGCAGCTCACAAACATTGGCAGCTATTTTTGCAAGACAAAGAGGTATACAAGGCTAGATAACAAAATTTCTGGCATCAGTTAAGTTTGCAGTTGATACTAAAATAGGTGGTATTGTAGGCACTGTTAAAGGTTATGAAATATTACTCGGGATCTTGATCAGTTAGGTTAGGGGCTGAAAATTGACAAATGCCTTTCAATCCAGGTAAATGTGAGGTGTTGAATTTGGGGAGATCAAACAAGGGCCCAGGAGTGCAAATGCATAGCTCAGGGATTGCAGTGTTACATGTAGATATAGTGGTAAAGAAGGCATTTGGCATGTTGGTCTTCATCAATCAGAACAGAGAGTATAGGGATTGGGACAATATTTCATATGAAATGTTAGTGAGGCCACACTTGGAGTATTGTGTACAGTGGAAATGTGTTATTAAAAGCATTTTTGAGAAAAAGTGTAGAAAATATTTACCAGATTTTTGCCTGGACTTGGGGGAGGGGTCTATATTACAATGAGAGATTTCATAAATTAGAAGTTTATTCCCAACACTGTAGGAGATTGAGGGATGACCTAATTGGGCAGAGAAAGGGGAAAGAAAATAATCTTTTCTTCCCTAGGAGAGAGTGCTAAAAACAAGGAAGCATAGTTTTAGATCAAAGGTGAGATTTTAAAAGGGACATCAGGGGCAGCCTCTTCATGCAAATGGTAGTGTGTATCCAGAATGGGTTGCCAGAAAGAGTAGCTGAGACAACTACATTTAAAAGCCATCTAGCTAAGTACATGGTCAGAGAAGATTAGAGGGTCATGAGCCAAATACAGAGAGATGTGACTAGCTTGCTGGGTAACAGAGTCAGGATAGACAAGATGGGCCAAGGGGCCTGTTTCCATTCTGTATGACTCTTTGACCATATGATGACAGCTAGAAATGCCAGCATTTCCATTTCCAATTGTTGTAAAATTGCAGAGATTATTAAGAGTCAGCCCTACTGATTTTTAACGAATGGAGCAAGATGATTGAGCAATTGGTATTTGTGGAAGTGTTGGAATCGAAAGTTGGGTGGTAAATAATTTTATAAAAGCTTTTGGCAGTTGCACAGGATGTGAATATGAAAGTAAAAGTCAGGAAATGGTTTGAGACCAATCCCAGGCAATGATTAGACTTGATTTGATCTGGCACCATGATAGCTGGAGTAGCAAGATCACTTGAGGTGATGGATTCAAGAACTGAGTTGTCAGTGAGTGATTGAGGGGTTATGTGGAGATGCACTGAATGAGGAACTGAATGGCAACAGACTCTGGAAAAAAGAGAGGGAGAGAGAGGGAGAAATCAAACAATAAATAGAGGTCACACACGAGGAAATCTGCAGATGCTGGAAATTCAAACAACACACACAAAATGCTGGTGGAACGCAGCAGGCCAGGCAGCATCTATAGGGAGAAGCACTGTCGACGTTTCGGGCCAAAACCCTTTGTCAGGACTAACTGAAAGGCATAAATAGAGATGGTGGTTGAAATCATCAATTGTGTGGAGTCACTTGTACAGACAATGAGGGAGAAGTGCAGTGAAGAAACCTTAATGAAAAACTATTCAGATAAGTGCTAAAGTTGAAGCTTTTTTTAAAAAAATGAGGTGAGAGATGTTAAATAAGCTTTTATGCTTAATAAAATAGAAAATGGCAAGTATAATTTACTAATTGTATTCACACTGACACTACAGTATTTGAATGCAGTAACTGGTCAAAGCTACAATCAATTGAAAAAGCTCCACTAAGTGGAAGATGGAGTTGACCATAAGATAATTTTTTTGTTAAGCCCAGTATGTTTGTTCAAGTAGACTCAAAGTATCCCAGGAATGAAGAGGAAGTAATTTATGCATAGGAAGTAACAAAAATCAGGAATAGAAGCTAGCCATTTGACAAGAGCACTAATAACTTTTGCCTATGTACAAACTGTAACACAGTAAAATATCACAAAGTACATAGTGAGTGCCCAATCAAACTACATTTGACAGCAAGCCGAAAGCTTGATGGATTTTGAAGAGTCTTCTGGAGAAAGAGGAAGAATGATGAAGGTTTTAGCTGGGTAAATTTAGAATAGGTCTGAGGAATCTGAAACTGTGAATGTTATTGATAACTGGGGTGTACAATGTTATCAAGGGCTTGCAAGACTTTGAAAATGGGGATGAGACATTTAAAATTATAACATTTCTGGGTGCAGATTCAATGCAGTTCAATGAGTACAGGAGTGAGAAGTAAAAATAAAACAAAGACGTATATGTGGAAATCACAGACAGGGTTCAGAGGAGATTTATAAGGATGTTACCTGTATTGGGGAGCATGCCTTATGAGAATAGGCTGAATGAACTCGGTCTTTTCTCCTTGGAGCGATGAAGGATGAGAGGTGACCTGAAAGAGGTATACAAGATAGTGAGAGGCATTGATTGTGTGGATAGTCAGAAGCCTTTTCCCAGGGCTGAAAAGGCTAGCATGAGAGGCCACAGTTTTAAGGTGCTAGGAAATAGGTATAGAGGAGTTTTTAACACACAGAATGATGAGTGCATCGAATAGGCTGCTGGCGATGGTGGTGGAGCCGGATACGATAAGAGTCTTTTAAGAGACTCTTAAAAAGGTACATGGAGCTTAGAAAAATAGAGGGCTATGGGTAACCCTAGGTAATTTCTAAGGTAAGGACATGTTCGGCACAGATTTGTGGCCAAACGGGCTGTATTGTGCTGTAGGTTTTCTATGTCTCTGTGTATAGAAGTTAGAAGCAGAAGTGGGCCAGCTGGCTCATCGAGTCTGCTGCACCATCCAATATGATCAAATTTAACGATCTGGCCTTAAATGCTTTCTGAGGTGGAGAAACCCAGTGGCTGTGCTTTAGAGTATGAACAGCAGTGTTCTGCATGAACTCACACTGGTGGAGAGTGCAGCATGGCAGGTCAGTCAGGAGATCATTAATGCACAAAGTGATGACACATTAATAAAGTTTATTGTCATTGACTTAAAGTTGTTTATGCAATTTCTTTCAAAGCATTTTAATGAAATATTAGCAGTAAAGTAATAGGCTGCAAACTTAATTACAGTTGTCCATCAAATATATTAGTTTAAATTATATTTTTATTCATTTGAAGCTGTCACTGGGATAACTCTGTCTGCCACTCCTGCAAGCACATCTGGCCATTTACAAGGTCAAGGACAGCAGCAAAGTGACACCATCACATCTTCAGTGGTAATTGAGCTGAGAGGTTACAGTAATGCAAAGGAACACCTGCACATTCCAGTTGTTTCTCTGAGAAAAATATTCTTCTGAATTATTTCTGTATGAACGAAAGTCATAATGGCAGGAGCACATTGTTTAATGAAAGCTGACCGAAGAACAGGTAAGCCTGGCAGTTAATAGCATAACAATTTTGCTTTCAGCATTATGCAACTGAAAATGAACCTTTCCACAAGGGAAGCACAAGTATGACTATTTCTGTGTCATTTGACACCAATGAGAAAACTTGGCTTGGCACTCTGTGCCATGTGTCACCTTTGAGATTCTGATGTGATTTCTCTTTCACAGATGCATGGCATGAGGTGACACCCTACACAGCTCTATTTATGGAGCATTTCAGGCTTTGGACAACGTGGTTTTAAAACCTTAACACTGGCTGGGAAGGCCAGCAAGATAAGCAAAATGCTTGCCTTGTTCCCTTGACATTAAGTCTACATCACAACAACTCGTTGATCTACAATCAACTTCCTGACCTATTCACTAATCTGCAACTCCCTATCCTGCAATCTCCTCCAGGTTTCCAATCAGTGATCCTCAATCCCATCCAAAAACACTGGCAAAGCAACCCAAGAATTTCACATTGTAATGCTTAGTTTCTAATGCAGCCTTGTTGGCCATCATTTATTGTATTTTTTTCTGAATTTTCCCAGAAATTTTGAGTCTGTGATTGTGACCAATAAATTCCTCAACTCTGGTATCTACTGTAAGTGCAAAGGCTGATTAAGACATTAAAATAAGTGTCTTAGTTATACAAAACTGTCACCTATTCCTAACATTTTGAGGAGGGCACTGCCCTTGCTGAGGTGTTTTAACATCAACTAGACAATCAGTCAAACTCCACTCGAAAATGAGATGAGAGTCAGGGTATAGCCTCCTAACTCCTCAGTTTTATTGCAGACTCAATGGCATGGCATAGTGAATAAGGAGAGGAAAAGGACTGAAAAAGCAATGCTTCCACTGGGGAAGCACTAGGATGGCTTTATATGGAATTCACTCCTAACATAAAACTCTGGCCTACTGCTGACCAATGTGTTCTTCATACTACTTCCTGACTGTACAGGAAGTGACCTAATACAAATCTGAAACTGCTCATTTAAAAAAAAGTTGAATGTGCTTAGCATAAAATAATTACCTGAAAGACAGAACGGGGCCATATTTGTATCAATTTGTTCAATTTAAATGTTATGAATGAAAAAAGATATAAGTTGGCATGAAAGTCATGTCTGGCTAGCACAAATAATTTGCATTTAATTAATCAATTAAAAGTTAAGAAATCAACCTCTGGATGCCCACATCAGGCAATATGGGAAGATAGCTAAATTAACATGGAAACCATTTGGGTTCTTTCTCCCCATTGTGTTTCCACACACTGTCATTTTAAATTGTCTGAATTCAAAAGAATGGTTTAATTTCAATAGTTGTGTCATGATGGAGTGGGTGAATGAACACTTATATTCAGATACTAAGCTGGAGTGATATCAGTGTTAAATGTCTATGTGCAGGAGTCAGTGTCACAGCAAAAGGAGCATTTTTCTGTCATCCTCTCAGTGTGCTCATGGTTCCTGTACACGTCTAAATTCCCAAGACTGTTTTTGACTCGGTTAAGCAATACAAAAATAAACTAATAGGGAACAATTGGAAGTTCAATAACAATCACTTGCATTACTTAGCATCCTCAGTAAAACAGATTTTAAGATCAAACTGCATAGAGATGTCAGGACACTGAATCAGACTGTTTGGACTACTGTGTCATGCTAGCCATCAAATGCCGATTGTTATAAATCCCATTTTCCAACTAATCCCATGGAACTTCAAAGGTTCATCTAACTCCTACTTATCTCTCTGCCATCTCTCAAGTAGTTTCAAATGCCCAACACCCTCGAGTTGAAGAGTGTCTTACATATGTATATATGTATACCTTCTAAATCTTCTACACCTTACTAAGCCATTTGGGTACAGACACCTCTGCCTATGTAGTTGAGGCAAATACTACAGAAACATTTAAAAGTTTTCAGATAGACACATGTATGTGCAGGAAATGGGGTGGGGGGTATGGACATTGTGTAATCAGAAGGGATTATTTATTTTGGCATCTAATTACTAGTTTAATTATTTCTGCACATGAATGAAGGGCCTGTACCTCTGCTGTACTGTTCCACGTTCTAACCTTCCTCCTCTTATACTCTATGCCACGGCTAATGGAAATATTTTGCCTCCTTAAAGGTTAGTTTTATTTGCCATGTGCATTGAAACTTAACAGTGAAATGCTTTGCTTGCATCAAATTAAATCGGTAAGGATTGTGCCGGGGCAGCCGGCAAGTGTCGCCATGTTTCTGGCACCAACGCAGCGTGCTCACAACTCACTAAACCTAACCCTGACAGCTCTTAGGAGCATTAACTCTGCCTCTGCACTCCTAGGAGCTGCTGGGCCTGCTGTGTATTTACAGCATCTGTTGATTTTACCCCGAGTGCTTGAGGAAGTTACAATGATGGAGATGAAAAAGGCAATGGAGAGATATGAAGATAAGGATGAGAATTTTATAATTAAACTATGTTGTTCTTAATTACCTTATCTTCCTGTGTTGTTACCTTCAAGGATGTTTGGATACTTACACCAAGTCCCTTTGTTTCTTAGTCCTGCCTACTATTCAATGATTATATGAAAAAGTTTGATGAAAAAGAGAAGTTTAAAATAAGATAAAGAAGCCTAAGGGGGTTAGGGATGGACTTCCAATCTAAGTTTCCAAAGCTGAAGGCTGAGCTGTTAACAGCGGAGTGATCAAAAGCAACAGAGACAGATTTGTAGGCAAGTTTCAGATACTTCAGAGGGTTCTAAACTAATTGATCTGAAGAACAATTTTTGACCTGAAAGATTAACTCTGCTCCCATCCCCCAAGGAGCTGACAGACCTGCTGTGTAGTTAGAGCAATTGCTAATTTTGCCCTGAGTGCTTGAGCAAATTGCAAAGGTGGAGATGAACAATGCTATGGAGAGATGGAAAATTTTAGAGTAAAACTATATTGTTCTACAGAGGAATAATTCTCTCTGCTTAGATAAATCAGTGCTCCTTGCAAAAACATGGCTTTCAACTTCAGAAGTTTCATGCCTCTGAGTCCACAGAGGCTTGTGAGTGGCAATGATTACTGCAGATTATTTAAATAATTATTGCCCTCCAGCAACAGCAGCATGGGAACAATTAAATTAAAATTCACTGACCTATGTAACACATTGGGATTAATTGTGGAATAAAGACTGAAAATGTCTGAAATGCTCAGCTGATAGGAGGTATCTGCAGAAAAATAAACAGTATTGTGCAGTGTACTGTGTAATAGACAAATTAGTGGAAAACTTAGCAGATCAGGTAGCATCTAAGGGAGGGAAAATTGAGTTAATATTACATGTGGCTAAATAGTATCAGAGCTGACCAGTTACGGCACAAGCAAAACAGGTTGATGCTTGAAATTTTTGAATTCAGTATTGACTCCTAAGAACTGCAGCACGTCAAGGCGAAGATGGTATGCTGGGATTTGTGGTAAGGTGACGGCATGCTTAGTCACAGCGACCTCTCCAAGTCTAACAAATGGTCTAGGTGTTTGTCTAAGATGTGTTTCTTCTGATCACAAGACCCCACTGGACATTGGTAATACAAAATACCATGGGTCCAGTTGATTAGTACATTGGCGCACTAATTAGTACATCGGCTGCATGACCGTGGGCTGTTGCATGGACCAGGCCCTCATGCAGCGGCAATACCTGCTGCAGCAACCCCGGAGATGAGACATTAGAGGCAACATGTCAGAGAGCAGACGCTTAGCGGGTGCTCCGGAATCTGTGTTGGGTAGGGGTCAAGCTCTTCATTCAATGCTGCTCTCCAGTGCTCACTCATGCTGGACAAGCTGGATTACTCGTGTCTGCAGCTGCCCCAGAGTGAGATGATGAACTGCTGCAAGCTTGTTCTTGCAGAAAGGTGTCTTCCAGGACAGAATGCTAAGCACCATCAATATTCAGGTCATGCCACTCAGGGACTTGTGCTAATATTATTTTGTGACTGTATGTGTGTATGTCTAGGGGAAAATTTGTTCACCCGCCAAACCTCGCCTCCAATACACATGGGTGCTGTGAAATGCACACTGGTACAAACTCACACACACAATATCGAACCACACACCATGTACGTTTACAGAATACACTTTATAAATCTTATAACTAAGAACTAAGTGATTAATAGTGATACAATATATATGAAAGAAAAGAAAGGAAAGGCGTCAGAACTTATCAGGGTTCAGTCAATTGGGGCACAATCATTGGAGCTCAACCATCAAAGTCTTCGGTCCACTATTCGCTCTTCTCCGACCTCCATGACCCGCATGCCTGGGACCAATCTCGGTGGTCGACCAGAGCGCATCCAACACCGTCCACCCTCCTCATGATCTCCTCTCCAACTCAAAAGTTCGAACAACAACAGCTCACAGACCCACAAGAAAGAATAACATCTATCCCAATTGGTTAACAAATGAATACAATTCTCATTATCAGTAATTATAACCCAAACAAGCTGCAAGAGAAAGCACTCTCTCGCCAGTTACCATAAACTTAACAAAGAAGCCATTTTGATTAACATACGCAGTAACATAAGAAACCCCTTACATGTGCTATCGTAGGTATATGTGCTGTGTGATGGGTTTGACTGTACGTACTGTTCTGCATCTTGGCCCCAAAGGAATGATCGTTTGTTTAACTATATGCATGTGCTAGGTTGAATGAGAATTAAACTTGAACTTGAACTTGGCTTCCTAGGAATAGTTTAGGTGGATAGGCCAAGTCTTTCATGTGAAGTGCGTTTGATGTCTGGGCCTGTATTCAATAGAATTCAGAAGAATGAGGGGTGACCTCATTGAAACCTATCGAATGGTGAAAGGCCTTGAAAGAGTGGATATGGAGAGGATGTTTCATATGGTGGGAGAGTCTAAGACCAGAGGACACAGCCTCAGAATAGAGGGACATCCTTTTAAAATGGAGGAGGAATTTCTTGAGCCAGAAAGTGGTGAATCTGTGGAATTCTTTATCACCGGCAGCTCTGGAGGTCAAGTCTTTATGTATATTTAAGACAGAGATTGATAGATTTTTGATTAGTCAGGGCATGAAGGGATATGGGATAAAGGCAGGAGATAGGGGCTGAGAGGAAAATTGGATCAGCCATGATAGAATAGGGGAGTGGACTTGATGGGCTAACTGGCCTAATTCTGCTCCAATGTCTTATGGTCTTATATCAAAATGGAATGTAGAAATAAAGTGAAAGGTGACTGGAGCAATGGTCCTCCATACAGAGTGAACAAAATGTTTTGCAACATAGTCACTGAAAATCTTTTAGCATCTGGTAGCATCCATGAGCTATCTCAAATCAAGATCTCTTATCCATCACTCATGTTTCAATTGATATATGTTGGAATTAGGTTAAATAGCATCTTGATTTTAAAAATTTGTTTTTAAAATCAGTTCTTCTCTTCAGTTGACTTCCAGATTTAGCCATCAGAGGTGTGTAACTTTGGCTTAGATGGCCAAAGCTCTGGAATTACATTTCTGAACCTCTGCCCTGTTTCTTGCTATGTAGACACTGGATTTTGCCGCAATGTTGAAGGTTGAAAGAGCAACACTTCACACTCTATAAACATGAGGCTGTCTGCAGGTCAGATGAATAAACAGTCCATGTTTAAGCCCAAGACCCTTCTCTCCTGAAGAAGGATCTCCACTTAAATATCAACTATTTATTCATTTCCGTAGATGTTTCTCAACCTGCTGAGTTCCTCCAGCATTTTGTGTGTGTTACCTTATATTCCAAATGGATAGTCTCTAACCTGATGGCATGAAAATTAATTTCTCTAACTTCCGGTTATTTCCTCACTCCCATCCCTTTGCATTTTTTGCATTACCCATTCCCCACCTAATTACTCTGGTTTTATCCCCCTTCCTTTCCAATTCCTGATTAAAGGTTTTGGCTGGAAATGTTAACTGTTTATTCCTCTGCCTAGATGCTGCCTGAGCTGCTGAGTTCTTCCAGCATTTTGTGTGTGTTGCCCTGAATTTCCAGCATCTGCAGAATCACCTGTGTTTATGACTTTCTGCTTTCTCCAACCTTTATGCCATCTGTCCTAACAGAAGACCTGGTATCAAATTTTATTTGCTATTGGCCCTGCAAGTGCTCTTAGGACATAATACATTTTTAAAAGACTGGATATAACTAACCTGTTCTATTTATGATGATCATATTTTTCCCTTCAAAGAAAACAACTTTAATTTTCTTCAGCTTCATCATGCTTATTAGCCGGCCAGTGGTGTAATGGCATGGACACCGGACTTCGCGGCGAGCGGTCCCGAGTTTGAGTCTGGCTGGCAGCTTGCATACTGTCCATCTGTGCTCGGTTATGCATCGAGCTAGCAACCCGGCTGTGTAAAATAAAAACAAATGCTGAAGAACTGGCAAGACTGCTGCCCGATGTGTCATAAGAAACAACAGCCATGCTTATCTCATGAAAATATTGGAGATACCCTGAGGTGATGAGGAAAATAAGGAGCAGTATATATAAGTAGCAAAAATTTAAAAAAATAAAGATTCTTTATTAAATTAATTGCTTTGGGAATTTATGATTGCTAGCTTAATATAGAGGCAATTTGCTGCTAAGGAGATAAAATGGTGAACACTCTGGAGCATTCCATTTTCAAAGCAGTATTTGTTGTTTTCTTCAGCCATTGCTGCTGTTTCAAGTAAAATCCAAAAGTTTCACCACAAAGTGTTTTTCTAGATTCTCAGAAATACTTGTGACAGATCATTACAATTGGCCACTTAATCCCTCCCTTGAGGCAGTACAGTATCCCCACTGATGGCTTTTAAATGAATTCATTGCAATGTAAAGTGGAATTCATGCATTATAAAACACTGACCAACCTAGAGCAGCTTGCTAAATTTTCTGCTCATAATTATATTTGCCTCATTTTAATAAGGTGTCAGTAACATGTAAATTGAAACTAATTTAGTTCTGTATACATAAAATTGTGTTGATATGAAGTAATAATATGTCAGTAATGTGAAGAAATTAAAGATTACAGTACATCTACCAATTGTCCTTTTTAATTCACATGGTCAATTCACCTGGTTAACTCAGGGCATCACAATGTGAGTTTCAATAATGAAGCTAACTATCACAGAAAAAGATAAAGAATACACAAAGAAATGGCTGTTTTGAAGTTAAAAGGGTGCCTGAGAGTTGGAGAAATCCTATTTTATTGACATATTTGATCATTCCTGGAGGCTAAATCAGCATGTATAATGAAGTTCAGTAACTTTAAATTTCTGGCTGGCTGGTTGAGGAGTCTGAATCCTTTGAAGGGTCACTTTGAAGAATTTACAAACACTCCCAACTATGGCTTTACATTGGTAACATAGATTATTAGATTAGTTACTAGACTAACTATGGAGTTTGAATCAGAGATGAAAGTTCAATCCCACCAGAGCCTCTTGGGGTGCTTAAATTATAACTACATATGTATAAATATAGAAACTATTAAAATCCCATCTGATTCACTAACTTACTGTTGAAAAAGAAATCCACTGTCCTTTACAGCTTCATTCCCACAGTGTTGTGATCAACCCTTTTTAAAACCTTCCTCAGCTGAAAGAAGTGCATTTAGAAAAATGATAAGGATAAAACCAGATGGACTGTTCAGTATAAACACGGCTACATGACAGGATAAATGGTATGCAAAATATACAAGCAGGGATATAGGATTCCCCAATGATTTGCTGAAGTTATCACATTAAGGATTCCCTGCAAACGTTCACAAGTTTAAAATCCTTCCAATGCTCTTGGATGAATCAAAGGCAGACCCAGGCCAGACATCACTGCAAATTCCACCTCATTAACATTTGGCAATGTCTTCAATTGGTGAACTGTTCTACAGTCTAGTCAAGCAGTAATCTCCCAGCGTTATACTTTCAGAATCTTGCCTTCCAATTGATGTCCAGACTTCTTTTATCACGATCCCTGAGGCTCCAGTGACACACAAGGGTATAGACTTGGCAGTCCTCAAAAATGGTCAGGAATTTGCTGAAATCAACTTGAGTATGAGTGCCTATAGCTCTGGAAAATAGTAAAACATTAGATTCCTATTGTTAGATTCTGTATTGTGCAATGAGTTGTCAGTAATTTTCATGTTTACATTGGTGGTGTGTTAGGATATTGGCAGGACTTGGGATCCTAGAGCTCTAACACCACAGAAGGAGGCCATTTGCCAGAAAGTCTCTGCACTAGACCCCTAAAAAGCAATTTATTTAGTCTCACCGTTTGGTCTTTCCTGAGGACTCTGCAAATTATTTTCCCTCAAGTGCAAATCCAGTTCATCTTTTGTAGCTTTGACTGACCCTGCTTTCATCACTTTTGCAGACAAACATTACAGGTTCCAGATCAAAACTATTTTTCCTCACACCTTCATTCTATCTTTGAGTATTCTCTCTAAATCTGTCCTTTGTCTCACAGGTCATTTGCTTACAGGAATGGCTTCTCTGTATTTCTTTTGTCTAAACTTGTCATGATCTCAAGTCAGCTAATTAATTCATCAGCTCCATTTCAAATATTGCAGTCATCCTCAAGTCAATTTCAGCAAATTTCTGACCATTTTTGACCATTCTACATCCATCAGAAAGTTTAGATGTTATAATTTTGTGGATACTTCATGCAGAGGCTATTTGCCGGAATGCTACCTGGATTAGAGAGCATGTTGTATGAGCAAGAGTTTTTCACTTTAAAATGAAGAAAGATGATGAGAAATGACTTGATAGAGATGTACAAGAAGGTAAGAGGCATCAATTGAGTGGATAGCCAAAGAATTTTTCCCAGGGTGGAAAAGGTTAATACAGGGGTGGGGGGGGGCATAATTTTAAGGTGTTTGGAGGAAAGTATAGGGATATGTCAGAGGTAGTATTGGTTGCATAGCAGTAGATATGTTAGAAACATATAAAAAAACTCTTAAATGATAGAAAAACTCATGGAAAATAGAAAAATGCTGGGCTGTGTGGGAGACAGAATAAGACTGATTTTAGGGTAGGTTAGAAGCTGGGCTCAACATGATCTACTGAGCTGTGATGTTCCATGTTCTATAAGTATTATAAGTGAGTAAGTTCTGATGAAAGTCGTCATATCTGAAATATTAGTTAGTTGTCCTTACACAGATGATACTAGATCTGCTAAATATTTCCACCATTTTTTGCTTTTCCCCAACAGTAATTCAAGTGTTGCTTTAATTTACATTTCCTGGCATAATATTGAGACCATGACATTATCCCCAGAGACAAGAATGCCTGCATTAAGCAAAAGCTGATATTTGTGAATTGTAGGTACAGAAATACCTAGTGTATTAGTATGGACTCCAGAAGCAAAGGTGAGTTCAAAACTGAAAGAGATTACTTTAAGCCTGGATCAGAAAACATTCCTTCACATGAAGAATGATTGAACTGCAGAATAATGTCCAGTTTTTCACCTGTTTGAAAAACTTACCTATTAAATCCCCCTTATACCTACTTCCAAGCACTTTAAAACTATGCCCCCTCATGTTAGCCACTTCAGCCCTGGGGAAAAGCCTCTGGCTATCTATACAATCAATGTCCCTCATCATCTTATACACCTCTTTCAGGTCACCTCTCATCCTCTGTTGCTCCAAGGAGAAAAAAACCACTTTCACTCAACCTATTCTCATAAGGCATCCTCTCCAATCAAGCAACATGCTTGTAAATCTCCTCTGCACTCTCCCTATAGTATCCACATCCTTCCTGTGATGAGATGACCAGAAATGAACACAGTACTCCAAGTGTGGCCTAAGTAATGTCTTATATAGCTGTAACATTACCTCATGCTCTTGAACTCAATCCCATGGTTGATGAAAACCAACACAGCATACGCCTTCTTAAGAACAGTCAACCTGCTCAGCAGCTTTGAGTGTCCTATGAACACAGACCCCAAGATCTCGCTGAACCTCCACATAAAAGGAACTGCAGGGATCTACAAGGTGTGGAATATTTGATTTCTCTGTTTGAATGAACTACAATACATAGAAGGACTTTTTTTAACCTATAAATATGTTTTGGCAGTAATGTATATATTTATCTCTAAAGGAGATGCATTATTTTCTTCTATAGTTTAATGAAAATATATTAATAGTTTTTAAAATTGCTGAAGTTAATTAAATGAATTACAGTGTAGTTAATGTTCAAATACAGACTGCATCTAAAATTAGCTCAGTGGTCAAGGGGTTGCTTTGCTGTAAGCAATAGAAAACATATTTGCATTCACATATTCCCCACATGATAGATTACCAACATTCACAATGTTGTTGTGGAGAAATGGCATTAGATCAAGTTCAACAATTACTTGCCCACAAAATAGCAAAGGCAAGTTTTGCTTTTACTGTCCACTTCTGCCCAATAAGTTTATTTCATTTTCAGCAGTATGTCTTTGCAGGTAGAAATTCAATGGATTTGTTGCTCCTTCATTAGAGTTCATATGCCTAGAAGTTTATTTATATTCTTAATATAGTGAATTAGTACATTAAGCAGAGATGATACTTAAATCCACAGAAAAGAAGAATTAAATAATTGGTAGTGCAGATTACTTCACAATATAAATTAGAGTTCTCACTGTGCTCCAGTAACCAAGGCAACTATGCTTCAGAAATATCCATGGCTTAATTGGTGGTTTACTCAAGTGTTACCAGAAGCTTTCTAGGTGGTTCAGGCAACAGCAGGCTTAACTCATAAATGTCAATTTTAAACCTTGAACTTTCCTTGGTTTCAAACTTCAAGATTGGCATTTATTGGTGCAAAGATGAGAAGAGTTGTTAAATAAAATTTAACAACTCTTTGCTTCTTACATAAAAACAAAACTATCAGGAAGAGGCCTTTAAGCACTTTTTTCTTTGTTCTTTTTTTCAGTCCTATTGGCAAACAGGTATTTATTACCTATTTCTATTTGTCTGAAGGAGGTGATGGTGAGATGCCTCCCTGAACTGTTGTAATGCTTCTGCTGAAGGCATAATGCAAGAGCAGAGAGAGCTTCACATTGTAGATTCAGCACTGATGAAACAATAGCAAATTAATTTCAATGGAGAGCAACTTAGGTGGTGTTCCAGTGCACCTGTTGGCCAACCCTTTGGTTGTTAAAGTTATGTATTTTAGACATGCCCTCAGGGTAGCCTAGGTGGGTACTTATAGGATAGTTTACAGAAGCAGTGGGGTAGTGGAAATGCATGATCAGGGTGGTGGTTAGCATACCAACCAGTTTGATGGATTTGGCCTAGATTCTGTTGAATTTTTTTTAGTTGTGCTTGAGATGCAGACATTCAAGTAAGTGGTAAGTTCTTGATAATTTTGCCTTTTGACTTGTGGGTGCTGGAAAATGCTTTGGTAGTCATTAATCTTTCCAATTGCCACAGGATACTAGTCTCCAGTCTGCTCTTGTAGCCACAGAATTTACGTGGCTGGGCCTTTTGCATTTCTACTCAAAAATGAAGCAAGGGTTTTGCCAGTGGGGTCTCAATGATGGTCACTGAATAGCAAGGTTAGATTGTTACACTCACATTGCATATTGTCAATGTGTGGTAACACTGAGGCACAAATGGTACTTTACAGTCATCAGCCGTGCATGAATGTTGTTTAGATTACACTACCTACAGGCATATGCTGCTCCAAGTTCCGAATGCAACGGAACATTTGCCATCATCAGCAAACAACTTAGCTTCCAGCCATACTGCTTGATGCTCATCCTCAGCTCCATCCTCCTGCCTAATATCCAGATCCTTTCATTTCCCTTAGGTTCCCTGAATTCTGACATGAATTTGCTAAATGACTGAACATCCACAGCTCTCTGAAGCAGCAGATCCCAAAGCTCCACAATTTGTTATGCATAAAGACTTTTCTTCTAGCTTATTCTAAAGCTCTGTCCCTAGAGGCCAGACTTTCCAATCAAATCTGTCCCTTTATTCCAGAAAGTCACTGCAATCCCTCTGAGACAGCAGCATTGAAAGTGCCTAATGGAAGGAATAGAACAAATAACCTAGTCTACTTTAAATGTGCACCCCTGATCTTCAGTGATCATGTGAAAATAAAAGTGACTGTGGTAAAAGGTTAGTGCAAAGGAAGTCAGTGCAAAGTTGCCACGAGTGGCTGTGGAGGCCAAGTCATTGGGTGCATTTTAGGCAGAGATAGATAGGTTCTTGATTAGCCAGGGCATCAAAGGGTATGGGGTGAAGGCAGGGTAGTGGGGGTGGCTGGAAGAATTGGATCAGCCCATGATTGAATGGTGGAGCAGACTCGATGGGCTGAATGGCCTACTTCTGCTCCTATATCTTATGGTCTTATAGGAAAGGGAATTGCAATTAAAATGTTTGGCCACTTGGAAGACCCGTTTATGATGGATGGAGCAGAGGCGCTTGACGAAACGATCCCCCAATTTCCAATTTGTCTCACCAATGTAGAGGAGGCTGCATCAAGAGCACTGGACACAATAGATGAAAAGAACTAATTAGTCATAGAGCTGGATGGAAGATGGAAACTGATAAGATATTGAGGAGGAGGTAACAATTTTCTATAGAGAAAATCAACAGCCAGATTTACAGGGGAAATGACACAACTAGGAAATTGGTAGGTTGCTTATTGCAGATGAATTAAGTAGAGGCCAGTTGTTGTAAGTGATATACTAGAATTTGTTATAGCCACCTTTTTAAAGGACATGTTATGTTGTTGTTACTTCAAATTCGTTTCTTACATCTTCTTATAACTACATGCAGTTGTGTCAAACTCACACTTATCTTAGAAGGACAATGTTGGAAACTGGCAAGTACTCAACTTTAAGGAAACTCTTAATTGCCAAAACATTGCACAGCTGCTCACATCTTGCACACTTCTCTACCCGCTTGATATGACATGATCATAAGACATAGGATCAGAAATAGGCCAATGGCCCATCCAGTCTGTTCCACCATTCTATCATGCCTTAGTTATTATCCCTCTCAAACCTATACTTCCACCATCTCCCCATAATCTTTAACACCCTTACTAATCAAGAATGTATCAAGCTTTGTTTTAAATATACTAAATGGCTTGGCCTCCACAGCCGTCAATGGCAATGGATTCCACAGGCTTACTACCATCTGCTAAAGAATTTTCCCTCATCTGTGTACTAAAGAGAGTTCCCTCTATTCAGAGCCTAATGCAGATTCGACGGCACTCAACAACAACAACCTCTTGAAGGGAATGCTAACATTGCATTTGCCATCCTCACCACAGACTCAACCTGCAAATTAATCTTCAGGGAATCCTGCACAATGTCCCCTTCTGCCTCAGTTTTTTGCATGTTCTTTCCATTTTGAAAATATTCAACCCTTTCATTGCTTCTACTCAAATGCAAGACCATACACTTCCTGACACTGTAATCCATCTGCCATTTATTTGCCCATTCTATGTCTAAGTCCTTCTGTAGCCTTTCAAAGCTTTCTCTAGAGAACTGCTGCTCACTGGATCTTTTTGGGGGGGTTGTTCTCGCACCATTTCCTGTTACTTCTAGAAAATTTTGTATGTAAAATTCCATGGAGATTTGCAATTTCTGAGATACTCAAACCTACTAACACTCATCTGCCATGAACAATCACTCCACGGTCAAATTTAGTTAGATCTCAATCTGATATCTGATCTGATCAACAACTGGACCTCCACCATGTCTGTATGCTTTTATGCATTGAGTCACTGCCACATAATTGGCTTATTCAATATTTGCATTAACGCACAGATGTACCTAATAAATACCTCATTTTTCCCAGGACGAAATATTTCACCCAGACTATTGGTTGCCATTCTCCTGCCTCCTACTTTCATTCCACTAACAAGGTTCTTGTGCTTAGTTAATCAGCTAGAGAAGGGTTTGGAATTGCTTGTTCCTTACAATTAGTATTAAAAATGCTCATTCTGCAGATTGGTCTCGACCAAGTGTCTTCTGTTATATATTTCACTTTATTAACCTCAGTATTTAATTATCTCTTAATTAGCATACCAATGGCCAGTTGTTCTGCGTCCTCTTGAGGCTCTACCTTTGGAGATGTCCTAAGATGGGCATATTTCTTATTTCACTACACCTGAATAAATATAACTTGTTACCTCCAAGACACTGGATCTTACAAATGGAAGCTAACTTCCCAGTTCATGATCATGGATAGTGAAGTTGTGAGTACGTTAAATTGGAGGTGTGTCAACTCTTATCTCTCAGTTTATCCTATGAGTCGTCCCCGAGATTCACTCCTTAATTGTTATTACTGGTAAACTTAATTATATTTTCTTAGCATTCTCAGAGAAATTCCAAAACTATTAACCATCTACTAAGCAAATACGAAGAAATCTGCAGATGCTGGAAATTCAAACAACACACACAAAATGCTGGTACAACACAGCAGGCCAGGCAGCATCTGTAGGGAGAAGCACTGTCGACGTTTCGGGCTGAGACCCTTCGTCAGGACTAACCAAAAGGAAAGATAGTAAGAGATTTGAAAGTAGTGGGGGGAGGGGGAAATGCGAAATGATAGGAGAAGACCGGAGGGGGTGGGATGAAGCTAAGAGCTGGAAAGGTGATTGGTGAAAGTGATACAGAGCTGGAGAAGGGAAAAGATCATGGGACGGGAGGCCTCAGGAGAAAGAAAGGAGTGTGGGGGTGAGCACCAGAGGGAGATGGAGAACAGGCAAACAACTGAATATGTCAGGGATGGGGTAAGAAGGGGAGGAGGGGCATTAACGGAAGTTAGAGAAGTCAATGTTCATGCCTTCAGTTTGGAGGCTACCCAGCCAGTATATAAGATGTTGTTCTTCCAACCTGAGTTTTGACAGTAGAGAAGGCCATGCATAGACATATCAGAATGAGAATGGGACGTGGAATAAAAATATGTGGCCACTGGGAGATCCTGCTTTCTCTGGAGGACCGAGCGTAGATGTTCAGCGAAGTGGTCTCCCCGTCTGCGTCGGGTCTCAGCAATATATAAAAGGCCACACCGGGAGCACCAGACGCAGTACACCACACCAGCTGACTCACAGGTGAAGTGTCGCCTCACCTGGAAGGACTGTCTACTATGTCTAACCATCTACGATGTAACAATCACCTAATGACTGTTAAGACTACTTGCTATTCAATCTTCCAGTCTTTGATAGCTGTTTTAATCCTCTGAGCAGCATAATTCCCAACAGTCCAAATCCCTCACTGTCTTCTCTGTAACTCACTCTCTCGCAGATACTCGTCAACACCCCCCCCCCCATAGATTCTCCTATCACCTACATATACTAGGGTAACCTATGGAAAGTGGGGGCAGGAGAGGAAAGGAAGGTAGGTGTCCAAACTCCGACACCCACTGGAAGACAGTACCAAAGCTGTTTCACTGGAGCTACTAGACAACAGCCACTATCTGCTTGTGTGTAAGTAGATAGGTTGGTGGGGAGGAGGGAAAGGGACTTGTTTTTCTGTTGACATTTTGTTACTGTGCTGCTGTTGCTTCTGTTGTTCTGCTGAATGTGGTAGGCATGCTACTTTGGCGCTGGAATGTGTGGCGACACTAGAGGGATGCTTTCAGCACATCCTCAGGTTGTGTTGTTTGTTAATGCAAACAATGCATTCCGCTGTATGTGAGATAAATGAATGAATGAATTGGAATCTGCTGTGCATTGCAACATTCAGATCTGGCAGTATGGCTACAACTCTTACCCTTCTGACTAATGTTGATGCCTAATGTTAAAATTTATGCTAAAATATCTTTGATGGTCTGGTAAGTGACTAAAGCATACAGTGTTATTTTTCATTGCAGGGATTTGACCACCAGGAAATTGATGATAACTTTGAAGACAGTCCCTAAGAAAAAAAAAGCAGGAATACACCATTGGTTCCTATCAGCAAAACTTGGGGTATAAGCTAACCCAAGTTACTAGAATATAAAAGCAAGGATGTAATGTTGAGGTTTTATAAAACACCTGTTTTGGGCCTCTTATCTAAGAAAGGATGTGCTAACATTGGAGGGGGTTCAAAGGAGGTTCATGAAAATGATTCTAGAATTGAAAGGCTTATCATATGAGGAGCATTTAATGGCTCTGGGCCTCTACTCACTGGAATTCAGAAGAATAAAACCTATTGAATATTGAAAGGCCTCGATAGAGTGGATGTGGTGAGGATGTTTCCTATGGTGGGGGAGTCCAAGACCAGAGGACACAGGCTCAAAATGGGGATATTCTTTTAGAATTGAGATGAAGAAGAATTTCTTTAATCAGAGAGTGGCAAATCTGTGAAATTTGTTGCCACAGGGGGCTGCAGAGGCCAAGTCTGGGTGTATTTAAGACGGAGGTTGATAGATCCTTGATTAGTCAGGGCATAAAGAGATATGGGGAGGAGGCAGGAGAGTGGGTCTGAAAGTTAAAATGGATCAGCCATGATGAAATGGTGGAGCAGACTCGATGGACCGAATGGCCTAATTCCATTCCTACATCTTATGATAACTGAAGTAAAACAGCTTGACTGATTTGATTGAATGTAACTTTTACTTCTTAGAAGGTTAGGAGTTCAAGCCTTCCAACAAAACTTCAGCACAAAACCTAGACATCCAAGTGCAGGGCAATGCAGCACTTTATTGAAAGTGTCAGTCTTTGAACAAGCCTGTAAACTATGACTCTCTACCAGTGATTGAGGTGACTCCCACACCACTATTTGAAGAGGAACAAACAATTTTCTCAGTGCCTACCAACATTCTAATATGCCAAGTTAAAAGGTGAAGCTTTGTACAGTATATAAGACTTTTATTTGCCTCTGGTAAGTCGTCAGGCACCATACAAATATAAGTCTCCCTTTTCAAATGCTAAGCACCGTGTGATACAGATCAGACACTGATGGTTACACTTAAAACTTTAGCAGTGTTTTGAACAGCAGTCCTTTTGGTATTCTTGCTACATTTTATACAAAATCTTTTTTTTTATTATTCATTGATTCACACTACTTTTAATGAAAGCATTAGTCACTGCCAGTTATAGTGAATGATCTGCGTCTGAATGCAGGACCATTTTGCTGACCAGAGTAAGATCATTTGAATTTTATTAAAACATACATGACAAATATATTCACTCTTTTTATTACAAAACCTTTTCTTTCTGAAACATTAGATTAGCATTTATTACTCAATGTTAACCAAAGAAGAGATATGAAGTACCTTCCAGGTTTTCTGGAGGTCATATCCAGCTTATTTACCTTTATCTTTACTTTGTAACATAAGACTGGGCAGTTAGAAAATATTACCTTCACAAAGATCACTCTCAAATTGTGCCCTCGCTGTTATCCATTTAGCATGTTGGTAATTTTGTATACTATAGTGTCTCTATTGACCTGCAAATAACTACAGAGTTTGGTATTTGCGGTCAGGGAATCCCATTGAAAATTTATATGTCTCTTTTATAATATTTTGTTCACGATATTAGATGAAATTTAATGCATTTGAAAGCAACTAATAAGGACAAATGGAATGCATCTTTGGATTTCATGAATAAGTATACAGGGCAAGAGATACCTGACTGAAAGTTGTCGTTAGCAGTAAACCTAAGTTTTAAATTAGTACAAAGTAAAGCTTTGTACATCAAAGCAGGGCACACTGAAAATGCTCAGCAGGTCAGACATCATCTGTGAAGTGTGAAATACTGTTAAGGTTTCGGGTTAATGACCTTTGCTTTTGAAATAGCATTTCTTCTTCTGCTGTAGAGTGTTGAGGGTGGAAGGCATGAATGACATCTCCTGCAATTTATTGGACTACAGGTTCTTCTGTAGTCATAGCAACTAGTCAAGTGTATTCCTCATCAAAATACACAATGCTTTGAGGGTAATTTTATTGAGACCAACCTGTCTCTCACTCTGCCTGGCTATGGTTGGAAAACAGACAAAAATTATAATTAGGTCATGCCATTCAAATCAGCTGAAATTGCACATCCTAACCTCAGAACAATTCCTCATATTCCCTGCCTACATCCAAGCTAATATCCAGCCCAAGGTAATGGAACTTCGATTGCTACTTAACATGAAATGCTGGGCAACAAATCCCCATCATTTACCACAAAGATTTAAAATTATTTGTCTACATTTTGCCTGTTTCCTCATTCAATAATCCCCAGCTGAAACTAGATGAAGTTTGAATTGTGACAGCAGTCTTCTGATGTGGATACATACTACTCTGACAATGTCCTCCCATTGTTAGACCTGCAACTAATCACCACACAATACATATTTGAAACCAATGCAAATTAAATTGGGATTTCTGTGTCCAGAAAATAATTATTGTTTGAAATCAGCAAGGAACAATAGACAGATAGGATTATGCATTTTCACATAGCCACCAAACTCAAAATGTGATCCTTTATATCTCAATGGAGTTCAATCGTAAAACTCCCATGCTCAGAGCATCCTCAAGCTAGAATCAAAAAATAGGAAGATCTATCTCCAAACAGTCATTTATTGGATGCCTCAATAGATAATCTTCCTTTAGTTAGTTAATTTATCTGCAAGGTGTGCTGAGTGTCAGGAGAGAACCTGGCTCACTGGGGCCATGAACAAAAGTAGTAACATCTGCGCCATCATGCTATTCTAAGAAGAGGTAGAACTTGTTCTCCTCCAGCCAAGTAAGCATCGTGGCTAAGAAGATTCACTCTCCTGTGTGCACACCCTTCCTTCAATTCCTTTAAGTTTCTACATTAATGGAAACAATGAAGCAGATAACATCCTGGTTACATCACACAGAAAAGGGTCAAGTTCAATTTCTAGGAGGTTGTGTGAAGACAGTAAGTCCCACTAGAAATATTTCTGGCACTTACCCACTAAACCTTTGCATGTATCCTAATTTCCCATGCAGTAACAACTATGGCACCCTGAGAGATGAGAAGCTATGGATCTGAAAGTCTTTGTTCATCACAACAAACAGACATCTTGGAGATCCTCTCAATAGAGTCCCACTAACTCAAAAGTGCATCACATTTCTATATCTTTAATATCAATGGTAACAGTAGGCAAGTAAATACTGTTTCAATAGTTTCAATGACATATTTTACTTCAATACTTTGGATTGACAATGCTTCCTTTGAATTGTATAGCTGCAGTGGGCAACTCCTCTGAGTGTTCAAATACCTTTTCTGGGACAAACTATTCCACACAGCTGGTCTAAAAGCTCTGGCACAGAGATCTCAGACACCCAAAATTAGTGTTGTTAGGGTCAAATCTGAGTACACAAATCTCACAAATATTAATAGATCAGCTATTTGATGTGCTAAGTGATATCATTAGTCTAGTCTCCAAGCTTCCTTGACCTTGTTTACAATGGTGCAAATTACTTAAACCCATAGTTGCCTGGTTTGATGCAGGCCAATTAATATAACCCCATTGTTCTAACATTGATGATGTGTATGCAGAGGCGCGTGGTCATCATTTGACAGACCGTATCTCCTAGTCTGTGGGAGAGCCTGTGACAGTACTGGTTATTTGCAAAGATGTGCTTTTATGTTCAATTTACTGCTTGCAATTCACATTAAGAACTGAGGATTGGTTCTTGCTTGAATGAATATCTTCTACATTCATATACATAACTCCAGAATACTCCCATACCCTCCTCTTGATTCTGCCTAGAAACCTATCCCAGTAAGACCAGCAATAAGGAGGATCTAATTAAATAATTTAGGAAAAATGCTCTTCATTCCAGATCCCCTCCCCTATTACTAGCCCACAATGTCCCTATGTGTATTTACTTATGCACTATCATCCCTATCTGGCCTTCTGGAAGAGTCTTGCAGAGGTGGCAATAATATATTTCATAAATGTGATCACATCCTCTTTTTGGACACATCCGTATTCTCAGTTTCAACCAATCCTTAAAATGCAGTTTTGACATTTGTGCGCTTGCTGCCTCCTTCCCTGTCAGCCCATTGCCCTTTAATCACATCCTTATCTTCGCCTCATCAATCTCCAATAGCTAAATCTATCAGCAGTGGCTATCAGTAGTTACTCTGTGGGTAGGGGTCATCAGCAAGGTTAACTCTGTTTCAGTTTCACAGGCAACAGTTCACATTCCATGGCATGACAGGATTATCAGAATCTCAGTCCATTTGATCAATCTGCAGGTGACCCGGGGGGTGGTCTCTATTCGAATAGCTGCAAGGACCTTACCCCGGTGGTACATCCTCCCAGACTGTCCTATTGATCGCTGGCCCGGCTCATTTGTGTTCACTGCACATTCAAGCCCAGGTGGCTGCTTTCAGATATTGTGTGTAATTTCTTTTCTTTCTCAGTCCGACTTTCCATCAAGGCTGTTGAACTTGGTGCCACTCCATAACTTGGATCCCTTCCCATCTAATTTCCTCTCATCTTTTTATTCAGATCGATATAACTAATCTCCCACCTCCCAGAACCAGACTTCACTACAAAGTACTGTTACCACGTCTTTTGCATGTGTGTTCCCATTCCTTTTCATTCACAGGTCTTTTTCAATCAGGAGTTTGATGGTCATTATTTAATTTCCCATAATGAAATTCTTTGTGGGCTGACTCATTTGGTCAGCCTTCTCTGGTTCTCTATGGTCAGCAAGAGTGAACTCGCATTTGCATTCTAGGAGACAGAAGTGACCTGAATCCTGGCTACTCATTCACATTTTATGAGACACATGCTGTAACTATGTCTCAACATTCCAAAAGAGCTAAAACTCAATCAGTGCTTTGACAATACCATATATATATATATTAACCTTATAGAACATTCTAAACATTCTTGTTAAGAAAGGCAATGTTTCAGATCACTCCCATGAGTTCCAATCTCCCTCCAACACATAAATTTCAAGTTCCCAGTTTGAATATACACAAATTACCAATTTTCCAAAATGCCAATTTCTTGTAAAATGTAAAATGCCATTGTGATATCTGAATAGACACCCTCACATTTCCATCACCTCAATCAGGATTCCACACGGCCAGTGTAGAACCAGGATCCCTTCTCTTTCCAATATAAATTTCAAAGCAAGTAAGTAAGTATACACAAATTTAAAAACAGATAAGACAAAACACAAATCTGTGCTTGAACTTCTTCTGAAGCTTTGCAAATAACTGAAAAATGTGGAACAACCATTTAATACACAGTATACAATATTCCAAAGAACAAAGGAAGAAAAGATGGATAGGTGGGCCCCCTTACATACACATTCACATGACTTTTAAAGAGACTGCCTCTTAAAGTAAGACATCTTGCAAATTAATTTCACATCAAGTGACATGATCTTCCTCTGGAATAATTCAAGCACCTTTCTTATACAGATAACAAACACATGACAGACTTTGCTCTCTCTCTCTCTCTCTCTCTCTCTCTCTCTCTCTCTCTCTCTCTCTTTCTCTTTCTCTCTGTCTCTGTCTCTCACATCCCCCTTCTAATGTTTTTGAACTCAAACCATTCATATTTTAGTAACTTTCTCTCAGAAGGTTAAATATTCAGCAAAGCATCTTAAAATACACCTTCTAGAATATTAGACCTTAAGGCTTTGAAACAACAAATGTAGGGAATTGTGCATTCATAGCAACAAAATGCTACAATCCATTTTGAGCTGTGAAAAACTCAAGAAGTCTAACATGTCTATCTGGATAATATATTTCAAATCTCACTTAAGTCCACATACACTAGTATCACAAGTATTCTTATATTCATGGTAACACAATTGGGATTTCCAGGAATACTTATTATATTTTCAGTTGAACAATTCTACAACATATTTTCAATTTATACTGTCATCCCATCCCAGTTAGATTGATCTTTAAATTCCCTTAATAATGTTGAGCCGTAGCAGTTAACTTTGCACATTGCATTTCCATTCAATTCTCTCATCCTCTGATAATTCCTGTAAAATTAGACAAGTTCAACCTGATGATACATAGTTCTTTCAAACTGGAATTCTCACAGGATCATTGTCAGCAAGTTTGCCTTTACATTTAATCTCCCCCAATCTTAAAGCAGCATTCTGTTTCCCATGACTGCATCATCTAACACTTCACTCAAAATTAACACTTTTGTGTTTGGACAATCCAAACCCGACTCATTACCCTCAATGCATTCTTTATAATCATTGTTATCTTATAAAATATTCTAACATTATTAAATGCTCTTAATTCATATCCTCTTTGTAAAAGCTATTGTTTATTACGTTAGGCTAGTAACCAGTTGGTTAGTTTGTTCGTTATGTGCCATGTCAAATAACATTGGTGATCATGGTCTTTCCATGACAATGATTGTTCTTGGCACATTTTTCTACAGAAGTGTTTTACCATTGCCACATTCTGGGCAGTGTCTTTACAAGATGGGTGACCCAACCATTATCAATGCTCTTCTGAGATTGTCTGCTGGCGGTAATAGTCACATAACCAGGACTTGGATATGCACTAGCTGCTCATAGACCATCCACCACCTCTTCCCATGCCTTCAAGTGACCCTGCTCTGGAGGGTAACTGATGCCGCACATTGCCCATTGCCCATGACCTGCAGACTCGGGGAGGGAAGGAGCACCTTACACCTTCTTTGGTAGAGACGTATCTCCACCCTTCCAGCCCAAGTAACCAGAACTGTTACTAGAAGTGAGGCTTTGAAAAATAACCAAACCAGGTTAAAATCCAATTGTTTCCATTTACTGTAAGATTCGGCCTAATAATAGTTTGTATCAATTTTCCACACTAACGTACAAAATCATTCCAATAAACATTGAACCATGTTTTGGATTAATTTTTAAAAACTGCAAGTTTTTACAAATTTTGGGACTTATGCCAACCTGATTCCCTGTTACTGTACATTAATATATTACGGAGAAAGTAATTCATCGGGGCATTATGTGAGCTTTGTATTAATTATTTAAACACCAAAGGATAAAAGAATCAATTCTTTACTGAATCTAAGCTACATAGCCTACGGGTTATCTTTTGCTGGTTCTCAGAAAAACTTCAGAAAATAGTTTTCACATTGCTTCCAATTAGTGGTTCAATGGTTCACATTAATATCGGAGAACGTATGCAGTATACAGCCTGAAATTGTTACTCTTCACAGACATCCACGCAACAGAAAAATACCCAAAGAATGAATGACAGAAATGTCAGAAGCCCACAGCTCCCTCTCCCCACTTGTTCCAGCTAAAACACCTCCCCCCTCACCCCACCACATAAGCAATAACAAACACCAAAGAGACCATAATCTAGAATCCATCATAAAACTACAGTCCATCCCAACGCATCAATATCTCAGACAGGCTCTCTCTCACTAGCAAGAGGGAGAGGTAATACTTCTGTAACAAACCAAGAGTAGTAATTCACTGTTTCGATGCTACAATCTGCTACGTCACTTGCTCATTATCCCCCAACTTGAGGAACAACAGATTCTCACTCGCCATCAGAGGGAGAGAGAGAGAGATCTCCCGAATGCAGGGGTCTTCCGACGGCAGTGCACACCACCTGCTGTCTCAATATTTCAATCTCCCACAATGCTTCAGTCAGCAACATTGCTGAGGGACCGTGTCATACATGGGGCCACACCCCGAGGTGCATGTCTTCCAGGAGCCACACCCCAAGGTGCATGTCATTCAGGGGCTGCACCCCAAGGTGCATGTCATCCAGGGGCCGCACCCCGAGGTGCATGTCATTCAGGGGCTGCACCCGAGGTGTATGTCATCCAGGGGCTGCACCCCGAGGTGCATGTCATTCAGGGGCCACACCCCAAGGTGCATGTCATCCAGGGGCCACACCCCGAGGTGCATGTCATTCGGGGCCGCGCCCCGAGGTGCATGTCATTCAGGGCCGCGCCCCGAGGTGCATGTCATTCAGGGGCCGCACCCCGAGGTGCATGTCATTCGGGGCCACACCTCGAGGTGCATGTTATTCAGGGCCAGCCTGGAGATATCAAAATGTGAGTCTGAGAATGAAAACCACCACCCAGAGAGAACTCTAGTTTGAGCTGCAGCTGTAGATCGTGGACTCTGATAGGACCCCAGCTACCTTGAAAAGAAAAGAGAGAGATGAGAAAAGAAGAAGAAGCTGTTTTGCAGATGAGCTTGAAGGAGTAGCCTGAGTCTGCAAAAAACCCTGGCTATTTATTCAAGCTCCTCCCACTCGCACATTTTCCCACATAACCAGATGTATTAGAAGTGTAGAAAATACATAACTAATAGTCTAGGCTTCATTTACACTGTTGCAATGTAGAGCATCATATAACTATATAATTATATATTATATTACATAATTATATAATATTATATCTGAAGCTCACATCAAGATGTATCTATTCCCTTTTGCCTACGTGTACTTTTCAGTGGATATCAGAAGGACTGGCAATTTACATATGTAAACAACATGCTCATCCATTCCATTGTTGTGCTGTGATGAACCAACTTCTTCAAATACTGCAAAAGTTAGTGGCTGACCCAACCACAAAAAATGATAATCACATTCAGTCGTATAAAACCCAGGAAGGCCACCTTATATATTCTTCTGACTTCCAGAAAAGAAGTCCTGCTTCAGCAGATAGAACTCATAATTTTAGATTTAACTTTTTTTTTATGGCCCCACACTTAAACTGCTTCTCTGTGGTGCTCATTCTGCTTTCAAACAGTCAATCTTGCACTGGTAACTTGTATATGTGAGTGGTCACTAATATGCATATATAAATATATTCCACATTTAGCTGAATATCTGAGTGATCAAGGTAAAGTTGTGATTATGGAAGAAACACAGAGTTGCAGCCTTTAGTTTTAGCTCTGCTAATGTTTTTTTCCCACAAAATGGAAAGAGTAAAATATTTCCCCTTGGGAATTCACCTGTATCTTCTTAATTTCTTTCAAAGCTGGAAGCAGATGTATCAATGTATCAGGCATATGCTCAGTCATACCAAAAAAGTACATTCCAACAATGAAATTGCAAAAGTCAAACTTACTTTTTGGACATTTTTAATCGTTGTTTCAAGTAGTATGTAACTTCTTGCATTAATCCTAGACCTTCAATATTTACCTTATACAATCAGGATTTTATTGATATTTCTCCCAAGGTTTTAGTTAAAGAAACAAGCTGTCAGCTTCTGAAATATACATATGTATAGCACCGACTGCATTTATTAATGAATACTGCTGGGGCTCTAAATGCATGTCAGTAGCAGATGGGTTGTCTTTTTAAAAGGAAGTCTTGTAAAAGACATTAGTGGAATCATGATATTCTGCTTATAAAAGATTTGAGAGATGCTAGTTGATGGGAAGCTCAATGTGCTTCACCTTGGAATCAATTTCTACTCTGCCCTTGAAAAGTCATTACAAGAAAATTATGTCCTACTTAAGCAGACTATTGAGTAACTCTGCTTTCCGAAACTCATTTGTCCTGTCTTGAAGTATATTTTTGGAAAGATGTTACTAATCAGACTGGAAGGCTCTCCAGTCAGTCTCCCTAAAATGTGACAAATTGTCATCTTGTGCCAGAACTGCAGGATAGGCAATCAGCAAAGTGAGTACTCATGTTGACTCAGCTGTAGTTTCTATCATTCAGTCCTTGCAAATATTATATTTTGTTCCTATTGTTAACTAGCGACCATTGGAGCAAGGATGAAGATAAATCCTTTGAAATAAAAATGAAAAATATGACGTCTTTTGAAAATTGCCTAGTTGCTAATCAGTGCAAGCAAAGCTCTTAAAACATTGTGATAAAAGGTAAACAGCTTAATTATCGGCCTGCATGAATTCTACTCAAAAGCATCAAATGTCTGATTGTGCTCCCTTTCATAGTTCTTCCCCTTTGGTTGACTTTCCATTTCAAATCACATCCTTCCATGTAGGAGACAAAATAAACAGCAATGACAAGTCAATACCGTACTATTAGTTCAGAGCAGAGTTAAGATGATGGAGATATTTCATGAGAACAAAGAAGGTTAAGAGAGTATCTAAATAAGGATCAAAAGGATATGAAGAGTTAACTGAGTAAGACTATTTGGATAGGGTTGGTGATGAGGAGTAACCAATTTCAAATGGTTTCTACAGGAGAGAAATTGAAAGTTGTTTGGAGTTGTGGGTGGTTGATGAATCAAATGCTTTCTGTCTGGGGCTGGTTCACACACATAATGTCCTTTAAGGAAAAACTAGAAAAAATATTTGAAAGCAGAAAGAAAAAGGGTTACTGTCAAAGCAGAATTTGTTTGTATTTCTGTGAAAAATAGTCAGTATTATTGAGATTTACAATGTAGTCATTCAGTATTGTTAACCTGATTGATTTCTCAATTATTTTTCAGAATCATGGCTAAATCAGGTATATCACTGCCTAGAATCCATACATACCTAAGCAGTGTACTTTGGGGACAGATGCTAGGATCTGGAACAAAATACTTCTGCAAATTCCTGTCTCACCCATCCTCCTCACCTCATTATTTTTGTTACCTCCCCTTTGCACTCTCACTCAGTTGTAATGAATGGTCTTGACTTGAAAGGTTGATCATAACTTTTGTTTCACATTGCCCATGGAGTTCTTCTGGCAGGTTGTTATTATTTCACACTAAATATATACTATAGTGTTTTGCGCAAATCATATTCTGTGAAGTTAATGGAATGAGTTTCAAAGTCTTCTTCCTTGATCCTGTTACTGGATTGAGGATGATTTGCATCTATTCCAGTTTTGTGGGTTCCAGGATGACTGAAAAGGCCAGTGGCAACTGCAGACTCCTGGAGATGTTTGATGTTGTGTGACAAGTAAACAGTTTGTGACGTAGCCTCCTTCTGTGGATTGTACTGGGCTCCAGATACATGGTCTCCAGGTTTGATGGCTCAATGATGCAGCTAGCAGAGCTGCAACTCACAGCTCCAGTCAACCAAGTTCAATCCCAACCTCCGGTGATATTGGTGTGAAGTTTGTACATTTTGTCTGTGACCACACAGTTTCTTCTGGATGCTCTGACTTTCACATCACAAAGATGTTAAGGTTGACAGGCTAATTGGCCGCTGTTACTCGTGTGACTGATAAAATCTGGTTTGATGCCACTCCCTGTAGGGGGTTAATATGTTCTCCTGTGACCGTGCGAGTTTTCTATGGGTGCTCTGGTTTCCTCCCACATTCCAAAGATGGACAGTTAGTGTTATGGTCAGTGAGATGGAGGCATGCTATATTGGTGGCAGAAGTTTAGTGACACTTTCCCAGCACAATCCTTACTGATCTGATGACACAAATGATGTATTTTACTGTATGTTTCGAGGTCTTCATCCACATGTGAAAAAATAAATATAATCTAGAGATTAATGTCAAATTAGTTTAGGATTATTGGGAGCTTGATGGTCAGAGTGGCTATGGTAGGTGAATGCTCTTGTTTCCATGATGTATGACTATGCCCATCGCAAATGGTCCTTTTCAACTCTAGGTGGTCATGGGCCTGATTCCTCACCGTGGACCTAAATACATTTTTGAAACTTTTCCTCTGTCTGGCTGGAAATTTCTTCTGTTGACAAATCTGCAAAAAGAGTGTCCTTTTTAGGAGTCTGACACCAGGCATGTGAAAGAAGTGGTCTGAACGAGCGTAATTACAGCCTCAGTGTAGGTGGCGATGGATTTGAAAGGACATTGATGTTTTTAGCTTGCTTCAAGTGGTTTTGCAGGATTATGCAGATTCAGCAGATATAGTCCAGGTCTAACAAGCATATGGAAGGTATAGGTTACTGCTATCACGAATAGTATCAGGTTTGTATTAAATTGAGGCTTTGCTTTTTAGAAAAAGAAGGGCCTGTTTCAGTGCTGGAGTGCTCTTTCAATCTTTCCTTTAATTGTCCAAAATACACACAGTGGCACGGAAGTTAATGGTGAATTTCATCATCAGTGTCACATCTTCCACATTAGTGGCCTCTGAGATTTGGGAAATGATCAACTTTTTTCAGAATCTCACTATGAACCTTTACTGTTGGAGGGCAGTGTTGAGCACTAGACACAGATTTATAGAGGACCTTGCAAGAGTTGACTGTAGGACCCATTTTCATCCGCTTCAGTGAACAAATTGACGATGGCTTGAAGCTCGGCCTCTAAGTATGCACAAACATGATTACCATCTGTATACTGCAGCTCAGCTACTAAGGTTGAGTGACCTTGGTTCTGAAGTGTGATTGCTTTATGTGGAATAGCTTCCCATTAATTCTGAAGATTATCTTCACTCCCATGGGAAGCTCTTTAAGGTGAGGTGCAGCATTGCAGCAAGAAAGATTGGAAAAACAGTGTTTGGGCAATGATAGAGTTTTGTTTGACAAAGCATTGACTGAGCACTGTACTATATTTGAATTTCTAGATCCTGCTTCCTCTGTGAAGAATAATTTCATAAAATGTGTATGATTTTGGTCTTTTGTACACATTGTTCGATTCTACACAAATTTGATTTATACTTGGTGTTGGAATAGACTGATGTGGAACTCCAAAGTGATGCTCAGAATTTCAGCCAACATACCTCATTTAATTTTGAACCAATAACATGCTGTACAGACAAAAGTAAAAAAGAATAGCTGGTTCACTCAACAAACGAGAGAAAATCTGCAGATCACACAAAATGCTGGTGGAACGCAGCAGGTCAGGCAGCATCTATAGGGAGAAGCGTTGTTGACGTTTCTCCCTATAGATGCTGCCTGACCTGCTGCATTCCACCAGCATTTTGTGTGTGTTGCTTGAATTTCCAGCATCTGCAGATTTCCTCATGTTTGCCTTTTAAAATCTGCAGATGCTGGTTCACTCAAGATTATTTCTTACAATATTTTTCTTTATCAATAAATGTTTACCAAATACTAATGACCATATGACTATTCCAGGATAGTCATCACTGTTAAACAACAGAACATTTTCCTCCTCAGATTTAACAAAGGATAACACATATCTGTTTATGACAGACAGTTACATTGATTGTGAAGTGTCACCTGATCTTGTAAAATTTAACAATTATTATTTAGAGTCCTGGTTTGATTATGAATCTCAGGTACAAGGTATGAAGAAGACGTCAAAACTATTTAGCACAAGTGTTACATTTTGCATCAAGCTACATTCTTTACAGTGTGTGATAGTGGTAAGGAAGGTAAATGCAATGTGAGCACTCATTTCGAGAGGACTAGAATATTAAAAAAAGATTTATTGCAGAAGGCATTGGTCAGACTGCACTTGGACTATTGTGAGTAGTTTTGGGTCTCTTATATAAGAGAGGGCATGCTGGCATTGGAGAGGGTCCAGATGAGGTTCACAAGAATGATCCAGGCAAAGAAAGGGTTAACATATGATGTGCATTGGATGGCTCAGGGCCTGTACCCCCTGGAATTTAGCAAAATGATTGAAATTTATCAAATATTGAAAAACCTAGATGGAGTGGACCTGGAGAGGATGTTTCCTTAAGGTGAGGAACTCTAGGGACACAGGGCACAGCCCCAGAATAGAAGGACTTCGCTTTAGAACAGTAATGAGGAGGAGTTTCTTTAGTCAGAGAGTAGTGAATCTGTGGAATTTATTATCTCAAATGGCTGTGGAGGCCAAGTCCTTGGGTATATTTAAAGCAGAGGTTGATATGCTCTTGATTAGTAAGGGTGTCAAGGGTTATGGGGAGAAGGCAGGAGAATGGGTTATGAAGGATAATAAATCAAGACTCACTGGGCTGAAGAGCCTCATTCTGCTCCTATGCCTGAATTTTCTTATGGCATAAATGATGTAAATGCTTGGCAATGGGTGTGACACATAAACAAAATAAACTTTAGCAAATCTTTAAGTGCCAACTATAGATGAAGCTTATAGTAGTTAGGAGTTTAATGTAAAATGGAGTAAAGCATAGTCCAAACTCAGGCTGGTCAAGAGTCACACGTTAACATAATCATGAGAGTTGCAAGCTGCGAGAAACTCGAGAACGGTACTTTTTTCTCGGCCAGAGGAAAGGAAAAACTACTGCTACAGCAAAGTGAATTGCGGTCAGTGTTTGGCTAGGGATGACACCAAGGGTTTTGATGACAATTGTGCATTAATGCGGAAAGTGATTTCATGACGAAACCAAGTTATGAAAGGTGAGAAGAGGCACCTGCATTCAACCGCATACTGTTCAATATATCAAACTTCCACACACCCTCCACCTAATCGATGGCATCTTTCCTTGCTCTTTCCATTAAAAGCACATTATTCCTTTTACTGTGCACTCCCTTGCTTTTCCTCCTAATCATGTGATTTCGTAACCCACCTTTTTGCTTCCAAATTGACTGCACTGCCTGGATGAATGTAGTCACTCTGAAAGCTGAGGAGCGAGAGAGACTGCAAAAAGGAGAAGTGATGCAGAGATGAACCTTCACTGGTTTCAATCACAGAGCAAGAAAGACATTAATCACCGGTCAATGCGATTATCGCCATACCTGACCATAAGGGTGACAGAAAATAGGCCTAATAGTTATGTTGCATCAAAATTTTAAAAATCCCAGATTTACATCAGTCATTGGATAATGATTGGATTGATAATGCAATTTTTGCCATTCATATATTTAATATTCATGTCACATGTCGCAAAAACTGTCATATGACTTACTAAACAACCAATCATCAGGGAAACAGATTTGTTCTGAGGATCTGCTGTCACTAAGTGTGGCAGCTTGGATCCTTGTATGTAGTTGAGACCAGTTTAGGCAAATACTTAGAATTTCATCTGGTGACTCACACCACACAACTGAGAAAGAGCAAGCAGTGGTGGGAAGGACAGCTGGGGAGAATCAGTAGCAGAGTGTGCAGACCTTTTTGACTTCTGCTCTGCCAGACAAAAATGCTGCACAGAGGATAATTACTCTGAAACAGAAGAACATTTATGAGATATTGGTTAGCCTTCCATGTGCACTGTAGAATGTTTCTCTTCCCTGGAGGGAGTGGCTGGCTCCATTGAAAATCAATTGTCAAAGTCAAAGATGAATTTATTGTCAAATGCTCAAGTATATACCGGGGTGATTGATTAGTTTGGGGCCTAAGGTAGAAGGAGTCAATCTTAGAAAACCTAGCACATTAAATTTTTCAACATAGTTCCCTCCTACATTTACACATTTAGTCCAGCAGTCGTGGAGCATACGGATCTTGGACCTCCAGAAAGTGACCACAGCAGGGGTGATTGAAAAGTCTGTGGCCTAAGGTAAAAGGAGATGAGTTATACAGCTCTCGTTACACTCACTTGCAGTTCAACTCTTTGAGTGATTATGTAGAAAGTTTGAAGTTAATAACTCATCGGGGTGATTGATAAGTTTGTGGCCTAAGGTAGAAGGAGACGAGTTATTAACTTCAAACTTTCTGCATAATCACTCAAAGAATTGAACTGAAAATGAATGTACCAAGAGCTGTATAACTCACCTCCTTCTACCTTAGGCCACAAACTTATCAATCACCCCTGCTGTGGATATTTTCTGGAGGTCCAAGATCCGTATGCTCCATGACAGCTGGACTAAGTGTGTAAATGTAGGAGGGAACTATGTTGAAAAATTTAATGTGCCAGGTTTTCTATAATTGACTCCTTCTACCTTAGGCCACAAACTTATCAATCACCGCTCGTCTCTGCATAGGAGCAGTGAAAAACTTACTTACAAAAAAAAGTCAATTTTCATGCAAAAAGATCAAATTAGTAAAAGCGTTGTGAACTTTAGTGATTATGGTTATTTATTTATTTACTGAGATACAGAATGGAATAGGCCCTTACCACCTTTCGAGACATGCCACCCAGCAATTGCCCTAATTTAATCTGAGCATAATGTCGGGATAATTTAGAATGACCAACTAACCTACCGACCAGTTTGTCTTTGGACTGTGTGGGGATACCAGAGTTTCTGGAAGGAACTCACAAGGTCATGGAGAGAATGGATAAACTCTTTACAGGCAGCAGCGGGAATTGAACCCTGGTCACTTGTACTGTAAAGCGTTGCACTATGCTACTATTTTGTAAGTTGTTTCAACAACACAATGATTGAATGGAAGTAAAAATTCTTGAACAGGTGTATGACTTCAGATTTTTGATTGCAACAATCAAGTAAGTCGATGTCCGTCCCTGACCTCTGACATATCTAATAGGCTGATGTCACCGATAAGTACCAAGCTGGTCTCCAGCCGAGTGGAAGGACTGGAGAAAATCAGGCCTGTAAATGAGCTGATAGGGAAAAAAAAGAGATGTGAAAATGGAATGAATTGATCACAAATCCTATCTGCCTATCCATCCCACTCCTGTTGGAGAATGTTGTCACAGAGATAACCAGGCCAAGATATCCTCTGAGAGTACCACTAATTAAACTATCATATTCCAAATGATAAAACACAGGAAATTATGATCAAAATCTCAAAATAATGAATTATTCTGTCCTGACTCAATGAAACAAAAGTTAAATAATTTCCTGGCAGATATCTGAAATTAAGACATGTCATTTCTCCTTGATGTAACCAGTATCTCGGTACTTTATACATATACATTCAACACATGAAGCTATAATTATTTGGATTGATTCTCTACATATGATGCACTGTTTCAGTTGTAAAGACTTGGACAATGATTCTCAGAATAAAAATCTACCGGAAATATATCCAAATTCAGAAATAACTATTTTCGTCTTATTTTTGCACTTTCGGGAAATTTGATTGTTACACTTACTGAAATGAGTGACAGTGGACTTTCTGATTTGTTTTCTGCATCAAATCACTTCATTACATTTATCATTTCACCTTTGGGTGAAATTAAACCATGATATCTCAGGAATGATTGGGTTCTTGGGTACTCCAGAAACAACTGTATCTTCACAGGCCACCCCTCAGTTGTAACACAGCTAAGTGCTCCATAATTATATTTTATTCATTAGTTCTCCAGTTCTCAACATCTTTCATCCTCTGGCCTATGTATCAGCCAATCTCTCCCAAGTCCTTCCAGACACTCAAGGACCACACAACAATCCCAGGACTACCATCTAACCCAGGCATGGGCAAACTACGGCCCGGGGGCCATATGCGGCCCGTTAAGCTTTTTAATCCAGCCCGCAGAACTTGATGAAATTATATTAATAAACCTTGTTAACATTTTTTTCCCCGCAATTCTGGCGTTTTCCCAATAGATGACGCACTCTATATACATTGACCTTTGTTGAGGTGCAGCGTATTACTCCACATTTGCGCTTTACTCTTTGTTCGGCTTGACCTATTTGTGTGAACAGGCATTCAGCGTCATGAACATCAACAAAGCCAGCCACAGATCCAAGTTAACTGACCAACACCTCAGATCCATCCTGAGAATCACCACAACAAAACTAAATCCAGACTTTGATGTGCTGGCTAAAAAGGGAGACCAACAACACTGTTCCCTCTGAAATTAAAAATAAGTTTCTTCGTTGTGTTATGTAAAAAATGCATTTGAAAATATTTTTTTTCAATAAGCCTTACATGTTACATGCCATTTCTATTAAGTGATGGACATGAGTAGTGCGCAGGTGCACGTACGTTCTCAAAATAAAAAAATGCGCTCCAGATCAAATAACGCGCTCCGCATACTGGCGTTCTGTCCTGTTCTGTCCTTGTGCTGGTCGTTGTTGAGTTTTGGCACGGGACAATTGAGTAAGAAGGAGCAGGACAAGTAGACCTGCATCTCCTACCATTTTTGAAATAAAGACAGTCAGGAGGAGAGTGATGATGATAATATCTTGAAGGATAACAGAATTTTCAGTGCTTTAAAATAATAACTGTTACTATTAAAAAAAGCTGTATTTTATTCATTTAATTTTCAGTGTTTTAAAAGTCGTTTCAATAAATAGCTAAATACCATGGGACTTCAAAGACAGATATTTTGTTGTAATGCATTTGTTCATTTTCAATTGAAATTAAAGCACATGTTTTCTACATATCCCATGATATTTTATTTTCTCTTATGAGGTGTATTACCAAAACACTCCGTCCATCTGCTCCTGGTCCGGCCCCCCTGTCAAATTTTAGAACCCTTTGTGGCCCACAAGTCAAAAAGTTTGCCCACCCCTGATCTAACCCCAAATAAATTGCCAACCCTTATCCTTAGGTGCTGAATGAGATCAGCTTAATGCAATCTCTCCACCATCTCATTAGGTACTGTTAGAGTTCTAGAAAATCACAAGGTTGCTAGGAGGGAGCTGAAGAATGAAATTAGGGGAGCCATAAGGGGTCATGAGAGGGGCTTGGTGACCAGGATTAAGGAAAACTCCAAAGCATTCTACAAGTATGTGAAGAGTAAGAAGATGAGCTGTGTGAGGATAGGACAAGTTAGTGGAAACATGTGAATGGATTTGGAGGAGGTAGCAAAGGTAATTAATGAATACTTCGCTTTAGTATTGTCCAGGGGAAAAGAACTTGGCAATTGTGGGGATGACTTACAGTGGACTGAAATGCTTCAGCATATAGACATTAAGAAAGAGGATGTGCTGGAGCTTTTGAAAAGCATTAAGTTAGATAAGTCACCGGAACCAGATGAGATGTACTCCAGGCTACTGTGGGAAGTGAGGGAGGAGATTGCTGAGTGTCCAGCGAAGATCTTTGCATCATCAATGAGAACAGGAGAAGAACCGGAGGATTGGAGGGTTGCAAATGTTCCCTTTTCAAGAAAGGGAGTAGAGATAACCCAGGTAATTAAAGACCAGTGAGCCTGATTTCAATGATGGACAAGTTGTTGGAGAAGATCCTGAGAGGCAGGATTTATGAGCATTTGGAGAGACATAATCTAATTAGGGATAATCAGCATGGTTTTGTCAAGGGCAGGTCATGTCTTATGAGCCTGATTGAATTCTTTGAGGAAGTAACAAAACACAGGGTAGAGCAGTAGATGCAGTGTATATGGATTTCAGCAAGATATTTGATAAGGTTTCCCATACAAGTCTCCTTCAGAAAGTAAGGAGGCATGGGATCCAAGGAGACCTTGCTTTGTGGATCCGGAATTGGCTTGCCCATAGAAAGCAAATGGTGGTTGTAGATGGTTTGTACTCTGCATGGAGGTTAGTGACCAGTGGTGTTCCACAGGGATCTGTCCTGGGATCCCTCCTCTTTGTGATTTTTATAAATGACCTGGGTGAAGAAGTAAAAGGATTGGTTCATAAGTTTGCTGATGACAAAAATGTTGGAGGTGGTGTGGATAGTCTGGAGGGTTGTCAGAAGTTACAGCGAGACATTGATAGGATGCAGAACTCGGCTGAGAAGTGGCAGATGGAGTTCAACCCAGATAAGTGTGAGGTGGTTCATTTTGGTAGGTCCAATTTGGAGGCAGAAGATAATATAAATGGTAAGATTCTAGGCAGTGTGGAGGATCTGAGAGATCTTGGGATCCGTGCCGATAGGACACTCAAAGCTGCTGTGCAGGTTGACAATGTTGATAAGAGGGCATACAGTGTGTTGGCATTCATCAACCATGGGATTGAGTTCAAGAGCCGACAGGTAATGTTACAGCTATATAGGACCCTGGTCAGACTCCACTTGGAGTACTGTGCTCTGTTCTGGTTACCTCTCTACAGGAAGCATGTGGATACTATAGAGAGAGTGCATAGGAGATTTACAAGGATGTTGCCTGGATTGGAAGGTGTACCTTATAAGAATAGGTTGAGTGTACTTGGCCTTTTCTCTTTGGAGTGACGGAGGATGAGAGGTAACCTGATAGAGGTATATAAGATGATGAGGGGCATTGATCCTGTGGATAGCCAGAGGCTTTTTCCCAGGGCTGAAATGGCTAACACAAGGGGCATAGTTTTAAAGTGCTTGGAAATTGGTGCCAAGGGGATGTCAAGGGTAAGTTTTTCACACAGAGGGTGGTGAGTACATGGAATGCACTGCCGGCAGCTGTGGTGGAAGCTGATACAATAGGATCTTTTAAGAGCCTGTTAGGTGGGTACATGGAGCTTAGAGAAATAGAGGGCTATGCAGTAGGGAAATTCTAAGCAGTTTCTAGAGTCGGTTACATGGTTGGCACAACATTGTTGACTGAATGGCCTGTAATGTGTTGTAAATTTCTAGGTTCATTACTTCCCACCCTCCTGACTTATCTGATGATGTGATCATCCACACGGCCCATACTCATAAGACATAGGAGCAGAATTAAGCCATTCATTCCATCAAGTCTGCTCTGCATTCCATCATGGCTGATCCCGTATCCCACTCAACCCCATACACCTGCCTTCTCACCATATCCTTTGATGCCCTGACCAATCAGAAAACAATCAACTTTCGCTTTAAATATAACCACAGACTTGGCCTCCACCGCAGTCTTTGGCAGAGTACCTCAAAGGTTCACTACTCCCTGGCTAAAAAATTCCTCCCTGGCTCTGTTCTAAAAGATTGCCCCTTAATTTTGAGGCTGTGCCCTCTAGTTCTGGATACCTCCACCAGAGGAAACATCCTCTCCACATCCTCCCTATCTAGTCCTTTCAACTGAGATGCCCCCATATTCTTCTAAATTCTAGTTAGTACAGGGCCAAAGCTGCCAAATTCTTCTCATATGTTAACCCCTTCATTCCTGGAATCGTTCTCATGAACCTCCTCTGGACTGTCTCCAATGACAACACATCCTTTCTGAGAAATGGGACACAAATCTGTTGACAATACAGTACAGACTGCCTTTCCCCATAATCACCATTCTCCCATGCTACTTACTCAAATTCCCCAACCACCCCACCAAACTAGGTCTCAGCAAACATTGCATTCCCCTCTTATTTCGGGAACTCACTATCTGCACTGTTTTTCTACCCAAGTTAAGGTAGGTTTTAGTCCTCAGCGAGGTCCATACAGCAGACCAATCATTCTGCATGCTACACACATTAGTGTTTACAGTGAAAGTTTCTCGCACATAAGGTTAAACATGCTATATGTTAAATAAACACAATTTTTTATTTCAAAGTTTAAGTTCAAAATAAATTTTGTATCAACATGTATACAGTATGTCTCCTGATACAACCTTGAGATAAATGTTCTTGCAGGGATTAATAGGAAAATGAAGAAATACTATTAAATCAATTAAAAAATTCCTCCTTGTATCAAAAGAAGATCACCAGATTTGGAAGAAATGTTAGTCTCAAGTTCCCTTGCTGTGCTGCAACTCACTGTCTGCACAGTTTTTATACCCAAGCTAAGGCAGGTTTTCAGTTGTACAAAATCTCCAAAAGAGTTCAACAGCAGCATCCTACTATTGCAACCAGTGTAAACATTATTCTGAGTTATCCCAGGAATTGGAAATGGTGCTTATATAATTTGTTCTTTGAATAATGAGATGACTTTCACTGAGAAATATAAAGTTCAGAACTTACCTTTTTCCTCTTTCATTCCTAAATCACCCATTCTGAACCCGTAATGAAAAATTAAGTTGACCCTCCAATGAAATAAACCTGGCAAATTAAACTGCAGCTTTCTGAACTGTGCCAGTGACACCGTAATTTGGCAGTAAATGATAATCAATTAATATTTACTTCATAAATCATGAATTATTATGATAATTTACTTTCCTATGTAAATGATGATGATTATTACTTTAATATGTAAAGTACAGCATTGGAAGCTAAATTAAAATGATACCTGTCACTCTACCTTGTAAAATATGTGCACTTTTATCATCATACTGTTCATTAGTTCATTCATTATGCACCATGTTGTATGACATGGATGATCATGATCTTTCCATGGACCATGGTTGTTCTTTGCAAATTTGTCTACAAAAGTGGTTTACCATTACTGTTTTCTCGGCAGTGCCTTTACAAGTCAGATGACCCCAGCCATTACCAATACTGTTCAGAGATTATCTGCCTGGCATCAGTGGTCGCACAACCAGGAATTGTGATGTACACCCTCATGCTGCTCATACAACCGTCCACCACCTGCTCCCATGGCTTCACGTGACCTCGATTGGGAAGATGAGTAGATGCTGCACCTTGCCCAAGGGTGACCTACAGGCTAGCCGAGGGACGAAGTGCTTTATACTTCCTTTGGCAGAGACGTATCTTCACCCTGACATCAGCCATCTTATCCTACCCTTTCTAAGTGCCAGCTGGCTGCAGATAGTCTGTATTGAGCTTATAAATAAAGGGAATTGGTTCACATGACATACTTGATGCTACGTTAGACATTTGGCTTTCACAATACAAATGCAGACACTGTCAGTGAAATAAATAGATCACTCTACAGTTCAGTGAAATCGGAAATTTATGTCAAATATCAATATTGTAGCAATTCCTTTGAAACTATCTTCTTACCCTGAGGTTTCAATATAAGTATTGCATCTCCTGCAACTGGATTCTGCTATCAGCTCTATGCATTGGGTATAGACAATACTGTGCTCCTAGTTGTAGAGAGGTACTGCAGAGAATGAAAACCCTCAGGCCACTGGGTTCACACTAACTATCAGCCACACATTTATATTAATTCTATATTAGTGCCACTTCTATTCGCAACAGTTCACCTGCACAACGTCCAGTTTACGTAGCAACCTGCACGTCTTTGGGGTCTGGGAAGAAGGTAGAGCACCTGGACGAAACAGGAAGAACATGCAGGCTGCACACAGACAGCAGCCGAGATCAATATTAAACCTGAGCCTCTAGTGTTGTAGGTCTGCGGCTCTACTAGCTATACAATTCTGCCAGCACTGTCTCATGCTGCAGGTTGAAACACGCACGTGGCGGCTAAACTCCAAGTCACCATTAACTCCTTCACTGAATTGTACACACAGTAAAGGCAGACATAAGTGGCAAAATTTACCACTGCTTCTCCTGCACCAAAATAGCTTCTTGGGGGAAAAATGCTCAGAAGCTAGAATATTAAACCAAGCTTTTGAGCATCAAGCCAATGATTGACTGAACATTGGTGACCACACCCTCCTGAATCTGTTTGAACATGGATAACCTACAATGGTCTCCTTAAAGTATTAAAGAATGCCCATTAACATTATCTCATAAAATAGTCTAAATGCAAAGTCAAAGTCAAGTCGTGTGTGTAAAAGACACATATGTGCAGATGCAACAAAAAACTTACTTGCAGCAGCATTACAGGCCTATAGCACCATATAAGCAGCATCCATATGAAAAAAAATAATGTAAATTAGACTCAATTTTACAAGAATACTATTAAAACAAAAATAGCTTATTTTATTGCAAGTGATGAAAGTCATCATAGTGATTAGGGTTGGTTCATAAACTGAATGGTTGACGGGAAGTAGCTGGTCTTAAGACTGAAGTCCTACACCACCAGGATGATGTACATCTTGCCTGATGGTAGCTGTAAAAAGATGGATGACCTGTATGGTAGGGATGTTTGATGATAGATGATGTCTTCTTGAGGCAGCAACTCCTATAGGTCTACTAATAGTGGAGTCAGATGTACGCATAATGTACTGGACAGATTGCACAATGCCCTGCAGCTCCTTATATTCCTGTGCACTCAAATCTGAATTGGCATCAGAGTCCTCTGCCATGCCGACATACACAATATTGAGATAATGGTTATGGTCAACCATGGGCCAAGTCACCCCAAGCCCGGCACTCAATTCTAATCTCCATCGTGGAAAGTGGCTTCCGGGGAGGCAGTGAAAATGTTTCAGTGGAAATCTAAAAGATTTCTGAAAACTGTAATAGTTTCACCAACTCATGGGAAATCCTGGCCTATAACTAGTAATCTGTTATCTCCAGAAAGGAGAACTTTGTCCATAAGGAGGAGATAGCTCAGAGGCAGGACTACTCTGGCAGATCCATTTCTCAACATATTCTTGCCTCATAGAACTTCTTGTTTACTTAGACTTCATTATCTTACCATGAGCAATCCTGCATCACCATCTATTCTCTAGTGGAATACTTTCTTGCATTAAACAACTTTTAAAATCATTCACCATAACCAAATGAAAGATGTACCAATGGGACGCCATGTCCAGTTTATATCTGTCTCTTTGTTGGATATGTAGAATAGCCTTTGTCACATTTTTCCTCATGGTATCACTCTCACATCATTTCCTAGTTGACTCTTCATTGATCCATCTCATACATCATCAGAATTAATCATTACAAAACACTCCTCTTACTGTATATTATTAACCTTAATATCAAAGCTTCAATGAGACCCCAAAGGAATGGTACAAAGTTGTGAAACTGGGACTCTGTGCTTCAGGAACAAAATCTGTCACCTGCACATTTAGTATGTACCCACATAATACAGAAATGTCAAGGATAAGATTGCTTTTAATGGTTTCAAAGGTACATATAATGTCAGAAAAATCTATACAATATACATCCTTAAATGTTTTTTCTTTGCAATCATCCACGTAAACAGAGGAGTTCCCCCAAAGAATGAATGACAGTTAAATGTTAGAACCCTGAAGTTTAATGACTTGGTAGCAGGGGTGTAGGGGATTGGGTCAACATTGGTCATGCTAGTGCAGCCTGAAACATTTAGCAAAATATGTCAGATGTAACCAATGTCAGTAATTGTTGGTGAATCTGTGGAATTCATTAACGGCAATGTCACTGGGTATACGTAAAGCGGAGGCTGAAAGGTTCTTAATTCATAAGAGTGTCAAAGGTTACAGGGAGAAGTCGGGAGACTGAAGTTGAGATGAATAATATATCCACCATGATAGAATTGCAGAGAAGACTCAATGGTCCGAATGGCCTAATTCTACTCCTATGTCTTATGGTCCAATTGCACTCTGGATCTTTAATTGTTTAAAAGAAATTGTCTTGAAAATTATTGGTCAAGTAATTAAAACCCATTTCCTTGATTTTAAAAATATAATTTTGAAAAGATATAATTCACAATTAACAGGAAACACTTTTAAAATTTGGCACAGACTGAATAGGGGTAAAAGTCAGCTTTCTGATTTACATATCTTGTGATTATTTTAGACTTGAATACTAAAGATTTATTTATTTGTTGATTTATTGGAATCCAGAGTGGAAAAGTCCCTTCCAGCCCTTTGCGACACGCCACCGAACATCCTGCGATTTAACCCTAACGTACACACAGGATAATTTAAAATGGCCAATTAACTTACTAAGTAACACATCTTTGGACTGTGGGAGGGAACTGGAACACCTGGAGATAATCCACGTTCTATGGAGAGGGTGTACAGATGATGTTGGAATTGAACCCTGAATTCCAATGCTCCAAGCACCATGCTAACCATAATGCTAGTTATCAATGAATTATTTGTGATACTAATAGCTGAGCTGATGAACACAGAAGTTGTCTGGGTATTTGTTGTTGATACAAGTGTTAATTAACTGAACAACATATCGTTCCTGCCGTTACTTATTGTTTGAATTTTCAGTGCCAAAACAACAAGCATCTAGTCAGAACAAAGTACAGTAGAACACAGCGATTTTGTTGATAATTAATGTATTTTATATTATTCATGGATTTTTCTCCCAAGGTTTCCCATGAGGAGGGCATGGCTTTGGCAAGAGAATACAATTGCCCGTTTTTTGAGACTTCAGCAGCTTTGCGCCTCTACATTGATGATGTCTTTTACGGCATGGTACGAGAAATCCGAAGGAAGGAAGCTTTGCCGTCTACTGAGAAGAAGATGAAGAGAAAGGGCAGTATCTGGAAGAAGTTAAAAGGCTCATTCAAAAAGAAAAAAGAAAACATAACATGATAGATATTTATCCTCTCTACTTAATGAATTAGTTGTAATCATAAATTGGTGTGTTATGAATAGCAAATGAAATTCTGTATTTTAATTTGTTTTACTACTTTTAGAACACAGGTGTTTGTTACCTTTTGAAAAATTATGGGTCTTACACATACATTTTATGTTGTAAACAAGTTGTTGTCTGACTAGGTTTCAACTATTTATAAGTGATCTTTGATACATAGAATGGTCGCTGTGTTAAGAAGAATTAAATTTTATTCAATCAAATGCAGCTTGAAGTTGAACTTGTGATGATTTTTATCTAAATACCAATGACTACTGTAAGCTTTGAACCTAAAACACAGATTAATAGATGTTTTTGTCCTTTGAAGCTTTCTTATGTATATCAACATGAACAAATGGCTGGGGTCCTTTATTGTTCTGCAATGTAAGCATGATAAATTCAAATCAGATACTCTGTTTAGTAAACTGATTATTAACTGGAGACCTGCAAATTATAGATAGGACAAACAGGCATTTTTCATTGGGCTAAACTGGTAGATTATTCAGAGAATTGGAGATCTTGTTTTTGCCATGCAAAGCAATTCTGTTCATATTATCCATGCCAAACAAAAGAGTGCTATTTCAGTTAATATCAATTCTCAGTCCATTGTTTTGTATGTTATAGATCCTGATAAATTCATCATGAAATTATTTAAATATGATCACGAAAAGAGCTACCTTTCTGTCTCTATCACTCTTTGCAACAGTAAACTCCAGAAGGTTTTCCATAATTTTTTCTAATTACTCTACCAACCATCTTAAATCTCTGGCCCTTAATTATTGTCCTTGCTAATAAAGGGGATAAATACTTCCTATTTCACTCTGGTACATATCTTACAATTTTGCATTTCAGTTATCTCTGCTCAATAGAAAAGAAATCTCATCTCAGACTATCTCTCCTCATTACTTAATTCCTAGTCTTGTCAGCATATTTATAAATTTAATTTGCTGCTTCCTGATTGCTTTGACATCATTCTTGTTAATGACAATTAAATGATCTATTAATATCTAGAGTGACACACACACAAAATGCTGGAGGAACTCAACACACCAGATGTCATTTTTGGAGAGGAATTAACAGTCAATGTTTTGGGCCGAGACCTTTCCTCGGATCTGATGAAAGGTCTTGTTCCAAAACATCGATTGTTAATTCCTCTCCACAGATGCTATGGACCTAATGAGTTCCTCCCGTGCTTTGTGTGTGTTTCTCTGGATTTCCAGCTTCTGCAGAACCTCTTGTGTTTATTAACATGTCAATTAAATTTAACAGTAAGTTTTATTTTTACTTCTAGAAAGATCTTGCTTTGAGTAAAACAGTATCATACTGTCATGAACTAGTAATTAAATACCAGTTGTTACTATCAAATAGTTAATTATAATATTTGCAAGACACAAGAGGTACTGCAGATGCTGGAAACATAGAGCAATACACAAAATATGCTGGAGGAGCTCAGCAGGTCAGGTAACATCTACGTATGGAAAAAAACAGTATGTTTCAGGCTGAGATCCTTCATCAGGACAGGTCTACATTTCATGCTGTGACCCTTCCTTCGTTAGGACTGATGAAGGGTCTTGGCCAAAAACATCAACTGTTTATTCCCATCCATGGATGCTACCTGACTTGCTGAGCTCCTCCGCACACTGTGTGTATAATATTTGCAATGCTTTCAGAGAAACTCCAGTTTTAATAGTATTGCATATACTGCACATTTCAAAAGATATCAGATTTATGTTTCATCATATCCTGTCACAATTCCTTTATAATTTTATTGTAGCTTCACATTGTTATAAAATTGAAATATTCTTCTATCATTATGGTCGATATCTTATGAAATCTACTTCATACTGGTGCTTGTCACTGATGTCTTAATTAAGTTTCATGCTTACACCTATTTCAATCATTTCTCAAATTTTATATTCACTAACCAGTCAAAGAATTAGTTCTGAGCGGATCATTGTGTCGTTGGCATACTGGATTTCATTTCAGATCCTGCAGGTGAGTGTTCAAAACTGAACGTTACAGCAACAAGTGTCATGTGGATCGATTTATCATTGCAATATCTGATCAAATGTTTATTTCCTGTAACATTTCATCTGTCAGAATCTTATGCTTTTGGATAATGTATTTATTTCGTATATTAGAATATATTGTACAAGTGCCCCTCTGGAGGATTCTTTCAAAACATCACAGCTGGAAATAATGTTTGCATTTGTACATACAATATAGATAAAAAATAAAAACCCTTTTACTTTCTTTAATTTCAACTATTTTCTGAAGCAGTCATATATTATGTGTAGTACTGCACTTGGTTGTATTTCTTCTGAGTGTTATGCTCATTAATAAAAGGGCTGGTATTTCTGTAAAACTGCATCAATCACCATAATTGCATATTCACTGAAGACATACAAAAGACCTATTTCTCCTTTCATGAACCTTTATCGTACTAACAAAAGTGTACACGCCATGACTGTGCAAGGTCAGAGTCACTTAATTAAATATTTTAGTTATATTGTTCTAAAATAAGGTGTTGAGACATGGTCAATCTGTTTTAATTACAAGAAAGATGATTGGAATATTTTTCTGAATTGCCTTTTGCTAAAATGGTGAGCTATTTGTTACTATCGAAAAGACAATCTTTAATAGCCCTCTTATATTTAGGATAAAATTGTACAATCAGCAATCTGGATGTTCTGCTGCATCTAGCAATATTTATTGTTGTTAATCAACAGCTCTATAATCAGTCATACAGTGAGAGAATCATTTTATATGCTGTGAGATTACTGCTTTACGTTTTTCTCCTTCAACTTCTTTGCTGCGATTGGGAGTTTAGTGTGATTTAAATTAGATAAACCTAAGTACTGCTCTTAAGTAGGCTCTAAATTGAGAGGGCACCATTTGTTTAAAAAATCTTTTTAGGGGTTTATGAATTTAAAATGTAAAGGACATCAATATTCACAACAAATGATTTTATATATTGAAGAGAAGCAGAGTAATAAGAGAAGCTCTGGCCTATTTAAGGCAGTTACCTTCAAAATTGTAATGATCAATTATGATTTTGAAATTGCACATATGTAACATCTATTTTCACAGTAGACAAAAAGGATAAGAGAACACAGAGCATGGAATATATTCTGCCTGGAGTTCAGTGACTACTAGTGATCTGCTAAGGATCTGTTCTGAGACCCCTACTCTTTGTAAATGACTTGAATGAGGAAATGGCAGGGCTGATTGGTAAGTTTGAAGATGACACAAGAGTTGTTTGTCCCACTGAATCTCCTTGCTCTCTCCTTGCTCTGTCCAGGAGGGGAAGGGTTGAAGGTGGAAGTACAAGAATTAAATAAGATTGCAGTCAAGGACGCTGTTAACTGTGATGCAGATGAAGCTACAGTTCTGGAAGAAGGAAGACGTCTTGGAGGCATCGGCGAAGAATGTCTTGTCATCAAAGCAAAAAGTGCAGGTGGAAAGTGAAATGCAGTTATATCAGGAGGCAATGGGGGAACCAGGAAATAGAAACTATCAAAGCAGTAGTAGTTGTTAGAAGATAGGCTACCAACAAATATTCAATGCAGGCTTACCAACACCTACAACTATCTCCAATACAGTTCCACTCAGATTCCCTACCCCTGATTGAGCAGTGCCTCCTTCCCATTTGGACTGCAAACTTGTGGTCAGGGAAACTCTCCCAAACACATTTCAGTAATTTTTCTCTCTGCATTTTATCCTTAACAATTTTTTACTTGATGTCTGAGACAGTAAATTTTGCCAATATTACTATTAAATAATTCTTGCAAAACTCTGTTATTCCCTGGGAAGTTGGCTAATAAGATATTTGCATTAATGAGCAGGTGTACAAGTGTTGAATAGGTGCTAAACAGTGAAAAATGCCATGTTTTAAATATGTCAATGCACTTTGATGGATGCTAACTGTCTCATGACATATGTCAACAACAGAGGAATTTTCTCTTAACTAATATTTATTCCTCAACTGTTGTCAATAAAAACTCATTCTGGTTGTTAGATTTTGCTGTATGTACTCCTAATGGCCAGTTTATAAGGTTTGACGTGTTGTTCATTCAGAGATCCTCTTCTCCCCACAACCCCGTCCTCGGCTACAGAGAGGGAAGACTGCTTTTTGATCAGTGTGGGATCACTATGCTACCAAGAGGGAAAGGCCTGCTGCTGTACCAGGGGATCTTACCCAGGTTTTCAGTGCTTTGGATATGGACTTGGGCTGCAGACTTTTTTATAAAGACTTATAGTTTTTTTATTCTGTGTTTTCCGCCCAGTCCTTCGTGTTTTATTGTTCACGTGGGAGGGGGAGTTTGGGGGTCAATGTACCTGTTCCATTCTTGTTCATTTTTTTATGCGGGGAAGAGGGATTTGAGAGTTGATGGTCATGCTGCCATTCTTTTCTTTCTTGGTTTTGTGGCTAGCTGGAGAAGGTGAATTTCAGAGTTGTATACATCAATATTAAATGAACCTTTGAACCATCCACCCCCTCCCCCATCTTCATCAAGCAGCCCCTCTTATGGAGACGTAACCATATTGTTCTGCATTGAATCACCACTTCGGCCCTTCCTGTTGTCTCAGTGTTCAAGTTGCCACTGATGTTAACTGTGATTCCATGCTCTCAAGCAGACATATGAGATTCAAGATGTGGTTACACTTTACCTGTGAAACACTTTCAGGTGGAAGTGTCCAGTAGTTTTGAACTGCTTCCAAACCATGCTATTCATGATCTTCTGCTGCTGTAAGAGAGCAGCCAAAGAGCGATGCTATGAATGCGATGGGAGGTGAGGACCTTGATACAATAGCTATCACTGGTGAGGTAGTGCTGAGCAATTTTGTTAGCCTGAAGATAGACAAGTCCCTGGTCCTGATGGAATACATCTCAGGGTACTGAAAGAAATGGCAGAAGTTATAGTAGAAGCTTTGGTGATAATTAACCAAACTTCCTTGGACTCTGGGCAGTTCCCGGCAGATTGGAAGATGGCAAACGTCATGCCACTTTTCAGAAAGGAGGTCAGCAGAAGACGGGTAACTACAGGCCAGTTAGTTTAACATCAGTAGCTGGGGAAATGCTTGAAGCTATCATTGAAGAAGAAGTAGCAAAGCATCTAGAAAGAAATGGATCCATCAGGAAGATGCAGCATGGATTCAGCAAAAGCACGTTCTGTTTGACAAAATTACTGGAGTTCCTCAAGGATATAATGGGTACAGTGGATAGAGGGGAATAAATGGACAGTATTTACTTGGATTTCCAGAAGGCATTTGATTAGGCGCTGCATAAAAGACTTGTCCAGAAGATAAAGATGCAAAGAGTTGGGAGTGGTGCATGGATAGAGGATTGGTTAACTAATAGAAAACGGAGAGTTGGGATACAGTGGTTGGCAATCAGTGGTGAGTGGTGTGCCACAGGGGCACTGCTGTGCCCGCATCTGTTCATGATATAAATAATCTGGAAGAGGGGATTGAGTGTAATCTATCAAAGTTTTCTGATGACACTAAGTTGAGTGGAAAAGGCAATTGTGCAGAAGATACAGAAAATCTACAGAGAGATATAGGTAGGTTAAGTGAATGAGCAAGGGTCTGGCAGATGGAACACAATGTTGGTAAATGCAAGGTTATCCACATTGGAAAGAAAAATGGAAGATCAGATTATTGGAATGGTGAAAAAAAAACCAGCATGCTGCTGTGCAGAGGGACTTGGGAGTGCTTGTGCATGAATTTCAAAAAGTTGGTTTTGCAGATGCAGCAGGCTATCAAGAAGGCAAATGGAATGTTGGCCTTCATTGCTAGAGAGATTGAATTTAAGAGCAGGGAGGTTATGCTGCAACTGTACAGGGTACTAGTGAGGTCGCATCTAGAGAACTGTGTGCAGTTCTGGTCTCCTGACTTGAGGAAGGATGTACTCGCTTTGGAGGCAGTGCAGATGAGGCTCACCAGGTTGATTCCAGAGATGAGGGGATTAGACTATGAGGAGAGATTGAGTTGTCTGGGACTGTACTCACTGAAATTCAGAAGAATGAGAGGGGTTCTTATAGGAACATGTAAAATTATGAAAGGGATAGATAACATAGAGGCAGGAAAGTTGTTTCCACGGGTAGATGAGACTAGAACTAGGGGACATAGACTCAAGATTCGGAGAAGTAGATTTAAGACGGAGATGAAGAGGAACTGCTTTTCCCAGGGAGTGGTGAATCTGTGGAATTCTCTGCCCAATGAAACAGTGGGGGCTAACTTAGTACATAGATTTAAGACAAGTTTAGTCAGATCTTTGCATAGTAAGGGAATTAAAGGTTATGGGGAAAAGGCAGGTAGTTGGAGATGAGTCCATGGCCAGATGAGTCATCCATGATCTTATTGAATGGTGGAGCAGGCTTGACAGACCAGAAGGACTACTCCTGCTCCTATTTCTTATGCTCTTATGTCCACTTCAAAGTATGACATGTGTGTTCAGAGATGCTCTTCTGACACCACTGTTGTATTATGTGGTTCTTCCAGTTACTGTTGCCTTCCTGTCAAATTCAACCAGTAACCAGTCTGGCCATTCTCCTCTCACTTCTGTCACTAACAAGGCATTTTCACTGAATATTTTTTTCTTGTTTTCCACAGCATCCTCTGTGGAACTCCCAGGAGGTCAATAGATAACCAAACCACCGTCTGGCACCAACAAACATTCCTTTGTTAAGGTCACTTAGATCACATTTTTCCTCATCTTGATGTTTGGTCTGAACAACAACTGAACCTCTTGACCATGTCTGCATGCTTTTATGCATTGAGATGCTGCCACATGATTGGCTGATCAGATGCTTGCATCAATGAGCAGACACACAGTTGTACCACTGAGTGTATATTCACTGCTGACTTTCTTAACTTACAGCAGTGACTATTAGAAAGTATTCATTAACATAGTGTTATTTTCTCTCTAATAAAAACGTGTGACTTACTGAACACTTCAGCAAGTAGGTACACTAGTTCTTGCACAATTCTTAAATTAGAACTGTGACTACACTTCATATGTATTTGAGTGGATGTAAATTGCTTTATGACATTTTAGGTGTTCTAAATAAAGACAAAGGTTATTTTATCTGCACCCAACTTTACAGATGAAACAAAGTTATGAGGAATAATGGAGGGCTATGGGTAACCCTCAGTAATTTCTAAAGTAAGGACATGTTCAGCACAACATTGTGGGCCAAAGGGCCCGTATTGCGCTGTAGCTTTTCTATGATTCTATGTTTAAATATAAAGTCAAAATGAAACTGACACATTCCAATTTCAAGTAGTGTGAAGTTTGTTTCAAATTCAAATGAGAAAGACAATAGACAATTGGTGCAGGTGTAGGCCATTCGGCACTTCGAGCCAACACCGCTATTCAATGTGATCATGGCTGATCATCCACAATCAGTACCCCGTTCCTGCCTTCTCCCCATATCCCTCGACTCCCCTATCTTTAAGAGCTCTATCTAACTCTTGAAAGCATCCAGAGAATTGGTCTCCACTGCCTTCTGAGGCAGAGCATTCCACAGATCCACAACTCTCTGGGTGAAAAAATTTTTCCTCAACTCTGTTCTAAATGGCCTACCCCTTATTCTTAAGCTGTGGCCTCTGGTTCTGGACTCCCCCAACATTGGGAATATGTTTCCTGCCTCTAGCATGTCCAATCCCTTAATATCAAATCCTAATTACAATATACCAGGAGCAGCACATTGAAGGTTTTATGAAGTTATGCCTGCAAATAAATAAAAGCTATTGTACATTAACAGTAGGACATGCTTTGTTGACAACTCTTGACAACTTGATAGTACGATCAGTTTGTTACTGACTGTAGGACAATTCCATTTCCCCAAATTTGTTCTGTGTTTCTTGTCTAACTGTATCAATGCTAAAAATTCCCATTATCCCAGGTTTTGGGGGGAGAACTTCAGATTTCATCTGCTTTATTTTCAGTTTCTGGTTTAATTCAAGAATTGTAAGTTTATGTCTTCTTGTGTTACTCTCCCCACCCGAGGAAACTGCTCCTCTGTGTCCACCCTATCAACTGCATTAATTTTGGAATCAGTTCAAAACCATTGGCAGCTTCCACCTGAAAGTGTTTCACGGAAAAGGTGTTACCTCATCCTGAATTTCATGTGTCTGCTCGAGAGCATGGATTCACAGTTAACATTAGTAGCAACTCGAATACTTTGGCAACAGGAAGGACCTAAGTGGTGATTCAGTGCTAAGCAGTGAGGCCACGTAGCTCCACAAGTAGGACTGATAGATGAGGGTGGGGTGGGAGGGGTGGTGGAGGAAAGATAGTCATTGCAGAGAGCTAAGTGCAGACATTTATTATGATTTTCCCTGATACAGATGTGAATGTGGTTATTGGCTTCCTCTTATTTCATCTGTATTTGGCTTTACCCTTTCATCTAGCCTTGAACCTTGCCATCTTTTCATTACAAAAGATAGCTGGAGACAAGTAAATAAAATGAACTATGAATGCACAAAGGACCTATTACCATGGTTACCCGTTGGCATGGTTAGGCATGTAAAGTCTGCTTCATGAGCCAGAAAGCACACCACTATCAAAGACTTCAACATTTTGATAGGATTCTGTTTCAAAGTGCAAGTAAATGAGTTAAAGCTGTTGGACTAGAAAAATTGCAGAAAATTCAAACATCGGGGACTGGATCAGTGTACTTGATCATCTATTGGCTGTAAACGTCGATTTAAATGTAGGCTTTGAACAATCAATTTTTCAGCACCAGTGCATGGTTTATGCCAAAAAGGTGATAGGACATTAAACTGCTGTCCCATCCTTCCACATTTATCGATAAATTATGAGTGTTTGGTGAATAATTAATAAGTGAAAATTGGAGAAATTACACAGTAATTGAATCCAAATTATCTAAGCCAAGAGCAACACACTGTTGCCAGTGGAGACTGTGAAATCAGCTGGTGGACCAGAAAATTCTACGGAACATAATTTCTCTATCCTCAAGCTGCAGAACTGAATGATCAGCAAATAATAGATGTTTTCTCAAGTTCAGATATATTTAGCTTGTGCGAAATCTAATTTATTATTATTTTAATTTACTACACAATTGCACTAATTTTTATTAACTCTTTCTTCCATTTGGCTATACTTCCTTGATTAGTAAGGCTGTCAAGGGTTATGGGGAGAAGGCAGGAGAATGGGGTTGAGAGGGTAAATAAATCAGCCATGATGGAATGGTGGAGTACACTCAATGGGCCGAATGGCCTAATTCTCTACCTGTGTCTTATGGTCATTTTATTAGATTGGATATTTTATTAAAATGGAAATAACCAGTGAATCTTCAAGCTGTTTATGTACTATTAAAGATTACATTGTAGGTATACATACAATCATCTAATTACTAATTCCTGTCAAGGTCCTAACAATGGCAACAGCTTTACAAAAGCTATCTCTGCTACTGGAAGTACAGTGGAAACCACTAGTTGGGTGTTCACACTCTTGAGTGTTTAGGCTAATGTTAAGGCTTTTTCCAATGCAGTCTAGAAAGGGTTTCTTGCATTCTTGTCAATTCATGACAGGCCAAGTAGAAGTATGAAGAGAAGCAGCTGAGGATGGGGAGAAAGAAGAAAGATGGGAAGTGGATGGAAGATTGGACCAGCAGAAAATCAATTGTGAGAGGTCTCAATTAGATACACGAGGACCATTTTATCACTTGTACTCCCATTAAGAAGCCTGACAAACATTAAGTTTAAGAGAACGAAGTAATCTCTGTTACCACAAGTGTCTTTTCTAATCTACTTTTGAAATTGCCAACAATGGAGTGATTGTTACATAAAGAGAACATGTCACAGCTGGAAATTTGACCAATTACATGCACTGATAATGGGTTATGACTATGGATATTTATCTTATTCTTGGCCTAAACTTCTCTTTATAATACTTTCCTGCTGAACTGCTTAAGCAGACATAGCCTCATATATTTGTCAACATTTGTGACTTGTTCCCAGCTGCCAGTGATCAACCATGGTTTTGAGGGATATAGACCAAATGTGGTCAGATGTGCAGTTTGAAATGGTGCTATGGTCAGCCCAGACATAATGGGCTGAAGGGCCTGTTTCTATGCTGTACTGTTCTGTAGTCAAAGTTAAAAGTTCAAAATAAATGTCTTGTCAAGGTTACCTACCTACCTGTACGTTTTTGGAATGTGGAAGGAAACTGGGGTAGCTGAAAGAAACCCGCATGGTCACGAGAAGAACATACAAGCTCCTTACAGACAGCAGCAAGAATTGAACCCACGTCAGTGGCCCTGTAATAGCATTACACTAGCTGCCACTCTATTGAGCCACCTTTGCGAAGGGCTTCATCTGAAGCATAATGTGCCCACAAAACCCAATGAATCACTTGTAGATCAGACATTCAGTTAATTTCTAGAAAAGGGTTGGTTTCAAGATACAGGAAGTTTGATAAATTGAAATCAGAGAGCTCTAGTACTGGGTAGTGAAAGGATGTATGAAAATTAAAGCATGACATGAAAGAGAAAATGCAAGCAAAGGTATGTGATATAAAATAAATCTGGAGTACGTTGAGTGAGTAACAAATATAATAAGCCAAAACATAAGCCTCTTTATCTGAATGTATGCAGCATTTATAACAAGCTGGATGAGTTGAAGGGAGAGGAAGAAATAAATCTTTGGTTTAATAGCTATCACAGTGACAAGGTCTCAGAATGATCAGGAACTCAATGTGCCTGATTACTCCAAGTACCAAACAATCAGGCATTAAAGTAAAGGGGAAGTGTTATTCATCAAAAAGCAAAAAGATTTCAGTGAATGGTGATGACTGATATGGGTGAAGTTGAATTACTTTGGGTGGAAGTGAGGAATAGCCAGGGGGTGGGGGAAACACAGGTGAGGAACTGGTCAATAAGGCCCCCAAAGTGTTGCCTTACATTAAGACAAGTGATAAATGGGGAATTACTGAAGCTATAGAAGAACTCAAATTATCATGGGTGATCTTCATCTGCACACTAGTTTATTTACTGGTAAATAAATTAATGGAATGAATCAGGGATTATTTCTTGGAGCAACACATTACAAAAGCATCCCTTTTTTAGACTTGGGATATATTATAAGGTATGATCAGTAAGAGATTGTACAGTTTTTTTTGTTAAATTTTGTCTGTATTTTCTTGAAGTTCCAATTCAACCTTTCAAAGACTGCAGATTTTATTTCTCTCCTTATAATGACACCTACCAGTTGATGTCCTCATTCCTTTAAATTTCACTTCTACCCACAATTATTTAACATCATTAGATTCTACCTTAACATTATTCTGAGGATGAAGTAGTAACCACAATTTTGAACCATGGGGCAGGCTTGGGAGGGTCAGGTGTCCTACTCCTGCACCTATTTTCTTGTTTGTAATGCTCTGGGTGGGATGAATGACTTCAGCAAGCAAAACCATTCTTCTCTATACAAGTCAGAGCTCCAACCCTACCCAGTTTACCTCCCTGTGACCCTAATACAATGTGCATGTGATTGGAATTCTGATGCCATCCCTTAAGGGTGAACACCATGAATTTCTGAAGAAGTGGCCTCCCTCACCCTTGAGTCTAAAACTGGCCTTGATCACTGGTGAAGTCACTTTTAGAACATTGGTGGATTTTTTTTACCCAAATACTTTGATAAATTAATGCAGTTTGCTAGAGAGTATTCTGGGGGTTAGATTATATAGCAAAGTATTAACTTCAGCAATCAAACTTTAGACATGAACATGAACTATAGATTAAGTTTAAAATGTAGTTCTGAACAATAGGCTCCCAGAGCTGTGAACTGCAGTTAATTTTAAAAAAAGACTATTTCTCAAATATTCATTTTGGGTGTCTGGAGTGGAGTGTGAAAGTTATATATAATTGAAAGGAAGCATTGTAGATACATTGTAAATATAGAGTTGCCATTTGATTTCTAGCATATAAAATGTCATGCAATATTGGGTCGAACAGGCCTCTTTCTCCAAAAGAGTCTCAATATGATGCCTGTTATTTTGTCAAATAAAAGGCTACCTCACATCTACCAGTTGCATCTCCCTGGTGACTTTGTTCATGTTTCAACACAGTAGATGAATTTTTAGATATTTGAGATTTAGTTAAGTAAGACAAACTCAAAGCTGAATTTGTCATTGGAATGTAAGAGGATATAATCTGGGTCTTGCAAACACTGTTAGCGTACTTGAAAGTAAGCTATTTGATGTGTACTACGAGCTCAAACTGAAAAGACAAAGATTCAAACTTAGCTGCCAGAAACGAGATTATAATTTGTTAAAGAAAAATCACAGTGAGATGAGACCGAGAACCAGTTGATGTGCAAATAAATTTTATAAAAATTATGGATAAAAATGCCTGAGAATAATGTTGAGGTGCAATGAAATTATGTTAATAAAATTTGGATACAAGAGAAATTTAAAGGAATGGGGATTACTAATGGCAGGTGTCATGATGGGGGAAACTAACTGAAAGCCTTTGAAAGGCTAAATGGGTATTTCAGGCAATTAAATGTCTCTGTCAGTGATGGAGTGCAATACATTTCAGAAAGTACAGAGAAAAATTCAGGTGAAATAAGTCAATATTCAGGTTTTGTAGCAGTTCAGTTTTGGTGATTAGTTCACTGCGGCAAATGTTAACAACACTGCAGTGCACTGCTGAGCCAGTGAGGATTCTTCACTAAGGGTGTTAATGCCTAAAAATATGACTGGTGGTATCCACTGGGTGCTGCCAGCTTGACCCTGCCAACTGACACACGTTCGTTCATGTAGTTCTACACGAGCATGATATGCTGGGATCAGGGTGCATCTGATACACCAAACTGTCTGTCGAAACAATTCTCATAGCCTCGTCTTCATGAAGGTGATGTATCACTACTGCCAAGCTCGAGGTCTTTATCTTGTTCCCAGCACTTTCATGTTAAGAGATTTCCATTGGAAAACCCATTGAAGGATGAAAATATGTTGTAACAATAAAAAAGAAATAAGGAATTGACCCAAAGAACCCATTGTTTTCATTTGTTGCCTATAACATGGATTGCTCGTAGTCAGCAATTGGCGGTTGCAAAATCTTGCTAATTCCATTGATGCCTAAAGCCCTGAAGCTTCGAGTCCTGAAGAAGTGTCTCAGCCGGAAATATCAACTGTTTTTTCTTTTCCATAGATGCTGCCTGACTTGCTGAGCTCCTCCAGCATTGTGTGTGTGAAGCTTAAAGCCTGGCTGGTTTGTAGGTTATAATTTGGAGTAATTGCTTAGTACGTGGCTTTGTGAAGTGCTGCATCAATCATAAAATACTTCGCATTTTTTCAGGTACAAGTAAGGAATATGGACAACTGTTCATCATTTAGTTATTTTGGGAATATAGACAACTAACTCTCAGAAAAGTCCAAGCATTACTTTGTGGAATTTTTCTTGATCTTCTAAATCATTCAATTTCCACTCTGCACTGTAAACAGAAAATAAGCGGCGATGGTATATCAAAAAAAGAATTTTAGAAACTAGATCTATGCTGCTTGCTACACACACAAAATGCTGGTGGAACACAGTAAGTCAGGCAGCATCTATAGGAAGAAGCACTGTCGACGTTTCCGGCTGAGACCCTTCCAACTTTCTCCTGCATTCAGAATAATTTGCATCAAATGGTTTGAAAGCCTAATCTCTATAGGTTGGCAAAACATACATTATTTAGTGATGCACCATCAATAAAGTTCACCACATTTAGTAAGTGCATTTTTGCCTTTGTGTGGATATAAATCTACTTCTGAGGACATTTCTTCACACATTCAGACCTTAATAGCTCAGATAGTTTGTGTAATTCAATTTCCGTCCTAGTTTAGAAAGGTTTGTGATTCAGTAATTATCTATACTGTATTAGGTAATCTCAGATGACAAAGTGTATACTTTGACTCAACACTCTTAAGGGAAAATTTGCCAACCTTAAACCATTTCCTTCTGAACCCTCTTGGACTTCCATAATTCAGATTTCAGGTGAAGGTAAAATTACTTGACTCAAACTTCTTCCATTACAGCTTACACACTGACATGCCCTGTCAAACTTTATGTAGAAATATATAGCTACAAAGCTGCTGCATGGAAGGGTGTCCAGTTTTCACTTGAAATCAAAACATGCAGCAAAACAACAGGAAAATGTCAAAAACATTTTGTAACTGTAGGTTATTTGAGCCAGCCTGATACAATATCCATTTAATGGTCAGACCTCTTAAGTTAATTGCTTTATTTTCTACCCAGAGTATATCAATCATAGTCCTTTCAATTGCCTTTTCTGAAAAGAAATACCTGGTTCCGTTTTTATTTTTATTTGGCGATAAAGCACAATAACAGTCCCTTATGGCCCAATGAGCCTGCATCACATCATTGCACTCATGTGACCAATTAACCTACTACATCTGTGGAATGACGGAGGAAACTGGAGCACCCAGAGAAAACCCTTGTGGTAATGAAAAGAACATAAAAGTTTAAAGTAAATTTTATTATTAGAGTATGCATATGTCACCATAGCAATCTGAGATTCATTTTCCTGTGGGCATACTCAACAGACCTATAGAATAGTAACTATGCCAGGATCAGTGAAAGAACTACCAGAGTGCAGAAGACAAACTGTGCAAATGCAAATATAAATAAATAGCAATAAATAACAAGAATGTGAAATAATATGATAAAAAGTCCTTAAAGTGAGATCATTGTTTGTGGGAACATCACAATGGATGGGCAACTGAGTGTAGTTATCGCCTTTTTTTAAGAACCTGATGGTTGAGGGGTAGTAACTGTTCTTGGACAACATGGTGTGAGCCCTGAGGCTCTTGTACATTCTGCTTGATGGCAACAGCAAGAAGAGAGCATAACCTTTGTGGTGAGGGTCTCTGATGGTGGATGCTGCTTTCCTATGACAATGTTTCAAGTAGATATGCATAATGGTTGGGAGGGAATTAACAATGATGTACTGAGCCATATCCACTATCTTTCATAGGATTTTCTGTTCAAAAGCATTGTTGCTCCCGTACCAGGCCATGACAGTCAATGCACTCTCCACTACACATCTATAGAAGTTCATCAAAGTTTTAGTTCTCATACTGAATCGCTGCAGACTTCTAAGGAAGTAGAGGCACTGCCATGCTCCTTACAGATAGACAGATCTGATCGTGGTCGCTGGTGCTGTAAAAGTGTTAAACTAACCGCTACACTATCATACCTACCTCAGTTCTGTTGGATTTATTCCAGCTATTTAGTTAGAAATATCTCACTGACTCCATTGAAGTTAAAGCATCATACACGTTGCCGTTGCAAACATTATATTGCATTGATTAAGCCCCTTAATCACAACTCTTTGTGGAGGGTCCATAAAAACAATCGTTAACTATTGAAAGTGAGTCCATCTTATTCATGCATAAAGCAAACAGGAGTCAACTACCTCAAAATTAAAATATCTTAATGAGAAGATATAGAATGAGAAAAACTCATTTGATCATTGCACTACCATTAAACATACTTTGTCACATCAACGCACAAAGTCTGATTATTTTTAGCATTTAAACTGTGTACTATTATTTTTACGAAAGGCTATTCTGTGTAGGCTATTAATGCAAGTGACATTTTCCATCTAACTGCAGGACGAGCAAGCTGCTAAAAACACCCAGAGGCCAATGGTTTTTTGTGGTGCTGTTGAAGCTCGTTTGACATTATACCTCTTAAATCTGATCTGACATTCTAGTGCTGCAAACTAATTTCAGTTGTGCAGGGCAGATCCAGTTTGTCTCTATCTCCCTCTCCCCAGACATGCAAATACTTCTGATTATTTCTTAGTAATTACTTCCTGTTTGTCTCCTTCCCTGCAGGAAATTCTATTTTCTTTAAATTAAACTTCAGATTGCTGCCTGTGACCTCTGCCCAACTTGGCAATATAATTTTGTTTGGCTTTCATTTGGAAGATTAAGTTTTTGTTTCTTCCTTTTTCTTCAAATGTTATCTTCAACTTCACTAACAGGCACAAGATGGTTAATCTTCCATAATGTTTAGTCAAAGCCTGTTAAAACCATTTAAGGTTTTAATTTTCAAACCTTGGATGCATTATCAATCTTCCATCTCAATCCAAAAAATAATTTGCTGTTGCTCTTCTAGGGCTCAACAGTTCATATCGTCACTTGTGTGTGGTTACAAAATATGTATCTCCGTTAAATAATATCAACCAAGAATTCAACAAAATCAAATGAAATCTCTGAATTTTTGTTTCTTTGTGGAACAGTCCATGTTCCAACTCTATACGGGTATCCGTCCCCCTCTTTTCTTTTGTTACATCGATGACTGAATTGGCGCTGCCTCCTGCAGGCATGCTGAGCTCGTTGACTTCATTAAATTTGCCTCCAACTTTCACCCTGCCCTTAAATTTACCTGGTCCATTTCTGACACCTCCTTCCCCTTTCTTGATCTTTCTGTCTCCATCTCTGGAGATGGCTTATCTACTGATATCTACTATAAGTCTACAGACTCTCACAGCTACCTGGACTATTCCTCTTCCCACCCTGTCTCTTGCAAAAATGCTATCCCCTTCTCACAATTCCTCCGTCTCCACCGCATCTGCTCTCAGGATGAGGCTTTTCATTCCAGGACGAAGGAGATATTTTCCTTTTTTAAACAAAGGGGCTTCCCTTCTTCCACCATCAACTCTGCTCTCAAACGCATCTCTCCCACTTCCCGCACATCTGCCCTCACCCCATCCGCCCGCCACCCCACTTGGGATAGGGTTCCCCTTCTCCTCACCTACCACCCCACCAGCTGCCAGGTCCAACGTATAATTCTCAGTAACTTCCGCCACCTCCAACGGGATCCCACTACCAAGCACATCTTCCCCCCCCCCCCCTTTCTGCTTTCTGCAAGGATCGCTCCCTACGCAACTCCCTTGTCCACTCGTCCCCTCCATCCCTTCCCACCGATCTCCCTCCTGGCACTTATCCTTGGAAGCGGAACAAGTGCTACACCTGCCCTTACACTTCCTCCCTCACCACCATTCAGGGCCCCAGACAGTCCTTCCAGGCGAGGCGACACTTCACCTGTGAGTCGGCTGGTGTGGTATACTGCGTCCAGTGCTCCCGGTGTGGCCTTTTATATATTGGTGAGACCCGATGCAGACTGGGAGAACGTTTCGTTGAACACCTACGCTCAGTCCACCAGAGAAAGCAGGATCTCCCAGTGGCCACACATTTTAATTCAACATCCCATTCCCATTCTGATATGTCTATCCATGGCCTCCTCTACTGTCAAGATGAAGCCACACTCAGGTTGGAGGAAAACACCTTATATACGGCTGGGTAGCTTCCAACCTGATGGCATGAACATTGACTTCACTAACTTCTGTTAATGCCCCTCCTCCCCTTCTTACCCCATCCCTGACATATTTGGTTGTTTGTTTTTTTTCTCTCTCTCTGCCCATCACCCTGCCTGTTCTCCATCTCCCTCTGGTGCTCCCCCCTCCCCCTTTCTTTCTCCCTAGGCCTCCCGTCCCATGATCCTTTCCCTTCTCCAGCTCTGTATCACTTTCGCCAATCACCTTTCCAGATCTTAGCTTCATCCCACCCCCTCCGGTATTCTCCTATCATTTCGCATGTCCCCCTCCCCCCACTGCTTTCAAATCTCTTACTATCTCTCCTTTCAGTTAGTCCTGATGAAGGGTCTCGGCCCAAAACGTCGACAGTGCTTCTCCCTATAGATGCTGCCTGGCCTGCTGTGTTCCACCAGCATTTTGTGTGTGTTGTTTGAAATCCTTAATATACATTTATTAACTCTCAGTAATTTCAATTACCCTATTGGCTCATGGGGAGTTCACTGTCATCAAGAGAGCTTCCTTAAGAGCAAGATTAATACTGAGTAATTTAGTAATAATAATAAATAAATCCTGGCTCCTGTGCACTCTTGCAAAGTAAGTGGTTGTAATAGAGAAAATCTACACCTGAATCAGCAGAAGAGAGGCACAGGTACCTTCTTCAGTCCTGCTGAAGGGTCTTGGCCTGAAATGGCCACAATACTCTTTTCCATAGATGATGCCTGGCCTGCTGAGTTCCTCCAGCATTTTGTGTGTTGCTTAGATTTCCAGCATCTGCAGATTTTCTTTGCTTGTGACTGTGATCTACTGCTAATTTTCGGAATCTACTGTCAGCACGTAGCCAGAGAAATGGTTTTCACCCTATCTTTTTGTGCTTATTTATCTTTCACTCACCATGTTCTTACCCATGATAAATCGGTTCCACTAAATCCACACCCCATTGTCCCTCCTCTGCATCTCATTCAGATCTATGTTTGTGGTGAACTACATATACTTGTCTGGACACGCCCCCTGGTGACTGCTCCTGTGGCTACTCCCACAGACCCCTGTATAAAGGCAATTGAGGCCTGAGCCCAGCCTCTCAGTCTCCAGGATGTAGTATGGTGGTCACTCACTGCTTGTTCCTTCTTCCAGTCAATAAAAACCTATATCTCGCCTTTACATCTCAGAGTGAGTTATTGATGGTGCATCAGCGTTCTGTGTTCAAACTTGTCTAATTATCATCATATTCAGTTTTGCAATTTTTCTTCTTAGCTTAATACAAACCAATCAACTTTGTTCTTTTCCTTGGCTCTTAAGGAAGTGACTGGTTTTAAGGCTCTCCTATCTTAAGGAGAGCTAATTTCTAAGCATCCTCTGATGTTATTGGTGTCTGGTAATTCTGCAGACTCTTCACACAGATCCATCAAGAGATATAGCATAACTCGTTGAGTACATGCCAACCAACCACCCATCCTATACTAATCCTTCATTACTCCCATTTTTGTCCTGAACATAGTTACTATATCCAGCAATTTCTGAGTGGACTTCCATGTGTACCTTTATAAAAACATCTACATCCTCAGTTTCCTTTATTTCTTTCACCAGATTGTGAAAGGTACAGAGCAGAAGCCAGTGGCCTTCATCTGCATTCTCACCTGCTCCCTTTGAAATAACCACAAAGTACACTGCAGATGCTGTGGTCAAAGCAACACGTACGACACGCTGGAGGAACTCAGCAGGTCGGGCAGCATCCATGGAAACAAGCAGTCAATGTTTTGGGCTGAGACGAAGGGTCTTGGCCTGAAACGTTGACTGCTCATTTCCACGGATGCTGCCCAACCTGCTGAGTTTCTCCAGCATGTTGTACGTGTCCCGTTGAAATAACTGCCTGTCACACTTGCCTGGAAGTTCGTCATTTTGTTTGGCTATAAAATCACTTTCTAATTGTCTGTAATAGTGGTTAATCTTTGTAAAGCTTAATAAGTTTAAGCATGAAGGTCTATTTTGCTGAAAATGGACTTGCAAATTGACAAGCAATTAAGAAGAAAGAAAAGCTTCATTGACACCCCTCATACAATCTCTTCTCCCTCCTGCCGTCTGGGAAAAGGCTCCGAAGCATTTGGGCTCTCACGGCCAGACTATGTAACAGTTTCTTCCGCCAAGCTATCAGACTCCTCAATACCCAGAGCCTGGACTGACACCTTGCCCTATTATCCTGTTTATTATTTATTGTAATGCCTGCACTGTTTTTGTGCACTTTATGCAGTCCAGTGTAGGTCTGTAGTCCAGTGTAGCTTTCTCTGTGTTTTATTTTTACGTAGTTCAGTCTAGTTTTTGTACTGTGTCATGTAACGCCATGGTCCTGAAAAACGTTGTCTCATTTTTACTATGTACTGTACCAGAAGTTATGGTCGAAATGACAATAAAAATGACTTGACTTGACTTGACAAGTGGAAGGAGGCTCAGTTGCTGGGAGACCAGAGACTAGAGGTGAGCAGTTGGCTCCAGCCCAGAGTTACATAACTGCCCTCTCTCCAAGGCATAGTTTGACAGAAGACTACATTTCATCAGAGATTGTAAAGGTAAAGATAAAGATTAGCTCTATTTGTCACAGGTACATCAAAACATTGAAACGTACAATGAAATGACTGCTCAATTGCTTAGCTTTATTTGCCACATGTATATTAAAACAGGCAGTGAAATGCATACGTTGTATCAAATCCAGTCAGCAGGGATTTTGCTGAGCAGCCCACAAGTGTCCCCATGCTTCCGGTGACATGTTCATAACATACAAACTCTAACATGTACGTCTATGGAATGTGGGAGGCAATCAGAACCCCTAGAGGAGATCCATGTGGCCACAGGAAGGGATGTCCAAGCTCCTTATTGCAGGCACTATAAAGCATTGCACTAACCGCTACTGTACTGTGTCACTATCGTTTGATCTGTTCTTCCCTTTGCTACAGCTAAGACTGCTATATTTACTGCTGTGAAAGTTGCATTGATCGTCAGGCTCTTTGCTACTGGCTTCAGGATGGTTCTAATAGGAGATCTTAGCAACATCCATCAGTCTGCATTACACAGTGGCATTACTATAGGTGACTGATGCTATTGTTATGACTTTGGCTTTCCATCAATTACAAGTTTTACCCAATACTAGATTGTGCTTCAATGCTCATACATCACCAGGAGGACATCTGCATCCAAGTCTAAAGCCTCTGCGAACATAGGAGATTCCATTCCCTACATGTACAATTGGTCTGAGATCTGACCACCAATGCACAACACACATCTGTTTAAATTTTCATAGACTTTAGATTTTTTTCCAATTTACCACTTTTTGCACCAAAGCATATTGGTGCATGCTTTTACCATCATTCATGGTTTTGAAAATGTTTTCTTAATACTTTGATCGATAAGATATATCAAAACAGGCAGATAGAATTACTGGACCGAAATAAATCATGGGTCATCTAATTCACCTTCTAACTTCCTGGTGTGCCCATAATGTCAGGGAGATGTTGGTCAATATATCTCAGTAGTTTGTCCACAACAGACCCAGACCTGAGGCACTCCTCCCTTTCGTACCAGACTCGATCTATATTACACTTATCTATTATCTTCTGAAATAAGTGTGTATGTATATACACACACAGACACTTGAAGTAGCAAAGTTGACTTCCTCAGATTCAAAAGGACATCTATACTATAGATTTTCCAATAATACTGTTTTTCCAGGTGTTAGGCTTGAATTTATTTATCTAATAATGGAGGATTTCCTCTGGTTCTATTCCTTCCAAAAAGGCAAACCAACTTGTCATGGCCATGGTTCACAAAATTTTGAGAATTTGGTATTTTGAGAATCCTAAGAACAGCTATCACATCAGCTATCGTTCTTTTCAGCCCCCTTTTTAAGGTGTTCCTCCAGATCCAAGTCCTCTGTCCCCTCAGTCATTCTGTTGCTGTTCTCCATGCCCTGTCAAAAGCTGGAATCGATGTTTTGTACAACAATGATCAGAAGTATATGTCAAGAGAACTCACACAGTAGGTTTGTTACCTGCAGTCACTATATATAAAGGTGTCAAGCTTTATATAGAAGAGACAAAGACATTAACCAGTTATTTCTGCATTTGTTAGTCAAGGTGACTCCATGGTAACTTTGAATGATAACAGTGTGGACTGGAAGATCAGTTAACCCAATGAGCTTGTTACATTGCAGATTCAAGCTGTTATATTTGATGTCCCAAAAATGTGATGAAATCTTGATTGTCCATAGCTTGATTGCATTACTTTAATAGTGAGAGTAAATCATTGAGGCTGACTTCAATCCTTTTATATGCAGCAAGTCATTAAAAGTGACATTGCCCATGACACCACCCTCAACAGAATAAAAAACTTCTTATCTGGAGGATACAGAAACAAATCTGAGTACTAACAAATGATATTATCCTCAGCTCTAGGAGGTGAAAACCATTAGTTCTTCTGGGAAAGGTAATCTAAAGTGTTACATGCCCAACTCTGGTCCATAAAGTTAAGAAAATTTATTTATGACCCTCTCATTGGCTCACGTTAATGTTCAATGCAGAGAAAATAGTAAATCAAACAAAGAAAACTGTGGCATATTTAATGCCCTTCCCTGCTGCCCTCAGCTGTGTTTGTATGTATGTAATAAATAAGAACTCATGTTTATAATTCCATGAATTTATAAGGGAAGCACTACGGTGCAAAACATCAAATTTCCATAAGTGTGTGGAATGCAGCTTCTCATAAAAAAGGTAATTTTCCTACTCCACTGTTGTAATTTTTATACAGGAGTTGCTTCAAAGCAGGTACTCTTTCCTTCCTCGAGCATATACTTATTATATAAATATAATATTCTGCCCTACTTGAATATAAATTTTCAATAAAAGTTGATTACTACATATATTATCGAATGCAAGAAATCTGATTTAGTACTCTAGCAGCCATGTTGACTCAACTTTCAGTATGTGGAGTGATATCTTTCCCATTTATTTTTGTGAGGTGACTGCCATTTTAATGCCCTGTTCTCCTCAACATATCCTATGAATCTACTGTCATCACTTTCAATTCCATTTATACTTTAAAAAAAACTTTCCTTCTCAGCTGGCAGGCTGAATGATCATTCGATTCCCATGGGATATATTTTCTAGATGGCTGATGTGTAGATAAGGCACCCATTGAGTGATTCCCATATTTACACGTGAGTGTCTGCAACTCACGAGTACTTAATTGACAGCAAAGTAGTTTGAGCACAAAAGCTGTTCTACAAAAGCAAGCCAAGAAATATTCCAGAATTAAATCCTGAGTTATTCTGAATTTCAAATTGTCCAGGATTTGCAGGGTCATCAGTCCGTAATTAAGGTTCCTTGCCAATTGGGCCATGCCATCTTCTCATTGCTACCGTCAGGGAAAAGGTTCAGAAGCCTGAAGACACAGACTCAATGGTTTAGAAACAGTTTTTTCCTCACTTCTGTCAAATTTCTGAGTGATCCATGAATGCATGGCCATTCCTTAGTTGTGCTATTTATTTATTTCATTTTTAATGTAATTTATAGTAACTTTTATATCTTGCACTGTACTGATACCACAAAGCAAAAAAAAATTGTTACATCTTTTATGTCACTGATTCTGATTCTGACTGACAATTCTGGCTGCCCACCAATCTTTCAACATTGTGCAGTTACCTAGATATCTCTAGAGATGGAGCCTATAACATCCATTGATTTACTTGATGGATATGCAAGATTTCGGAAGACAGAGTGTACAAAAGTATTGTGGGCATACAATGTTGGCACTGGAATGTGTGACGGCACTTGTGGGCTACCCCCAGCACATCCTTGGGTGTGTTGGTTGTTAATCCAAATGACACGTTTCAATGTATGCTTCGATGCACACGTGATAAATAAATCTAAAGTTATCCAATTAAAAGTCATTATCTATGCTGACTTGTTAATTTGGGTCATGCCAATAGAAACAATGTAGTCTCTAGGAAGGAAAAATTCAACCAGAATTCAGTCCTGCTGAAGGGTCTCGGCCTGAAATGTCAACTGTACTCTTTTCCATAGATGCTGCCTAGCCTGCTGAGTTCCTCCAGCATTTTGTGTGTGTTGTTCAGTCATGCCCTAGTCAATTTCTGTGATCCTTGTTTAAGTGTGTTTTGAGTGGATGTCAGCTGACAACAGTATTATGCTTTTAAGTCTCCCATGGTAAGTAACCTACATTCATTGGAAGAATAAGGACAGATGAGGAATAAAACATTATTAGTGATGGTCAGGTTTGCCATTAATAATGGTTCTCTTGCTTTTTTAAAACATAGATTAAGTACTTTTTTCTTACTTTTTTCTTCCCTTAAATTCAGAATCTCTGCAATCCTATCACTAATTTTCACACTTCAGCACTTCAGGGAACTATCTGGATATCTGACTGGTCGCCTGAGTATTTTTAAACATACAAATGAGAAAGAGTCACAATAAATTTAAATCTTCCCCTTGCAGTCTTTCTTTTCGTCGATTTTACTGTCTTAAGTTACAGTCGACTATACCACTGCATTCTCATTAATTATTAATTTCGGATGCATTAAGAAAATTCAAATCCACTGTGCACAAACTGCATTGCAACTGATTTATTTATTCTTCCCCTGATAGTTGCACCAATTTGATCTTAGTTCTGGAACTGGGAATGCTCTCCACTATATATTACTGGGGCAGCAAAATGAGATTCTTGAGACTTGCATGATTGACTCAGCAATATCACACACCTTCTCAGTGTCAAAAAAGAAGCTTAATGGCCTTAAATTAGGTGGTCATTATAAAATACTGATAATCACCCAAGGGTCAGTGGAAGCACTCTTGTTTCTAAGTTAGAGAAATGTAGGTTAAAGTTTTTTTGCCGGAGATTTCAGCAAAACAAAGCATGACCAGTAAAATCTTAGACACAAGGGAAGCAACATAATATGGAATCCTGGATCAGCAAACACAAAATGCTGGAGGAAATCAGTGACTCATCTGAAAGAGTTGACATTTCAGACCAAAGGTCACAGTCCTGATAAAGGGTCTCTGTATGGATGGCATGCAAAATAATGTTTTTTTTAATCTGCCCCAGTGCCTGCGACAATAGTAAGCTAACTTACCACATCCCTTCTGTTTATGAGAGTTTGCTATTTGAAAATTTATTTGCTGTATTTCCAATGTAAGTATAATGATTATCCTTCAGAAGTACTTTGAAGAACTTTGGGGTCTCTTGGGATGGTGAACAACACCAGATAAATGTAGGTTTGCCCTCACTTAACATTGTCCAATTATGCATTCCCTTGATTTTAGTTTATATTTAAAGTTGTATCTTTTTAAGCCTTCAATCTCTAAGGATCCATCCACTTGATAAGATGTTAAGATTTAATTAAAATAACAAGATTTAATTAAAAAGTAGCATGAACGGTAATTGTATAATGTAGGTTAATCTCCAATTACAAATTTAAAGGCTTTAGGTGTCTCCTTGGTCCCTATGAAGCATGACAGCATTTCATTTGATTATCCTTCAGCCAATCCATGATAAACCTCTCACCTAAAATTATTTTCTAAATAAGTTATGAGTAATATGTAAGTTCTATATGGCCAGGAGGAAACTGCACTTACAGACATCCCAGTGTTTGATGGCTCTGGGCCTGTAGTCACTGGAATTTAGAAGAATGAAAGGGGGTCTCATTTGAAACCTATCGAATATTGAAAAAAGCCCAGATAGAGTGATATGGAGAGGATGTTTCCAATAGTGAGAGAGCCTAGGACCAGAGGGCACTGCCTCAGAAAAAAAGGATGCCTCTTTAGAGAAGAGATGAAGAAGATTTTCTTCTGCCAGAGGGTAGAAAACCTGTGGAATTCATTGCCATAGATGGCTGTGGAGGCCTCATCATTTGCTTTATTTAAAGCAGAGGTTGATAGGTTATGTGGAGAAAGCAGGAAAACAGTGTTGAGAAGAAAAATAATTCAGTCATGATCGAATGGTGGAGCAGACACAATGGGCCAAATGGTATATTTCTATTTCTTTCTTATAGTTTTATGGACAGGGAACTGGGATTACAATACATCCATGTTGTCTGTATGACTGACTATCCACTGATGTAGTTATGAGATTCACTTCAAATTTATTATAGACATATCAAAAGCATAGAATGCAGACCTCCCCTCACAAGGTCAGTTAAGGGTGCAGGACAGAGGCTGCAGGGAACGAGATAGAGTCCAGATTGTGGGCTGGTGATGGGTCCAGAGTAGGTGTCAGGGACGTGGCTAGTGATGGCATCCAAAACTTCAGCTTGGGTGGCTAAAATTGGTATCAGGAATATGGACGGCGAGTGATGGTGGAGCCAATGTCACGAATGTGGGCTGGAAGTGAGGCAGGAGGCTGAGTCCAGAGTGATTAGTTTAGCAAGGTAGGATTAACTTCCTGGACTTGCTTATGTTGTAATGAACTAGGCCTTAATTTAAGCATAATCGTAAGTTTCTGGTCTTCTGCCCGTAAGATCACTCCTTGCTAATAAAACCTCTGCAAAATTTACAGTGAGGTCACAGTCCTCAAGCAGTTACTCAAATATTTTCTTCAATCTTAGTATTTTAAGGAATGAGCATTTTGTGTGAACTCATCACATCAATATATCTTGATAACTGTAAGTATTACCATTCGGTTGTTGCCTTGAAATTCAGCAACTATACACAAGAAGCTGCAGAGAATTACGGACACAGGAAGCACCCTCCCATCGATGGACTCCATCTATACCTCAGTAAAACAGTAAGCAGAATCAAAGACCCCCACCTACTGCACACATTTTCTCTTTTTCCTTTTCCCATCGGACAGAACATACAAAAGCCTTAAAGCATGGACCACCAGGTTGAAGGACAGATTCAATCCCATTGGTATCAGACTTTTGAATGGACTCTGGCTCACAATTTTCCCATCATTTTGATCTTGTACTTCATTGTTTATCTTCACTGCACTTTCTCAGTAGCTTTTACACTTTTTTCAACGTTGTTATTTCTTACGTTACGCGGTGTGTAATTATAAACAGTACGCAAGACAAACTTTTCACTGTATCTTGGTATATGTAACAATAGTAAACTAATACCAATACCAATACCATCTGATGGAGTTGGAACCAGAGGTAATTTGCTCATGTTCAAGTAATTGTATAAGTTTTAATTTCATGGAAGTTCTCAGACATTTTTCTACACCCTGCCCCTGCCCCTCAGGATTCAATTCTCTAATAAGGCAAATCACCAGACTGGATATCCCTATTATGCTCCGTGACTAAATTATTGACATAATCCTTGCAGTTATGAAGACAACCCATAAACTGGCCTTTCTTATGGGAGAATTAGAATATGTCGGTAAAGATATCCTATTGCAATTACTTATGCAGCTTTGGTCAGTATTGGTCTCCTTATCTAAAGAGGGTTCTTGCCATAGGTTCATCTCGTGTGTGGTGAACTACATATACCTGTCTGGACACGCCCCCTGCTGACTGCTCCTGTGGCTCCTCCCACAGACCCCTGTATAAAGGCGATTGAGGCCTGAGCCCGGCCTCTCAGTCTCCAGGATGTAGTACGGTGGTCACTCACTGCTTGTTCCTTCTTCCAGTCAATAAAAGCCGATATCTCGCCTTACGTCTCAGAGTGAGTTATTGATGGTGCATCATCGTGCTCCTGAGATGGTGGATTTGATGAGTGAGAGGAGGTTGAGTAGTGCAAGGAACAGGTTTCTCACAAATGAAGAGTCTAGAGCCAGGGGAACAAGCAAAGGTACATTGCAGCAAGAGGCTATTAGTAATAAAGTCATAGAATCATACTGCACAGAAAAAGGCCCTTAAGACCAACAAACAAGCTGCTGCAGAAACCCTACATTGGCCATTAGGATGATTGAATCCACAGTGACCATTATTTACCTATTTTCAGTAATCCCATTTTATTCACCCCACATTCCAATTTATTTTCTTCAGATTCTATACAGGAGGAGCAATTTACAGTGGAGAGTTAACCTATCAACCTGCATATCTTTGGGATGAGAGCAGAAACTGGAGCACATACAGGGAACCTATGGGGTCATAGGGAGATCATACACACTCCATATAGACAGCGGGGGGACGGGGGTGCGGTCAGGCTTGAACCCAACTCGTTGGATCTGTGAGGTAGCTGCTCGATCAGCTTTACCATTCATTACTAGTTAAATTTAGCACTCAAAAGGTTAATCAGAATATGATTATGGATATATTCTATATCAATAATGGACAGATAATTTGCAAAGCTAGTTTCATGCCCAGGCAGCTAGCTGAAATTCTAATACGCAAGCTCAATATTTTCTTGTTCTATTTCTCTTTTGCAGATAAGTCCTTTCATCTTAGATTAATATTTGAAATCTTATATCAATAATATATTAAAAATCTCGCAGCCATGCACACTCTGCCAGTAGACCTTCTCATTATGAATTCCTCTGTCTACATTTATAATGTAAACCATCAAGGAACGTCAGAACAGGAGATGCTCATGTTGCCCGTTGAGCTACTTCCGTCATTTAATGTTATGGCTGATCATTCACCTAGTCCATTTTCCTCCATTTCACAAAGAAAAATAAAATTATCAGGTGAATAAGAATTATTGTGCAAAAGATAATTTCAAAATACCACTGTAACATGCTTTTAATAATGTCAGAATCAGAATCTACAACATAGTGTCATGAAATCATTCCCTATGCGATTCCCTTGTCCATTCGTCCATCCCCACTGATTTCCCTCCTGACACCTATCCTTGCAAACAGAACAAGTGCTACACCTGCCCGTACAACTCCTCCCTCATTACCATTAAGGGCCCCCAACAGTCCTTACAGGTGAGACAGACAGACAGACAGACAGTCAAGACAGACACACATACTTTATTGATCCCGAAGGAAATTGGGTTTCGTTACAGCCGCACCAACCAAGAATAGTGAAGAAATATAGCAATATAAAACCATAAATAATTAAATAATAAATTAATCATGCCAAGTGGAAATAAGTCCAGAACCAGCCTATTGGCTCAGGGTGCCTGACACTCCGAGAGAGGAGTTGTAAAGTCTGATGGCCACAGGCAGGAATGACTTCCTATGATGCTCAGTGTTGCATCTCGGTGGAATGAGTCTCTGGCTGAATGTACTCCTGTGTCTAACCAGTACATTATGGAGTGGATGGGAGTCATTGTCCAAGATGGCATGCAACTTGGACAGCATCCTCTTTTCAGACACCACCGTCAGAGAGTCCAGTTCCACCCCGACAACATCACTGGCCTTACGAATAAGTTTGTTTCATTCTGTTGGTGTCTGCTACCCTCAGCCTGCTGCCCAAGCACACAACAGCAAACATGATAGCACTGGCCACCACAGCCTCATAGAACATCCTCAGCATCGTCCGGCAGATGTTAAAGGACCTGTCTCCTCAGGAAATAGAGATAGCTCTGACCCTTCTTGTTTATTGTCCATTCGTATCCCCAGGTATTTGTAATCCTCCACCATGTCCACACTGACCCTTTCAATACTTCACCGGTGAGTCTGTCGGGGTCATATACTGTATTCAGTGCTCCCAGTGTGGCCTCCTGTATATCAGTGAGACCCGATGTAGATTGGGAGATAACCTCACCAAAAACCTACACTCCATCCACCAGAAAAAGCAGTGGAAAAAGTCTCCCAGTGGTCACCCATTTTAATTCCACTGTCCATTCCCATTCCAACATGTCCATCCATGGCCTCCTCTGCTGTCATGATGAAGCCACACTCAGGCTGGAGAAGCAACAGCTTATATTCCTCCTGCGTAGCCTCCAACCTGATGGCATGAACATTGGTTTCTCAAACTTCCGGTAATGCCCCCTCCACTTCTCTATTCCCCATCCCCTTTTCCCTCTCTCACCTTATGTTCTTGCTTGCCGATCTCCTCCACATGATGCTCCTCCCAGTTTTACATTCTTCCATCGGCTTCTGTCCTCTCCTATTAGATTCCCTCTTTGACAGCCCTGTATCTCTTTCACCAATCAACTTCCCAGCTCTTTACTTCACCCCTCCCAGTTTCACCTATCACCTTGTGCTTTTTCTTCCGCTCCCCCCACCTTCTAACTTCTCATCATTTTTTCTCCAGTCCTGCTGAAGGGTCTCAGCCCAAAATGTTGACTGTACTCTTTTCCATAGCTGCTGCCTGGCCTACTGAGCTCCTCTAGCATTTTGTGGCTGGCCAAAGGGGTTCAGCCCAAAACATCAACTGTGCTTTGTTCCATAGATGCTGCCTGGCCTGCTAAGCTCATCCAGCATTTTGTGTGTGTGCTCGGATTTCCGGCATCTGCAGAATTTCTCTTGATTGTCATGAAATACAGTTCAATAGAATACCCAAAAAAATTGTTAGAAGTTACAATAAAAATATTGTTTAAAAAAAGTGCAAAAAAAAGAGCAGAATAGTGAGGTAGTCTTCATGGATTCATGGATTTAATGGCAGAGGGGGAGAAATTGTTCCTAAAATGTTGAGCGTACAACTTCAGGCTCCTCATCCCTATTGGCAGTAATATGTCCTGGCCGGTGAGGGTCCCTAATGATGGATGCTGCCTTCCTGGGGCACCACATTTTGAAGATGTCCTCACTGGTGGTAATGATACTTCATTTCCTAATTAAGTTCTTCTCTAACTTTTAGATAGTGTCCTGAGTACAAAGTTTCCTTTCAAGTAGGAATCTATTTGGTCAGTTTCCCTTAAACACAAATCTTACATTTCCAACTGAGAGGGAACACAGCATGATTATTCATATACTTAATTTAACCCTTGGACACCATGTATTATTCTGGAAAATTGAGTTTTCACTCCTTCTAAGCCAAAATCAATGCAACATACATATTGTAACACTATTTCTCCCATAGCTTAACCATAGACTTGCACAATTGCACCATAATTTCTGCTCTTTTTCTTTACCTGTCTATGACAATTCATTAGGACTCTGGGTATTAGAAAGAACTGTATAAGACCATCAGATATAGGAGCAGGAGTAGGCCATTCGGTCCATCAAACCTGCTCTGCCATTCAATCATGGGCTGATCCAATTCTTCCAGTCATTCCCACTCCCCTGCCTTCTCTCCATACCCTTTGATGCCCTGGCTAATCAAGAACCTAATTATCTCTGCCTTAAGTACACCCAATGACTTGGCCTCCACAGCTACTCATGGCAACAAATTACACAGATTTACCACCCTCTTTTCTGCCGACCAGCTAATGCTCCATCCATGCTAGTAACTTCCCTGTAATTCCATGGACTCTTATCTTGCTAAACAGCCTCATGTGTGTCACCTTGTCAAAGGCCTTCTGAAAATCCAAGTACACCACATCTACTACATCTAATCTGGTCAGGCCTTTTAACATTTGGAATGTTTCTATGAGATCCCCCCTCATTCCCCTGAACTCCAGTGAATACAGCCTAGGAGCTGCTAGACATTCCTCATATGGTAACCCTTTCATTCCTGGAATCATTCTTGTGAATCTTCTCTGAACCCTCTCCAATGTCAGTATATCCTTTATAAAGTAAGAAGCCCAACACTGCACACAATACACCAAGTATGGTCTCACGAGTGCCTTATAGAGCCTCCCAAGTCCCTTCGCATCTCTGCATTTTGAATTTTCTCCCCATCTAAATACTAGTCTGCCCATTTATTTCCTCCACCAAAGTGCATGACCGTACATTTCCAAGATTGTATTTTATTTGCCACTTCTTTGCCCATTCCCCTAAACTACTTAAGTCTCTCTTCAGGCTCTCTGTTTCCTCAACACTACCTGCTCATCCACTTATCTTTGTATCATTGGCAAATTTTGCCTCAAATCCATTAATACCATAGTCCAAATCTTTGACATACATCGTAAAAAGCAGTGGTCCCAACACTGACTCCTGTGGCACTCCACTGGTAACCAGTAGCCAGTGTTAACTGTCAGTGAGGTGGAGATGTTATTTCCAATCCACACAGATTATAGTCTTCCAGTTAGTAAATTGAGGATCCAGTTGCCAAGGGAGGTACAGAGGCCTAGACTCTGTAGCTTTTCAATCAGGACTGTTCAATTGACGTTGGTAAATGCTGAGCTATTATCAATAAACAACATATTGACATAGGAATTTGCATTGCCCAGGTGATCCAAGGCTATGTGAAGACCCATTGAGATCTCATCTGCTGTAGACCTATTGAGGCGATAGGCAGATTACAGTGGGCCCAGGACCTTCCTGAGACAGGTGTTGATTCTAGACATGACCAACCTCTCAAAACATTTCATCACTGTAGATGTGAGTGCTACTGGATAGTAATCATTGAGGCAGATCCCACTGCTCTTCTTGGGCACTGGTATAACTGTTGCCCTTTTTGAATCAGGTGGGGTATTCCTGACTGTAACAGTGAGAGATTGAAAATGTTAAGGTTAATGAAAATGAAATATCAAAAGGATGATGGGTACAGAACCCCTTGATATATTTATAAGTAGCTTGAAGAATCATGAGTCACTAAACTGGTCCAGTGTCAGAAATTCATAATTCTATAGATCATAGAGGCAACCAGCACTATATTAATATAACATTTATTTCTAATTGACTGATAATATAACACTCTTTTAATGTCACAAGTTATATTTTATTAATTCCATATTCAGCAACAAGTCAATTGCTGGAGAATTTTTATAACATAGTGGTATTAGTCACGCTTTGAGGTGGAGAAAATATTGTTTTGTCGCACAAGGAATGCCTTATATTTTTCTTTGAGAATTTTGGTAAGGTTTTCACCATTTTCATTGAACCAATCTTTATGGTGTCTCCAAGAACAGATTTCATTATGGAATGTTTTTGATCACATTTTTAAGTTAAAATTTTGATTCTTAACAGGTTTGAGGTAAAACAATTCTTATTTTAATCTGTGTGCTTTTTAAGATAATTTTCTAACAAGATCCTTAAAAATTTCAAAATTAATTCTTCCTTTCAAAGTTGCTTAATTTTGTGAAATCAGTTTCAGGAAAAAACTGAAAGAAATCTGCAAGGTGCTATATTTAATAATATGCAAATAAACTTCCAATGTTTTTCCATTACAAGACACTGTAATAATTCATTTACTTAACTTGTGCAGTACTGCTTTATTGATTGCCTCAGAAAAAAGAACATGTGGTAATTTGAGGCTGGGGTGCAATATGACAGAAGTCAGAAGCATAGCCTGGCTTCTCTCAGCAAAACCAACAAAGGCTGTTGAGTTCTTATTCTCTCTCCCTGTGAGGTGGCTTTGGATAAGTTCAGCACATTGGCTGGGCTTTGCATTGTCAAAGACCTTAAAAGCAGCCACAAAGGAACTCCCTTTAGTGGGAATATGATAAAAGTTGGATGAGAGATTTCCTTCTCAGGGTGACTTAGCATTCAGGCTTTTCTCTATCTCAGTGCTTCCAGCATTTATTACCAATTCCAAATTATTACTGATAAACAATAGCAAGCAATCTTCTTAAACCTTTGCAATTAGTTTGTTAAAAAAAAGCCCAATGGTGGTGTTAACTTGGGTTTTCAGGATTTTAGTTCAAAGATGATGATGAAGCAATTCAATAGTTCCTGTTAGTATCCAATATGATTTGGATTGGAAACTGCAGGTGATGGTTTTCCTGCTACTGTTTTCCTTCCAGATAGTCTGGTCACAAGTTGGCATGATGTTGTTGAAAAGGCCTTGAAGGTTATGGGCGGATGGGCGGATGCCCTGGCAGGAAAGACAGTGGATCAGCAGTGGCAGATATTCTTGGGCATAATACAAAAGATGCAAAAGCAGTTCATTCCAATGAGAAGGAAGGATTCAAAGAGGGGGAAGGGGCCACAGTGGTTGACAAAGGAAGTCAGAGATTGTATAGCATTAAAGAAAAAGAAGTATGACAGGGCTAAGATGAGTGGGAATACAGATGATTGGGAAAGTTTTAAAGAGCAGCAGATCTTAACTAAAAAAGCAATATGGAGAGAAAAAATCAGGTATGAGCTCAGTCTAGCCAGGAATATAAAAGGGGATAGCAAAAGCTTTTTTAGCTATGTGAAGAGATAGTTAAGAACAATGTTGGCCCCTTGAAGAATGAATTGGGAGAAATTGTTATGGGAAACAGGGAAATGGCAACAGAATTTATTGCGTACTTTAGATCTGTCTTCACCAGGGAGGACACAAGCAATCTCCCAGATGTATGGATGGGCCAGGGTCATAAGATATAAGAGGAATTGAGACAGATTGACATTAGGAAAGAAACTGTGATGAGTAGACTGGTAGGACTGAAGGCTAATAAATCTCCGGGTCCAGATGGTCTGCATCCGAGGGTTCTAAAAGAGGTGGCTCAGGAAATCGCGGATGCATTGGTAATCATTTTCCAATGTTCCTTAGATTCAGGATCAGTTCCTGAAGGTTGGAGAGTGGCTAATGTTATCCCACTTTTCAAGAAGGGAGGGAAGGAGAAAACGGAGAACTATCGCCCTGTTAGCCTAACGTCAGTCGTGGGGAAGATGCTTGAGTCCATTATTAAGGACGAAATAGTGGCACATCTAGATGGCAGAAATAGGATTAGACCGAGCCAGCATGGATTTACCAAGGGCAAATCATGCTTGACTAATCTGTTGGAGTTTTTTGAGGGTGTAACAAGGATGTTAGACGAGGGTAAGCCAGTGGATGTAGTGTACCTAGATTTTCAGCAGGCATTCGATAAGGTGCCACATAGGAGATTGGTGAGTAAAATCAGAGCTCATGGCATTGGGGGCAGGGTTTCAACATGGATAGAAAACTGGTTGGCAGATAGAAAGCAAAGGGTAGCAGTGAATGGGTGTTTCTCGGACTGGCTGGAGGTGACTAGTGGGGTACCACAGGGCTCTGTATTGGGACCATAGCTCTTTACGATTTATGTCAATGATTTAGATGAGGGCATTGAAAACTATATCAGCAAGTTTGCTGACGATACTAAACTGGGTGGCAGTGTGACATGCGAAGAGGACGTTAGGAGAATACAGGGAGACTTGGATAGGCTGGGTGAGTGGGCAGATACTTGGCAGATGTCATTCAATGTGAATAAATGTGAAGTTATCCACTTTGGAAGCAGGAACAAGAGGGCAGAGTATTGTCTGAACGGTGTAGAGTTAGGTAAGGGAGAAATGCAAAGAGACCTAGGAGTCCTAGTTCACCAGTCAATGAAGGTGAATGAGCAAGTGCAACAGGCAGTGAAGAGGGCAAATGGAATGTTGGCCTTTGTTACAAGGGGAATTGAGTACAAGAGCAAGGATGTCCTTTTGCATTTGTACAGGGCCCTGGTGAGACCACACCTGGAACATTGTGTACAGTTTTGGTCTCCAGGTTTAAGGAAGGACATTCTGGCAGTTGAGGAAGTGCAGCGTAGATTCACTAGGTTGATTCCTGGGATGGCAGGGCTGTCTTACGCAGAGAGATTGGAGAGATTGGGCTTGTACACGCTGGAATTGAGGAGATTGAGAGGGGATCTGATTGAAACGTTTAAGATAATTAAAGGATTTGATAGGATTGAGGCAGGAAATATGTTCCAGATGTTGGGAGAGTCCAGTACCAGAGAGCATGGATTGAGAATAAGAGGTCAGTTATTTAAAACAGAGTTGAGGAAGAGCTTCTTCTCCCAGAGAGTTGTGCAGGTGTGGAATGCACTACCTCGGAAGACGGTGGAGGCCAATTCTCTGGATGCTTTCAAGAAGGAGCTAGATAGATATCTGATGGATAGGGGAATCAAGGGATATGGGGACAAGGCAGGGACTGGGTATTGATAGTGAATGATCAGCCATGATCTCAGAATGTCGGTGCAGACTCAAGGGGCCAAATGGTCTACTTCTGCACCTATTGTCTATTGTCTATTGTTATACAGGCTGAACATATTATAACTTTATATTGTGTCAGAGGAAGGCAGCATGTGTTTAGGGTGGCTGTACAGATATTGATCAAGTGGATTGTTCTGTACTGTGCGGTGGCTGAGCCTCTTGAGCATTGTTGGAGCACCCCTGCCTAGGAAAGGGGAGAGTATTAACGCACACTCCCAATTTTTCTATTGTATCAATTGGAAGGATTTAGAGAATGAAGAGCTGAATCCTTCCACAAAGCATTTGGTTTTTGACCTGCTCTGTAGTCCAACTTATGCAGTTGGACCAGTTGAATTCTGTTCAAAGATAGTGAGAAATACAGCAATATTAATGCCATTGAATGGTGGTTCTATTGAAGATAAGTCTGTTCTAGTTGAAGATGATTGTTACCTGTTATTTGTGTGCTCTAAGTGAAACTTAACACTTAACATACCAAAACTCAGTCTTTGAATTTCAAGCACATTTCACACTCTTGCTGTCCTCTGCTTGCTGAAAGTTTGCCAAAGGTTGAAATCTGCAGTTCAAAGATATTTATATTTTAACATAATTTTTGACAAATCTGATTTATTGTAACTAAAGGCACATTTTGATTCAACAAATCCTTCAGGGTCAAAAAGTTTATTATCTTATTATCTTACTAAGTAATACATACAGCATTGTGCAAAAGACTTAGGAATATATATATATAAAACCATTAACAATTACAGCATGGAAACAGGTCATCTCTGCCCTTCTAGACCATGCCAAATGCTTACTCTCACCTAGTCCCACCTACCTGCACTCTGCCCATATCGCTCCATTCCCTTCCTGTCCAAATACCTATCCAATTTTTTTTTTTTAAATGACAATATCGAAACTGCCTCTACCACTTCTACTGGAAGCTCGTTCCACACAGTTACCACTCTCTGAGTTAAGAAGTTCCCCCTCATGTTACCCCTAAGCTTTTGCCCCTTAACTCTCAACTCATGTCCTCTTGTTTGAATATCCCCTACTCTCAATGGAAAAAGCCTATCCACGTCAACTCTATCTATCCGCCTCATAATTTTAAATACCTCTATCAAATCCACCCTCAACCTTCTACACTTCAAAGAATAAAGACCTAACTTGTTCAACCTTTCTCTGTAACTTAGGTGCTGAAACCCAGGTAACAGTCTAGTAAATCTCCTCTGTACTCTCTCTATTTTGTTGACATCTTTCCTATAATTTGGTGACCAGAACTGTACACAATACTCCAAATTTGGCCTTACCAATGCCTTGTACAATTTTAACATTGCATCCCAACTCCTATACTCAATGCTCTGATTTATAAAGGCCAGCATACGAAAAGCTTTCTTCACCACCCTATCCACATGAGATTTCACCTTCAGGGAACTATGCACCATTATTCCTAGATCACTCTGTTCTACTGCATTCCTCAATGCCCTACCATTTACTAAAATGCTGCAAAAAGTAACAAATTTCATGACAAATGGAATTGATTATAAACCTGATTCTGATATGGGTTTGATTTGTGGACTGAGAGTGGAAGGAGTGGAGGAAGAGGGGAATCATGTTTGGGAAAGGGGGAAAGGAGAGGGGAGGGAGCAAGAAGCACCAGAGAGGACATTCTGCAATGATAAATAAGCCATTGCTTGGAATAAAATCGCCTTGCCTGTTGTCTCAGAGCTGGATGTATCTGCACCCACACCATCCCCGCACCCCAACTCTGTCCCACACCCCTCCTGTGGAGCTTCATCCTCGCTATTTCCAAAATCCTTTGCTCCTGCCAGATTTACAAGCTCGCTGTCTGCTTCACATTGGCAAAAGTCTTAGGCACCCTATGTGCCTAAGATCTTTTGCACAGTACTGTATGCAAGTTAGCATGGCCATCGAGGTCACCTGTGATCGGTATCTACTGTACCTATTACTGTGCACTGTAATGTTATTCAAGTAACCTGACAAGTCTCTCTCAGCACACATGGGTAATCAAATAGTAACTTTTGTGAAATAATCACAACAGATAGGATTTATTTGTGAAAATCTAATTTTCTTACCTTATAATGAGAGGAAAGCTGTTGATGAAATGGCTACAATCCAAATTAAATATAACTGTTATCTTATTCTTTCAATAGATCACATTTATGTTTTCACTCATTGGGATGGTGGAGTTTGTCGGTAAAGCAGCATTTATTGTCCCTCCTAAATTGCCTTTGAGAAAGCAGAGGTGAGACAGGTTCTTAAAGGGCTACAGTCTTTCTAGTGTCAGTACTAATCATGGTTGTGTTGAGTACAGAGTCAGACCCATTGATGTAATGACCCATTCAGCCACTGTAAACAATTTCTTGGATTGGAACCTGTAGGTGGGGTGTTCACATGCAGTTCATGCTCTTGTCCTTAGTAGTAGATTCTGGAGGTTTGAGAGATGCTTTCAGAACACCCTAACTGTGTAAATTAATATATTTGTACTAGATGACAGATAATAGAGTTGCATTGCACTTGTGAACATCTAAACAAAGTTGGATTTAGAAGTTTCATTTATATGGGATGCTTTGTGGAACATAGCACATAGAATAGTAAATCACAGTACAGGCCCTTCGGCCCACAATGTTGTGCCAACCCTCAAACCCTGCCTCCCAAATAACCCTCCACCTTAAATTCCTCCATATACCTGTCTAGTAGTCTCTTAAATTTCACTAATGTATCTGCCTCCACCACTGACTCAGGCAATGCATTCCATGTACCAACCACTCTCTGAGTAAAAAACCTTCCTCTAATATCCCCCTTAAACTTCCCACCCCTTACCTTAAAGTCATGTCTTCTTGTATTGAGCAGTGGTGTCCTGGGGAAGAGGTGCTGGCTGTCCACTCTATCTATTCCTCTTAATATCTTGTATACCTCTATCATGTCTCCTCTCATCCTCCTCCTCTCCAAAGAGTAAAGCCCTAGCTCCCTTAATCTCTAATTATAATGCATACTATCTAAACCAGGTAGTAACCTGGTAAATCTCCTCCGTACCCTTTCAAATGTTTCCAGATCCTTCCTGTAGTGAGGTGACCAGAACTGGACACAGTACTCCAAGTGTGGCCTAACCAGAGTTTTACAGAGTTTTGTCCTGAATGATTTCAAGCTTTTTGACTGTTGTTGGAGCTATACTCATTCAGGCACATGAAGTGTATTCCACTACACCCCTGATTTGTTTCTTGTAGATGACGGAAAAGCTTAACCTTGAAGGGAGGTGAGTAACCTGGCTTACAAAACACTAAGTGTGTCTGTCTTGCTCTTACAGTGCTCCTGTGGCTTGACCAATTCAGTTTCTAGCATTAATGAACTTCGGGTGTTAATGGCAGGGTTGCAGTGATTATTGGTTTACACATCCATGCTGTGAACATCAGTTTCCATTCGGCAGCCCACGCCTGAATTCTGTCTTGGCTATCCTGTCTTCACGAGTGGACAGCTTCATTTGCTGAGTTGCAAATGGAGTTAAGCATTATGTAATTATCAGTATAAACCATCTCCCGTTTTACCATATAATGGACAGAAGGTTTATGGTGAAGCAACTGAAGAAGGTTGGGCCTAGGAAACTCACCGAGGCACTCCTGCAGCTTTGTCCATGAACTGGGATGATCGAGATCCAGCTTTTTATTTTGCTGGATGTATGATCCTACCCAACATCCTCATTTTCCATGATGTCCATTGACTTCAGTTTTAGCAGAATTCCTGGATGCCACACTCACCCAACTTCTGCCTTGATGTCTAGAGCAGTCAAACCACATCATCAGTTGGAATTCAGCTCTTTGGTTCACATTTCAACCAAGAAAAAGATGAGCTCTGGAGCTGTATGGTTCTAGTGAAATCAAACTGAGCAGCAGCATGCAGATTGTTGAGAAGGATTGCTTCTTGATATCACTGTCGATGACAGATTTTGTCACTCTGCAGATGGCTGAGAGTAGACCGATCGATCAAGTTGTAACTAGTTAGGTTGGATTGGTCCCATTTTTGCAAATAGCACGTTTGCATTTCTCCACATTGTTAGGTGAACACCAGTGCAGTCCTTTGGACTAGCTTGGTTAGCATGAAAAAAAGCAAACAAGAATTAAATAGTCAAACCTTTAAAGTTTATTTAATTGCATATTTAGTGTAGTTTAAGTATAGAAATACAAGACTTGTTGGCCTATTTTAAGAAGGGATTATCATTCGATTTTAATAAGTGGGATCATTCACAAATGTGATCTTTCGCTGAATATTGAATTTTCCATTCAGATATAGCTTAGAAGAAAACATTGGATAAAGAAATAATAAAGAAACAAAGAACATTTTTCTTTGACAAAAGGATCATATAATTACCTATTAGAATGGATCTATATCAGACTTTGCACATTTACTGTTATGTTAGTCTTCTTCAATAACAATAGCTCATCTTCCCTGGCTCATTTGCACTGGAAAATGTTGGATGGGACATTTTCTGCACCTCAATACACAAGAAATGCTCTCCTATAGCTATTAATATTACAAGCAATGACCTAGAATGACTGATAGTGATGTTGGAATGACAACAGATGAGTACAGCACAGAATCTGCTTATGTTGCTTACATCCACATTGTTCATTTTCCAAAGAACACTGAAGCATGGAGACATGTCTTTTTGCAGTTTCCCCCGCAGAATGATATAGAAATAAACCTTGACCACCTATGTGGAGATAAAAATTGGAAGATATTGAAAGTAGGCAAGTAAACATGTTATATGATCACATATAGTGAAGGCATATTCCACTGAAAAAGAACTTCAAATCTCTGCTCATGCAAAAGAAACAAAATGATTTTGAAAATCTCAGGTGAGGAACACATGTTGTGTCACACTGCCTCCTGGAGGTGGCCTTCCATTTACCTACTGATGCTGTTTGCAGTCAGAGTGCTGATTACCCATGGGTTAAACTCACAGATTTTGATGATGGTTCATCCAACAATACTTCACAATGATGCAACTTCATTAGTATAATTAGGCAACAAACTGTGAATTAAACTGAGGAGTTCCAAGTAGAATTCTTGTAGTTGTCAAATTATGAGTAACTTCTCCTAAGAGATTGTGTGTGTGTGAGAGAGAGAGAGAGAGAGACTTGAAAATGAATTACCTTTCATAAACTTTTCTGTAACCCGTCCAAAAGCATATGACCTTATTGTCCTTTTGGCCTAGAATTATACAGAAAATGGGAGCATGCAAAAATAAATATAAATCAAAGGAAAGAAATAATAAATTGAATTTGAGAAAATAAATTTTTTAACTGGTAAATTTTCTTTCCTTCCATCCATTATGCAAAGCTCAGGGTATGGAGAAAACCATTCAATGATTAATTAATTCCTAAATATTACCAATATTAGATAAATATACTTTTATTTTCGCATTTTTATAAAATATTTTACATGGAAAGTCTGAACACTGATGCTGCATTCTGTAAGCATATTGTCAAGCTGAACACCATTATAGTTAGCATTGTTTTCAGATTTCGACAGCCCATAAGAAAAGTTACAAAACATCTTTGAATCTTAATCCACAGAAATGTTCCAATAATTCAATTATATTTGCAAATGTGATGGATTGGATATTTGCTCATTTCATTCTGACAAGGTAGATGAAAAATAACACTGTGAGAAGCTCACACCAAAGTGCCTTCATTTTATTGAATATCTTGATAAGAGAGCATTCTTCCACTTTAACAGCTATATGAAAATGATTCATTGTTTCATGTATATTTCACTCAAGGCTGTAATTCTATATGTAAAATGATGATTAAAACTAATTTTTAAATTCCACATAAATGTTATGCTAGATATTGTACAGAATATATCACTAGGTGTCAAAGAGTTTCATCCAGAACATGTCCACTCTCTGCTCAAAACAGATACCTCCCTCATCTCCCCTTTACATTGAATCATTTTATCCTCATTTTTAAACCACCTACTAACGAGTAGATTCTCTCTAGTTAACTTATCTCAATCTACTGTAATAATAAGCACCTCCACTTTGTCTGCTCCCAACCTTCCTTTTTCCAAGAACTACTCCAGATTCCTGAATCTTTAATCACAGCATTAGAAAAAGCTGCAGGAAGTTGTAAACCCAGCCTAGCTCCATCATGGGCACTAGCCTCCCCAGCGTTAAGGGCATTTTCAAAAGGCAATGCCTCGAAATGGCTGTATCCATCATTTGGTCCTCCATCATCCAGTACATGACCTGTTCTACACAGCCTGAAGCCACAAACTCAAATGCTTCTTCACCTCCACCAGCAAATTTCTGAATGGACAATGAACCCCTGTACACTACCTCAACATTTTTTTTCTTTTTTTTTTGCTCTCTTTTTATACTATTTTTAAAACATATTTTATGATGACATCTGACTCAAAGGACAATGGAGAAGGGCACTGGAGTGACCCCACCAGGGTGTAAGCTTGGGTGGAAGTTATGGAGATCCTGAGATGCCCAGTCATCAAGATCCCCCTCTTGGCCTCACCAGTGTAATCTAAAGAAATGCAAAGTAATATGCTTGGCACCAGCTTGGCTGCAGGAGCTGCCGGGAGGATGACATCCAGCCGCCTTAGGGGCTCCAATACAGATTTGCTGTCTAGATTTACTCCCTCCCACAAAGTAGTGGGGCTAATTACCTATAGTTGGGGATCTAGTTCACAAACACCAGGGTGTGTCCACACGAGGGCCTGTGTACTGAGTGTGCAGGGGCCAGACCTCCTCCCCATCCTCTGTAGTTCAGCCTGCGTCCAAAAGGAGTTCAGTTTCCTTATGTCACCAGTGAGGAGGCTCTACATGAGGCTTGCTGGTGGAGATGCTATGTATGGCAGAGAGAGACTTACACATTCAGCTCTCCTTTTCACGAGACTGCTCGCCAAGAGATGGAAGCTGAAGTGAGATTGACAAGCACTACCCACTACACTACCACACTAGATGCATCCCAACCAACTATTTGACACATATATATCTTATTGTAATTTATAGTTTTTTTATTATACATTGCCATGTACTGCTGCCACAGAACAAATTTTATGACAGTGATATTAAGTCTGATTCTGATTCAAGTTTGTCTTTCTCAGAATGATTCTGTTAACTCTCTTCTGTGCACTCTGTAGAACATTCACATCCTTGCTGGAGCATGGCAATCAAAATTCAAGCCGTTACTCCAGCTGCATCCTAACTCGAGCTTTGGAAAGGATCAATTATTTTTACACCCTGTGCATATACTTATCAATCATATAAGATTACACACTTCTGAAACTTCTCAGGATTTTGATGCATACGCATCTCAGCTGATGTAAATATAGATACCAGAGAAACTTTAGAAAAAGGACAGCAGGTCAGCAGGTGTAACATCAACAAATGTTGCAGTAAATATACAGTTGAATTATCCATCAAACAATATTGAATTGAGTACAAGAACAAGAAAATCCTTTTGCATTTGTACAGGGCCCTGGTGAGACCACACCTGGAGTATTGTGTACAGTTTTGGTCTCCAGGGTTAAGGAAGGACATCCTGGCTATAGAGGAAGTGCAGCGTAGATTCACGAGGTTAATTCCTGGGATGTCCGGACTGTCTTACGCAGAGAGGTTAGAGAGACTGGGCTTGTACACGCTGGAATTAAGGAGATTGAGAGGGGATCTGATTGCAACATATAAGCTAATTAAGGGATTGGACAAGATAGAGGCAGGAAATATGTTCAAGATGCCGGGAGAGTCCAGTACCAGAGGGCATGGTTTGAGAATAAGGGGTAGGTCATTTAGGACAGAGTTAAGGAAAAACTTCTTCTCCCAGAGTGTTGTGGGGGTGTGGAATGCACTGCCTCGGAAGGTAGTGGAGGCCAATACTCTGGATGCTTTCAAGAAGGAGCTAGATAGGTATCTTATGGATAGGGGAATCAAGGGATATGGGAACAAGGCAGGAACTGGGTATTGATAGTAGATGATCAGCCATGATCTCAGAATGGCAGTGCAGGCTCGAAGGGCCGAATGGTCAACTTCTGCACCTATTGTCTATTGTCTTTTGTAATATAGACTACAGCCATGTTGATGTTTTGAATCAATATATGTTGTAAATATGTTGAAGAATATTTGTATAGAATCATAGAGCACTACAGCTTAGGAAGAGCCCGTTCAGCCCAGCTAATTGTTACACTGCCTAGACCATTCAAACTGCACCTGGATCATAGCCCTACATACCTCTGCTATCCAAATTTCTCTTAAGTATTGCAATCAAACACATTTCTGATGGCAGCTCATTCCACTCTTGCATCACGCTCTGATTGAAGAAGAACCTCCTCTTGTATTTTATATTCAAATGCCAAGGCTATCTGCTATTTGGCAGAGTATAAACTTAAACTTTCATATTTCTCCTGCCTAATTATAATATAAATGTTTAAATATTTGCTTCCAAAATTGGCTGCCGGTCAACAATTCTCCATTTTTGGTACATTATCCGTAGTAGCACATACCTGGCATATGAAATTCCCCATGGGCAGAGGAAACAAAAACAAGTAGCACCCTCAGAAAGGAGTGGATAAACATGGAACTGTACAACACAGTATGGATCCTTCAATGTTGTACCAACCTTTTAACCTACTCCACAATCAATCTAACTCTTCCTGCTTGCACAGTACCATTCTTATAGTTACGTGCCTATCTCAGAGTCTCTTAAATGTCCCTAATGTATCAGGTTCTACCGCCACCCCAATAGGAACTTACCACTCTCTGTATATAAAAAAAAATCTTGCTCTATTATCTCACCTTAAAGGGATGTCCTCTGCTATTGGTCTTTGCTGTCATGGGAGAAAGGTGTTGGTTGTTAATCTCTGCCTCTTATTATCTTATAAACCTTAATCAAGTAGCCTTTCATTTTCCCTTCAGTCCAAAGACAAAAAGCTTTAGCTCATTCAACATAACCTTATAAGAGCTGTTCTCCAATCATCCTGGTAAACATCCTTTGCACATCCTGGTAAACCTTCTTTGCACTTTCTCTAAAGCTTCTACATCCTTCTATATAGAGAGAGAGTTGAACACTTAATAAACATTTAAGTGAAGTTTATTTACACCGATATGGGGAAAGAACAAGCAGTGGTATTGGCTGCATCATTCTATAAAGGTCCATCACAGACAGTGGACAGAAGGCATCCCTTCTCTGCTATAGGCATCCTTTGGTGTATGTGACCATACCATGGAATGTGGATTCTCCTCAAAGTCCTGAAACCTCATGAACAACCACCTGCAATTGCCCACTCTCCTACTCCATTCAGTTGATATCAATTCAATTGATATCAGTTCCTGTGGAGAAACCATGAAGGAGATGAGTCAAAATAGTGTAAGATAGTCTAATGTAGTTAAAATACGGACAGAGAAGGATGTGTCCCATTGCCACAGAGGCAGTAACAAGAAGGATCAATGATGAATTAGTGATCAGCAGAAAGCTTTTCTTTAAATTACTGGTTACAAAACAAAATCACCACAATCAAATCAGTCAAGTAATTATTCAGTTGTTGATCAAGATAGCTAAGTAGATATTGAATATATGGCATTCAAAAAGCAATCAACACAGTATCAGATGGAAGGCTTATTAAGAAGCTCAATAACAGTAATCTGCTGATGCACGGGGATATTATATCGAATTATCATAAACAGAGTCATCAGAACCAGAGTGCAGGAATGAGGGAATCAGTTGGTGCAGGTAAATCTCTGGGAGAAGGATAGTGGCCTACAATTTCTGCAAGCCAATGTTCTGCATGATCATCGATTTCTTTAACTTCCAGTGAATTCTCTCCCCTCCATACCCCTTTTCTCTTTTTCCATTCCCTTCTTACCCATTTTCTTCTCCTCACCTGCATATTACCTCCCTCTGGTGCCCTCCTTCTTCCCTTTCTCCCATGGCATACTCTCCTCTCCTTTTGATCCCTTCTTCCTCAGCCTCTTTACTCTTCTACCTTTCTCCTCCCAGCTTCTCACTTCATCCCCACCCACCACCTTCCTCCTCACCCAGTTTCTACTCTTTCCCTCCCTAATATCTTATTCTGGCTTCTTCCCCCTTCCTTTCCAGCCTTGATGAAGGGTCTTGGCAATATTTATTCTGTAGTTTTCATTCTTGGAATCTGGGCATTGATAGAAAAGCCAGCATTTACTACCATCTCTATCTGTTCTTCAGAAAGTGAGGAGCCAAGTTTTGGGAAGGTGCTGTCCTTCTAGTGAAAGTTCTCCCACTGTATAGTTGGCCAGGAAGCCTCAGGATTTAGACCCAGTAATGAAGGAGGAGTGGATATGATGATGGCACATCAGCTAAGTTATCAGACTAGTAATTCAAAGACCCAATTTCAATTTCAAATACATTTATTATCAAAGAATGTATAAATATACAATCTTGAGATTTGCTTGCTCACAGGTAGCCACAACGCAAGAAACATGAAAGAACCCGATTTAAATGGCAAAAAAAAGAATAAAAATAAAATCAAATGATTAACACTCAACGTGCAAGAGAAAGAAAGAAACAAAGTACTAGTCATGTACTTTGAAACCAACAACAGCATTTCGAACCAAAAATGAAGCCCAGAGTAGGCCCAGAGCAGGCCCAGAGCCTCACTTATCAGTTCATCATATTAGCAGGTATGGAGCACAGCAGCTAAGATGGTCTTCATTGCCTCAGCACCATAGAGATGTCCATCGCAGAGAATGAGTGAAATCAGCTCTCATTCCTCCCGACACCCTGTCTTTTCAGTCCATCGGAGCCAGGGTTTAAACTGGCACAATGATGGAACAATGAAAGGCCCTGCACACTGAAGACCGCAGGAAATGAGCAAAATCTCCTCTCACCTCAGATCCGTACCGGATAAATGATCTAAGTACAAGATATTAATTTCTCCCCAGGGCAACTCAATTATGGAATTTCAATTAAAACTGAAATTTTGGGGAAAAGAGTCACTAATTTTAGAAACAACAACCATCTGGTACACTAATGACTCTCAAGCCAGGAAATCTGTCCTCCTTGGTGGTTTGGTCCACATGTAACTCCAGATTCTTAAATGTCCCACATCTCTCTGCCAACTTTCTGAAACTGAACCAAACTGTTCGAAGTTTGGTGTTATATTTTGTTTAATGTATGACTCCATATTAATATCATCACAATATCCTTCTCCATAAAATCACTCAACTCCATCCTAATTCAAACCTGCTGATGGAATGTTTTGATAGCTTTGGACTTGACTATTCCAGTACATTCCTAATTGGCTCTCCTTGTGTCTGATGTAACCTTGAGGTCACATTGAACAAGTCTGATTGTGATCCCTGTAAATCATGCTCAAGTATCAACAGTTATGTGTGTTGATCTATATTGGCTTCTGATTAAATAATTACTCATTTTTAAATTTCCTATCTTTGCGTCCATGTCCATTCGTAGCCTCAAACCACACAGTCTCTAAAACCTCCTCCAGGTCTACAACCCTCTGACATATCCACAGTCCTTAACTTAATGCCTTATGATCATTTCTGGATTTAGTTGCTTCACCAATGGTGACATTGTCTTCAGGAATATCACCCTGTTTAATGACTACCAGTCCTGAAGAGGGGTTTCGGTCCAAAATATTGACTGTTTGTTCATTTCCATAGATGGTTCCTGGCCCGCTGAGTTTCTCCAGCATTGTGTGTGTGTTGCATTGGACTTCCAGCATCTGCAAACTTCTTGTTTTTATATCTTCCTGCTTCTGTTTCGTTCCTACAAGAGGCTCCATAAAAACTAACATTTGACCAATTTTTTAGTCATCTGCTCTAATATTTTCTTATGCGGTTTGTTCTAAATATTTTGACAAGAGTTTCTGCAAAGCACCTTTATATGTCAGAAATGCAACGTTATTGCTGTTATTAAATATTGGCTGCCACCACTGCTGCAATACATCCACAGTATTTACCACCTATGTGAGAAACGTCAGCAATTTGCCAAGGCCTCTTCTGAAGCTACTACTAAATCGAAGACTTTTTCACCAACATGAAATGTCAGAAGTTGTATAAATAATCCAACACAGTACCAAGATTTAGAAATCTACATAACACCCAGTCCAACAAAGTTGTGGAATTACTTTCACAGATGTTCACGATTTCTTTCAACCGTAATATTTAAAGTGGTAGGTATAATTATGAAGTACAAATGGTGTAATAATAGAGAAACACATAGGTAAGAGGGTATAGGCCCATCTGTATTACCTGGGCAACAAGGAATTTTAACATAAAAGATTCTGCAGATGCTGGATGTCCAAAGTAAAACACACAAAATGCTGGAGGAACTCAATAGGCCCTGCAGTATCTATGGAAAAGAGTAGACAGTTGACATTTTGGGCTGAGACCGTTGATTAGGAGATTCTCAGGTGAAGTGTTACCTCACCTAGAAGTCCCTGAATGGAGGTGAGGGAGGAATTGAATGGGCAAGTGTAGCGTTTCTCGCATTTGTGGGGATATTTGGCAGCAGGGAGATTAGTAGGGAAGGACAAGTGGCCAAGTGAATAACAGAGGGGGTAATCCATGTGGAAAGTGGAGAGTGGAAGTAAAAATGTGTTTGGTGGTAGGATCCCATTGAAGATGAAGGAAGTTGCAGAGAATGGTGTTTTGGATGCAAAGGCTCAAAATGGACCAAGTGAGTTTAAGGGGAGGGTGGAAGAAGGAGGCAAATTTGATTAAATTGATCAGTATTGTTGGGCGGTAGATGAGGACAAGAGGAACTATACTTGTTAAGGTGGTGGAAAGAAGGGATGAGCGCAGATGTCCAGGAAATGGAGGAGATATGGGTGAGGATAGCATTAATGGTCGAGGAAAAGAAACACCACTCTTTGATGAAGGAAGTCATCTTTGATGTCCTGGAAAGGAAAGCCTTAGCCTGGGAACAGATGTAGAACTGAGAAAAACAAGAAACATTGGAAATTAAACTTTCACACCTTCTTGCAAACTCAAGCAGCATCTGTAAATTTTACATGGGGCTCCCAGCTGCATTTGGGGATCTCAATTATATAATATCTCTTCACAGTGACAGCCCCCCAAATGGTGACCATAACAAAATTATGTTGCTATATGTTTTCCATATTTACATATGTCTGAAATACAACTTGTGAGTGGAGTGTCAGACACAAAATGCTGGAGGGCTCAGCAGGCCAGACATGATCTAGGAAAAGAGTAGTCAATTGTTCAGCCTGAAACAACTGTACTTTTCTCTTAGATGCTGCTTGGCCTGTCTCTCTCTCTTCACCATCTACACCTCGGACTTCAACTACTACACAGAGTCTTGCCATCTTCAGAAGTTTTCTGATGACTCTGCCATAGTTGGATGCATCAGCAAGGGAGATGAGGCTGAGTACAGGGCTACGGTGGGAAACTTTGTCACATGGTACGAGCAGAATCATCTACAGCTTAATGTGAAAAGACTAAGGAGCTGGTGGTGGGCCTGAGGAGGGCTAAGGCACCGGTGACCCCTGTTTCCATCCAAGGGGTCAGTGTGGACATGGTGGAGGATTACAAATACCTGGGGATACGAATTGACAATAAACTGGACTGGACAAAGAACACTGAGGCTGTCTACAAGAAGGGTCAGAGCCGTCTCTATTTCCTGAGGAGACTGAGGTCCTTTAACATCTGCCAGACAATGCTGAGAATGTTCTACGAGGCTGTGGTGGCCAGTGCTATCATGTTTGCTGTTGTGTGCTGGGGCAGCAGGCTGAGGGTAGCAGACACCAACAGAATCAACAAACTCATTCGTAAGGCCAGTGATGTTGTGGGGGTGGAACTGGACTCTCTGACGGTCGTGTCTGAAAAGCGGATGCTGTCCAAGTTGCATGCCATCTTGGACAATGTCTCCCATCAACTCCACAATGTTCTGGTTAGGCACAGGAGTACATTCAGCCTGAGACTCATTCCACCGAGATGTAACACTGAGCATCATAGAAAGTCATTCCTGCCTGTGGCCATCAAACTTTACAACTCCTCCCTCAGAGTATCAGACTGAGCCAATAGGTTGGTCCTGGACTAATTTCCACTTGGCATTATTTACTTCTTATTATGTAATTATTTATGGTTTTATATTGCTCTATTTCTACACTATTCTTGGTTGGTGCGACTGTAACAAAACCCAATTTCCCTCAGGATCAATAAAGTATGTCTATCTGTCTGTCTGGTCTGTCTAGCTGCCTGCTGAGTTCCTCCAACATTTTGTGCATGTTGCTCAGATTTCCAGCATCTGCAGATTTTCTCTTGTTTGTGAGTGGAGTGGGTGAACGTTGAGGCCACAGCCTCTGCCTCACATATTATCATTATCTAATCTCCTTTGCTGCTAGTTATTTTCCATAATGTCTTCAATGATTTCAGGTGAGATTCCTGTGCTAAAGGTGAAGGGTACCTCTTCCAGGGACTGTGTTCATTCATCACCACTGCAAGCACACCAGAGGCTGAACTTCTGTCACTTCCTTTCAGCCTGTAGAAAGAGCCATGAGCATGCTGCCTGATTTCAAATTACCCTCCAACGTCAACGCGAAAGCTTTCAGGAAAGGTCCAAGTCGATTTAATAACCACTTCGGTGCAGCCTCAGAAGGGCACTTGAGAATGATCTCTTTCTCCGGATTGATCATTCAAGTTTTCAAGTGGGATTAATTGCTAAATACTGCCAAACGGGAGCAGTGGATGACTTTGTCTGCTGCATGCGTGTTACCTTTCATACTTCATTAAAACTGCCTAAATGCATTTTGTTTCTGTCTTTGATAACAATAGAAAATTTCCTTTAGATTGGCCTGGATTTTTATCTGTGTTCAGTGATCACAAGGTGGCAGAAAACATACAGATGAGGTATACCATTGTCTCTGTTTACATCATCTAACCAAAGAATTTTTCATCTCCTCTCCTCTTGACTACCATGTACTTTTCAAATAACAGTACAGCATTTCACTCTCCACCATCCTACCGAGTAAACCTTCCCAAGCATGATTCACTCTGGTTAATGAACTGAAACTGGTAGTGATGGGGAGATATGGTAAGTATACCTCCAGTCATCATCAGTGTTTACTGGTTAGGTTGAACAAGTTAGGTCTTTATTGTTTGGAGCGTGGAAGGTTGAGCAGGGACTTGATAGAGATATTTAAAATTATGAGGGGGTTAGAGAGAGTTGATGTGGATAGGCTTTTTACATTGAGAGTAGGGGAGATTCAAACAAGAGGACATGAGTTGAGAGTTAAGCGGCAAAAGTTTAGGGGTACACGAGGGGGAACTTCTTTACTCAGAGAATGGTAGCTGTGTGGAACGAGCTTCCAGTAGAAGTGGGAGAGGCAGGTTTGATTTCATCATTTCAAAAAAAATGGATAGGTATGTGGACAGGAAAGGAATGGAGGGTTATGGGCTGAGTGTAGGTAGGTGGGACTAGGTGAGAGCAAGCATTCAGCATGGACTAGAAGGGCCGAGATGGCCTGTATCCATGCTGTAATTGTTATATGGTTTACAATTGGATGCAAGAGATGGTGAATTTTTTACTTCTGGAGGTAATAAGACTCTGGCTAGGAATTCACATAAGCATAATATGTGCCATGTATTTTGAGTCTCAGTGCACTAATTGATGGGCTTGTGCTGCAGTGGTTTTGAAAATGCATCAATAAACCATCATATATTTTTATATTAATTACTTTGGCATGGAAATTACACACACAAACACAAAAGTCACTGCTGAACCAGTTGCTCACTCACCCAGTTCCCCCTTTTCTCATTTCCACTCTGCATTTGCAATTGGTACCACAGCCAGATGAGAGCATAGTGACCTGCGAAAAGGGACTGACCCTTAATTCCACTGCAGCTTCCAACACCAGTGCACTCTGATGATTGGCCAGAATTATTATCTGTTTATTCAAAGAAGCACTTTCATCATTCGTGTCCAGAATCCTTTAGCCACTTCTTTATCTATGTCCTATTGGCATAGAGTTGTAGAGTAGTTACAGAAATCATTCATCACATTTAGGTACAATTTAGATTAAGAGTGTGCAGTAGCTGCTCCTCCAAATTCATTTAGCTCTTCTGGCATTTCTAAATTATCAGGAGCCAAACACCAATTTTATCTTGCAGTGTTCTTAAAACAAACTGATGCTGCAATTTGATTATCAGAATCCACAAACTAACTCATTTTCATCTTCACAATGACCTGATATACATTGAAAACCCAGAGATTATAATTAACAATATGGAACTGGGAAATCACTTAATACCTTCTCTACTATGTTTGCCTAATGAGAATAAAATCATGTCAGATATAAGATCGGCTATGCTAAATAGTTATAGTTGTTTGTACTCTCCCACGTAATTACTCCAATTTTTGTTCCCATGAAGACAACCACTATGCTATCAAGTTCCAGTGATCTAACAAACATGTAGATTCATGTGACGTCTGAATTTTGGACAAGCGTATTAGACCACAAGATCATAGGTTACTAGAGCAGTAGGCTGCTTGGCCAATTGAGATGGCTTTGCCATTCAATCAATCTAATTTTTTTTTCAACTGCATTCTTCAATCTTCTCTTTGCACACTTACCCCCCCCCCAACAATGAAGAACCTATCAACCTTTGTGCTATGTCATACGTTATTTTAAAATTTGAATCTACTCAGTCTAGCTGAGATTCAATTCTGCTTTAAACTTAATAATCAATCCAATGAATTTTCACCTACATCAATAGGTTTATGTATTTTTAAAATATCTAATGCATTTAGAGGTTCAATTCAAAGAAACTCTGAGGAAATGCCACATGTGGCACATTACTCTAATGAGTGAATATGACAACTTTTTTCATGAATCAATGAACAAAGGGTCATACCATTCTTCATAGCTGTGCCATCTAAAGTTGTAGTCATTGTGTAGCAACATGCTCATGGGGATTAGGTTACTAGCTGTTTTTTCAATAATAGCTTTAAATTTCTGACTAACAAAATAATTTCTTGAAGAGTCCATCTACTGTTGATACAGACGAACGTTCTGAGTAAGGGCAAATTGTCCAGTATTGTTTGCACTGAGATCCAGCTGAAATTCCTTCTCATCTGTATAATATGGGCATCCCTCAATACTGAGTCAATGTCTTCTGGTCTGAGATGCCCTCAAGGAAAGATCTTCTCCACATCTACTCCATCCAGATCTTTCAATATTTGATAGGTTTCAATCAGATACCCATTCATTCTTCTCAACTCCACTGAGTACAGGCCCAGAGCCTTTAAAAACACTTCTCATATGTTAACCTCTCCATCCTCAAAATAATACTCATGAACTTCCTCTTGATCCTCTGTAATACCAGCAAATCTTTTCTTAAATAAGGGGCCCAAAACTAGTTACAATAACTACAGTCTAACCATTGCCTTACAAAGCCTCAACAGCACATCATTGCTTTTATTTTCTAGCCCTCTTGAAATGAACACTGACATTCCATTTGATTTCCTTACCACTGACTCAAACTGCAAGTTAACTGTTAAGGAACCCTGCATGAAGACTCCCAAGTCCCTTTGCACCTCTGATTTTTAAATTTTCTCCATTGGGAGAATAGTCTATGCCTCTATTCCTTCTATCAAAGTGCATGTCTGTATACTTCACTACACTATATTCCACCTGCTACTTCTTTGCCCTTCTCCTAATTTGTCGGTTTTTCTGCAGACTTCCTACTTCTCAGTACTATCTGCCCCTCCATGCATCTTCATTTTATCTGTTCACAAAAACATCATCAATACCTTCATACAAGTCATTGTCAGAAACTGAAAAGAAGCGATCCCAACAATGGTCCCTGTGGAAGAACGCTGGTCACTGGAAGTCAATCAGAAAAGGCCCATTTTAATTATACTCTTTGCTTCCTGTCAGTCAGCTAATCTTCTCTCAATGTTAGAATCTTCCTTTTAATACTATAGGCTCTTATCTTGTTAAGGAGTCTCAAGTGTGACATCTTGAGAAAGGTCTTCTGAAAACCCTAGTAAACAATATCCACTGACTTCCTTTATCTATCCTGCTTGTTATTTCCTCAAAGAATTCAACAGATTTGTCAGGCAAGATTTTCCCTGAAGGAAACCATGCTGAATTTGGCCTACCTCATCATATGCCCCCAAGTACCTCAAAGCCTCAGTAATAGATTCAAACATCTTCCTAACCAATGAAATTGTCAGGAAATTGTCAGGAAAAAGCTTGACCCAGAAACAGAATAGTGGTGACAATTAAACAGCAAATGGTAACTTGAACAATGAACTCAAAGTAAAGAGCAACAAAGAACTACAAAAAAAAAGAGAATAGAAACCAAACACAACCATTAGCAAGCAACACACACAAAATGCTGGTGGAACACAGCAGGCCAGGCAGCATCTATAGGGAAAAGTGCTGTCGACATTTCGGGCCGAGACCCTTCGTCAGGACTAACTGAAAGGAAAGATAGTAAGAGATTTGAAAGTAGGAGGGGGAGGGGAAAATGCGAATTGATAGGAGAAGACTGGAGGGGGTGGAGTGAAGCTGAGAGCCAGAAAGATGATTGGCGAAAGTGATACAGAGCTGGAGAAGGGAAAGGATCATGGGATGGGAGGCTTAGGGAGAAAGAAAGGGGGAGGGGAGCACCAGAGGGAGATGGAGAACAGACAGAGTGATGGGCAGAAAGAGAGAAAAAAACAAACAACTAAATATGTCAGGGATGGGGTAAGTAGGGGAGGAGGGGCATTAACGGAAGTTAGAGAAGTCAATGTTCATGCCATCAGGTTGGAGGCTACCCAGCTGGTATATAAGGTGTTATTCCTCCAACCTGAGTGTGGATTCATTTTGACAGTAGAGGAGGCCATGGATAGACATATCAGAATGGGAATGGGACGTGGAATTAAAATGTGTGGCCATTGGGAGATGCTGCTTTCTCTGGCGGACAAAGCGTAGGTGTTCAACGAAATGGGCTCCCAGTCTGCGTTGGGTCTCACCAATATATAAAAGGCCATACCAGGAACAGCAGACGCAGTATACCACACCAGCCGACGCACAGGTGAAGTGTCGCCTCACCTGGAAGGACTGTCTGGGGCCCTGAATGGTGGTGAAGGAGGAAGTGTAAGGGCAAGTGTAGCACTTGTTCTGCCTTGTAAATTTTCTCTGCACCCTTTCAGTCTTATTGACATCTTTCCTGTATGCTGGTGGCCAAAACTGCACACAATACTCCAAATTAAGCCTTGCTAATGTCTTAGACAACTTCAACATAACATCCCAACTCCTATACTTAATATTTTGATTTATAAAGCCCAATATGCCTAAAGCTTTTTTTACAGCTATGTATCTGTGATGCCACTTTCAAGGATTTATGGATGTGTATTCCCAGATTCCTCTGTTTTACCACACTCCCCAGTGCCCTATTGCTCACCATGTAAATCCTACCCTGGTTTGTCCTCCCAAAGTGCAACACCTCACGCTTGTGTGTGTGCTTTAAATTCCATCTGCCATTTTCCCAGCTAGAACATTCTAGATCCTACCGCAAGCTTTATGACTAAACATTGGATTGGCCAAGGCACAAGAGATAACTTTTCTACTTCCCTTCAATGTAGCCATGGGATCTTTAATGTCCATTTCAGGCGATTGCTGGATTCATAAGAAAGATGTCATTTTCCCAAGTGCATTTCTCCCACAGCATGGAAACATTTCTTGAAAATGGTGTTACAGATAAATAGAGTCCTAAAGAGATCTTTTAGCACATTGACCTTCGTAAATCAAAGTTGTTGTCGTCATTGTGGCTATCCCTCGAGGTCAAGGATGATGGTCTTTGTTCCGTTGATCTATCGCAGAGCGAAGACGCCTGTGTGTGTATTTGTTTAACATGAACTTGATGTTGCACTCCAAGAAGCACACGATACTTCACAAATCAACCAACTGATTCCAATGGCAGTGAAACCACGACAATTGAAGCTGATGGATTTGTTGCAGTCTTCATCTGCCTTCACAGCCGTTGAGTTCGAAGTAACTTCATCCGCCTGTTCCACCGTTGAGGTCTTGGTTGGATTGTTCTTTGTCAGGGACCTCACCCTCGACCTTACCACCATGGGTGACCCTACCAGGAGCATAGCTCCAGGCGGCATCACTCTCGGGATCTCAGGACCACACAAGCTTCTCCACCATGACAAGGTGACAATCCACAGAGAGGCGTAAATGAAAGTAACGAGTACAGGAGTTGGGATGTTATGTTGAAGTTGTACAAGACATTCTTGAGGCCTAATTTGGAGTATTGTGTGCATTTCTGGTCATCTACCTACAGGAAAATGTCAGTAGGTTTGAAAGAGTGCAAAGAAAAATAAAGGTTGAGTAGGTTAGGACTTTATTCCATGGAGTGTAGGAGGATCAGATGAGATTTGATGGAAGTAAAGAATATTATGAGGGGTATCACTAGGGTAAACACAAGCAGGCTTTTTCCACTGAGGTTGAGTGAGACTGGAACTAGAGGTTTGAGGTTAAGAGTGAAAGGTGAAATGTTCAAGGGGAACATGAGGAGAAACTTCTTCACTCAGAGGGTGGTGAGGGGGTGAAACAAACTTCCAGGTAAAGTGGTGGACATGGGTCCAATTTCAACACTTAAGAGAAATTTGGATAGCTGCTTGTAGAAGGGATATGGCAGTCTACGGTCTAGGTGCAGGTCAATGAGACCATGCAGCATAATATTTCAGCATGGTCTAGATGGGCTGAAGGTCATACTTCTGTGCTGGAGTGTTCTATGGCACTCTGAGTATTTGCACACATAGATTCAAGTAGAAAACATGCAGGTTATGTTCTCTAAAATCCCACACCAGGCTTTTACTTATGCAAGATCCTTTTCATTTGCAGCTTAATGATTTCAACAATGATGTGAATTTGTAATTTTCTAAAAGGTGATAGAGTTCAGAGTATATTTGTTTATCATGATTAGTTTATCAGCAGGAAACATAATCTTTAATTCATTTCATTTACTTGAGATGTTTCCTAGGGGAAGAGAACAGTAAATTTTTCAAATGAGAGGCTGGATTCAGAATCACTTCAATAATCTACTTTCAGTTATATACTTCCATTTGGGACTGATATTGGACATCCCATTATATTCAGTAAAATATGGACAGGTAGATTGAAGATCGACATGATAGGAATGCTCATTATACAATATATGCGTTGTGTCTAAGCACTGCAGAATAATTGGTATTCAATTTTGCCAAGGTGGAACTGTGTCACGGAGAAGACAAGAAGCCAGTAAATGAAAACAAAAAAAAACAACTGCAGATGCTGTAAACCTGAAATAAAAGCAGAAATGTGAAAAAAACATTCAGCAGGTCAGACAGCATCTGTGGAAAGCAAAGAGGTTAAGTTCCAATGAAGGAATTTCAACCTGAAAAATTAATTGTTCCTCTTTCTATGGGTGGTATCTGATCTGCTGAGTGTTGACAGCATTTTCTGGTTTTATTAGACAAGATGTCAGACACTGACAGGAATTAGGGGTAAGTACAGAAATCCTCCCAAATGGCATCATGGATTTTGAAAAGGAAGAATACAAGAAAATAGGAGCTAGAGTAGGCCACCAGGCACCTCAAAACATCTCAACAATGCTGATGGATGATCTAACCTGGAGTCAATACCTTTTCAAAGTTCAAGGTAAGTTTTTTATTGAAGTACATATATGTTACCATGTGATTCACTTTCTTGTGGGCATACACAATAAACCAAAAACCATGATAGAATCAATGAAAGACCACACCAACAAGATGAAAAACCGGTGTGCAAAAGAAACAATGAAAGTACAAAAAGAAAGAATAGTAATAATAATAACAAATTAGCAATAAATACCAAGAACATGAGATGAAGAGTCCTTGAAGGTGAGTTCATAAGTTGTGGGAACAGTTCAGTGATGGCAAAAGTGAAGTTGAATGCAGCTATCCCCTTCGTTCAAGAGCTTGATAGTTGAGGGTAATAACCTCAGTTATGTGGTGGCGTGAGTCCTGAGGCTCCTGTACTTCCTTCCTGAAAGCAGCAGTAAGAAGAGAGCATGACCTGGGTGGTGGGAGTCCATGATGATGGATGCTGCTTTCCGGCAACTACACATCATGTGGATGTGCTCAGTGGTGGGAAGGGATTTACCCATGACAGACTGGGCCATATCCAATACTTTTTGTAGTATTTTCCATTCAAGGGCATTGATGCTTCCATGTCAGGCTGTGATGTAGCCAGTCAATGCACTCTTCACCACACAACTATAGAAGTTTCTGTGCCAGTCCCCCATATCCATCCAATCCACTAAATCCGCTGTCATTCAGTAATGTAGCTAACTTCCATCTTAGATGACGACCTCAACCCTCTGCAGCTGAAATTTCCAGCGATGCACCGCCTCTGACAAAAGAAATCTCTATGCATCTCAGTTTTAAATGGATCATCCCTTTGTTTTGTAATTATGTCCCGGTCATTTGAAATCTTTTATTTTATTTTGAAACTTAAGGTACAGAATTGGACTGGGCATTGGTGTAACCTTATCAAATCAGATACAGCACATCACTTTAATGAGTTGTTTTAATAAATTTGTCTACATTTTCTGAAAATAGCCCTGAACTTATTTATATCCATGAGATAACATAATTGGTAAAATATGATGTTGATACCTGAGGCATTTGTCTCCTATTATCATTCAATGGGTAATTTCTGGATTATACTAATTGTTACTGGACATTATGAAAATTGTCCTTGAATATCTTGCTTAGCATCAGTGACACTCATATGGCTGATCTATTATTATCATCTGAAGCTCTTTACTCCGAAGTAACATTCCTTAGGATAAAATGTACTTCAACTTATTCAAAGCAATTATAATATGTTCATTTCATTTCTATTTCAGTTCCACTGAATTTCTTTTCTGTTCTATTTAATTCTATTAAACATACCAAACTTATTTTTAAGGATGGTTATGATATACTGAGCATTTTTTAACACGGTGCTTCACCATTCTGTGTGACATCATGGCCAAAAACAGGAAAAGAAATGCAAATAATACACACAAAATGCTGAAGGAACTCAGCAGGCCAGGCAGCATCTATGGAAAAAAAATAAACAGTCAATGTTTAAGGCCGAGACGCTTTAGCAGAACTCAGTATCAGTGACACTTGGTGAAGAATCTCAGCCCTAAAAGTCAACTGTACTTTTTTCCCATAGATACTGCCTGGCCTGCTGAGTTCCTCCAGCATTTTGTGTGTGTTGTTCGGATTTCCTGTATCTGCAGATTTTCTCTTGTGTGGGAAACTAAAGGAAACCACATGTTAGAGTAATGACTGAAGGAGGAGGGAGGGAACGGTTCTCACCCAGAGGTATTATCCACAAAGGCTCTTTCTGAGTAATAGTCCAGTTAAGACCTGTTTGAGATGCTAAATATTTTAATGGTAGCATTCACAGACAACTTTTGCCTTCTGCAAAGTCTGTCTGAGGAGGAGGTTACTGTCATCCTGAGCTACATAGTCTTTGAGTCATTCCAGATGATGGGAATTAACCTGTATATGGTATCCTGAACTGGAGCAGATGGATGTTATAGATGTTCTTGACTCAAGGAAAAAGGAATTCAATTCCTTTTCTTTGACGAGACAACAGGATTTATACTGACTTACAGGATCTGGACTTTCTGGTTGTGGGCTTCCCAAAGTCTTATGGGCTACAAGCATGCTACTCTGAGTTCCTGAGGCTCTCACATGAGTCTCAAAGACTTCACCGAAGAAGTGGATTGAATGTGATTGCGAGCAAAATTTGAATATGCTTGATGCCATTCTTCCAGAAACCACACATAAGATCTAGAAAGCTCCTAATCAATAATTGGTATTTTATTGTCACACGGAAAAGCTTTATTATGCCATACCCAAGTACATCAGGTGGTACGAAACGAAAAACGAAGAATATACTGTCGTGGTTACAGAGAAAATACAGTGCAGCCGGTCAAATAAAATGCAAGAGCCATGATGAAGTTGACTGAGTAGTCAGAGTCCATCTTTATCATATAAGGCCATTCAAGTGTCTTATAATAGTGGGATAGAAACTGTCCTTAAGCCTGTAGGGACGTGTTCTTAGTTGTTTGTATCTTCTGCCCAGTGGAAGAGGGGAGAAGAGAGAATGATCAGGGTGGGGGTGGGGTATCTTTGATTACATCAGCTGTTTTCTCTAGGTATTGAGAAGTGTATGGAGGGGAAGCTGATTATTGTGATAGACTGAGCTGCATTCAAAACACAATCTTGGCCAAGTGGAAGGGTGGATATATCCCCTTTGTCAGTCAGAAATAGTGAAAGAAACTTTTAAAACTGACACCAGAATGCGACAACAGCCTTAATGCAAATTCATTAGGTTCCTCAAGATATCATTAGAGCATTTGAGAAGCACCCGGTAGCACAGTGTAGAGAGGTGCTCATGGTTTTTTTGTTCATTACTCAACTAACTGGGCACCGTGAGAGGCACCATGAGCAGCGAAGAGAAGGAAGAGAAGGAGGAGTGGGAATGAGCAGCAGTATAAAAAATCTCCTCCATATGTCCAGTCAAGACAACCCTTATAAACACCAAGAGATTCAGCAGATACTGGACGTCTAGAGCAACACACACACACAGTAAATGTTGGAGAAGCTCAGCAGGTCAGGAAGCATCTGTGAATAAACGTTGACATTTTGGGTCGACCCTTCTTCAGGACTGGAAAGGAAAGGAGAAGATACCAGAATAACAAGGTGAGGGGAGGGGAAGGAAGATTAGCCAGAAGATGATAGGTGGGAAAGGTAAAGGGCTGTGGAAGAAGGAATCTGAAAGGAGAGGGGAGTGGACAACCCTCATACCACTTTGGCTCAAGGGTAAAACCAACAGTGCAGTGAGGCAGTCCATGCCAGTGAACAGCAGGTCCACGTTACCATCTCATCTTGAATTATTTCCAAGAATGATCACCAATGCCTCTACTTCCTCAGGAGGATAAAGAAATTCACCATGGCCCCTTCAATTCTTACCATTTTTATCGATGCATTGCAGAAAGCATGCTGCCTGGATGCATAATGGATTAGTAGGGCAACTGCTCACATGCAACCACAAGAAACTGCAGAGGACTCGGGACACAGTTCAGAATATCAGAGGAACCAACCTCCTCTCTATGGCCCATGTCCATAATTCTTGCTGCCTCAGTAAATATCCCAGCATAATCAAAGACCCCTACCCACCCTAGACGTTCTCTCTTCTACCTACTTCCATTGGGCAAAAGATATAAAAGCCTGAAAGCGAATATAAGCAGGCTCAAGGACAACTTCTACTCCAATATTAACAGACTCCTGAATGGACTGCTTGTACGATAAGATGGACTCCTAGCCTCACAATCTATCTCGTTTTTATCTTGCTCTTTATTGTATACCCACACTGCACTTTCTTTATAGATTTTACACTTTATTCTACTTTTTTATTGTTTACCTTATTGCAGCTCAATGCACTGTGTAATGATTTGATCTGTATAAACAAAAGCCAAAACAAGCACTGTATCTTGGTACAACAACAACAACAACAACAACAATAATAATAATAATAATAATAATAATAATAATAATAATAAAAGACCAATACCAATATCAATATTTGTGATAGATTGCCATCTCCCCACTACTGCTGGACATTGACAACCTGCATAAAGAGGTCACCTCATTGCCATTCTGAGGACTTGCTGTGCACTAGTCAGTAAACATCTTTCTTTTATTTATGACCATGACCACACCTCACAGAATACTATATTAGCTCCAATCCATATACTAGCTGACCCTTTTTCTCTGTGCATGTTATTTGAACCAGAAAAGTATCTCATTTGCAATATTGACTTGATTGTTGATGTGTGAGTGTTTTAACCATATAAATTATTTCCTTTCTTCTTGTTGACTGATGGTCAAGGTCTTTATACAAACCTTAAACTACATGATAAGGTGAGTGAGATAGTTCTCTTAATAATTCTTGCCAGCATGTTGACAATGTTAGTTTATTAGAAGAGGGCATTTTATTGTGAGAGGAAGGACAGCACAACACTGGCATAAAGTTAAAGGACTGTTCTCAAGAATAATGATTCTTGTTATATCAAGAATTTCCTTGTCTCTCAAATATCAAATCAAAGCAAAAGCTCCCTGCACTTGCGACTGTTATAGAAGTGGATCTGCTTGCCACAAAAACACAAGTGATTCTGTAGATGCTGGAAATCCTGAGCAACACACAGAGTACTAGAGGCACTCAGCAGGTCAGGCAGCATCTATGAGCTCCTTCAGCACCTAATGAGTCCTGTACAGGATCTCCTACACTGTTTGTTCTTCCAGGACCAATCAGGATTTTAAAAAAATTAAGTGCTAATATATGTAGTCTATCACAAAGCTGCATTAATAAACATCTTGACATGTTATTTGGAAATGTTGAAGGCACATAGTTATGTTACATTATAAAGGGATGTCTTTTTCAATATCCAGCACATGAAACATCATTGGTCACTTGTACAGAAGAAGGAATCACAACAGTTGTGAGGCCTACATCAGAATTATTTAAGCACTAAAGCAGGGAAACAGTTTCTGACAATTCTAAACGTTTATTTACTCTTTGCAACAGCTTTCCTTCAGAGTCCGTCACCTCTCCCACTTAAAGTCTTCACACAAAATCTCTCAGCCCTCACTATGAGTACCAACTTGCTCTTTTGGCTATCACATTATCCATGCAAAATCCTACGGAATGAGAATTGTGCAAAGAATAAGCCAAGGCACGATGCATTGGATCTCAAACATTTCCAGAATTTGAATGAGTTGCCAACTGTGCATTGTCCAATTAGCAGACTTTCACTGGCTGTCTTCAATACCTGATTAATTGTGCATTGTATTGCGTTCTGTTGTTCTTTGCTGTCTGCAGATAGCCCAAGTCTAGTGAGTCCTCATCCACTGCTGCACAATATAGTCTAGTTATACCTGCATTTCAGTACCTTTCTGAGCAACTTGTAAATAAATATCATTTGGACAAAAGCACAATGGATGGAATGGCTTCCATCTGAGCTTTCTAAGGTTAAGTGAAATCAATGCCTGACAAACAACAAACTGAGTAATTGTAATTCCCAAATGCCATCAATTCCTTGACTTGGGCTTTTAATTTGTGTATGGTAATTCAAGTCAGAAATGGAAATTGATTTTTTCACCTTGATTTTAAATCCCATGTAAATTAAATGAAACAGACAATTTGTGGAAGGATGTCAGTACTGAGGCAATGATATTGCTCTCCAGGTTTAATTTCATTTTAAAACCACGGGAAAGGGAAAATCAGAGAGGTTTGATATTGAACCATTCTTTATCTTCTTGACTTGTAGAAATAAACTATTATGTTTGCTCAACTTTGCCTGAATGACTTTCAATAGACTCTTTATCTTTTGTCAGCAAGGTCACTGAAGATTAAGAAACATTGGCTGGATGTACGTGGCTCCTGTTCTGCCATTTTTCTCAGTGGCCAGAAAGCAGAGTTTAAATATATGCTCATGCATTTGAAGCAACTCCTGCCTGCTTTGGACAAGTTCACAAGCCAAAAATAAGCAGTTTGCTACCAAACACACATTTTAGTGTAAATATCACTGACAAAGTCAACCACGACACGCTTTCTTAATTGTATTGCTTAACATATATTCAAAATGTGACAGATTTCTGGTGAGTAGGTTTTTACATCAAGAGTTGTGAATATCTGTAAGATAGTGGATACAATTGCAGTAATTAAAAGGCATTTGAACAGGTAACTGGGCTGGATATGCATAGAGTATTACAATGTGGGCAAATGAGGATTAGTATGGACAGGTGTCACAGTTAGCAAAGATAAGATGGGCCAAAAGGGCCTACTTTTATTGAGTGCAATTGAGTGACATTATCACTTTCTGCCAAGGTAATAAAATGAGGGATTCAGGCACATGAGGTTTTAAGGGATATGAAGAAATCCAGACTTCAGATCTTAAGTCCATTTGCTCACCTGTTCATCGTTTGCCAATTCTGAACTGCCTGTAAGGAACTGTGCAAGGTCGTCTCCTTCTCGTCGATTTTATATATCAATAAAATAAACCACACGTGTCTATTGATTTTTTTGTCCGGCAAGGAATCTTGAGCAATACACACAAATTCTGGAGGAACTCAGCAGGCCAGATTCAATGTTTTGAGGTGAGGCCCTTCATTAGGAAGATGAGAACTTAGACGGTGAGAGAAGGGGAGGAAGAAGCACAAGGTGGCAGGTGCTAGGTGAACCAGGAGAGGGGGAGGGGTGAAGTAAAGAGCTGGGAAGTTGATTGGTGAGAGAGGTAAAGAGCTGCAGGAGGAGGAATCTGATAGGAGGGGATAGAAAACCATGGAAGGAAGGGAAGGAGATGGAGCACCAAAGGGAGTGATGGACAGGTAAGTTGAGAGAGGAAAACTGGCATGGGGGATGATGGAGAGGGAGTGGGGGAATACTTCTGGAAGTTCAAGAAATCGATATTCATGCCATCAACTTGAAGGCTACTCAGACAGAATATAAGGTGTTGCTCCTCCAACCTGAGTGTGGTCTCATCATGACAGATGATGAGGCCATGGACTGACATGACAGAATGGGAATGGGAAGTAGAATTAAAATGGGTGGCTACCAGGAGATCTCACTCCTTCTGATGGACAGAATGCAGGTTCTCAGCAAAGCGGTCTCCCAATCTATGTCAGGTATATAGAAGGCCACACACCCCAACAGATTCACAGGTGAAGTGTCGCCTCATCTGAAAGGACTGTTTGGGGCCCTGAATGGTCGTAAGGGAGGAGGTGTAGGGGCAGATGTGACATTAATTCCACTTGCAACTACCAGGAAGGACGAGTGGACAAGGGAGTCGCATCGGGAGTGACTGCTGTGGAAAGTGGAAATTTTGGGGTCGGAAAGATGTGCTTGGTGGTGGGATCCTATTGGAGATGGCAGAAGCTATGGAGAATTATGTGCTGGATACGGAGGCTAGTGGGCGGTAGGTGAGGTCAAGAGGAACCCTTTTCCTGGTGTCTTGAACCTGCTTCCAAAATCGGGTATAACAACTTTGTACGTCATTGTGCTGATCAATTCCATTGTTTACTTTACTTTCCTAATTTTCATATACAGTGATTAACTGGTGTCAGGGCAGATGCCATTGCATATGCTACAGATGACTGATCAGTGCTGTGTGCTCAAAGGGAAATTGGGCAAGAAGAATTACCTATCTATGGTGAAACTGATCAGAAATTCTTGATGAATAAATAAATGTCATAGCATATAACAGAGTGAAATACTTTTTCTCAACTGGAGTGAAGACCTTATTGCAACCCTTAGGCCTTGAGGAGAAAGGAATCCTGAACCTTTGAGTCTGCTTCCTCTGGTCAAGGGATCTTTGGTGTGGATGATCTTGTTTGTGGTGAACAAGGTTATGCATAATCTGACAGTGTTAGCAGGGTTGCAGAACATTCATATCCAGGCTTATTCCCTCAGCTTTGAATTGCATTCCCATCTAAATGATCTATTGTGAGACACAGGAATATTTGTTAACCCAGGATTTTAAATAAACTTTAAACGTATTTCTTGTTTTTTTTAAATCCACTTTCTAATTTGCGTACACATCATCACCTTTTTAAGTTTCAGTTTCACGACTGCAAATGATTTTCTACAATCAAGCCTATAGGGCAAAAATTTCTATTGTATTTTACATGACTTTTATTCTGTACATGTGTGTTTTGAAATTGTATATCTGTGGTTAAATTAAATCTATATTTTTGTGCTTTAGGCAATGATGGGTTCAACCACTATCCTCAATGTACACAGCAAGCTTATATACAGAGGCTGCTGACTGCACAGCAGTGATGTCGATCAACAGGCAAGATAATTGATGAGGTTGCAGCAACATTTAGAGCCATGGAGTCAAATGGTCATAGAGTTGTACAACACAGTTGTTGATTTTTTTTTGCATGTGTACACTAATCCCATTTGCCTGCATTAGTTTGTATCCTGTGTTTTGCCTGTTTAACTCCCTGTCTAACCATCTCTTAAATGTGATAATTGTTTCTGATTACACTATGCCCTGTGGCAGTGATTTCTGTATATCAACCACTCTGTGTCTAAAGAAAATCACTATAGCACTGCTTTAAAATTCCTTCCTCTCGCCTTAAGTCTAAGCCCTAATATTTTTGAAATCCCTACCATTGGAAAAGGTTTTGATTACTGTGCCTTATCTATACCTCTTATAATTTTAAATATCTCCATCAGGTCACCTCTCAACCTCCTTTGCTTCAGGACCATATACAGTCTTAGGCTCATATATATATTGTATTATATCAAGGGTGCCCAAGACTTTTGCACAATACTGCAATAATTTTATGTATTGCACTGTACTGCTGCCATAAAAAAAAAATCATGGCATATGTTAGTGACGATAAACCTGATTCTGATATGGCTCTCTATTGTGGACTGAAAGTGGGAAGGGGACAGGGAGACGGGAATCCTGGTTGGGAAAAGGGGAAGGGAGAAGGGAGGGAGTGGAAAGCACCAGACAGACATTCTGTAATGAGCAATAAACCAATTGTTTGGAATAAAATGACCTCACCTGGTGTCTCAGAGCTGGGTGTGTCTGCAAACCACACCACCTCTTGCCCCTGGCACTCCTCTGCCACTGTCCCACACCCTTCCAGCGGTGCTCTGCCCTCACCATATCACCATTCCCAACATCCTTTGCTCCCACCAGATTTACAAACTGGCTCTCCAATCAATGTTGACAAATACAATACTGTACAAAAGTCTTAGCACCCTAGCTATATATATACATGCCCAAGACTTTTACACAGTACTGCAAAATGCAATGCAGCCTATCCAGTCTTTCAATGTAACTGAAGTCCTTTAATCCTGGTATTGCCTTGGCAAGTCTGTTTTGCACTCACTCCAGTGAAACTCTATCATTTATTACATGAGCTGACCAGAATTGCACAAAACACTCTAGTGCAATCTAACCATTATTTAGCAAATTTACAACTTAACAGCACAACTGTCGTATTCTTTGTCCCATCCTAAGAAGGCAAGCATTACATATGGCTTCCTCACAGTCCTATCTAACTTTATTGCCATTTTCAAGTTCCAACTCAATATTTTGTTACTATTTACTAGATATATTTTACCGCTATTTGTTTACTAAAATGCATTATCTCCACTTGGTGGGTTAAATTCCATCTGTCAATATCTGCCCGACTTTTTAACTGATCTATATCCTGCCATTGTCTTAGAAGGCCTTTACTCACTATCCACTCCACAGTACCACAAGACTTGCTAGTCATTCCTACGATATTCAAAAGTTGTTAATACATATGTGTTTGACGGCTGGCTGAGAGCCTCGCCTCTGTCCACTAGAACTCAGAAGAATGAGGGGTGAGCTCATTGAAACTTAACAAATGGTGAAAGGCCTTGATAGAGTGGATGTGGTGAGGATGTTTCCAATGGTGGGAGAGTCTTAGACCAGGACACAGCCTCAGAATAGGGTGTGTCCTTTTAGAATGGAATAGAATGAGGAGGAATTCTTAACCAAGAGAGTAGTGAATCTGTGGAATTCTTTGCCACAGACAGCTGTGGAAGCCAAGTCTTTATGTATATTTAAGGCAGAGACTAATAGATTCTTGATTGGTCAGGGCATGAAGGGATATGGGGAGGAGTCAGGAGATTGGGTCTGAGAGGAAAATTGGATCATCCATGATGAAATGGCAGAGCAGACTCAATGAGCCAATGACCTAATTCTGCCCCTATATCTTATGGTCTTATGATAAAAAGCAATGCTCCCCACATGGATCTCTGTGGTATGCCATCGGTCATGGACTTCCAATCAGAAAAAGCATCTTTCCATCACTAATACCACCAGAATAATTTTGGATCTACTGAGCCAGCTTGCCTTGATCACATATGCATTAACTTTCTAGTTTACCCTGGCTTGCAGGAACTTAACAAATACCTTACTAAAGTCCATGTAAACTTGCAAAATACTGCAGCCCCAGAACAACAAATTTCACAACATATACCAGTGATATTCAACCTGATTCTGATTCTAAACTTCAACAATCTTCCTAGTTCTGGCTTCAACAAATTCAATCAAGTTTAGAAAGCCTGTATTTCTCCCACACAAAGCTATGCTGACTACGCCTGATTAGCCACTGCCTTTCCAAATGTCCATGAGTCCTATCCTTTAGTATTTTCCCCAATAATTTCCCTACCACTGATAAATGACTTACCCGTCTGCAGCTTGCTAGAATATCCACGATGACCTTCTTAAATCAAGGAACAACATTACCTATCCTTCAAACATCTGGCATCACAGTGTGCAGAACTCTCCATCAGGGCCTCAATTTTCAACTCCCTTGTTTCACATAGCCGCTTATGATAGATCTCATTAGGCCCTGGGAAATAATCAACTGCTATGCTTTTCATGGCCTTTGATATCTCCTCCTTCTCAAAACTGATAAAAATCACACCCTTCTCAGATTTCACTGTCATCCACAATATAATGTTTTGTAACTTTGCAACAGTAAAATAATTCAAAGAAACACACTGAGTCTGAAAATATGGGTGTAATTTCTAATTTATTTTTAGGGAGGTGCGCACATAGCATGCAAGATGACGTATGCAGTTTGTGTATTTATACACATAGCCCATAATGAATTACTTAAAACAAACAAAAATGTGTAACCAAACAATATATACTCAATATAACTAAAATATTAAATAGACAACACATACCCTTCTAGTTGATGAATAGAGATGAGAGGTGCTCATTTAGGACCCTTCCCACAGCACCAGTCTCCACACACAGATCAGACCCAAACGCTCTATCATCCACATTTCCGCAATCTTGTCATCTTTTAGAAACAATGAAAAATAGAAAACCTACAGCACAATAAAGGCCTTTCGGCCCACAAAATTGTGCCGAACATCCTTACCTTAGAAATTACTAGGCTTACTCATAGCCCTCTACTTTTCTAAGCTCCATGAACCAATCCAAAAGTCTCTTAAAAGACCCTATCGAATCTGCCTCCACCACCGTTGTCGACAGCCCATTCCATGCACTCACCACTCTCTGAGTAAAAAAACACCCCTGACGTCACCTCTGCACCTACTCCCCAACACCTTAAACCTGTGTCCGATGGTGGCAACTATTTCATCCCTGGGAAAAAGCCTCTGACTATCCACACGATCAATGCCTCTCAAAATCTTGTACACCTCTATCAGGTCACCTCTCATCCTTCGTTGCTCCATGGTGAAAAGGCTGAGTTCACTCAACCTGTTTTTATAAGGCATGCTCCCCAATCCAGACAACATCCTTGTAAATCTCCTCTGTGCCCTTTCTATGGCTTCCACATTCTTCCTGTAGTGAGGCAACCAGAACTGAGCATAGTACTCCAAGTAGGGTCTGACCAGGGTTCTATATAGCTGCCACATTACCTCTCGGCTCCTAAATTCAATTCCATGATTGATGAAGGCCAATACACCGTACACCTTTTTAACCACAGAGTCAACCTACGCAGTTGCTTTGAGCGTCCTTTGGACTCAGACCCCAAGATCCTTCTGATCCTCCACACTGCCAAGAGTCTTACCATTAATACTATATTCTGCCATCATATTTGACCTACCAAAATGAACCACTTCACACTTATCTGTGTTGAACTCCATCCAGCACTTCTCAGCCCAGTTTTGCATCCTATCAATGTCCCACTGTAACCTCTGCCAGCCTTCCACACTATCCACAACACTTCCAACCTTTGTGTCATCATCAAACTTACTAACCCATCCCTCTACTTCCTCATCCAGGTCATTTATAAAAATCATGAAGAGTAAGGGTCCCAGAACAGATCCCTGAGGCACACCACTGGTGACCGACCTCCATGCAGAATATGACCCATCAACAACCACTCTTTGCCTCCTATGGGCAAGCCAGCTCTGGATCCACAAAGCAATGTCCCCTTGGATCCCATGCCTTCTTACTTTCTCAATAAGTCTTGCATGGAGTACCTTATTAAATGCCTTGCTGAAATCCATATACACTACATCTACTGCTCTAACTTCATCAATGTGTTTAGTCCCATCCTCAAAAAATTCAGTCAGGCTCGTAAGGCACGACCTGCCCTTGACAAAGCCATGCTGACTATTCCTAATCATATTATACCTTTCCAAATGTTCATAAATCCTGCCTCTCAGGATCTTTCCATCAACTTACGTACCACTGAGGTAAGACTCACTGGTCTATAATTTCCTGGGCTATCTCTACTCCCTTTCTTGAATACAGGAACAATATCCACAACCCTCCAATCCTCCGGAACCTCTCCCATCCCCATTGATGATGCAAAGATCATTGTCAGAGGCTCAGCAGTCTCCTCCCTCGCCTCCTACAGTAGTCTGGTGTACATCTCACCTGATCCCGGCAACTTATCCAAATTGATACTTTCCAATAGCTCCTGCACATCCTCTTTCTTAATGTCTACATGCTTCAAATTTTCAGTCTGCTGCAAGTCATCACTACAATCACCAAGATCCTTTTCCATAGTGAATACTGAAGTAAAGTACTTATTAAATACCTCTGCTATTTCCTTTGGTTCCATACACACTTTCCCACTGTCACATTGATATGTCCTATTCTTTCACATCTTATCCTCTTGCTCTTCACATTTGTAGAAATCCTTGGGGTTTTCCTTAATTCTGCCCGCCAAGGCCTTCTCATGGCCCCTTCTGGCTCTCCTAATTTCCTTCTTAAGCTGCTTCCTAGTAGCCTTCTAGATCTCTAATAGTACCTAGCTCTCTGAACCTTTTGTAAGCTTTTCTTTTCTTTTTGACTAGATTTATTACAGCCTTTGTACTCCATGGTTCCTGTACCCTACGATAACTTCCCTGTCTCATTGGAACGTACCTTCGCAGAACTCCACTCAAATATCCCCTTAACATTTGCCATATTTCTTCTGTACTTTTCCCTGAAAACATCTGTTTCCAAATTTAAGCTTCCAATTTCCTGCCTGTTGGCCTGATAATTCCCTTTACTCCAATGAAATGCTTTTCTAACTCATCTGTTCTTATCTCTCTCCAATGCTATTGTAAAGGAGATAGTATTATGGTCATTATCTCCAAAATGCTTTCCCACTGAGAGATTTGACCCCTGACCAGGTGCATTTCCCAATACCAAATCAAGTACAGCCTCCCCTCTTGTAGGCTTATCTACATATTGTGCCAAGAAACCTCCGAGGCATTCACCTTTTCTGCAGCCATGACACTATCTCTGATCAACATCCCTTCATCCTTTCTGGAACATGCTGTTTCTAAACTCTCCCTAACTCACTTTTAAAAGATTCCTATTTGTTAAGTGTCATACATCTGCAAATAGCTATTCCCAGTCTACTTTTACCACATTCACACTTCGGCTATTGAAATCAGCCTTCTTTTAAATCAAGGTCTTAACTTCTTTCAGTTCAAGGCCTTAACCCTTATCCATTTCAAAACTACTGTGATTCTGACAGAAAATGCTGCAGGAACTCAGCAGGCCAGGCAGCATCTATGGAAATGGATAAACAGATGATGTTTCAGGATTTGATGAAGTGTCTCGGCCCGAGACGTTGATCGCTAATTCATTTCTGTGTGTGGTGCTTGGATTCCAGCATCTGCAGATTTTCTCTTGTTTGTGATACTTGCAGAATTATGGTTACTGTTTCCAGAATGTTCCTCCATTGACACGCCTACCACCTGCCTTTTAATTTTCAAAGATAAGGTCAAATATAATCCTGTCTCTGTTAGGAATATCGACATAATACTTTAAAAAGCTTAATTGAATGCACATAATGTATTCTGCCCCAGCTAAGCCCCTTACACTACGGCTATTCCAGAAATTGGGAAGGTAAAAATCCCGACTATATATAACACTGTTGCTCTCATGCCTTACTGTAATTTGTGTACCTATCTGTTCCTTCAATTCTTACTAATTATTGAGAGACTCTTAACAACCCATGCCCCTCTCTTATTCCTAAATTTTACCCATATGGTCTCAATGGTTGATTCCAGCATATCCTCTCTAAATACTGTTATTTTTTCCCCAGTCACTTGCACAATTTCTCCATCCACTTTTGCATTTGTTCTGTCATGCCTGGAAATTCTGTATCACAGAACATTGAGCTAATAGTCCTGGCCTTTCCTCAACCATGTACAAAGATTCAAATGTTTATTTATTATTAAAGTATATATCCATATACAGCTTTGAAAGTTGTCTTCTTCAGATAGCCATGAAATGAAGAAAGAACATAAAACCCATCCCCTAAACAAAATATAAACAACCTCCCATTCATCAATCCCCAAACCTCTCACCCCCGCACAAAACAGGAACTGTGATTGCAAAGATATTATAATTTCAAGTTCTGATCCATACTCTAGGATCATCTAATTTACCTGGGAGACAGCTTGATTAAAGTAAATGTTGGTGAGCCATTGCTCCCAAATGTGCCTTGCTCTGCTCCTGCTCTTGCCCAATTTATCATATATATTTTTCTCCCCACCTGCTGTAGAACAACTACACCAACCCCCTTTTCTGCCTCTGGCTCCAAGGAGACACTATATAATTCTTTTGCCCCCCATTTACTGGAGAATTGTGATACTCTTCCCCCAAGTCCATATTGTGGAAAGACCAAGTTACCCCAATCAGTTCCCTTTGAAAACTGGCACTTTAGGTGCATCTGTTACCATGGTAATTGTGTTTAAGAACAAAGAACAATCTGCTGAAGTGATTTAATGGGTCAGGCAGCCTCTATACAAGTGGACAGTTGACATTATGGATTGAGAGCCTTCACAACTAAACGAGTAGACAGGAGACATCCAGTGTAAGAAGATGTAGAGGAGGAATGGAGCAAATAAAAGGTGAGTCCAGAAGCATCTTGACCCAAAATTTTGTTTGTCCTTTTACAGATATTGCCTGATCCACCGATTTCCTCCAGCATCTTGCAAGTTACATCCAATTGATTGGCAGATGAAGTCAGATGAAAGAGGGAAGAGTCGAGATAGCAGAAGAGTCTGAGCGGTGAAAGGTGGAAGCATCTGTAGTGCCTTGTGTCTTCTTCAGAAGTAGAACCTGGTTACTGAAGGGTACAATTCATGAAGTTCATGAGAATGAACTTCCACAGCATGCATGTCAGGTAATTATTTCTTCACACTCTTGCATGAAGTTGAATCAGTCCCACACAGAATTCTATTTTATCTACATTTTCAAATAAAATTTGAACCCATGTATTAATTTTCAGGTTATTCCTGTAAAGAATGAATAGTTATAATTTCATAGAATTTGGAAGCAGGTGTGAAAACAAAACTCTGCCACCTTCCTGTGTGCAGCAGTACCACCTGTGCTGACATATTACCCATGGTAGCTCCTTCATATCTCGCTGTCAGGGTGTTTAAGTTTCCTTTGTATAACTGAGTAAAGTGCAGATATGATATTTATCCACTGATTAGGAAAGGAGATTACACCACAGCATTCCAGGAACACAGCACAATCAATATTATCACTGCCTTTGTGTAATTGTGTACTGATAAGGAAAGGAAACAGACCATTCTGATTCTTTGGTATTTGGAAATTTTGACAATACTGCACAGATCAACAAAATCATGTCAGAAGCACTGAATTGTTTATCTGACACTCTTCAAAGAAGTTGATTGACACGATATGTTGTTGTGTTCTACAGTATACAGTATATATAACATTCTGAGGAACATTTCACATTTGACCAAGTTTTGAATAAAAGTTGGAGACAGTATTCGTAGAACCATAGAACACTACAGCACAGTACAGGCCCTTCAGCCCTCCATGTTTTGCTGACCCATATAATCCTTAAAAAAAAGTACTAAACCCACACTACCCCCTAACCCTCTATTTTTCTATCATCCATGTGCCTGTCCAAGAGGCTCTTAAATACCCCTAATGTTTTAGCCTCCACCACCATCCCTGGCAAGTCATTCCAGACACTCACAAATCTCTGTGTAAAAAACTTACCCCTGATGTCTCCCCTAAACTTCCCTCCCTTAATTTTGTACATAAGCCCTCTGGTGTTTGCTATTGGTGCCCTGGGAAACAGGTACTGATTATCCGCCCCATCTATGCCTCTCATAATCTTGTAGGCCTTTATCAAGTCCCCTCTCATTCTTCTACGCTCCAAAGAGAAAAGTCCCAGCTCTGCTAACCTTGCTTCATATGACTTATTCTCCAAGCCAGGCAACATTTTGGTAAATCTCCTCTGCACCCTCTCCATAGCTTCCATATCCTTCCTATAATGAGGTGACCAGAATTGAACACAATTCTCTAAGTGCAGTCTCACCAGAGATTTGTAGAGTTACAACATGACCTCTCTACTCTTGAACTCAATCCCCCTGTTAATGAAACCTAGCATCCCATAGGCCTTCCTAACTACCCCATCAACCTGCGCAGTGACCTTGAGGGATGTATGGATTTGAACCCCAAGCTCCCCTTGTTCATCCACACTCTTAAGTAACTGACCATTAATCCTGTACTCAGTCTTCTGGTCTGTCCTTCCAAAATGCATCCCCTCACACTTATCCGGATCGAATTCCATCTGCTATTTTTCTGCCCAACTCTGCAGCCTGTCTATATCCTCTTGTAACCTTCGACAACCTACTCCATCCACAACTCCTCCAATGTTCATGTCATCCGTAAACTTACTCATCCATCCTTCCACCTCTACATCCAGGTCATTTATAAAAATCACAAATAGCGGGGGTCCCAGGACAGATCCCTGCGGCACTCCACCTGTCACTGACCTCCAGGCAGAATACTTTCCTTCCACAACTAGCCTCTGCTTTCTTCTTTTAAGCCAATTTTTTATCCAAACAGCCAAAGTTTCACTGATCCCATGCCTCCTGACTTTCTGGATGAGTCTCTTGTGGGGGACCTTGTCAAATGCTTTGCTAAAGTCCATGTAGACCACATCCACTGCCCTACCCTCATCAATTTCTTTTGTTACCTCTTCAAAAAACTCAATTAGGCTCGTGAGGCACAATCTTCCCTTCATAAAGCCATGTTGACTATCCATGAGTAGACTGTACTTCTCCAAATGCTCATAGATCCTATCTTTAAGAATCCTTTCCAGTAGTTTGCAGACCACTGACGTAAGACTCACCGGTCTATAGTTCCCAGGTTTCCTATTACCTTTTTTAAACAAGGGAACTACATTTGCCATTCTCCGGTCCTCCAGCACTTCCCCTTAAGCAAAGAGGATTCAAAGTTCATAGTTAATGCTCCTGCTATCTCTTCTCTCAATTCCCACAGCAACCTGGGGTGTATCATTTATCAATCTTACTGTTTTTAAGAAGATCCAGCACTTCTTCCTTAATCTCCACATTGTCCAGCACACAGGCCCACTCTACTTCGACCTCATCCTGATCAAGATTCTTTTCATTTGTGAATACTGAAGCAAAGTATTAATTTAGGACCTCTCCAACCTCCTCCGGCTTCAGGCACATGTTGCCCTCTTTATCCTTTAGCAGTCCCACATTCATTCTCGTTATCCTCCTGCTCATGGACTAATTTTTTACATTAATCTAACTGAATCCTAAACCCCTTCCACCCCAGTGTTCTTGCACACAGTACTATTCAATAATCCCACTTAATACTTATAGAAAAGATTTAAATGTTCAGGCCATGTAAAACACAGGTATGTATTTCTCACTTAGTGAGTATATGTATGCATAAGAGTGTATCTTCTCAGTTTCTGAATGGGTGTCCTTCTTTTGTTAGTAAATTATTGCTTAAGTGCAGAACACAACATGGTTCAGTAGTGTGACAGTTAGTATTACACTGTGTATCTGTGGTATTATAGCTGTGTGATCAGAGTTCAATTCCTGCCATTGTCCATAAGGAGTCTGAACCTTCTCGTATGGGATTTTCTCCAGGTGCTCTGGTTTCTTCCCACATTCCAAAGACATATGAGCTAGAATTAGTAAGTTGTGGGTATGCTATGTTGGTGCCAGAAGCCAGGCACATCTCAAACTGTGATGATCATTGACACAAAACAATGCATTTCACTGCACGTTTCAATGTATATGTGACAAATACAGATAAACTTTTACCTTTATAAACAGTTCCCTATCAACTTCATTCTTTATTGTTCCAAGGACCCTGATCAGGGAAAGCTAAGTTTTTATGCTGTGGTAGTTAAAGCGGTAGACAGCAGAAGGGTCACTGGCAAAAGGCTTAGAGCATCCAGCTTCCCTCTGGTTAGGTCAACTTGTCTCTTCCATTACTTCTTTCCTCCTGTTAAGTTTCATCATCTGTTCTACTGCTCACCTTCCTACCAATGTCTGCCCAGACTGGCACTCATCACATCCACTTTAATGTTCTCCACAAATGAACCCAATCACCTTCCAGACCAAACTCTCTGTCCTTGATTGAGTCTTTGATTTGAGATTGAGACCATTCCCAGGTTCACTCCCACCAATATTTCATCCTTGTGTATTTCTCTGTCTTTCTGCTGGGTATCCCCTACTGATCCTGCTACTTCATCCCAGATTCCCCATTATCTACTCTGGTCCTCAACACACAAAATGATTTCCATTTTCTTGAATGACACATTTGTGTGTGCAAAGCTTACACCAGCTGAGTAAGGGTATCTTTGCCAGTAGAAAACCACAGTATGGAGGCCTTCCACAAAACTGGCTGAGCCCTGTTTGCAGAGATATTTTAAGATTGTCTTCTATTCCCATTCAAGATTTGTGGTCAGCTCATCTGTTTTGTCTCATATGCATGAAATGAAATGCAAGTACATTTTGGAAATAGAAAAATAAAATGGTTTTTGTAAAGTACTTGTATATGTGTATGTCCTATTGCATTCTTCACTCTCCTGAAGCCTGAATATTAATTTACCTGATCATTCTTGAGAGGATTTTTGACATTTGAAACTTGTACTGAAGATCACCTATTTGAAAGTTGTTGAAATGGGAGGAATTCAGAAGATGAAGGATCAGTCTATCACAAAGAAGATGAAGAGGCATTCTAAAGAAAGAATGAGGCAATCGTGGCTGACGGGAAAAGTCAAAGACAGCATAACAGCAGAAGAGAAGGCACACAATATAGCAAATATTAGTGGGAAGCTGATGTCAAAATAGTTGCTGTGATGCATCAAGTATGGTAGTGTTTGTCGCTCCCGCTTTCAGCTTCCACCACTGGTTAGCGGTCTTGTGAAAAGCAGAGTTGAATACCTAAGTCTCTCCCTGGCAGTTCATAGCCTCTCCAGCAGCAAGCCTCATGTAGTAGCCCCTCACTGGTGAGACATGGAAACTGAACTCCTTTCAGGCTCAGGCTGAACTAGAGAGGACGGGGAGGAGGTCTGACCCCTACACACGTAGCATGCAGGTCCACCGGTGTGTGGATGTGCCTTGGTGCTTGTCTAACAGATCCATAGCTATGGGTAAATAGCCCCACTGCCTTGTGGGCAGCCACAGGAGAGATGAAGGTTACGGGAGTAATCCCAGACAGCAAATCTGGAGTGGAGGCTCGAAAGCAGCGGAACATCACTGAACGTCCATCTGGCAGTTCCTGCAGCCAAGCTGGTGCCAAATGTATGACTTCACAAGCTTTCCTTGGGCTACACCGGTGCGGTCGAGAGGAAGATCCTGACAACTGGCCAACTCAGGATCTCCATACCTTCCACCCAGGCTTGGGATGATGACCATCATCACCCATTGTCCTTCAAGACAGACAGATGCCAGCCACCAGTGGGAAGCTAGAGGATCGGGAAGCTCATAAAAACCAAGAGAAGGCAATTCAAAAAGAACTAAGGAGAGAAAAAGATGAACTATAAAGGTAAGATATCAAATAACATAAAAGAGAATACAAGCATTTCTTTTTTTCAGATATGTAAAGAATAAACAAGACACAGGAGAGGATATTGGACTGCTGGCAAATGGCACTGAAGAGGTAGTAATGGGAAACAATAAGATGGCACAGAAACTGAAAATGTATTTTGCATCAGTCCTTACTGTGGAAACGCCAGCAAAATGCCAGAAATTTGAGAGAGTCAGGGAGCATAAGTGAGTGTATACACTGTAACTAAGGAGAAGTGGCTTGGGAAGCTGGAAGGTAGAGGAGTTACCTAGACCAGATGGGCAATGCCCCAGGGTTCTGAAAAAGATAGCTTAAGAGATTGTGGAGGCATTGATAGTGATCTTCTAAGAATGGTGTCAGAGGACTGGAAACTAACAAACGTCACTTCGCTCTATAAGAAGGGAGGGAAGCAAAAGACAGGAAATTATAGGCCATTTAGCCTGACTTCAGTGGTTGGCAAGAAGTTATGTCCACTCTTAAGGAGTGAGTTTTCGGGTGCTTGCATACAAGTAATAAAACTGGTCGAAGTCAGCATGGTTTTCTTAGGGAGGAATCCTGCCTGATAAATCTGTTGGAATTCTTTCAGGAAATAACAGGCAGGATAGGCAAAGGAGAGTCAGTGGATGGTGCTTATTTGGATTTTCATCAGGTGCCACACATGAGGCTACTAAACAAGTTAAGAGTCCGTGATATTGAAAAAAATATATAATAATGTGGACAGAAGATTGGCTGACTGGCAAAAGGAAAAGGGTGGGAATAAAGAGGGTCTTTTCTGATTTGCCTGCCAGTAATTAGTGGTACTGCACCTGAGGTGTTGTTGGCTAAGCTATATTTTATGTTCTATGTTAATGATCTGGCCGATGGAACTGATAGCTTTGTGGCCAAATACAGAGATAGTTGGAAGGGCAGATAGTGTTGAGGAAGCAGGCAATCCACAGAAGGACTTGGACAGATTTGGAAAATAGAAGAAGTGGCAGATAGAATACAGTGTATGGTTACACAATTCAGTAGGAGGAATCAAGGCATAGACTATATTCTAAACAGATAGTGAATTCAGAAGTAGGCGGTGAAAAGCAACTTTGGAGTCATATGCAGGATTCCCTAAGGGTTGATTTGCAGACTAAGTCAGTGATAAAGAATGCAATTGTAATGTTAGCATTCATTTCGAGAGGACTGAAATATAAAAGCAGTGATATAATGCTGAGGCTTTATAAGGCATCAATCAGAATGCACTTGGAATATTGTGAGCAGTTTTGGGCCCCTTATCTAAGAATGGATATGCTGGCATTGGAGAGAGTCTAGAGGAGGTTCACAAGAGTTATCCTGGGAATGAAAGTGTTAATGTCTGAAGAGCATTTGATGGCCTAACTCTGCTCCTACGTCTTTTGGTCGTATGGAATTTGTATATCCGATTTTCATTCCTTTGATCAAGGAGTCCCTATTTTATCCATATGGGTCCAATATATAGAGCCTTCAGCAGGAGCTGTGACCAGAGGTTAATAAACCCTGGTTTCGATTACTTGAACACATGTCAGCTTGCATGCCGCTTTCCCTGCGTCTTACAGCAGTGCTATAACTCCTTGTTCAGGTAGACAGAACTCATTAGAGTATTGAGAAATTGATCATAGAAGTGGAAATCTTGAGTAAAAGATCATTATGCCACAGTTAAAAGCTGAGGTAAAATTACAGCCTTAAATCACTCCAATGTATTTTTATTACAATACAGGGCATGTGTAATTTAAATTCATTTGTTCCATTTTTTTATATTTCTGTCAGCAGAGAATAGTTGCATATTCATGAATAGTTTAGATTTGGCCAAAATAGTATCCATACTGTAGAGTGAATAATTTTAATGTATACTGAATAAAAATTGTGGCAGGGCATTTTTGCATTTGAATTATTTTAGTTAGAATTTGGATTACCATAATAGAATCTACAGCTTCTAATTTTAAGTGGCTGACTTTTGGTTAATGTAATCCTACTTTGACAAGCAAATGAAGGAAACAGAATACAAAGACTATGCAAAAAATAAAAAAAACACGAAATGCTGGCAGAACTCAGAAGGCCAGACAGCATCTATGGGAAGAGGTAAAAACGATGTTTCGGGCTGAAACCCTTCATTCCAGCATCTGCAGATTCACTCGTGTTGACAAAGACTATGCACTTTTGTTCATAGTAAAGAGGATTAGAAATATAAGTTAACAATGGGCTCCAGTTCTAGTGTAGGCCAACAAATCCCTGCAAATGTTCCATTTTCAATCACACTCAAATGTAAGGGTTTGAGTAGAAGTTATTTTTTATAGGTTATGTGCCAGTTATACCAGTCATGGTAAAATTTTGAGTGCTTCTATGGATGGTGTTATACTCAATATGAATGCATAGGCAAATCCCAAAACCAGGCAGGCAGCATCATAGGGAAGAAGTGGATTTTATTTCAGACTGTGTGACTCGATGCCCTCCCTACCAGAGGCACAGAAGGGCTGGAAGATCTTAACATCCCTCTCTGTGGCTGACAGGCTTTGGGATTTCTACCTACCATGACAGCCAGGAAGAGATTGTGGGGCACCTTAATAACCCAACTCAAATCCATCTTAATAACTGATTAACATTCTTTGCCATCTAACCATCTGCAGGTAAATTCCTTGTAGTCTTCAGAAACAACTTCAATTGCTCAATTGATAGAATAGAAGGTTTAGAAATTCTATTCTAAAAATTGAACATGTGACTGTCATCATTCATATTCCTACGGTGATCTACTAGCTGGTAGGTTACTTAGCCATTTGTAAATGAACTCCCAGTATTTAAAGTGAGTAAGTAAGTAAATTGATGGGAAGAGCAAGTGGATAAATTAACAAAGGAGGCAAGTAGACGAGCAGAAGTGGAAATTCAAATAAATTACTGTAAAGGAGAAATGATAAACATTTTTGAAAGTTAAATCAAAAAATGTGTAGAAAACGATGGGATGAAGAGAGAACAGGAATACATCTTTATAATATCCAGAAAGAAGTGGGATGATTGAGGAATGCAGGAAAGAGAAAGAGTGAGGAGGTGATAATATCAAGATTGAGATCTGGGCACACAAGGTTAAATACTACATTGTTTTTCATGAAGAAATACAAAAATGGGAGGTATGAGTATTGTCATCAACAAGAAACAGTTGAGTATGTACTGGTGAGGAGACCAAGATATAATCAAGAGGGGGGATTGGTTGATTTTAAAGTAATCATGGAATAAAATACAATTTAACATTAACAATATTTTGCAGAAAGGATCAGAGGATTATTGCTTTAAATGTATAGTACAATTCCTTAACAATGCAGGTCTTTATTTTAATAGAATTTCAAACAAGAATAAATATATAGGATTTAGATATCCACAAAGATTCACAGTACATTTATTATTCAAGTATGTATATATTATACAACCTTGAAATTTGTCTCTTACAAGCTGCCACAAAACAAAGAAACCCAAAAAGAACCCATTAAAAAAGACCGACAAACACCAAAGAAATATTAAAAAATTGTACAAGCAACAAAAGTAAGCAACTAGCATTTAGAACAAAAGTGAGACATGAAGCCTGGAGCAGCTGGAGCAGGCCTACAGCCTCAGCCCCAGTTCTGCACATAGCAGAGTAAACACTGTGGAGCCCACAGATAAGGAGCCCGGAGCAGGCCACAGACTCAGCTTTGGTGCTGTGAAGAGCAGAGTCAACGTTTCGGGCCGAGACCCTTTGTCAGGACTGAAGAGGGAGGGGGCAGGTGGCCCTATAAAGAAGGTGGGGGGAGGGTGGGAAGGAGAAGGCTGGTAGGTGCCAGGTGAAAAATCAGTAAGGTCAAGGGTGAGGGAGGGGAAGTAGGGAGGGGATAGGCAGAAAAGGTGAAGAAGGAATGTAAGGGGCAAGCACTATGGGAATTACTGGAAGTTGGAGAAATGGTGGTTTATCTCAACTTTAGACATCACTTGATGTTTGACAGTGAGAGAGTGAGATGATAGTGGGTGGCTTACATGAAGAAAAATGCCATTCCTGATCTTAATGAGCCAAGATGTCTGCTTTTGTACTGTAACACCGTTTGACCTGCCAACAGTCCATTTATGAATGGAAGCTTGTTAGTAAATTGGAAATTCTTGAATCTCCCAGCAGAGAATCAAATAGAATAGAAACTATTTTAAAAATCCAATATTTAGGTAAAATGTAATTGCATAATAATAATACAATTTGGTTTAAACCTCTTTTGTTTTGTTACAGCAGGAGTTCATTGAAATTGCTGCCAGCTCAAAATCAATCTCCTATGTAATTTCAGTTATGTTATAGCTTTTCCTTTCATTAAAAATGTTTTTTTTCAGTATACCCCTGTTCACTTTGAAATCTTTACCAAGAGCCTGAGAGTGACAAAATATGTACCACAATCATGCCCTCTTGTGACATAAACCCTGAAATTATCAAAAGTTTGAAACAATTCATGTCGGGATTTGATTACTCTTCAGAGAATGTTCTGCACTGTCACCTCAGGTCATATTAGCAATTCAGGCATAGACTGTCCTCATTGGTCCATCCATTAAAGCTGTTAAGTATATTAACATGAGGTGTGATTGCTTGTGAAATTCTTCTGTGTCAGGAAATTTCTTTCGGTCTACTCACCTCTGATTCTTTGAATTTGCATAAGTAATTCAAATATTTTTGCTAAGTAAGTACCTATTCTTCTTGCAGTGGTGTTAAACACAGCAATGCTTTGGTGCCTTGGGAACACTCAGTTCCCAGAAGTTATTGGAAGGAATTGGCCTTGACCTCTGTATTGATGCTTGAACTCTCAAATCTAATTTAGCATTCCTTGTATGCATTATGTGAGTGGCAGGGGTATGCACACTGAATGGTTGCTGTTTCTCAGTGTAAAGGAGTAACGTTGGCCAGGGGGAAAATGGATGGTAAGTAGGAATGATACCAATAAGCCCTCATTATTTGAAAGCACAAGTTTAACATACAATTTTGGTGTATTGCGTACAACTTGGAGAATTGTGTTCAGTTCTGGTTACCTCATTTTAGGAAGCATGTGGAAGATTTAGAGAAGAGACTTACCAGGATGCTGCCTGGATTAGAGAGCATACCTTTTGAGGAGCATTTGGGTGAGCTAGGGCATATCAGTTTGGAATGAAGGAGGATGAGAGGTAACTTAATAGAGGTGTATAAGATGATTAAAGGCATAATTAGACTGGATTAGGTTAAAATTTTGCCTGTACTCTTCTATGTTCTATTTTCCATATTCTAATTTTAGATTGCTCTAACGTGAAAGTAATGGCAATGTTTAACCAGACACTTGTATGCTTAGCACTTCAAGCACTGATCAAGAGCAAGCTTAATGGAATGACTTGTGTGAGCTCCTTGCGTAGGACCATAAGACATAGGAGCAGAAGTAGGTTATTTGCCAGTCAAGTCTGCTTTGCCATTTCATCATGGCTGATCCATGTTCCCTCTCAGCCCCAATATCCTGCCTTCTCCCCTTATCCTTTCATCAATCATCAGCCTAATTAACTTCTGTCTTAAATATACCCAATGACTTGGCTTCCACGGCCACCTGTAGCAATGAATTCCACAGATTCACCACTCTCTGGCTAGAGAAATGCCCTCTCATTTCCATTCTAAAGTGACATCCCTCTATTTTGAGGCTGTCCTCTGGGCTTAGACCCCTCACCATAGGAAATGTTCTCTCCACACCCACTCTATTGAGACCTTTCAACATTCGATAGGTTTTAATCAGGTCACTCCTCATTCTTCTGAATTCCAGTCAGTACAAGCCCAGAGGCATCAATGGCTTCTCACATGATAAGCCATTCAATTCCAGAATCATTTCTATGAACCTCCTTTGAACCTTCTCCATGAATCCCTGTTGAGAGTGCCCCACAGGAAGAGGCTGGATAACAGCTTAAGGGATGGAAGAAGTACACATACAAATTTCAGAAGAGTGGAAGACAAGCTCAATTCATAGGAAGCTAGTAGCCACATCATTAAGTTTCAATTGGTCTTTCTGGTGACAATCAACCCCAGAATCACGTCCAAGAGATTGTTCCTTACACAATCTTCAGCTCCGTTTTCCCATATGGCATCTTCCACTAAATGTAGACTAGTTTAGCCAACTCGGAGCACTTTTAGCAGTTGAACTTATAAAAGTTGCTCTGGCCACTTCTTGCAACAGAAGTGTTTTTCAGTTTAGAAAAATTGAGGTCTTCAGATCCTGTTCTTCTGCTGATGGAGTATGGTGAGCTAGGCCCTTCTCCTTTGCTGTGGAAGTTCAGGTGCCAGACGGGAACAGTGGTAGTGTGTCCACATTATCCTAACCCCTCCCATCTTCCTTTGTGCAATATCTCTGTATGTAACATAAGAGCTTTAGAAATGGGACAAAAGCAGATCATCTGACCTGCACAGCCTGCTCCACCATTCAATAAGATCATGGGAGATCTGGCTGTGGACTTAGTGTCACCTAGCTGTCCTTTCCTATAAACCCTTAATTCCTCTGTTGTGCAAAAACCTATCTAACTGTGTCTTAAATATATTTAATGAGGTAGCCTCTATTGCTGCTTCAGGTAGAAATTTCCACACTCATTACTCTCCGGAAAATGCAATTTCTTTTCATCTCTGTCCTAAACACATTTCTTCAAATTTTGAGGCTATGTCCCCTAGTTCTAGTCACATTTACTGGTGGAAACAACTTTCCTGCCTCAATCGTATCTATCCCTTTTGTAATATTTTATTTTTCAATAACCTCTTTCATTCCTCAGAAATGCTGCAAGTATAGTCCCAGATGACTCAATCTCTCCTCATAGGCTAATCCCTTCATCTCTCCATGACCACTCCCTCCATTGGAAAGTAGACTGACACATAACCCAACAAGGTTACTGAGGGATAGGAGACTGTGCTCTTCCCCGTGGAACTCTAGATCTTGTATGTACCAAACCTCTATTACAACGTGTGAGCAAGACTAAAATGAATTACTTATTCCCAGATCTATAAAACCGGCAATTTAAATGAAAAGGGATTTATTATAATATCAGGTGATAGAATCTCCCTCTCACTTTGACCTTGAAGGTGTGCAACATGAGACCAGTCTGCCTTACAGAGCTGGTCACATTAGGATAGTCATTGATCATGTGACTGGGAAGAATTGTGTTATTCAATTCTGTCAGACCATATGTGAGCAGAGAGAGCTCTATGGATGTTGGAGTCTTAAATTATCTAGAAATAAATTGCACAGAGGCATGCCTCTCCCCACAAGGATAGCATCCAATGACCTAGATTTGGAGATTTACGATTGGAGCAAGTGAATTGTAGAACAGGGAATAAGAACCACTGATTTACTTCGCTACACAGACCCCTTTCCCTTTCCATGACCAAAGCAATTTTTCAGCTAACATGTATAGCAAGGATCATGTTTGGGCCCCAGCTGTTCACAATTCATATTAACAATTTGGCCAAAGGGATCCATAAACTCAGCTGGGATTGTCAGTGCAGAGGAGGATGCAAGGAGACTCAGATGTGATAGGGACAATCTAACTGAGCAGGCAAGAACATGGCAGACAGAGTAAAATGCGAGATCATTCATGTTGTTGTGGGAATCTGAAAAGCAGAATATTTTTTTAAATGGTGGCTGAATCTGTTAGCTTCTTCAAACAGACCAAAGATGACTTTGCATACAAGCTGTTAACATGCAGCAAGCAATTAAGTTCAAAGTAAATTTATTATCAAAGTACCTATATATCACCATATACCACACTGATATTCATTTTCTTGTGGGCATTCACAGTAGATACAAAGAAACACAATAGAATCAATGAAAAACTACACAAAGCAAAGATGGATAAACAGCCAATGTGCAAAAGAAGACAAACTGTACAAATACCAATAATAATAAGAGTAGCATTAAACAGACGGAAACAGTAATGTGTAAATCTCCAGAAAGCCATAGTATTAAACACCACTAGAATAGTCCAAAAATTCCTAGCAATTGAGAAATGAGTGTGCTTGGTTATGCCTGTACCTCGATTTTTACCAGCTTGAGTTGAGAAAAAATAAAAATACTGAGAATAATAATTATAATACATTAATAAATAATACTGAGAACATGAGTTGCAGAGTCCTTGAACTTAAGCCTATAGGTTGTGAAACCCTATAGGAGTTGAGTGAAATTATCCACACTGGTTCAGAAGACTAATTGTTAAAGGACAACTATTTCTGAACTGGATGGTTTAGGACATGAGCCATTGTCCCTCCTTCCTGACGGCTGTGAAAAAAGATCATGGCCTGGATGGTGTGGGTCGGTAATTATTAGGAAGATGTTGTTGATCATTAGTAAAGAGGATTTGAATATTGTAGGGAAGATATTTTGAAATTAATTTGGGCCTTGTTGAAACCTCACTTGGAATATTATGTACAGCTTCAGTTTCCCTTCCTACTAATAAATATACTTGTGGAGGCATTAGTAATGATCTTTCAAGAGTCAGTGGATTCTGGCATGTTATAGAGAGACTGGAGAATTGAAAAAGCCAAATTGAAAATTCTTCAAAAATGGAGGGAGGGAGGGGAAAGGAAATTGCGGGCCAGTTAGCCTGACCTCATTGGTTGGGAAAGTGTTGGAGTCGTTAGGGTTCTTGGAGGCACATGACAAAATAGGGCAAAGTCAGCATGGTGTGCTAAGTAGAAAATCGTGCCTGACAAATCTATTGGAATTCTTTGAGGAAATAACAAGCAGATTAGACAAAGGAATATCAGTGGATGTTTTGTGCTTGGGTTTTCAGAAGGCCTTTGACAAGGTGCCACAAATGAGGCTCTTTAACAAGATAAGAGCCCATAGTATTTGATGCACCATCAATAACTCTAGGAGACTGGAAGTGAACGATAGGCTTTTATTAACAGCGAAAAGGGAGCACGACCATGTCCCAATCGCCTTTATCCAGGGGTCTGTGGCAGGAGCCCCAGGAACAGTCTGCAGAGGGGCGTGTCCAGACAGGTATACATAGCTACCACAGTATTACAGGGAGGATACAAGGATAGATTGCGCATTGGCTCATTGGCAGGAGACAAAATGTGGGAATAAAGGGAGTCTTATCTGATTGGCTGCCAGTGACCAGTGGTGTTACGCAGGGGTCAGTGTTATGACTGCTTTTTGCATTGTATGTCAATGATTTGGATGACAAAATTGATGGCCAAAGGTGATTCAAAAGGAGCACTAACTGGGATGATGGCAAAGCAGCAATAGTTGTACTTTCTGGGAGGAATTTGGAAGGCTTAGGATAAAGACATTCTAAAGAAGAAGTATTCTAAAGCTAGGATGAGACAACTGTGGCTGACAAGAGAGGTCAAAGCCAACATAAAAGTCAAAGAGATGGTGTATAATACAGCAAAAACTAGTGGGAAGTTAGAGGATTGGGAAACCAACAGAAGGCAACTAAAAAAAGCCACAAGGAAGGAAAAAAGTGGAATATGAGGGTAAGCTAGCCGATAAAATCAAACAGAATACCAAAAGCTTTGTCAGATTCAGGAAGAGTAAAAGAGGGGCAAGTGTAGATATCTGGTCACTGGAAAATGATGCTGGAGAGGTAGTAATGGGGGACAAGGAAATGGCAGATTAACTCAATAGCGATTCTGCATCAGTCTTCACCGTGGAAGATATTAGCTTTACACTGGAAATTTGAGCATGCTGGGGCAGAAGTGAGTGCAGTTGCTATTGCTTACGGAGAAGATCTTTGGGAACCTGAAAGATCTGAAGGTGGATAAGACACCTGAACCAGATGGCCTGCACTCGAGGGTTCTGAAAAGAGTAGCTGATGAGATTGTAGAGGCATTAGTAATGGTCTTTCAAGAATCTGTAGATTCTGGCATGGTTACAGAGGGACTGGGGTATTGCAAATGTCACTCCACTCTTCAAGAATGGAGGGAGGCAGGGGAAAGGAAATTATAGGCCAGTTAGCCACTTGTCTTCGAGAAAAGTACAATTAAAATCCACCAGACTGGTTCCTATGAAGGTTCAAACATCAGAGTGCAGAGGGATTTAGGAGTTCGCGTGCAAGACTCCCAGAAGTTTAATGTGCAAGGGGAATAGAATAAAAAAAACAATGAGATAATGCTGAGCTTTTATAACGCACTAGCCAAGCCACACTTTGATTATTGTCAACAGTTTTGGGCCACATAGCTAAGAAAGGATGTGTTGTCATTGGAGTGAGTCCAGTTGACGAGGATGATTCTAGGAATGAAGGGCTTAACAGATTAGGTCCATTTGGCAGCTTTGGGCCTGTACACACTGGAATTTAGAAGAATGCAGGTGAATCTAATTGAAACCTATGAATGCTGAAAGGACTGGATAGGGTGGATGTGGAGAGGATGTTTCCTATGGTGGGCATATCCGGAACTTAAGAGCACAGCCTCAAAACTGAGGGGTGACATTTTAGAACAGAGATAAGGAGAAATTTCTTTAGCCAGTGAGTAGTGGATCTGTGGAATGCTCTGCCATAAACTGTGGTGGAGGCCAAGTCCATGGGTATATTTAAGGTGGATGATGATAGTTTTTTGATTGGTCAGGACATCAAAAGTTATGGTGAGAAGGCAGGTGCATGGGGTTGTGGGATCCGGGATCAGCCAAGGTGGAATGGCGGAGCAGACTCGATGGGCTGATAATTCTGCTCCTATGTCTTATGGTTATATGATCTTATGGAAGGTGAGCTTGCTGTATGAGAGAGATTGAGTAGACCAGGTGTTTATCCTCTAGAGTTTTGAAAAGTCTGGAGGAATCTTACCAAATCTTACAAAATGATGAATAGACTTGATAAGATGGAGTCAAGATGGATTTTCACTTGGTGAGGAACTTTCAACTAGAGCCACAGTTTTAAAACAAAGTGTAAAATAATTTTAAAAACTGCAAATGCTGGAAGTTTAAAATCAGAGCAGAAAATACTCAGCAGATCTGACCACATCTGTGCACAAAGAAGCAAAAGTTATTGTTTCAGCTGAAGACCTCTGTCAGGTCTTTGAAATGAAACATTCGCTCTATGTCTTTTCCATTTAGGATTGAAATGGTGGGAAATTTGGAATACTTTACCTTGGAGAGCAGTAGAAGATTAGCCATTGTTACGCCCATGGCCCCCTCCTTTTTGAGAATCACAAGATCACTATTAAGTCAGGTCAGGAGACCCAGGAAATGAGAGAAAGACATGCAGAATCCACAAAGAGTTTGGAATGTGTCCTGGCCTCTGAAAGGCGGAACCATTGATAACGGCTATTGTCTCTTGGAGACGGAATTGTGTATTGAATACTGTACGATGCATCGAAGCCCCCAGGCAATGAACCGAGGGAGGGTTGGTGGAGGGATTGCATCATCCCAACCTGATTGACATCTGAGACACCGTGAGTGGGGATAAAAGAGGGTCTGGGGAACAGCCCCTTCAGACGCACCAGAAGAAATGCTAGAACTCCTGTAACAGCATAATAGCGAAAGTCGGTGGAAAAGCCCATGTGTGTCCTTCTCCATTTGCCTCGGAATTGGTGGGGCCTTTACCACGGAAGCACGGCTTTAGCTAACCACAAAGGGGAAATCAGTCCCCAATGACTCTCGAAGGATTGACATCATAAAAGGAATGGGCAAGATAAACCTCCGTCTTTCTCTCCAACCAAAAACCTGCAGCTTGAATGAACTTGAGTGACTTTTATATTTCCATCGGACAATACATTATCCCCTAGACAACGATAGAGCTATTTCTTATTGATTATTATTATACCCACGCTTTTAGATTTAGTATTGACGACGTATATTTTATCTGTATGTTTGCATTGATATCATTTTTGTGTATTTTTATCAATAAATATTGTTAAAAATAGTACCATCAGACTTCAACGGACCTCTCTATCTTTGCTGGTAAGTGACCCAGTTACGGGGTTCATAACACTATTGAGTTTATTCAAAAGAGAGAACAATATCATTCTGGGCCTCATGTGAATCAAAGGATATGGCAATAAAGCAAGGACATAAAGCTGAGGTAGAAGATTGGCCATTAGCTTGGAAAACAACAGAAAATGATTAAAGGGCTATATAACCTATTCTGCCTTGTTCTTGTGTTCTAAAGACAGAAAATAGAAATACTTATCAGGCCAGGCAGTACCTGTGAAAAGAGAAAAAGAGATAACATTCGAGTTCAATAGTCTCTCATCAGACCTGGGAAGTTTAGAGATAAATCTCCTACATTTTTATAAAGAAAGGAGGAGATGGGGACACAAAAGGGAAAAATAAAGAAAAGATATCCTTCTGGAGGAAGGTCAACAGCATCTGCGGATAGAAATGGATAGTGAACACCAACATGCCATTTGTCGTAACCACCTCTGTACCTGCCTGCTTATCCTCATTTATCAATGTACAAGACACATTAAAAACACACTTTTCTCAGTTTATTGCCACTCAGGTAATGTTTTTTCTTTGTTCTTTTTCTCCATGAAAGATGAAAGCTTACATTAAACTGCATCTGCTGTTCATCTTATTTCTGGACTATGCAGAGTCATCCTCGAGTCTCTCTGCATACTCCTCACAGTTGACACTTCAACCCAGCACTTGTCCTCCAAAAACATTGATATATTTAATTCCTTCACCTAATTTCATTAATATGTATTATGGATAATGGAGGTACACTTCTAATCACTGCCTATCACCCAGAAAAAGATATGTTTATTCTTGTTCTTTGCTTCCTGTCTGCAAACTATTTCTCTATCCAAGGCAAAATTCCCTGCACTTCAATTTCACACTAATTTCTTCTGTGTAGCCTTATCAAAAACTTACTGAAGGTGCAAATCTGTTTTTAAACCATTATGGCCTCCTTGATTTGGTATCCCAGTATCTGTTTGTGAAGCGCGGGGAAACGAGGAAATCTGCAGATGCTGGAAATTCAGGCAACACACACCAAATGCTGACAGTGCTTCTTCTGATAGATACTGCCTGGCCTGCTGCATTCCACCAGCATTTTGTGTGTGTTGCTCTGTTTGTGAAGGCCAGGATTACAAATACCATTTCTAAATGTGCCCTGTGTTTTTCAATGAGCCACATATATCTCAAGGGATTTCCGCACTTCCATTCCTATGTGTTTTCACAAAATATATTATTTCTTCTGCGTTGATTTCAGCAAAGTAGCATCTTGATACTTGCACTTACCTACATTGATAGCTTCCCCCACGTGCATGTGACCATAGATTGCATTCAAGTATTCATCATGGAGGACACAATGAAAGTGTTGTTTGTCAAACTGTTATATAGCACAAGTATATCCTTTATTGGCATTTCTTTCTTGGAGAAAACCACCCAAATAATGTTGCAAACCGGATTTTGGCTCATTTTCGGACTTCTTGCAGGGAAGGACTTGACATCACTATTGGATGAAACAATGCATTAGACCATAAGTGATAGGTACAGAATTAGGCCATTCAGCCCAACGAGTCTGCTCCATTTATTCATCATGATTGATCCATTTTCCCTCTCAACCCCATTTGCCTTATTCCCGTAACCTCTCACACCATGACAAATCAAGAACCTATCAACGGCCTTAAATACACCTAATGTCCTGGCCTCCACAGCTGCCTGCGGCAATGAATTTGACAGATTCAACAACATCCGGTTACAGAAATTCCTCCTCATCTCTATTCTAAATAGATGTCTCTTTATTCTGAGGCTGTGCTCTCTGTACAGGACCAGAACCATCAAATGCACCTCATATGATATCCCTTTCATTCCCAGAATCATCCTCCTGATGTCAGCACATCCTTTCTTAGATAAGTGGTCCAAAACTGCACACAATACTCCAAGTGAGGCCTCATGTTTCCTTACACAGCCTCGGCATTACGTTCCAGTCCTCTCAAAATGAATGCTAACTGGTTTTGATTACAGAGCTTATGGTGAAGGAACCCTTGGAAGGCAGTGATCATAATGTGATAGATTTCACCCTGCAATTTGAGGGGGATAAACTAAAGTCAGTGGTATCAGTATTACAGATGAGTAAAGGGAATTATAGCCACATGAGAGAGGAACTGGCCAAAGTTGATTGAAAGGGGTCACTAGCAGGGATGATGGCAGAACAGCAGTGGCTGGAGTTACTGCAAGAAATTTGGAAGGTACAGGATAGATACATCCCAAAGAAGTATATGAAAGGCAGGATGGCAATGGAAGTTAAAAAAAAAACAACATAAAAGCAAAAGATGGGGCATGTAATTGAGCAAAAATTAGTGGGAAGTTGGAATCAGAATCAGGTTTATTATCACTGGCATGTGTCGTGAAATTTGTTAACTTAGCAGCAGCAGTTCAATGCAATGCATAATATAGAAGAAAATAAAAATAATAATTGATCAATCAATTTCAGTATATGTATAATGAATAGATTAAAAATTGTGAAAAAACAGAAATAGTATGTATTAAAAAAGTGAGGCAGTGTTCATAGGATCAATGTCTATTTAGAAATCAGATGGCAGAAGGGAAGAAACTGTTCCTGAATGCTGAGTGTGTGCCTTCAGGCTTCTGTACCTTCTACCGGATGGTAACAATGAGAAAAGGGCGTGCCCTGGGGGCAGGGTGCCCTTTATAATTGGTGCTGCCTTTCTAAGACACTGCTTCTTGAAGATGTCCTGGGTACTTTGTAGGCTAGTACCCAAGATAGAGCTGACTAAATTTATGACCGTCTGCAGCCTCTTTCGGTCCTGTGCAGTAGCGCCCCACCCCCACCCTGCATACCAAACAGCGATGCAACCTGTCCGAATGCTCTCCATGTACACCTATAGAAGTTTTTGAGTGTTTTCATTGACACACCAAATCTCTTCAAACTCCTAATGAAGTATAGCCACTGTCTTGCCTTCAATGTAGCTGCATCGATATATTTGGGCCAAGTTAGGTCCTCAGAGTTCATGACATCCAGGAACCTGAAACTGCTCACTCTCTCCAATTCCAATCCCTGTATAATGATTGATATGTATTCCTTTGTTTCAACCTTCCAAAGTCCACAATCAGCTCTTTTGTCTTACTGCCGCTGAATGCGAGGTTGTTGCTGCAACACCACTCCACTAGTTGGCATATCTCACTCCTGTTTGTCCCCTCATCCCTATCTGAGATTCTACCAACAATGACTGTATCATCAGCAAATTAATAATGGTATTTGAGCTATGTCTAGCCACACATAGAGGATTGCGAAGCTTTTGAAAACCAATAGAAGGCAACGAAACAAGCCAGAATGAGGAAAAAGATGAAATATAGAAATAATCTAGCCAATAATATCGAAGAGGATACCAAAGGCTTTCTCAGATGTATAAAGCATAAAAGAGAGGTAAGAGTAGATACTGGGCCGCTGGAAAAAGATTTTGGAGAGGTTATAATGGTGGATAAGGAATTGAAGATGAAGTATTTTACATCTGTCTTCACTGTGGAAGACACTAGCAGTATGCAGGATGTTCGAGAATGTCGTGGAGGGGGTGCAAAATTGAATGTATTAGTGTGTCAAATATAGATCCATTCAAATGTTTAATTTCCTTAGGATGGCTCACTATTAAAATAATCCACTTGGCATTTTTTTGCTCAAGATTCACTCAGACAGAAAATAACTTGTTTCCGCTCCACAAACCACTTCTCTATCCATGTCAGCATATTACCCTCAATCCCATGAACTTTAATTTTTCAGATTAAACTTTTATCTGAGACTTTGTCAAAAGCCTTCTGAATGCCAATATACACCCCACTGCCTGGTTCTCATCCATCCAGTTGATCATTGTCCTTCAATTTCCTTTAGTTTCTAGATCATAGGGTTACATGCTCAAGTTCTTCTGGAGTTGCTTGAGTGCATAATGTCCAACTACAATGGTTTATTATCATCACATTAATGGAGTATGAAAAGCTTGCCTTGCCAACTGTTCATACAGATCAATTCATTACAACAGTGGATTGAGATAGTACCTGGTAAATATGATGACACAGTAGAGAATAAAATGTTACAGTTATATAGAACATGCAGTATAGCAGGACAATAAGGTGCAAGGTCAGAACGAGGAAGATTATGAGATCAAGGGTCTGCCTTAAAATATTAGGGAACAGTTCAATACTCTTAAAGCAGTGTGATAGAAGCTGTCCTTAAGCATTGTGGTACATGCTTTCAGGTTATTTTATCTTCTGTTTAAAGAGAGAGGAAGAAGCAAGGAAGTACAGAGTGGACGGGGTGTTTGATCATGCTGCTTTTTCGAAGCAGCAAGAAGTGTAGACTATGGAGGGAGGGGAGGCTGCTTTCCATGATGTGCTGAGCCTTGTCAGTGTCTTGTGGTCACATGCAGATAGTTGCCATACCAAGCCCAGAAACATCCAGATCAGATGCTTTCCCTGGTACGTTGATAAAAAATGGTGAGGGTCACAGAGAATGTGCCTTGATCTTTTAGCATCCTGAGGCTGGAAGGATCACAAGGATCTCCATTTCATATATCAGAGACATTCATCAGAAGCACTACATATGCAGGGCCCTTAGTATCCCACCCACCCATCCAGCATCCTCTTCGGCTTTCTACAATCAGGCAGAAGACTTCAAAGCATAAAAACAAAAACAGTTTCAGACAGACAGACAGACATACTTTATTGATCCCGAGGGAAATTGGGTTTCATTACAGCCGCACCAAGAACAGTGAAGAAATATAGCAATATAAAACCATAAATAATTAAATAATAATAAGTTACTCATGCCAAGTGGAATTAAGTCCAGGACCAGCCTATTGGCTCAGGGAGTCTGACAGTCCGAGCGAGGAGTTGTAAAGTTTGATGGCCTCAAATAGGAATGACTTCCTATGATGCTCAGTGTTACATCTTGGTGGAATGAGTCTCTGGCTGAATGTACTCCTGTGCCTAACCAGTACATTATGGAGTGATGGGAGTCATTGTCCAAGATGGCATGCAAATTGGACAGCATCCTCTTTTCAGACACCACTGTCAGAGAGTCCAGTTCCACCCCCCACAACATCACTGGCCTTATGAATGAGTTTGTTGATTCTGTTGGTGTCTGCTATCCTCAGCCTGCTGCCCCAGCACACAACAGCAAACATGATAGCACTGGCCACCACAGGCATGTAGAACATCCTCAGCATTGTCCGGCAGATGTTAAAGGACCTCAGTCTCCTCAGGAAATAGAGACAGCTCTGCCCCTTCTTGTAGACAGCCTCAGTGTTGTTTAACCAGTCCAGTTTATTGTCCATTCATATCCCCAGGTATTTGTAATCCTCCACCATGTCCACACTGACCCCTTGGATGGAATCAGGGGTCACCGGTGCCTTAGCCCTCCTCAGGTCCACCACCAGCTCCTTAGTCTTTTCTTCCTTTGGGCCATTAGGCTTCTGAACTCCCTACCAAAGTGTCACTGGTAAATCCTTTCTGTATCTTACAGTATTTAATTTATGGACATTGGTTCATTATTTATGCATGATTCATCTGTAGATCTTATCCTTTACCGTCATAAATCATCATTTGTTATGTACACCTGTATTACTGTGCTTTACACCCTGGTTTTGAGAAACATAGTCTTGTTTCTAAATGCATTATATAATAAAATAATTAAATGAAAGTAAACTTGACTTGAATAGAGCTGTTGGTAAGCTTTCTTTGCCATGGTATCAACATGGTAGAACCAAGAGGGAGTATTGGTGACATTCACTTCTAGGAACTTAAAGCTTTCAATTCTCTTGATCTTGGGTCTTCTACTTCAGAAATTAAACTGAGATTATTGCAGCTGGACATAAAGTTATCACATGACACAATTTAGAAGACAGCCACAGAAGTCACCCAGACTTCTGACTAACTTTTATCCCTAAGGGAATTTAATCAAAAATATGCTGATTGAGGTTGCATGCTGTGCACGTATTGGATTCTATAAAACACCAGTAATTGTATTTCAGAAGTGCTTTATATCCTGTAGCAGGTTTGGACAATGCTGAGGTCAATAAAGGAGCCATATATATAATGTTCTTTCTCTTTCTTTTATTCCCCCTGAGGAAACTATTGATACTTGGTCAGTTGTTGTTCATAATGAATTACGAGCTTCAGTAGATCTGTATCATGTTTTGCCTTAGCACAAACCAGAGATATTGAAGAATATTAAGTACTTCGTAATGTATTTGATAGGAAATGGAAATGAGAGCAGTGAACCAAATAAACAATAACAATATTAATTTCAGCAGCATTTTTTCATGCTCCTGCTGTGCATGAGAATGTGTTTTGTCTTGATACTGCCTGCTGGTGTTGCTGAGATGATAACATGACAACTTCTAAATTATTCTCATATAGATAGTAGGTGTGGTTGTACCAAATTTCACAGCAACTCCAACCGTGGGAGTGGTTATCATATTAATTGTGCGTCTTCTGTCAAAAATGGAATAAATAAGTTTTGAATTGGTACTTTCCACCATTCTGCATCGCAGTGTGTTTTCACGTCAAAGTTTCTGGTAATTTCAATCCATGCAGATTTAATTAACAATGTACTGGTTGCATCACGACCTAGTATGGAAACACCAATGCCTATGAATGGAAAAGCCCACAAGAAGTGGAGAATATAGTCCAGCCCATCACAGCAAAAGCTCTCCCCACTGTTGAGCACATTTACAAAGAATTCTACCACAAGAAAGCAGCATCCAACATCAAGGTCCTCCACCAACCAGGGCTTGCCTTCTTTTTGCTGCTACCATCAGGAAGGAGGTACAGGAGCCTCAGGTACCATACCACCAGATTCAGAAACAGTTATTAGCCTCGAACCATGAGGCTCAGGAACCAGTGTAGATAACTTCACTCACTTCAACTCAGAACTGATTCCACAATCTATGGACTCACTTTTAAAATCTACAATTCACGTTCTCAGTAATATTTTTTCTTCTTATTATTTGTTCCCTTTGTACTTTCACAGTTTGTCTTTTGCACATTGGTTGTTTTTAAGTCTTTGTTTATGTGTGGTTTTTCAACTGATTCCATTGTATCTCTTTTCTCTATTGTGAATACCCACAAGAAAATGAATCTCCAAGCAGTATATGGTGATATACACAGACTTGAATAATAAATTGATTAAACTTTGATACTTAACATGTGTGAAGAAGAAACTTGTCTCGGCACTTTCTTGGGGCCATCAAGCAAACAGTACGTACCCAAACATATGATTAGAAAAAAGGGAATCCATTGGCTAGGAAGCATCTTAAATATTAAGCATTAAGTTATGAATCAACAGCATTGTCTGCATCAATCCAAGACATTCCCTCTTCTTAATATTACCAGCAGGGAGGAAGTGCAGGAACCAGAACACCCACAGTCTATAATTTAGAAACAGCTTCTTCCTCTCTGTCAATAGATTTCTGAAAGGTCCATGAAAACATGAACACTTGTTATTCCTTTTTTGCACTATTTATTTTCATTGTTTTTTATGTCTTTGCACTTTACCTCTGCTGCTAGACAACAAATTTCATGTCATATCAGTCAGTGATAATAAATCTGATTCTAATTCATTTGCCTTAGGCATCTTGATGGAGGATGTCACTGGGAGAAGGGACATCCTCCAACCAGGCAACAGGGACAGGGAAGTCTACAGTTAATCTGTTTGCCAAAAGGTGGCAGAGATGGTAGAGAGACGCCAGGACCAGGAGAATCACCCCAGGGATCTAGCTGCAATGACCGGACATCCTTGATGACCTACATCCTTTATTTGTAGTCCTATCACTTACAGCTTCCCCCAGTCCCTGTAGCACACATCAAATCACTTCCTTCAACTATCAGGACCATACCCAACACCACGTTCTCTGCTCATTATTATTTCTGTAACTCCATGGGCATTGCAACCATTCACACACCATCACCACCTTTTCTTGAATGCACTTAAATCAGGTGATTAAATATTGAAGTTTAGCTTTACTTGTCACATGTACATCAAAACATTGAAACATGCAGTGAAATGCATCATTTTGCATCAACAACCAGCATAGTCTGGGGATTGTGCTGGAAACTACCCGCAAGTGCTGCCACATTTACGGCACCATCACAGCATGCTCACATCACTAACCATTATCCTCATCAACCTGGACGTCTTTGGAATGTGGGTTCCTGGAGCACCCAGAGGAAACCCTTTGGGAAAACATACAAACTCCTTTGAGACAGCAGTGAGAATTGAACTCTGATCAGTGATCGCTGGCACTGTAAAGTGTTTCACTAACTGCTATCCTGCCCCCTACCAGGGCATTAGGCTGCCATTACCACTCCACCTTCTTACAGGTTCAGCTTGCAAGCAATAATGAGAGATGAGGAAAAAAAATCCGTCCTAATTACTTCCTTCGCACAAAGATTAGATGTCATCATTACACAGGCTCACATCATTTATTCAAGCACATGAATATTTGGATGCATTCAAATAGTGGTCATCTAGAATGATAATGCACAGCTGCACAATAAGAATATGAAGAATAACTAAAAAATAAAAATCCCAAACCAATTGGCAGCCTCTTAGTACCTCAAGATTTCAGAAGGAAACTTCCGTGGGAGGAAGATGTCAGTCACTGGGAAGCAAGTAGCAACCCTGTATCTGTAATGAAAGATAAAAGAAATAACAAGGAAGTGTAGCACTGAGGAGGCTGGGGAAATCACTGAGACATTTGAAATTTATTTTGTTTGTTTGCCTCTACTAACACCTTTCCTTTCAGTATGCTGCTGGCGTTGAGGTAATAAGATGAAAAATTGCATATCCGACTGCCGTATGAATTGGTAGCTCTCTCACCGAGCACTGGTAAATGTATTACTTCATTAAGTAGTATAAAAGTGGTACTGAGTTTGCCTTCAGGGCAGCAGAAGTACAAATGGGTGTTTTGAAGCTAATTTATTAAAACCAATAATTATGTTTTTGATTATTTTAATTTATGAAAATTCCTCCTTGTCCCCTTCCATCTTTACCCTTCCTATATCCCAAACTCAGAGGTGAGGGAGTTGAGTCTGGCTCTTGGTTCATATTCATCCACACTGACGTTCCTTGTCTCCTCATCTTCTACTGTGTTGAAACTGTCTTCTCCATGACCAAGCACATCGACAAGGAGTGTAGCCAAATGAAAGCAGCATCCATCATCAAGGACCCCACCACCTAGGCTGTGCTCTCTTCTCGATGCTGCCATCGGGAAGGAGGTATAGGGGTCTTGCATCCCACATCAACAGATTCACAAACAATTATTACACTTCAACCATCAGGTTCCTTAACCAGTGTGGATAACTTCACTCACCTCAATGGTGAACAGATTCCATAATCTATTGACTCATTTTCAAGGTCTCTGCAACTTAAGTTCTCAATATTATTTTTCAAGTTTTCAGTAATATTATATATATATATATATATATATATATATATATATATATATCAATTTGTTTATAATCTATCTGTTTATTATTTTTTCTATTTTCACTGTTTGTCTTTTTCACAGTTGGTTGTCAGTCTATGTGTGTAGCTTTTCATTGATTCCATTGTATTTCTTTGTTCTTCTATGAATGCCTGCAAGAAAATGACATCCGTGTACTATGATAATAAATTTATTTTGAGTTCTTGAAGTTTAAATTTTTCCATGCAGTTTTTTCCCTTCCCCCATCCTCTATCTCTGCAAGGTTCCCCTCATTAGACTAAAATCATTTACAATATACACCTCCCCTTTGCTCAGAATCGGAATAAGAGTCAGATTTATTATCATTGACATATGAGATGTATGGATCAGGAGTTTTTCCTGAAAGCATTTTTTTCTGTCTACCTTCAAAATCTTTCTTTTTAAAAGCCAGTTTGTAACAATGAACCTTCTGACCATCATTTCTAATTATCCCACCTCACACTGACAACCATTTACTTCCCTCCTGCCGGCAAAGAGCATGGAATTTTTTACTCTAATTCATTAAATTAATGCGAACTGTTGATAGAACTGGATAAAAGGAGGTCATTTGGCTTTAGTGTCTTCTTGGAAGATCTGTCCAATTATTGGCCTGCTCTTTCACAGTAGAATTACAATAATCCCCCTTCAACTGTTTATATATTTCCCTTTTGAAATTATTATTCAATCTGCTTCTGCCAACTCTTTCAGGCTGTCATTTCAAATCGTAACAACACTGGATGTATAATTTTTTTCTCACCTCACCTCTGGTTCTTTTGGCAATTACTTTAAATTTGCATCTTGGTTACCAATGTTTTTTTTTTCTCTCTCCTTACCTTCAACTTCTGACAGTAATAAGCAACTCTAGAGTATAAATAGCATAGAGGGATATTCAGCGCTAGTGAGTCTGTGACATTGCAAATGGACAGTAGGAACAGTAAATGCTGTTTTTTTAATCCCCGGTAAAAAGGGAATGAATAGAAATGAGAGTCATTTTAAGTGAAAAGTGAAAGGCTGGAGACTTCCTAGTAAAATCCCAAACATGAATAAAATACAATAAAAGGCTGTAGAGTCCATTATGCTAACAGTCAACAGCAAATCAAAGAATATGTAAACACGTACTCCAAAAGTCCCAAACTGAAAACAAGTTGGAATAAAAATTGGATTGCCAAGATCTATAAATTTTATGGTTTCATTCCAATTGCATTCTTAGTTGAGTATTTGAATTGCCTTTATCCAACAAGTTGTTAGAGGTTACCCAAAGTAAAAACATCAATTAGACAAAACAAGTAGACTTGTTACAAGGTAGAGGATATTTTGTAAATTTCTCAATTTACAAAATTGAGAACTGAGAGCACAAAGTAACAATAGTTCTCAGTAGTACTAAGCCTCATTACCATATAGTGATAGGCCAATATCATAACCAAATTTTATACAGTAATAGACCTGTCTCCCAGTGTTATACAGTTGAAGTTATTGATCATTTTCACGCCTAGTGATGTATCTTGTGGGGTTTTTTGGTCATTTCCATAGCATTTGGCTGTTTTTTTTTATGAGGCCGAGTTGCTAGCTTGACACTTATCCCAGCACGGATGGAAAGCGTGCAAGTGGCTGGCTGGATTTGAACTCGGAACCATTCGCGAGCGCTGTTCAGGGACAGGTGTGCGTGCCTGCACATGGATAGAGCCGTACCCACCAACTGTACTTCAGTGTTATGTAGTCAGTGACAAGTGTCCTCCAGTATTTTAACAGTGTTGTCAAATGACATGAGTGCTGGATCTTAGCATTATGCATTTGGAAGACAACCAGGGATTTTGCCCTAATTTCTGGCTATTTTTTTCTATTCCGGGGAGAACTCTATCAAATATAAGCTGATTGTGGTTGCTTGCTGTTCAAATATTGGCTTCTATATCACACCAGTGTTTGTATATTCTGTAACAGGTATGGACCATCCTGAGGTCACTAAAAGTGTTGTATAAATAATATTGTTTTCATTTCTTCTGTTCCCTCCGAGAAAACCATTGATATTTGATCAGGTCTTGTTCATAATGAACTGGTTGAAGTTAGAAATGTGATCTCAGCTAAATGGGTCTTCAATCGGCCTTTATTATGTTGGTCAGACAGAACTGACTAGCATTGTGCAATTCTTCAGTGAATACTATATATCTCTATACAACAATATGGGTGGCAGGATGTAATTACCTCTCTACCAAAGGAGGCGTAAGGTGCTCCTTCCCTCCGCTAGCCTATAGATCACCTTTGGGCAAGGTGTAGCACCTGCTTAGTACCTGATCAGGGTCACATGAAGCCATAGGAGCAGGTAGTGGATGGTTGTTTTGAACAGCTGCTGCACATTGCAAGTCCTGGATACGTGATCACTGGCACCAGGCAGACAACCTCGAAGGTGTATTGATAATGGCTGGGGTTTGAAGGTGTATTGATAATGGCTGGGGTCACCCATCTTGTAATGGCACTCCCCAGAAGAAGGCAATGGCAAACTACTTACTGTAGAAAAATTTGCCAAGAACAATCCTGGTTAAGGACCGTGATCACCTACACAGCAAATAATGTTGATGATCCAACAATCATATATACCAGTGTTTTACAGGCATTTGGAAGTTGACCACATCCCATTGCTGTGATCACATAGACAAAACTGACAAGGCCTCCATTCTCAGTATTAAGGCAGTTGGAGCTGAACACACAAGGTCATCAGAAGCAGATTTCTACAACATGAAATTTGTTAGACTGAAGCAGCAATAAAGTGCAAAAACAGTATACGGTGAAATTACTGCAAAATGTCCAAATAAATAGTGCAAAAAAGAAAGAAGAAGGTAATATTCATGGGTTTATCAATCATTCAGAAATATCATGGTGGAATGGAAGAGCTTGATCCTCAATCATTGATTGCGAGTTTTTAGACTCCCGTATTGCCTCGCTGGTGGTGGTAATGAGAAGAGGGCATGTCCCAGATTGTGAGGGTCCTTAGTGATGGATCCTGCAAATGGCTCTTTCAACACAATATAGCGGATTGTATTCTCAGGTGCTGAGGAGTATGAGAAGAAACACCTTGGAATTTCTAAAGGGTTTAATAGGCTGCAGGAAAGGATAATTGTTTCCCTAGCTTAGGAGTCCAGAGTCACCATAATTTTTTGGTCATTTAGGAATGGGATGAAGAGAACTATTTTCATTCAGAGCGTAGTGCTCCTTGGAATTCTCTAAACCAGAGAGCTGAGCAGGCTCTGTCACAGAAGTAAAAAGATTGATATGTTCCTGTGTAGTAAAGGAATCAACAGATAATGGGAATTTCCTGCATTTGTCTTGTGGCTTCAGATCTCATCAACAGCTCTGACTTGCATTTTAAAAGCCTTCACATGTTCCTTTGTTTGTCATCTCCCTCTTTAACAACCCTCATAAGTCTTTCAATCAGACAACTCTGTAAGTATTGGAATGACCCTAGCCTCACTTTAATACTGATATTTTCTTTTCCAGACATCTCGTAAACCCAACCCTCTCTGCAAATTAAAATTAATGTATTTTCTCAATATCCTAGTTCTGATAAAGGATCTTTGATCCAAAACGGCAATGCTGTTTCCTTAAATTTTCTTCCACAAATTTGGACGGCCTGGTGGCGTAGTGGTTAGTAGAATGCTTTACAATACCAGTGACTTAGGTTCAATTCCCGCCACTGTCTGTAAGGTACGTTTTCCCAGTGGCTGCGTGTGTTTCATCCAGGTGCTTCAGTTTGCTCCCACAATCCAAAAACATAGCAGTTGGTATATTAATTGGTCGATGTAAATTGTCCCGTGATTAGGCTGGTGTTAAATTGGGGGGTTGCTGAGACATGAAGCTCAAAGAGCCAACTTTGTTCTGGATCTCAACAAACAAATTCTGCCTGATTGCTGAATGTTTCTGTCTTTCTGTTTTTATTCAAGGGATGTGGAAATAGCACATGAGATCCATGCAGAGGTAAGTGATCAAACCGGGTCTAGATAAATAGTGGAGTAATTTAACTGGCCAGTTGACCTAGTCCTGTTCCTATTGTGTTCCTATGTGGTTTTCCCATGGTACTCTGGGTGCATGTGGGATTAGATTTACAGTATTTAGGATGAGAAACCCTTTCATTACCTAAAATAAAGTACAACCGTATGGGAAAATAATGTTGATAAACTGACACAACTCATTGATTCTCAGGCAGTTTTCCTGCATGGGTGTTTAGTTACCACGAGCAACAAGTTCCTCACCAAAGCCTTGGTTCATAGGACTAGTCAGTGTTCTGGGAAATGTAGCTCATGAACAACCAAGGGTGTTGTGGAGGTAGTTGTCCTTGTGGAACAACTTTTCAAATGCCTCGGCTGGTAGTGGATTTCAGGGCCTCCAAAGAGAGGGTCTCATTTCATTGTCATCTACTGTAGTCCGCATTAATCTTCCTGTGCCAGCAGTGACACAGTGAGGAGGAAGAGGTGAAGAAAGGGACAGAGAGGAAAAGGAGGAACAGGATGAACAGAAGGAAGTTCAACACTGCAAGTTCCTAGCAGAACCTGCTCTAAGACTGGGATTAATTCCCCGAGCATCCAGTTCAACATAATGAGACTTAGAGGATGAATCAATCCACCAGAATATGCAGCAGGACCAGGACATTTTAACATGATAAATTCAAGTTAAAGTTCATTGTTGTGGTTAAACATTCCCAGACTATAAATGCTATGAAAAACATCTTTTGCAGCAGCAACAGTACCATACAAACATGGCATAAACTTAAATTAACATACAAAACCCATACAACACAATAAACAAAAATGACATAACAACATTAGTGCAAGTTGATAGAAATATAGTCCAAGATAGAAATGGGGTTTTTCAGAATCTGATGGTCCTTAGGCTACAGGTTACATGAATACCTCACATGTGAGGCCATGGTCATCTCTAGTAAAAGAATGTCTTACCATTTCTCCCCTTTCAATAACCTGGAGATCATCATTCCTTGGAAACACATTTTGACAGGAAGCTTAATTGTTGTGTCTGCAAGAATTGACTCTGGTCTGAATATCAGGCTCGAAGGCAGAGGTTCCCAACCTTTCTGTGCCATAGACCAATGCCAATAAGCAAGGGGTCTGTGGACCCTTCTCTAAGGGTTCCATATCCAGCTTTCTCAAAGCATTTCCACCGTCTATGTGGCACAATTTGGTTTAGGGTAAAGAACATTTCTCATTGTTGTGCATGAGTGCCACACTGGAAAAGCTTGAGTGGATCGAAGAAAAAGTATTCAAATTGTTTAAGCACCCACCATCAATCCATCAACTTTATTAATACATCTTAGGCATATAGCATCATATAAACAGACTTCACAAAAAAAACAAATTATACAAAAGTTATAATGAGTTTTTGCAGGAAAGTATACAAATAGAATAAAAAACTTAAGTCAATTTTAGCCGGAGAGTCACAAATCTTTAGAGTTTAGCAATGTGCTGCTTGGTTCAAGAACCAAATAGTTGAAAGTTGAATAGTTGAACCAAATGTTGAAACCAAATAGCCTGCAACTATACAGGCGAAGAAAATTTTTTTTTATATGCTTACTTTAATCGACCCTAATTGAAATGATTCCTTCCTGAAAAACCCCTAAGGAACAAACTTTTATGTAATCCAGGGATTGTTTGTACTTAATCTTACAATAGATACCTGGATAAAATAACTATTGTATATTGGGAAAAAGCAATTATGGCCTTTTCATATAATTTCATGAAATGTACAGACTGCAGAGCTAGGTTCAGTGACTTACAGTGAAATCAAAACCACAACTACAGGAAATGTGACATCCATTCATATTATGAAACAATAGATGAAACTTAAGGCATCTTGAATTGCCAGGGTACTTCATCCACTACGTATTCCATCAAGAAAGAAGGGTGTGTACCTCCAATGCTGGAGTGAGGTAAAGGGGGTGATTATCTGATAGTTTTCTACATAGCATGTGAAACATGGTCATTGATGATGAAACATGGTCCATCATTAAAGATCTTCACCACCCAGGCCATGCTCTTTACTCGCTGTTGTCGTTAGGTAGAAGGTACAAGAGCCTCAGGATTTGCACCACCAGGTCAAGAACAGTTATTACCCCTCAACCAACAGGCTCTTGACCAAGAGGGGATAACTATACTCATTCTATTTCTGGTGTTTCTAAACCGATGGTCTCACTTAAGGACTCTTTATCATGTTATTTATTGCTACTTATTTATATTCACATTCGCACACTTTGTTGTTCATTGATCCTGTTTACAGTTACTGTTCTATAGATTTGCTAAGTATGCCCACAGGGAAAAGAATCTCAGGGTTATATGTGGTGACATGTATGTACTCTGCTAATAAATTTTACTTTGAACTTTGAACTTTTTTGTTATATTTGTTCTGTCAATCACAATTTGTCTTCTCTTATAATAGACAGGTAACGGATAAATGCTTTAGGTGTCAAGGTTTTGTCTTCAGATGTTAATATTGACATGAACTACTTTGTCTGATCTTCCCCATTGTTTCTATCTGTAAATATGTAATTGTGGAGAACCATTTGTTCACACTCAGAATATGAAGGAAAACTACACAAACACAAGAAATTCTACAGATGCTGGAAACCTTGAGCAACACACTTAAAATATCCTTGGCCTGGCAAGTCAGGCAGCATACAACCTCACATTGTAACTTTTGAAATCATGTTTATTGACCTGTTATTATTGTTGTATCCAAAAGGTATTAAAACCTTAACATACTTTGAGTTCAGGGAGGATCTACATCTAGGCCTCTCCGGCACCTGTTACAAGTGTTAGACCTGTTACGTTAATGCCTTTTATATCTGCAGCTCTGAGTGGTTGTTTGAATCACATATTATTCCTCTCTCATACATTTATGTAATGTTTCCTATTACGTTTTGTCTCTGAAGTCAATAAAAAAAAATTCTCTAAAAATAAAAAGTAGCTATTATATGCAATCTAGACCCCATTACCCTACAGGCTCTCCTGCCTTCCAAGTGGAGGAAATAATACAGCAACTGAAATCAGCTGAATTGCTCAATCCACTCTGTCTCTATTTTGTGCTAAGTAATGCAAATAAAAACTCTCTTGTACGATAGAGGAACAATCATCAGAGAACAAAACAAATACCTATGTCAGGATGCAGTTTATTGACTGCAGCTCAGCATTTAACACCATGATTCCTACAATTCTGATCAAAAATATCTAGCACCTGGGCCTCTGCTCCACCCTCTGCAACTGGTCCCTCAAATTCTTAATGGGAAGACCAGAATCAGTGCAGTTTGGAAATAACATCTCCACCTCACTGACAATCAACATGGTGACCTCAGGGATGTGCACTTAGCTCACTGCTCTGCTCTCTCTACACCAATGACAGTGTGGCTAGTCACAGCTCAAACGCCATCTATAAACTTCATAGATGGATCAGAAATGGAGAGAGTGAGCAATTTCAAGTTGCTGGTGTCAGTATCTCTTGAGGACCAAACCTGGATCCAACATATCAATACAGCAATAAAGAAGGCAGGATAGTGGCTACATTAGGAGTTTGAGGAGATTTGGAATATCACCAAGGACACTCTCCAGTTTCTACAGATATACCATGGAGCACATTGTAACTGGCTGCATCACCGCCCAGAATGGAGGAGCTACTACTAAGCTGTAGAAAGTTGTAAAATTAATCCATCATGGGTGCTAGCCTCCATGATATTCAGGATATCTTCAAAGAGCGGTGCCTCAGAAAGGAGGAGTGCAGCACTAAGGACATCCACCATCCAGGACATGCCCTCTTCTCTGTGCTACCGTCAGAAGGAAGGTACAGAGGCCTAAAGGCCCACACACTCTGATTCAGGAGCAGCTTCTTTCCCTCAGCCATCCAATTTCTGAATTGGCCTTGAACACAAGAACACCACCTCACAAACAAGAGAAAATCTCCAGATGCTAGATATCCAGACAACACACACAAAATGCTGGAGGAACTCAGCAGGCCAGGCAGCATCTATGGAAAAGACAGAAGACATTGCCTTCATTCTGGAATGAACTCATTTACTTCATCCACTTTACCTCCACCTTTCACTCTGCCATCAAATTTACCCGGTCCATTTCCAATACCTCTCTCCCTTTTCTCGATCTCTCTGTCTCTACCTCTAGAAACAGCTTGTCTACTGAAGTCTATTACAAACCAACAGGCTCTCACAGCTACCTGGACCATACCGACTCCTACACTGTTACTTGCTAAAACGCTATCCCTATCTCTCAATTCCTCTGTCTCCGCTATATCTGCTCTCAGCATATTTTTCACTCCAGAATGAAGGAGATGTCCTCTTTCTTCAAAGAAAGGGGATTCCCTTCCTTCATCATCAATGCTGCCCTCAATCACATCTCTTCCGTTTCCACGTCTGTTCTCACCCTAACCACATTACCAGGGACAGCGTTCCTCTGGTCCTCACCTACCAATCCGCCAGCCTCCATAATTAGCACATACTCCAAAACTTCTTTCACCTCCAATGGGATCCCACTCCCAAGCACATCTTTCCCTCCCCCACTTTCTGCAGTGATCACTCCCTACACGACTCCCTTGTCCATTCATCACTCTTGGCATTTATCCTTGCAAACGGAACAAGTGCTATACCTGCCCTACACTTCCTGTTTCTTTAAGACTCGCCCTTCTTCAGCCCTGTATCTCTTCCACCAATTGACGTCCCAGCTCTTTACTTCATCCCTCCCCTTTCAAGTTTCACCTGTCACCTGGTGTTTCTCTCCCCCCTCCCCGCACCTCTTAAATCTACTCCTCAGCTTTTTTTCTCCAGTCCTGCCGAAGGGTCTCAGCCGGAAGCGTCGACTGTTTACTCTTTTCCACGGAGGCTGCCTGGCCTGCTGAGCTCCTCCAGCATTTTGTGCGTGTTTCTGTAATTCACACAATCTTCATTTTCACTCTATAATCATGTATTGCATTGTGCTGCTGCTGCAAAGTTCACAGATTTCATGACATATACTGGTGATATTAAACCTAGTTCTGAAGACCTGTCCAATCTACTGAGACTCTGTCAGTGAATTGGAAACAAGTTAGACATCTGCTCTGTGGTGGATATAAATCAGCTAAGGAAAGCAAAGGAGATAGAGAACAGACAAAATGCTGTTTGCTGATGCTCCCACTGACACGATGCAGGTGTCCAGTCGTGTATATTTATTCAATCTGAGATAATAAACATCCTTTTTTTTTCACCCATTCTCCAATTTGCTAAAGAGCCAGTTGTTTTTTTTTCTGCACTTAAAGTATATTTGAATATTAAAATATTTAAATGGATTTTGCAAGGTTCTGCCAGCAGTAAACCTGTAATGGATGCAAAGTGAATAAAAAGCTTATTGATTTAAACAAAACATTCCTTAGATACAGCAAATGAGAAACATATTTCACTTTGAGATCTGCTATGTGCAACCTTCTTTAAATTGTATCCAATACTTTCTCATACCAAAAATCAATAGGGAACCTATCATAAAAAAATAAAAAAAATTAAATCAACTCAATCAGCTGTTTCACAAGAAAGCTCTTTCCAAAATCTCTCTGTGTTCTTGAATTATAGAACCAGGCTTGAAACATTTAAAACATTTATATCTACTTAACAGTGGAATCACTATGGCTGTAGCCGATTTCTTTTGAAAAATAGATCTTTCTTGTACACTGCGGTGTCCTTTTCTACATGTTCAAGGTGACACTGATAAATTATTCTTGGTAGAATGTAAAAATTAGGGCCAGACTAAGTACATTTAAAAAAAAATCGATGGCAGTTAGGAGCTGACTGATAGCAATTCTAATTTTTAAGCCAAGCCATGCAGCCTCAGAAGCTGAACTGTTTGTTTCTCTCAGCCTCATCTAACGTAGATTACTATCTCCCTGCTTTTAATATGAGACACATCTAATATTTATGCCATTCCTAGTTACACAGCAGCCAGAAGTGTCTCAACAATATTGATATTTACTGATGGTCCGGTATGTGCTGACTTGGGTATCAATATCCAAGTTAGCAACATGTGTACAACTACACGAAAGCAAAACACTTTTAAAGCCCCATTCCACGCTCTTATTGAGTGTGATTAGTTTGCAAAATCAATGCACTGTGGTGTAACAAAGACAGTGTATACCTTACTCTTCTTAATATTAGGAGTTCACAATCTTCAAGAAAATACATTAGTCTAGGAATATAATCACAGCTGGAAGAGGCAACTTGTATCAGAGGTTTCTAATAAGCATTAGATCCTTCATTAAATATAATAAATTATTCTGGCGCAATCACTGGACACCCAAGGAACCATCCAATTCAATATGATGGGTGATACACTTCAGCTGCAGAATGTGGTACGTATGTTGGCGAACATGATCAGATCTCTGGGTGCCCATTTTATTTCAGTAGAATGAATACAATGTAATCAGACTGAGGCTTCTGTATCCAATTAGTTTTGCACTATTGAATACATTGGAACATGGAAACTAAAATATGCCATTAGACCTCTCAAACACCTACTGAAATTCATTCAGCTGATAATCAATCTAATCCCTCACTCTCTTTACCTGCGTTGCCTCTCTTTCTCTTAACAGCATTGTCCAGGAAGAAAAAGGATTTTAATACAAAATTTGGAATTATTAATAAAGCTATTTTTGTAGGCTAGAGATCACAATTCAAAAATTATTATCCTGAATAAATATTTCCCAATTTCTTTTTATTTACATCAGTGTATGGACGCTGCATGCTGCGCTTGTGAAGAGCTTAGAAACTTCATTTTTTTATATATATAAATTTTATTCAATGACTACAATATCACAATAAAAACCTATAATCGATACTGAAGACTGCATAAAATACACTATTTACAGTTTCAAATTAAAATAACATTATTAATATCTTTAATATAGTCAAGCCCTGAGGGGCCTGCTGTTCCCAGAAATTCCACATAGTAACCATGGATACCAGATGCACCTTCTCCAGGGACACCCAGGCACGGACGTAACCCTGAAAGACAGGCAGGCAAGACCATTGACTGCCTTCAACTTGAAAATCTTCATTGTGTTTGCTGCCAATATCCATCCTGTTCCCATTTTCATTTGGCCCATTGCTGATTTTCCAGTGCATTTTGGGATTTCCCTGACTTCACTTCGAATCAAATCAAGTTTAAGTATCTTTCAAGCCATATGTGCATACAGTTGAATGAGACAATGTTCCTCTGGGGCCAAGGTGCATAACATACATTCAAATTAGCAAGAGAGAGAATAAAACACATTATTACGCAAGAAAATACATGAATAGTCCAAGATCCTGATCAACATGCAAATTGATGGTACAGCTCCTGGCAATCCAGCCTGTCATTCCACCAGTCAAACACTGGAGGACTGTACCAACGGCAGGGGCATGAACACCATGCTACATAGCCTCCAGAGTCTCCTCACTTGCACTTTAGCAGCAGGCAAGCCTGCAGCTTGAGGCTTAGTCTTCACTACAGATGAAGAAACGCAGCAGCCTCGTTGCCTGTCTTACCACCAAACGAGGGAAACAGGCCTGCGGCACCTTACATTATCAATGTCCAGCAAGGTCTTGTGATTGCAAGAGGAATGTCCAAGACAGTCACCCACGGTTACGTAGCTCATTGCTTTTGAACAACTCTGATGCCTTTAAGTAGCAAGGCAGCAGCACAGTCTGCACTCAGGTCAGCTTCTCTCTGAACCCTCGCCGGCCCGTCCGACGGCTTCGCCTTCTCTCAGCCAAATGCCAGCTTCTCTTACTCCGGCCCATCCACTGGCTTCTCCTTCTCCGATCTGACTGCATGCTTCTCCTTCTCCAACCAAACCCCTGACTTCTCCTTCTCTGACCCGACCACTGGCTCCTTCGACACCCTAGCCGGCAGGTCCAAACAATGAGCAGATCACTGATGTGGTAGACCTGCCCTACCCTTAGTTCTTGGAGCCCAATATAGTCTTACAATCATAAAAAACACATTTTAAAAAGAGAAGTGCATGTTTGATCAGCTCCCAAGAGGCCACTGTGCTCATCTTACCGGGCTAGGGTTTAGGTTAGCAACAAATATCTATCGCAAGTCCACAGACTCCCATAGTTCTTGATATGTCTAAAGTCCTTTGCTCCTTTCTGTTTATGAGCACCCATCACCTCCAATCTCTTAATGAAGTCCCATTCACCTGAACAGATTCTGATCTAGTTGGATAAAGCAAGAGGAAGTATTTTTTATCTTAAATATCAATGTTATTATAATTTGCAAAAGTGAAATGCATTCCAAATATGCATTAATATTTAATATTGAATTCTGTTAAACAGTAATTTCAATTATTTAAAGCTGTTTGAACTAATTTTAAATATCTCTAATTACCAGCTGTCATGTATCCACTGAAGGGTCTCTGCTTCTGCACACCTGGTCAGTACTCATGGAGCAGCCCACTTTGTGGGATAACCTCACTCAATTTAAGCTCAATAAAAAATCAAGACTTTTCCACAGAGAAGCAAAATAAGGTGAACACACCAATGTTCCCCAGAACCACAATTCGCTGCATTCTAGTCACTCTGACTAAATAAGTTATTTCTTATTGGATTCATTAATGATCATCTATACTCTCTAATTCTGATCTGCATTCAAAGTTGCACTACCTTCTCTTGCTAAGCTACCAAATATCTTTGTATTTTTAAAGATCTTTATCAAGTCATAACTTATCCATCTCTTTTCTGGAATAAACATCACAACCTGCTCAATCTTTCCTGCAAGTTATAACTTCATAACTTTGGTGTCATTTCAGCTTATCATTCTAATCTCCTCTTCCATCTTCTATTTTAGAGACCAGATTTGTTCACAATTTTCCAAGTGTTTTCTACACTGTTTTTATAATTTTCCCAAGGAACCCCATGTTTTATTTATTATACTTACTGTTTTCTTAGCTTGAAATAACTTATTTAGCATAAGCATGTATTTTCCATTAAATATGAAGTTTCCTTCATCTATATTTTGATGGTTTATTAATGTTCCTTGGAACTTTGTCAATTACTTCTGCCTTAACTGTAGTTTGAATTCCCAGTTCCAAATGATTCTTGTAAATAGCTCCTTGTGAAACTCTTCACTTGTCTTTCAATTTGATCATTCTCCTTTAACGTTGGTTATCTGCTCTCTGATATGGATCCAGAAGATGACGACCAAAGAAGCATTGTACACAGGTGACATCTTGACCAGAACTAATGTTCTGTTATTTGTTCAAAGTAGTCAAGAAAACTTGTGAAGCATGGCCCTTTACTGACATCCCCTATTTTAGGTGTTTATCTAATACATTCAGTGGTCACATTATTAGGTACTCCTACGCAGAATAGTCAGCGAGTGTACGTTCATGGCCTTCTGTCGTGGTAGCCCATCCACTTCAAGGTTTGATGAGTTGTGCATTCAAAGATGCTCTTCAGCACACTACTGCTGTAATGCATGGTTATTTGAGCTACTGTTGCCTTACTGTCAGCTTGAACCAGTTTGCCCATTCTCCTCGGACTTCTCTCACTAACAAGGCATTTTGCCCACTGAACTGTCACTCACCTTTTTTTTGCTTATTGCACCATTCTCTGTAAGCTCTAGATACTATTGTGTGTGAAAATCCCAGGAGATTAGCGATTTCTGAGATACTCAAATCACCTCAATCACTCCATGGTCAAAGCCAACTAGATCACATATTTCCCCATTTTTTTGCTTGGTCTGAACAACAACTGGACCTCTTGACCAGATCTGCATGCTTTCATGCATTGAGTTACTACACATGATAGACTAATTAGATATTTGCATTACGAACAGGCGCCAGCACAGCTTCTTCCACCAAGCCATCAAACTGATTAATTCACGCTAATAGAATTGTACTTCTATGCTATATTGACTGTCCAGTTGTACATACGTTTTTTACAAATTACTATAAATTGAACATTCAGATGGAGATGTAATGTTAAGATTGTGGCGGCTCGCCAACACGGCAAGCGAACCGGCTCCAGCAGTCACGGGCGAGTCCGCAGCCAGTGGCAACCAAGAGGGTTCTGAGTGCAGGGCAGACCTCGGCCTGAAAGCCGACGTCACTTCCGCCCTGCAAAGAGCGGGGGATGCTGGGAGCGGGCACTTAAGCGCGCACGGATTTAAACAGTAAACAGTTCAACCAGACCCTGCTCGACTCAGTGTGTTGCTTTCACTCGTTGCGAATTAGCGTGACCACAAGATACTTATTCCTCATGTATGTGAAGGACATAAGAAATAAAGTCAATTTAATTAATGAGCAGATATACAGGTGTGCCTAATAAAATGGCCATTGAGTGTCCATCTTTGAGTAAGAATGTCCTTATATTTCCTCTTATTATTGTTATGCTAATTTCTCTATGGTTCTTTGGTGTTGTTCTAACTATATCATATCAATTGCTTATCATTCATCTGGAAATATTCCCTTTTGTAATGAATTTACTTGCCCTGCAATAAGCTTTAATGCAGAGAGGGAATAAAAAACTGAATACGTCACATTGGCAGGGCAGGCAATCTGGAAACAATATACACTTGGAAAATTAATCCATTTTCATTGTTCTTAACCTCCAATCAGTTGGCTGAAAGCCAGCCTCATCCACATAAACCAACCCAATGCAAGCAGCCAGACAATGTTCTGTTTAATTGAAAAAAATGGCAGCAGCAGAAATAATTATAGCTGTAATTTTACATTATCTTATAGAACAGTAATAACATGTTTCAAATTACTGAAGGTTAATCAAGAAGCTGTGTAAGATAGGATCAGACTTCTAATATTTGTCATAAAAGAGAAATTATAGTTATTGATAGCAAGGTAAAGCTGAGGATAAGATTCTTCACCTTTGTACTAGCTTAATTTTTGCTGAATTTAACAAATGAGCACATATTCATTCATCACATCATCACTCTATAACATTTGGAACAGCAATTGGAAGAAATGTATTATGTGAATATTTTCAACATAAAACCATTTTACCATTGTATCGAAAAAATAAAAAATGTTGAAAATATTCAAAGTTCAAACTACATTTATTATCAGACTATGTATACTATTTACAACGTTGAAGTTCATCTCCTTACAGGCAGTCACAAAACAAAGAAACCCAATGGAACCCATTAAAAAAAAGACCATCAGACACCCAGTGTTCAGGAGAAAATAACAGATTGTGAAAACAATAAATAGCATTATAGGAACTGAAATTCATGGAAGTGAGTCCACAGCCACGAAACCATTCACAGCCAATCTAGGAGCCCGTTAATTGCAGGCCACACCATCAGCTCAGTACAGAGAGGGGTAAACCTCACAGAGCAGCGAGCTGATCCAGCCCATCCCTTGCCTTCAGTTTCGATACCCTGACCCTTTCAATTTGGCCCAGCACTTAAATCGGCCAAACCTCAGTTCATTCCTCTTTCCTGCCGCCTCAATTCGGCCCATACTCAACTTTTTCAATTTGGCCTGGCGCTTAACTCAGTCAGACTTTGGGTCTTTCCTTGCTCTCGGGCCTCCAAGTCCCCTCTATCAATGACCAAAATTTGGCTCATTCCCCACTCTCAAGCCTGCCACCAATAAGACAGCAAATAAGACAGGATGTTTCCAGATGAAAAATCATTGACTTAAAACGTTAACTCACTTATTTGTCTGTACAAATACTGCCTTGTCTGCTGAGCAGCTTCTGGATGTTTTTTGTACATTTTCATATCATTCAATGTTTTGCCTTTCATCCACATTTTATAAATTTTGTCATTCTTTATTTGCTAGAAAGAGAATCAATTTATTGAAACACAGTTCCCTCTCATTGCATATTAATTGAATGTGCCCAACAGTATGCATTGATTGGGTGGCCTTATTTGTGTCTAAATTAAGCAGTTCTATGACTTAATCATCCAGCCTACATTTTGTCTGACATGAATACCTTCTTACTTTAGTATCTAGAATATCTGTTACAGCAACCCATCTCCTGGGCACCAAATTACCAATAAAAAAACTCAAAATGTAATTCAATAAGTTATGTTCCCAAAACTATCTCATGAATGCATATTCTTTATGGATCTCACTAGATGATACAGATGCAAAACGAGTTCAGACATGAAGTGTTCTTTCCATCAATCTTTAAATGTTCTAAAATAAATCAATAAAAGTAGAAAAAAGTTTGAAACAGTTAAAAGGAGGACATGGCCTATTAAATAAGTGGTCAATAATTTTTATCTACACAATTAGAGGTTTACTACTAGTCCTTCAGAAACGGGAGGATTAAAATTCACTTAGTAAACTGCACATTGCATATGTATAACCACAGACCTTATGCTTTGACATTTCTGATCAATAGTTTAGAGAGCAGATAAAGGCCTCTGGCATCACTATGGTATTACAAAATCAGCCTGTGTAAAAAGTTGTCATTTAAAACCTTGAATGTTAACTGTTAAAATCTTATCCATTGCCCTTTCTTCGTGCAGCTTCTTTTAATGGGTTAAAAGTGAAGATTTCCTTTCAACTTTCCCTAATCTCCATGCTGAATAATGCACTATTTCATCAAATCTGCATGATGTGAGATGTACTTCAAGTTTTGGTTGCTGTGTGTAGAGTGGCAATGAAAGTAGATAGAATGAGGTGTTTCTAAATGCATTGATTCTGACCAGAATTTAACAGTCCAATGATTGGAAAAAGATAAAGAGGCAGTTTCTGTAGAGGTAACGAGTGAATCTGCAGATGCTGGAAATAAATAAAAACACAAAATGCTGGCAGAACTCAGCTGGCCAGACAGCAGCTATGGGAGGGGGTAGTGACGACGTTTTGGGCCGAAACCCTTCATCAGGAGTAAAGTAACATGGGATGGTCGAGGGGGGATAAGAAGTGGGGGGAGGGATGAAGTAGAGAGCTGGGAAGTGATAGGCTGAAGGGAAATGGGCTGGGGGAAGGTGGAGAATTATGGGAAATAAAAGAGAAAGAAAGGTAGGGCTGGGGGGAGATTACAGTGAGGGGGGAGAAAAGAGAGAGAAAGAGAACCAGACTAAAATTATAGATAGGGATGGGGTAAGGGGGGGGCAGGGGTATCAACGGAAGTCTGTGAGTTGGATGTCCATGCCGGCAGGTAGGAGGCTACCTAGGCGGGAGATAAGGTATTGCTCCATCGACCTGCGTGTGGCCTCATCTTGACGGTAGAGGAGGCCATGGACAGACATGTCTGAGTGGGAGTGGTCTGTGGAATTGAAGTGTGTGGCCACAGGGAGATCCCGCCACATGGAGGACTGAGCACCGATGTTCGGCGAAACAGTCTCCCAGTCTGCGGCGGGTCTCCCCAATGTATAAATGCCCACATCAACCGATACAATATATCACCCCAGTTGACTCACAGGTGAAGTGGTGCCTCACCTGAAAGGACTGTCTGGGGCCTAGGATGGCGATGAGGGAAGAAGAGAGTTGCGTAGGGAGCGATCCCTGCGGAAAGCCGAGAGTGGGGGGGAGGGGAAGATGTGTCTGGTGGTGGGATCCCGTAGGAGGTGGCGGAAGTTACGGAGGATTATACGTTGAATCTGTAGGCTGGTAGGGTGATAGGTGAGGACCAGGGGGACTCTATCCCTGCTGGGCTGGCGGGGGGATGGGGTGAGGGCAGAGGTGCGTGAAATACGGGAGATGCGATGGAGGGCAGAGTTGATAGTGGATGGAAGCCCCTTTCTTTAAAAAAGGAAGACATCTCCTTTGTCCTAGAATGAAAGGCCTTATCCGGAGAGCTATTTTTGCTATTAATAAGAACAGGATAGGCTTATCAAGAAGAATTATTTCTTTTCAAATCTTTTTATTATTATTATTGTTTAAAAATAGCACAGGTACATTGAAGTAACAACACTTAAAATGCCTCAAAAAGGAAGAAATTATCTTAAAGATTGAAAATTTTTGTGAATAAAGAAAAAACCCTACTAAGCAAGAAAAGTGAGAAAAAAAAGAAACCCATTGGGGGTACAACCCTGGAGCCATGCGTCATACTGAAAGCTTCTAAAAATAAACATCAAACCGCCAACAAGAAAGAAAGATATATCAAAAAAAATTACACTTAGATTGTGGAGGAAATCTATCAGTTAACTGAGATGATAATAACGAGCAAATGAGCCCCATCTCTTCTCAGAATCGAATAAAGGTTCAAAGGTTCGACTTCTAATTTTCTCCAAGCTAAGGCACAGCATCACTTGAGAGAGCCATTGTGACAAAGTAGGAGCTGATATATCCTTCCATTTCAACAAGATGGCCCTCCTAGCTATCAATGTAATAAATACAATAACATGTTGGTCAGATACAGAAATACCATGGATATTTTGAGGAATTATTCCAAAAAGCACAGTCAATTTATTAGGTTGTAAATTGATTCTGAGTGCTTTAGAAATTGTCGAAAAGACTGACTTCCAAAACTGTTTTAATATAGAACATGACCAGAACATATGTTTCAGTGTAGCTACAAGAAGAATTATTAAAGGTTGAAAAAGCAATTGATTGTTTAAAGAATTTTCCAAAGGAAGTAAGAAAATCCACTGTTTTGAGCTTACTAGAAAGATTTAATTGTAGTGAAATACTTAAAATGTAGACACTAAGAGAAATTAACTTCTGACAAAATTGACACACTGATGGCTAACTTCTTTATGCTTTATCAATGTCATTTATGAGTATAACAAGGCAGATTTTATTAACCCAGATGTTATGTCAGTATGTCCTGACCACCAAGCAGTAAAAATTAATGATGGTGTAAAGATTATTTTGCTTAACAAGGTGAAAATATTTGCAGTTACTCTAAATTTATGAGTCTATTGCTGCAGAACTAAAGTGTGTGCATTGCCCTTGTGCTGTCAGGAACAATAAGCAGATGTTTTGAATAAATGAATGTGCTTTTTTTCATTTTTTAAAACTGGCTCCTCATTGTTCAATAAAGTACACCTCAGCTTTTGCAGATCACAGTCAACAAATAATTATATATATATATATATTATATTCTTTGCAGATAAGATGGAAGTTGATGTTAAGCCATCATCTCTCTACATAGCGGAGCCTAGTTAATGCTAAGTTGGCAAGTTTCAGAAGAAAATAAAGCTGCCTAGTTGTAATAATACCATATAATTTGTGGAAACAATGAAACCTTTCAATGGCAATGTGCATCCACATTTTGCTAAATTTGTCCTTGTTCTTTCTGGAAATGGACTTTATACAGTCTAGACATACACTCAATGTTTTAGGGACAGCTTCTTCCCCTCCACCAGCAGATCCTGAACAGTGAACCAACCCACGAACAGCACCTCACTGTATTGCTTTCGTTTTGCACGATGCATTACATATAATTTTTAAAAATATTTCAATGTAATTTAGTCTTTTATGTATTGTACTGTACTTCTGCCACAAAACAACAATATGTCAGTGATTTCAAAACATTATTTTAATTCTGACAGTCTTTGAAAACTTTCTTAAAGATCCCATGCATCATTTTCATATTCAGACTGAAGCGAAGGAACAATATTAATGCATTCACATAGCTCAGTATGGTGCCAAAATGAGATGCCCCATGTCTACAAAACTCATGCCAGACAAATATACAAAATAAAATAAAAATACCAATCAAAAGAACTTGGATGAGCTTCACAGAGTGTACTGCAATTGTCATGGAATACTTACTGACCATGTATTAGTTACTGAACCAACATTGAAAGGGTGTCAGAGAAAGGAAATGTATTAACTTCAGACATCCAGAAAAAAAGCAACTTACAGTTCATGATACTGTTGGCCGACCAGCAGGAGGCAAAACGTAGGAATAAAGGACCCATTTCTGGGGAGCTGCCAGTGACTAGTGGTGTTCCACAGGCCTCAGTGTTTTTCATGTTATACGTCAATGATTTGGATAACAGAATTGATGTCTTTGTAGCCAAGTTTATGGATGTTATGAAGATAGGTGGAGGGGCTGGAGTGCTAAGGAAGCAGAGAGTCTACAGAAGGACTTAGTTTAGGAGAATGGTCAAAGAAGTGGCAGATGGAATATAATGTAGAGATGTGTCTGGTCATACACTTTGGTAGAAGGAATAAAGGTGTAGACTATTTTTAAACGGGGAGAAAATTCAGAATTCAGAGGTGCAAAGGGACTTGAGAGTCCTTGATCAGGATTCCCTGAAGACTAACTTGCAGGTTGAGTTGGTGTAAAGAAAGTAAATGCAATGTTAGCATTAATTTCAAGAAAACTAAAACTTAAATGCAAGGATGTAATACTAAGGCTTTATAAGGCATCGATCAGACCACTCTTGGAATATTGCAAGCAGATTTGGGCTTCTTATCTAAGGAATGGGTATGCTGGCATAAGAAACTGTCCAGAGGAGGTTCACAAGTATGATCCTAGGAACGATAGGGTCAACATATGAGATGTGTTTGATGGTTCTGGGCCTGTAGTTGCTGGAATTTAGAAGAATGAGGGGGGATCTCATTGAAACCTTTTCTATATTCTAAGACCAGTGGGTACAGCCTCAGAAGTGTCCTTTTACAATAAAGATGAGGAGCAATTTCTTTAGCCAATGAGTTATGAATTTGTGGAATTCTTTGCTGCAGCCAGCTATGGAGACCAAGTCTTTATGTATATTTAAGGCAGATGTTAATAGATTCTTGTTTGGTCGGGGCATGAAGGGATACGCAAAGAAGGCAAAAGATCGGGCCTGAGAGGAAAATTGGATCAGCCATGATGAAATGGCAGAGCAGACTCAATGGGCCAAATGGCCTAATTCTGCTTCCACTTCTTAGTGTCTTATGGTCTTACATTGAAAAGCCTAGACTGGATGTAGGAGGGTGTATCCTAGAAATAGGGGAACTAGGACCAGAGGGCACAGCCAGAATAAAAGGACACCCTTTTAGAAGAAAGATGAGGAGGAATTTCTTTAGTCGGAGTATGGTGAATCTGTGGAATTAATTACCACAGATGGATGTGGAGGATAAGTCATTGGGTATATTTAAAGTGGATGTTGATAGGGTCTTGATTAGTAAGTGCGCCAAAGATTAAGGGGAGAATGTGGGAAAATGCATTTAAAAGGGATGATAAATCTATAGCTTATGGCCTTATAATGTGATGAATTATAAATATATCTGCATTATATGCAGAGAGAAAGAAAGGCTGTAGAATAATGTACTTGGAGCATATGCACAATAAACAATTTTCAGAGGGGCAAATAACCTCTGCAGTACAGAATTAATAGAGGATGACTGGAGAGCTTCTGTAAACTTCCCATATAACAGAAATGCATTTGATCTTCACCAGTTCTGAGAGTGGAGTTGGTTTTGAATGGTCCTAGTCTCTGTACAGTTATTCTTGAGTTGTCGGGGAGCAGAAAGAACCGGGCGTGAAGAGACAGAGCTAAATTTCAGCAAATGTGCAGCAGTAATTAAGATGATGAAGTTTTAGCTAATCAGAAGTAAATGGTGCTTTCAACTTCATACTGTTTTGAACTGGTTTCAAAAGTTCTTTGTAAATTATACTCAAAGAAACACCATTTTATTAATATTGTCTTTCTGCATATAAGCAGAAATCCATGGAACAATAATGATGGATGAGATCAGGTAATGAAGGATGCAGACATGGGGGATAGCATTGATCATGGACTGCCTGCAATGGATGCCCGTTATAGCAAACGACTTTGATTTTAAGTGTCTGCTCTTATTCCAACAATTTAAACCGTCTTCAGAATTATCTTTTGAAAATATATTCTTTTCAGACATCTGTTTTGCTTTCTAATGTATAATTTCTAACTCTGCTGGATGGAAATGGAAGATAAATAAAAAATACAAGAATAATTACACACACAACAAACAAAGGCTTCCGAAAAAGTGATGTAAAGAGTACTTGCTAATTAGTTTGCAGACAATGTCACAACATCAATCGATAATTTCTCAGCTGCAAAAGACACCATTATTGCTTGATTTATGTCATCCCCTGTCCCTTGTTCCCCTGGGTTAATTGTCTGCTATTGACAGCAGTTTAGGTAAATGCAGAAGGGGAAAAAGTGAATTACTTTGTAACACAATGAGAATGATTACACACAAAATAGTAGACAAAGGAGATGGGTCTGCATGTTAAATTTCCAGCTTGAGTACAAGTGACTCTGAAGTAGGATTTGGTTTTACGTTATAATTTATCTTAATTTTATGAGATGGTGATACATTATTGCCACAACATCACAAAAAGTGTTACTCATAATAAATAAAATTCATTTTATTTGCCAAGGATACCTAAAAAACACTGCTGACGTACCTTGTGCTTTTGTAAGTCACCCTCCTGTGCTTGAAAGTAATGTCCCCAACCTGGGGTCCATGGAACCATTATTTAAGAGTATTGGTTGATAGCTTTAAAAAACGGTTGGGAATTCCCACTCTAAAGCTTCAAGACCTTACTCAAGTACATATGGCAATCTACCAATTTGGACTTGAAAGCTGAAAGCACTGTAATTCATTGCAATTTATAACAAGATGACATAGGAGGTGTGAGTGTGGAATCTCTTTGCTTATTGTCACAATAAATGAAGGTGTCTGTTTTAGATTTCCCTCATTGTCGAACAAAGAATTTTATCAAAGGCAACATGAGTGAACCTACAGATGCTAGAAGTAAATAAAAACACAAAATGTTGGCAGAACTCAGCATCTATGGGAGGTGGTAGTGAGGATTTCGGCATTTTGTGTTTTTATTTATTTCCAGCATCTGCAGATTCACTCGTGTTGCCTTTGAATTCACTACTGCGAAGCCTCTTCCAGTGATGCCTACACTGAAGAAGTTCAGATCTTCGTTCCGACGGGGGTTCAGCGAGAGCTTCTCTCTCTGCTCCCAACCTACTATTTCTTTGCCCCTGAGACTTTTGGACCACACGCTGACCCAGACCCGGTATTGCAGTCACATATCCTTCCTTGGTGCGTGTCTCCGCAACCAATTAACTCCAAATGGCTTTAGGATTCATTTCCAAGTCTCCCGATTTGGACCTTCGGAGGATCACAGGCACTCACATGTAATTGACTCTGGCTCCCGCTGCTTCTCCCGCTGGGCTGTGAGAGCGACCATCTCTGCGATGAGGAGATACCTGACTTCCCTTTCCTCATACCTCCCGCACCTCCGGGACACCTTCTTCACCGTGTGTCATGGACCCACCCGCTAAAACTCCTGATGAAGGGTTTCGGCGCGAAACGTCGTCACTACTTCCTCCCATAGTGTGGCGAACTACATATACCTGTCTGGATATCTGGATATGCCCCCCCCCCCCCCGCTGACTGCTCCTGTGGCTCCTCCCACAGACACCCCGGTATAAAGGCGATTGAAGATTGAGGCCGGAGCCCGGCCATCAGTCTCCAGGATGTAGTATGGTGGTCAACTACTGCTTGTTCTTTCTTCCAGTCAATAAAAGCCTATATCTCGCCTCACGTCTCAGAGAGTTATTGATGGTGCATCACATAGATGCTGTCTGGCCTGCTGAGTTCTGCCAGCATTTTGTGTTTTTATTAAAGAATTTTATCACATTTTTTTTATCTTGTGTTTTGTGGGAGATGGATTGAGTCAACCATTAGAACTGTAATAACTCAATATGATAAAACTGACTAAATGTCACACGGGTAAAATGAGGTTCAAATGCATGGATGTGACATTCAGTTAAAGTGCTGACCAAAGAAAAGATGTAAATTTCTAAGAGAGACTAATTGGAGCTCTGGAATCCTAAAGGTGCCAGCCCCAGTAGCAGGACTGGCATGGCGTGAATTGTTACTTTCACTTCCCTGGCCGGGGTGGGAAAAACAGCCAGAGATTTCTCTTCATTGTGAGCTTCTCTGGGCTTCCACGTCGATATCCATCCTGGTTTGGATGGATTTTCTAATGATAAGAATTAAACTGATTGGTGAAGGGTTTCTAATGTATGATTTCTAACTCTGCTGGATTCAAATGAGAGATGACCTCATCAAAACTTGACCCTTATTTATCTCCCTCTCCTGCCCCCACTCCCATTATGGCATTGGCTACTGAAGAAATATCTTCCCTTTTCAGTCTGAATCTGAGACCTCTTGTTCTAAATCCCCAACCCAGGCAAGCATCATCCCGGTACTTCTGAAGGTGTTCGTGGTTTCCTTCCTCTTGGCTTTCACTTCTGTCACTCATGCAAGCCCTGGGTGGAGACTCAGGAATACCATCACACTCAGATGTAGAAGGATTCCTCATTGCTGTTTCCATAGCAACGTTTTTCCAGTAAGGGTTGTTAGACACATTTGGGCAAAGGAAACATTTCAAAGATAACACCAACATCAGCCTGAAGAAATTCAACACTACATCTAAAAACTGGGAAGACATTGCACTCAGTAGATACACTCGGAGGAAATCTGTTCAGGAGGGAGCTGCGTTACGTAGGAATGACCCCCACTGTGCTGCAGAGAACAAGTGGTAGCTGGGAAATAAGAAACTGAAAACCTAGCCAGAAACCACAGCCACCACTTACTCTTGCCGATGCACCATCAATAACTCACTCCGAGATATCCGTTTTTATTGACTGGAAGAAGGAACCAGGAGTGAGTGACCATCATACTACGTCCTGGAGACTGAGGCCGGGCTCAGGCCTTGATCGCCTTTATACCGTGGCCTGTGGGAGGAGCCACAGGAGCAGTCAGCAGGGGGTGTGTCCAGACAGGCACACGTAGTTCACCACATGCCCACACTGAAACAGAATATATAGATCCCTGATCAGCCTCTACAGTCACCTGAAGATCCACCAATGAACAACCCTTTAGACAACCTCTTACTCAACTCGAGTGATCACACTACCTCCTTCAAGAGCTACATCATGTGGTTTGATCTTAATACATTGTTGCTGCAAAAATTGCTGTTACAATTGAAAGTGCCTGTCCTTCACCAAAGAAAGGGACAGGCTGCATCAATTATATGAAGTATGTTCATTTAGATATATAATGGAAATGTACAGCATTTGTAGACTGTGGTGAACCATGGCTGCAAGCAGCGGAGAGGACTGAAGGGAGTAGGGTAGCCACTCTGAGAAAGTTCAGTAAGTTCAATGGCTGTGATGAATGTAGGATTAAGATGGCAGAATGAAGTGAGCTAAGAAGTAAAGGAAATCATACGAGAAGGAATTGACACAGTATATGAGTGTAATTCCTTTGAAAGGAGGAGCTTGTGATATAAAGAATAACAAAAAATAAAAAGAATATAAGAATTTCATTAAAAACACAAAATGCTGGCAGAACTCAGCAGGCCAGACAGCAACTACGCAGAATTTCATTATTTGGTTAGTGCATTTCATTGACAAATCCTGTGTATAATACGTTTCCATTAGACAGCAGAAGCAGATTGCAAAATGAATTGTGAAGTGGAAACTATTGGGTGATGTGATTTACCACATTCTTCTTGGTTGAATAATCAGCAAAAGGACAGACAAATGAAAATCAGAAGCTCACCTGGCATTGCACTGTTGTAACCTAGCAACTAATTACAAAATGCCTATGGCAGATTCCTGACACCAGGTCATTTTCCTTTGTTCCTGAGAAACTGTGCATGACATACAAAGCCTAAGATGGAATCTAAAAATAAAATTCCAGACTGCAGCTGTCACCGTATACAACAATATTCCATCTTGATAAGGTTGTCAGCTTTATCACTTGACAATTGTACATGCAAATTTCATCTCTCAACTGACCCTGGGACTTCACAGACTTCAGGATTCTGCCTCGTGCAAGGTGTTCACACAGTCCTGACATCTGGTGTACACAGTCTGCTCTTTGGAAGTGGGGAGAGCAGGCTGGTGTTCAAGGAAATTGTAAGCATGATCTTCTCCAGAGACTTGGGCTTCATTCCAAAATCCCTGTAATCACAGTAGTTTTGAGAAATGGATTTACCAGGAAAACTTCAGATAGATCCCACCTACCATTTACAAATCAGCTGAGTGTTTGCTGGAGCTTAGATGGCCAGGCAGCATTTATGAAGAGAAATAGACAGTCAACGTTTGGGCCGAGACCCTTCATCAGGACTGATGATTTAAACACAGTGACAATGCCATAGCATGGACAGTTAGTGGATCTTTGGAATTCTCCATCTTAGAGTGCTGTGGAGATTCAGTCATCGTATTTATTCTGAAAAGAGAAGGGTACATTTCTGGATATTAGGGAACTGATAGATATGGGGATAATACAAAAAAAAAACAACAGTGAGGCAGAAGGTCAGCCAAGATGTAAAGGTGGCGAAGTTCACTTGATTTAGATGATTTTATAGACTAGGAGGAAATGGTGGACCTTCACGTTTATCCAGAGCACTGTAAATACATGCCTGAAAAATTGTTCTCTGGTTATATCCAGAAAGATGTAGGTCAAGACAAAATAACGATTGCAGATAAAATTTAACCATACCTACCTGAATTTGGTTCACTATAATGGATAATCAAACTGAAGTTACTTCTGAAACCTGAATAGGGATACACTCTGTATTTAATTAAAGGCTACTCTCTGAATTAATTAATTCATTTACCTTTCACAGAGAGTGGTTGTGGCATCCCTTCACAATGTCATCATTTCCTGACATTTTAATGACAGTAGTAATGACATTTGCTGCTATTTCACCATTATATCGGCATTACACTTCATCAAATTCTGGGCTAACATCACTGAAATAAAGATTATGCCTTTGGGATGCAAGAAGCCAAATGAAACATAGAGTTTGCTTCTGTACTGAAAATAGCTTACTTGTATCAGTTAGACCATCCTTTTGTAAAATATAAAGAAATTTCCATCTTAAAATTCAACTGAATTATTTACAAATTATGTTCTTATGATTTAGTTGGTTGATTTAGGTGTCCTCAGCTGAATTACATCAATCATAGAAACTGAGCTGTTCTGAATTAAAAATGGTAATAAACACCAGAGATTTGCAGTTGCTGAAAATCTTCCTCCAACGCACCCAACATGCTGGAGGAACTCAGCAAGTTAGGCAGCATTACGAAAGGGAACAAACAGTCGCCATTTCAGGCTGAGATCCTTCATCGGGATTCAAATAGATTTTTAGTTTATTATCTCAGTAGCTTCTACATTTCTAAAATACTGAATTAGGTGTAAACTACTCTGTAACATCCTTTACTGTGGGCCATCCTAAGACTGAGTCCAGGATTGACACCATTGCTTCTCCCTGACTGCAGTTGCTGAGGACAGGCTGGTATTCGGTGCCGTCTGACTGTGTTTGACCGGTTTTCCTCTCCCTCTCACTGGCTGCTGTCAGAGGAAAGTGCGTGAGTCTTGGGGTCCACTTTGCAAGGGTTGGTCGGTGAGGCTGTGGGCCGACTTTGGAGGACTTTGAAGTTCATGTTGCATGTGTTCCTGGATTCTGGTTACTCTTCTCTGTTGCTGTTTTTGAGCAGTTTGATCAGGATGATCGATGCGTACTGGTGCACTCCGGCGAAGAATGGCCCTGAGTCCTACACTGGGTAGCAGCATGTTGCTGAACTGAGCGAAACTGAATACTGCTGCTTTGATGTTTGATATTCTATGTGTCGTTAACTTGCTTTTTGCCTTTTGTACATTTTGTCTTTTCTCATGTGTTGGGTGAATGGGTTCCATGGTGTTTCTTTGTTTCGTGGCCACCTTCCGCAGGACAAATCTTATAGTAGTATTCTGTACACCGTCCATACTTTGAAGCTTGAATTTCCTGATCCTGATGAAGGATCTTGGCCCAAAACATTGATTGTTTATTCCCCTCCACAGACGCTGCCTGATTTGCTGATCCCATTCAGCATTTTATGTGTGCTGCTAAAAGTTGTAATAGTTTTATTTTAATTTTTTGATACCTCAATTCTGATATGTATGGCATATGCAAGTGAATAAGATTTATTTTCTAACTACATTTTTCTACAAATGAATTGTTGCTATACCAATGAGAATCTAATGCAACTTTAGAAAAGATCTCTAAGGTGTTGATATTTATTTCAATGAGGAAGGGAAATGAGGCCTTAATTGAACTTTTTTTTTAATTTCTCAATCTGGAACAATGGATCATAGATATCCAAATATTTTAAGCAGCATTGTTGCTGCGATTTTACACTTTTGAAGATCAATTACATCTGTTACTGCACCTTTTGGGAAACTCTTATTTCCAGCTGGGTTCCACTGAGGATATAAACAAAGCATTAATATTCAGCAACTAGAGAGCTGTCTTTAGGGATCTTGAGCTATATCATCTTTTTTTCTGCCTGACCTTTTCTTTTAACCAGGATTGTCCTTGGGTCATAAAAGCAGATCACACTGGAGATGTGTCACTTGATTAGGAACTGTCAGAGCCAATTGATGTGACTCAGCCTGCATAAGCACATTTTTGTAACTGAATAATAATTTACCTCAGCCTTAATATACTGAGAACATAAAATGTAACATCAGACACATTAACACCTGGGATTCAGCAAAATAACCACATTTAATGATGCATTGTGGCTTACCTGTTGGTTTTCTTAAGTGCCCAATCAATGATATTTAATGTTCGTATATTGCTCTATTACTAGTCTACCAGAGCCTGCATTTACAAATGTTAACTGAATGAGCTAAATATTGAAAAGATTGACATTTAGGAACTAGCAGCAAAGCAAAGATTAATAAGATGACCCAGCCACCAATTGGTATTGATGTGAAAATATTGAGATGCATAACACAGGTATTTTAAAGTCATCAGATGTGGCCTTATCCCCAGCCAGGAGTAGTAAACATACATATTATTTTCTGTCTCTGAAATTCAATCCAATAGCTTCAATAGATGAACTTCAGAGATAGTTTATAGCTCATTAATAGTATTACAAGTATGTTTAGTGGCATAAACCAGGGACTAATTTTTAGGCCATAACTCTTTCCACAGCACAGGACATTGCAGAGTACTTTACGCTCAATTAAATATTCTTGAAATATCAAAGCTATTGCGATATTAAACTGAAAATCTGTTTGAGTGCTTTTCACCAATGAATAAATATAACACAGGAGCAATTCTACCACCTCTCTGAGTAAAAAGTGATATGTAACTTTTCCTTGTACTCTGAGATGACAAGCAGAAAATTTGTCAATTTGATCTCAGCTGACAATACAGAAATTCTTCATTACACTGGTGTGTCTCTTTGGAGTTTGTGCTGATGACACCACAAATTGCACATCCGATTTCTACAACCGCTTTCCTTGCCACGTGGGTGGCAAATGCTACAAACTTATCCTATCAAAGTCCAGTCCACTAGGATTACCATGGCAAGTGTTGAAGATAGACAGGAAGGCCACATAGAACATAAAACATTACAGTACAGTACAGGCCCTTTGGCCCACAATGTTGTGCTGACCTTTTATCCTACTTTAAGATCAGGCTCACTCTTCCTTCTTACATCAGCCTCCCTTTTTTTCTCTATAAACAATGTGCCTGTCTTTGAATTGGTGTTGGTGTGCCTATCTAAGAGGATGGTCCCCAATCCTCTTGACTGTTGGATGCTCTGTTCTTCTTACTTCAACTATTCTCATAAAACAATTTGGGCCTGAAATTCCCTGGAGCCTCTGCTGGTCAGTTATCCTGTCTCTTTTGGAAGAATGGAGAAGCAATCTGAGCTTTAAAGCCATTTCTCTTGCGGACATAACTGACCTTTCACATTTGTTACAGATGTAAAGATTGCATGATGCTACCAATTGACTCAGTACATGAAGATCAGCGCTATAACCCAGTGTTAATCTAATTCTTCTTTTAACTCTTCAGCCAATTTCACAAAACCATCCTTTCTTTATTAACTTTTGGTAACTTGGCACAGATTATTTCACAGGTGAACTAGGTGTACTTCTTCTGCCCTGAAAAGGTCAGCAGAAGAACATGCAGAATCATAACCGAGGGACTGTCAGGAAAAGTTTGTAAGCATAAGGACTCAATTTTAATTCTTAATGGGTAATATATTTTAGTTAATGTTAATCCTATTTAGCATGGCTTCCAGCTAAGTAGATTACATGATTACTCGAATAGAGCAGCATCAATTTCAGAGCAAAAAGAATTGTGCTGAAAGTATGCAATTATTTGACATAGCTTTTGAGTAAAGGAACGCTGTATGTGCCTGATGTTTTGGTGTAAATATGTATCACTGTCCTTTGAAGTTCTCCTTTATAAGAATATATAATGATTTGTGAGTTAACATTTATTATTTAGACAATTACCATGCTCATATCACAATACTGTATTCAATAGCTTCTAATAATAGTGCCTTAATAGTTTTGATTAGTAACTGGAGATCATCCATTTCTGTTTCGCTCGAATGCAAATTCAATTTTTTTTGCTGTAAAAATGCAACTGATTTCCATATCATTACCTGAGTAAATGAATCCTTCAATTGAGATTTAATTGCACCTCAAATTTTGCTGAAAATAAAATCTGGAAACGCTTCTTCATAAGGTAGTTTAAAAGTTTGCATTGTATAGTGTGCAAAGAGCAGCCAGAAAGAAGGGCGCCACGGCAGTATAGCAGTTAGCATGACGTTTCTACAGGTTGGGGCTTTGGAGTTCGGAGTTCAACTCTGACACCTTCTGTAAGAAGTTTGTACCTCCTTCTGATGAACACGTGGATTTCCTTTGGGTGTTCTGGCTTCCTCTCACATTTTAAAGGTTTACCTGTTAGTGTTATGTTTTGTAATTCCAAAATATAAAACCAACCGAAAGAAAAACATGGAGCCAGGACTAATATGCCTACTTTGTACTTTCTTTAGTGAGGTGCGCACTTGTGTTGTGGTGGCATAATGATGTATGTAACAACAAGGAATGCTTAGTCAAACAATGTATTTACAATATTACAGAAATGCTAAATACACACATTAGTAAGTTAAGTGGTCATAGTAAATTGTCCTGTGATTACGCTAGGGTCAAATATTTGGGTTGCTGGGCAATGTATCTCATTGGGCCAGAAGAGTCTGTTCCGCTCTGTATCTCTAAATAGATAAATAAATAATTTCCTCATTGCATATATACTTATTGTTAGTAAACTATTGCTTCCAGAGTACAATTGACTACTTCTCAAGAATATTTTGTTTAAGACCCATGTTGTCTTTAAATTCAAGCAGCAGCAGGTAAAATTGTCAAATATATACAGGTTAAAAAAAACTAGATGTTCAAATGTAAATGCAAAATCAAATGTCAGTTTTTGTTCAAAACATCTATTCCCAGTGTTTGAAGCTAGAACTGGCACCTTAAGTGAAGCCGGAAACAATAACAATTATGACAGGAGGAAACCTGAAATAAGAACACTTAATGCTGGAAATGCAAATAATACCACTAGCTTTGGAAATGAATTATGTCTCAGATGCAACCCGTCATCAGAACTGACAACAGTTACGACGGATGACCATTATCCAAAGATGAGGTCAATAGTTTATATATTCGAGGTATTTTTCACAGATGAAAGTAATAGTTTAAACTGTCAAAAAAAAAGCAAAAAAGCGAAGAAAGGTTGTGAATACTGTCGGTTACATAAGGGCTCCTAAGTGAGGTCTCTGGAAGTATGTTTAACATACAGACAAAGGCAGACATAGTTCTGAAAGGGAAATCACTCACATGTGAATGATAGAACAAAAAAAATGCAGAGGCGTAGAATAGAGCCAAGAACTATAAATTGTAGCAACTTCTTATTGTTCTAAGTCTGAAATTTAACTTTATTAAAGACACAAAAAATGTAATTTTAGATTGAATCAGCTTCTGACACTGTTCCATATTCCATCCTTCCATTCTGTCATATTTCTCTCCCTCAGACATTATGAAAATCAAAACCTTAATCAGATTCATTATCACTGACTTAGATGGCACCAGGTGACCATTGAAAATTATTTTTATTGTTAAGGTGCACTTATATATTCACCCTGGCGATGCTAAAGTAGCTGCCTGTGCCTTTAAGAGAAAATGGTGATGTCATTATGCATGTCCAGAGTAGAAAGAAGAGTTACAATGTTCTAGAAAGATGAACATTAAGTACTAGGATCTGTTATTTTTCCCTAGGAGTACTGGTCATATGGTGAGGAAAGATTTTCAAGAGTAAGGTATTGGTGCTGGGTAGCGTAGTTGTGCAAAGTGCCTTATCAGCCTAGTAGCATGAGCGAGGATAATTCATTTCACCATCTAGCCTATATGTGTTTGGAAATTAAGCCACTACCATATCGGCTTTGAATATTTCATTTTATTTATTTTCATACTGCAAATGTAACTAGCTGATACACAAGTGTATAGACTGAAATTAAGCTGAGTTAGTAACAGCAGGAACTGTTTTTTTTTCATTTTATTGTTTTTAGTTTGATACCCTCTTTCTGCATTAAAACATCTAAAACAGATAATGGAATTAAAGACCCAAAAAAGTATTTGTCTTGCTGAGTGGGTATGACATGACATTGCTTAAAATTACAGAAATAAATAAATAATGCAAAGAAAAGAATAATGAAGTGAACACGAGAAAATCTGCAGATGCTGGGAATCCAAGCAATACAAACAAAATGCTGCAGGAATTCAACAGGGGATTCTTCCTGTAATGGAGCTGGTTGAGTTGACAATTAGAGTCATTGTCATAGTGTCATAGGAAAATACAGCACAGAAACAGGGCCTTCAGCCCATCTAGAATGTGCCAAGTCAGTTAAGATGCTTAATTCCATTGGCCTGTACTGGGACCATAGCCCTCCATACCTCTGTTGTCCTTGTGCCTATCCAAAGCCATCTTAAATATTGAAATCAAGCTTGCATGCAGCATTTGCACTGGCAATTCCTTCCATACTCTCATAATCCTCTGAGTGAAGAAGCTTGTCCTTATGTTACCCTTAAACTTCTCACCTTTCACACTTAACAGGTTATCTCTAGCTTTACTTGCCCCTAACCTCAGTGGAAAAAGCCTGCTTGCATTTACAATAGCTATACCCATCATCATTTTGTATACTTCTATCAAATTCGATAGAGTGAGTGCCTGTCTTGGACGTTCTTTTTGCAATTGCAAGATCCTGTTGGACATTGATTGTCACGGGCCTGCTACCCTACCCTAGATTCTTGGGTGCAAAGCAGCAGTGTTGTCTTGGTTGTAGTGAGAACTAGGCCTCAATCTGTGGTCTTGAGTTATAGCATGTCATTTGGGATAGGTCACGGTGGCCCCCTCTTGTCAGTGTTGGATCAGTGGAATTACAGGCTGGACTGCCAGGTACCATTAATTTGAGGGACTTGTTGCTCTGGGTCTTGGACTAAAGCTATGTTCTCTTATGTGAGTGTGTTCTTTTTAAACCTTCCTCCCTAATTTGAATTTGAATGGTTTTAGCACCTTGGCCCCAGAGCAATGCTGTCTCGTTCAGCTGTATCCATAGTCAACATCCTTGTAAATTTTCTCTGCAGTCTTTCAACCTTATTTACATCTTTCCTGTAAGGTGTCCAGAACTGCACATAATACTCTAAATTAGGCCTCACCGATGTCTTATATAATTTCAACATAACATCCTATCTCTTGCACTCAATACTTTGCTTTATGAAGGCCAATGTGCCAAAAGCATTTTCACAACCCTATTAACCTGTGATGCCACTTTCATTAAACTATGGACGTATATTCCCAGATCCCTTTATTCCTCCTCATTCCCAGTGCCTACCATTCCCTGTGTATGACCTACTCGGATTGCTATTACTGAAGTGCAACACCTCACACTTTCCATCCGTTATTTTTCATCCTATTTTTCCAGCTAGTCCAGATCCTACGACAAGCTTTGATAGTCTTTCTCACTGTTCACCAGACACCCAATTTTGGTGTCATCTGCAAATCTGCCGAATCAGTTAACTACATTATCATCTTGATCATTGATATTTATGACAAATAGCAATGGACCCAGAACTAGTCCCAATGGCCCTCCACTTGTCAAGGCCTCAGGCCTCCAGATGCAGAGGCAACCATCTACTATCACTCTCTGGCTTCTTCCACAAAGCCAATGTCTAGTCCATCTTGAGTACAGTGTGACTAAGCCTTTTTGACCAACGTGACCTTGTCAAACGCCTTGCTAAAATCCATGTAGACAACAGCCCCTGCTTTGACTTCATCAATTTTCCTGGTAACCTCCTCAAAAAAACTCCATAAGATTAGTTAGACCTGACCTACCACACACAAAGCCATCCTGACTATCCTTAATCAGTCCATGTCTATCCAAATATTCATATATTCAGTCTCTTAGAACACTTTCCAGTAACTTTCTCTTACTAATATCAGGCTCACAGGCCTTCAATGTCCTAGTTTATTGTATAGAGCTTTTCTTAAACAGCAGAACAGCATTGGCCATCCTCCAATCCTCTGGTATTTCACCTGTCACTGTGATTATTCAAATAGCTATGCTAGGGCACCAGAAATTTCTGCACTTGCCTCCTGTAGGGTCCAAGGAACACCTTGTCAGTCTCTGGGGATTTATCCAGCAAAAACCTCCTCCTCTGTAATCTGTATAGAGTCCATGAAATATATGTCATTTTGCCTTACTTTTATAGACACCGTGTCTGTCTCCTGAGTAAATATAGATGCAAAAAAAATGCCTTTAAGATCTTCCCCATCTCTTTTAGCTCCATGCATGGATTATTATTCTGATCTTCCAGAGGACCAATTTTGTCCCTTCCAATCCTTTTGCTCTGAACATATCAGTGGATCTCCTTAGGATTCTCCTTCACCTTGTCTGCTAAGGCAACCTCATGCCTTCCTATAGCCCTTCTGATTTATTTTTTAAGTGTTCTCTTGCATTTCTTATACTCCATAAACACCTCGTTTCATCCTAGCTGCCTATACATGCAATGCAGCTCTTTCCTTTTCTTAACTAAGGCCTTAATATCTCTTGAACACCAAGGATTCCTACATCTGTGATGTTTACCTTTTATTCTGACAGACACATACAAGCATTGTACTCTCAAAATTTCACTTATGAAAGCCTTCCACTTAACAAGTACACCTTTGTTAGAAAACTGCCTGTCTCAATCTAGACTTGCCAGATCATTTCTGATATCATCAAAATCGTTTTCCCCCCAATTTAGAATCTCAACCCATGGACCAGACCTATCTTTTTCCATATTTACTTTGAGACTAATGACATTGTGTTGCTAGATGCAAAGTGTTCTCCTGTCACCTGCCCTGTCTCATTCCCTAACTCTCTGTTTTTAAGTTGTCCTTACTTTAAAAGCAATGTTCAATAGCAACTAGAATTTCATAGCATTGTTAATGAGTATAATATGTCCGAAGGTGCTTCACAGCAGCATAATCACATAATTAGAATCAGAATCAGGTTTATTATCACCGGCACGCAACGTGAAATTTGTTAACTTCACAGCAACAGTTCAATGCAATACATAATCTAACAGAGAAAGAAAAAATAGTAATAATAATTAAAATAAAACATAATAATAAATAAACAAGTAAATCAATTATGTATATTGAATAGATTTTTTAAATGTGCAAAAAAAAAAGAAATACTGTATATTGAATAAAGTGAGGTAGTGTCCAAAGTTTCAATGTCCATTTAGGAATCAGACAGTAGAGGGGAAGAAGCTGTTGCTGAATCGCTGAGTGTGTGCCTTCAGGCTTCTGTACCTCCTACCTGATGGTAACGGTGAGAAAAGGGCATGCTCTGGGTGCTGGAGGTCCTTAATAATGGACACTGCCTTTCTGAGACACTGCTCCCTAAAGGTGTCTTGTGTACTTTGTAGGCTAGTGCCCAAGATGGAGCTGACTAGATTTACAACCTTCTGCAGCTTCTTTCGGTCCTGTGCAGTAGCCTCTTCATACCAGACAGTGAAGCAACATGTCAGAATGCTCTCCATGGTACAACTATAGAAGTTTTTGAGTGTATTTGTTGACATGTCAAATCTCCTCAGACTCCTAATAGAGTATAGCCACTGTCTTGCCTTCTTTATGTCTTCATAAATATGTTGGGACCAGGTTAGATCCTCAGAGATCTTGACACTAAGGAACTTGAATCTGCTCACCCTCTATCTTTTGATCCCTCTATGAGAATTTGTATGTGCTCCCTCATCTTATCCTTCCTGAAGTCCACAATCAGCTCTTTCATCTTACTGATGTTGAGTGCCAGGTTGTTGCTGCGGCACCATTCCACTAGTTAACATATCCCACTCCTGTACTCCCTCTCGTCACCACGTGAGATCCTACCAACAATACTTGTATCATTGGCAAATTTGTAGAAGGTACTTGAGCTATGCCTACCCACACAGTCATGTGTTTACAGAGAGTAGAGCAGTGGGCTAAGCACACACCCCTGAGGTGTGCCAGTGTTGATTGTCAGTGAGAGGGATATGTTATCACCAATCTGCACAGACTGTGGTCTTCTGGTTAGGAAGTTGAGGATCCAATTTCAGAGGGAGGTACAGAAGCCCAGGTCCTACATCTTCTCAATCAGGATTGTGGAAACGATGGTATTAAATGCTGAGCTATAGTCGATAAACAGCATCGTGACGTAAGTATTCATGTTGTCTAGGTGGTCTAAAGCCATGTGGAGAGCCATTGAGATTGCGTCTGCTGTTGGCCTATTGTGGCGATAGGCAAATTGCAATGGGTCCAGGTCCTTGTTGAGGCAGGAGTTCAGTTTAGTCATGAACAACCTTTCAAAGCATTTCATCACTGTCAATGTGAGTGCTACTGGACGATAGTTATTAAGGCAGTCCACATTATTCTTCTTAGGCACTGGTATAATTGTTGCCTTTTTGAAGCAAGTGGGATCTTCTGCCCGTAGCAGTGAGAGGTTGAAAATGCCCTTGAATACTCCCCACAGTTGGTTGGCACAGGTTTTCAGAGCCTTACCAGGTATCATTCCATACATTGAGTTAAGCTCAGAAATTTTCTTAATTAATACTGTTTATTTTAGAACAACATGCATCAAAATAACTTCTTTGAAGGTGGAAGTGGAAGGAAAAATCACTATTGGATAGAAACAGTATGACCACTTTGCACAGAAATGGATATTTTTGTTATTCTATTTGTGTTCTTCCCATAAAAATTGTGTGTAATTTATGTTTAATTTGTGTTTCCTGTGACTGTTGCTTTTACTATGCAATGTGCCTGCGATACTGCTACAAATAAGCTTTCCATAACACTTGTGCATACATGTATCTGTGTATATAATAATGAACTGGACTTTGACTTCACATTGACTTTGGGTAATTTCAATGATTTGCCAATCAAATTTTTCCACTTTGGAAATTTGACAGCACATTTGGTCGCAAATCGAATAAACACTGATGATATGCTCTTTGCATAAATAATGCAATTCACATTCAATGAAAAGTGGAACTGCTGGAAATGAGCAGTATGTCACTGAGTTAGCTGAAAGAATCTCTCTCTCTCTCTCTCTCTCTCTCTCTCTCTCTCTCTCTCTCTCTCTCTCTGTCATTTTAGACTGTTGCTAGGAAATATTGCTTCTCATGTATGAAGATATTTAATGGCTCTCAGTTTTTGGAGCACAGAAACATATATATTCAACACTAGTGAACAATTAGGACCCCTGTAAAAATAGCAAAATTGACTAAGCCTACCTAAACTGCAGGGATGTTTACTGCTGGAATCAGGTGCTAAAACCAGAAACGCACTGTTTGCAACATGACAAGGCTTGAGTGAATGCAACAGCTAACACTTTGCTGTTCTGCAGTCCCAGAAGGGTACCTGAACTTAAAGGCAAATTCCCCATTGTAGTTTCTGTCAGTCCCTTTATGTTGCTGCTTTAATGAACATATAAACAAAGGGGGAACTATTAACAGAATACTTTTATTGCGAGCAGTTACTTTCATCTGATCTGTGTGGAGAAGTGTCTGGAACAAAAATGTATTAAAAGCCTTGCTAAGTGATACTCTATTCTGAAGATCCCAGCCAGGATGAAGAATACAGAACAGAGAAATGGAAATAAGACCCGACTGCAGCATTGCTCTTAACTTATTGCCTTTGTTGTTTTGATATGACACAGTAGGCGGAGAAAGGGTCTTAGAGGTTATAGAAGTCAGAGAACATTATAGCACATTAACAGGCCGATCTAATCTGTGCTGAACTATTAATCTGCGTAGTCCCATTGACCTGCACCCAGAACTTAGCCTTCCTTATCCCTCCCATCCACGTACACAAATTTTGATATTGAAATCAAACCTGCGTCCAGCACTTCCGCAGGCAGTTCAATCCACACTCTCACAACTCTGAGTGAAGAGAATCGCCCTCACTTTCCCCTTTAACATTTTGCCTTTCTCTCTTAACCCATGACCTCTTGTTCTAGAAAGATAGAAAACCTACAGCATAATACAAGCCCTTCGGCCCACAAAGCTGTGCCGAACATGTCCTTACCTTAGAACTACCTAGGCTTTACCCATAGCCCTCTATTTTTCTAAGCTCCATGTAGCCATCCAGCAGTCTCTTAAAAGACCCTATCGTATCCGCATCCACCACCGCCGCCAATAGCCCATATCACACACTCACCACTCACTGTGTAAAAAACTTACCTCTGACTTCTCCTCTGTACCTGCTTCCAAACACCTTAAAACTATGCCCTCTTGCTAGCCATTTCAGCCCTGGGAAAAAAGTATCTGACTATCCACACGATCAATGCCTCTCATTCACTTGTACACCTCTACCAGCTCACCTCTCATCCTCCGTCACCCCAAGGAGAAAAGACTTAGTTCACTCAACCTATTTTCATAAGGCATGCCCCCAAAACCCAGGCAACATCTTGTTCTAGGCTCATCTAGCCTCAGTGGAAAAAAGACTGTTTGTATCTACATCCCCCATAATTTTGTATACCTCAGTCAAATCTCCCCTCATTCTCCAGTGCCTGACGGAATAAAATCCTAACCTATTGAACCTTTCGCTAAAGCTCATGTCCTCAAGTCAGAGCAACATCCTTGTAAACCTTCTCTGCACTCTTTCAATGGCTTATCCATGTGTAAGGATAATTCAATAGTGTTGATACTTTGTAATAAATGGTGGTTTTGGGGCAATAACCCAGAAGAGGGAAATATGTCAGGGAGCAGAGAGATTTAGGCAGAGTGTCTGGAGAGCCTATAAGGGGATGAATGGAGGAGAAATTACATAGTTCCACTTTTGGCATTTTTGCACAACTCCAGGGACCTGACTTCATTGCTGAAAGTGTGGACTTCACACATCTTCTCGATAACTCTGTGTTCCTCTCCGGTCTTCCAAATTTCTCCCTCATCCCAAAAGATATGGTCATAAGTTAATAAGCCCTCACAAGTGGATAGTAGGAGAAACAGGAATGGTGAGGGGTACGATGAGAATAGTCTGAAAAATGGAACTGTCAACAACACCAACTTTCGTCAATCCACATGGCTCCTTCTCTGTACCACCTCTTCCTCCTCGTCATTTTTGCATTATTCTAAATTCATCTCTTGGGCAGCCTTAATAAACTTTCCTCCTTTTGCCCAGCAAATGGTTTTACTCATGTTCCCATTCCTCAGTGTTAGAGCTAGAGCAATGAACACAGAACTTAGAACAGTACAGCACAGGAACAGGCCTTTTAACCCACAATGTTGTGTCAAACTAATTAAATTAGTAATCAAATAGCTGACTAATCTGTTGCACAATGCCAATATCTTCCATTGTCCTGACATTCATGTGCCTATCTAAGTATCTCTTAGAAATCCCTAATATATCTGTCTTTACCATCACCATTCCAGGCACCGACCACTCTCTGTGTTAAAAAACTTCCTCCTCCTTTGAAACACCTCCTTTGAAATTACCCCGTCACCTTGAATGCATGCCCTCTGGTACTAGACATTTGCTCCACAATTTCAGCTTATTTATTAGTGCTCACATTTATGTGAGTAGAAACATGATTTATTAAAGCTCTTCTCTATTAACAAAATGCTACCTTAAAACGTGAAACTACTGCAGTAATTTTATTGCTTTGCTTTGTTATTTTGCCATCCATTAACCTTGTTACTGATGCAATTTGAGTCTGTTCTCAAAACATTAATAACAGCAGGGAGAGTAGAGCTCAGGTAGAACAATAAACTTCAGTACTTCAATTTGTTTTGAGAGGACTTACTGAAGTTGTTCTTCATCTAATCCTACACCTTGCTCTCAGTAATGGAACTTGATCTTTAAGATGTTTAATATTGGATGTGTTCAACATGCACTGTTGTAGTTAAATGTCAGCATCAATGGACTCTCAGAATCTCAAGCTCCTGAGGCTGCCAACATAACACAATTCACTGTGACACTTTGGGCTGCTTTACTAAGGTCCAACGTATTAATGGCACCCTGCCTGGTTTCCAGTTGGGTCTGAAGTCATCACCAAGCAAGCCTTCACTCAGTGGATTAATCGCACTGCACCTGGACAGCTCCTTGCTGTTGCCCCCGAGCCAGCCCTATTGCCTCATTAAACATGGCCTTGAGGCCTCACCACATTGGCTGAACTGAGAAGTGAAGCAGAACAAGAGCTGCAAGTTGACCTCACACAGCTCCAACTGAGGCATTGCCTCTGTCCTATGCTTCTAAGGATCTCTGTTTTAAAAGTATGTCAAATTCTTCTGAAACAATGAAACAAGAAACTAAAATATCTGAAAATGCATTAAATTACTGCTAATTCATTAAGAACTTAATCATACAGTGAAATAAACCAACTGTGTGCTGAGGGGTGCATTCACACCTGACCTTCATTGTCCCATATTTCCATGTTCGAGTATTCAGACACAGGAGTCAACACAATCCTGCCCGTTAATTAATCTGGCATGTAAGAGAGCACTCAGAACTGCAATCCTATCTTTTGCAACATAGATTACAAGTAAACAGTTTAATATGAAACGTAGTGCTGATTCAAGCAAAACTCAGTAAATAGTTAATGCTGGAATTTGTGAGAGTCGTCTAACATTTATTTTATCTGGTATGATTGCAGTATCTAACCACTCACATTATCTGCATGGTAGTTTAATTATCTTTAACAATCTAGTCCAATGAGGTGACTAATTCAGCAACCTAAGCCATTGTCTTTCATAGATATAAGGTGGGTAAAAGCTTGGGTATCTCCATTGTCATGGCAATACATCCTGAGGGAATTTTGGGCTTTGCTTCAGTGACAGAGTCGATAATCCTTCCAGATGTAACTCTAGACTCTGAACCAAAAACATGTGCTGGAAATATCAAATGATCAGGCAGAATCTCCAGAGAGAGAGAGGCAGACAGAGAGAATTAATGTGTTAGGTTATAACTGGATCTGCAATGTTAACTCTTTTCCTTCTTGTCTCTCAGTCCAGATGATGGAACTTGACCAAAAACTTTGGCTGTCCATTTCCCACTACAGATGCTGCTTGGCTCACTGAATTCCTCCAGCAGCTCAATTTTAGCTCCAGATTCCAGCATCTGCAGTCTTTTATGTCTTTGTTTTTCTCTCTCCATAGATGCTACCTTATGTACAGGTTTCCATTACACCACCAGCGATGCTGCCCTCATCCACATCTCCCCCATATTCTATGTATCTGTCCTCATCCCACCCTCCCTGAATCATAACAGGAATAAGTTTTCCCTTCTCTTTATCTACCACCTAATGAGCCTCTGCATCTGACACATACCTTCCTCCATCTTCAATGGGATCCTACCGCTAAGCCCTGACCCCCCCCCCCCCTTTCCATTGCTCTCTACATGACTCTCTTGTCCACACATCTCATCTGACTGATACCTTCCTGGTACTTACTCCTGATAGCATGGCAAGTTCTACATCTCCTCCCTCAATACCATTCAAGGCCCTAAGCACTCCTTCTAAGTGAAGTGACACTACGCCTGTAAGCCTGTCGATGTTATCAATTGTATCCAATGTGGTGTCTTCTACACCAGTGTGATCTGATGCAACTTGGAGGATCACTTCATTGACCACATTTGCTGCATTCACAAAAAAAGGCAGGATCTCCTGGTGGCTACTCATTTCAATTCAACTCCCCATTCCCATTCTAACATATTTGCCCATAGTCTCAACAACTATTTTGATGAGATCAAACTCAGGTTGGAGGAGCAACACCTTATATTCATCTGGGTAGCCTCCAAGCTGATGATATGAATATCTATTTCTCAAACTTTAATAATTACTCCTCTGGCTGAGTGGTGTCACAAGATCATAAGACATAATTAGGTTGTTTTGCTTTTCAAGTCTGCTCCACCATTCAATCATGGTCAATCCTGCTTTCCCCACCTCAGCCTTCTCCCCATAACCTTTGATGCTGTGTCCAATGCTGCCTTAAAAACACCCAATGACTTGGCCTCCACAGCTGCCAGTGGTAACAAATTCCACAAACTCTGCGGTCTGTGGCCTATGGTCTCTAGCTAAGCTCTATGGTCTGATCACCATCTGACTAAAGAAATTTCTCCTCATCTCTGTTTTAAATGGATGCCCCTCTATCCTGAGGCTGTGCCCTTTTGTCCTAGAATCCCCCAGCATGGGAAACATAATTTCCACATCTACTCTCAAGGACTCTTCATCACATGTTCTCAATATTTATTGTTTATGTAGTCCTTATTTATAATATTTCTTTTTCCTTCATTTTTGTATTTGCAGAATTTGTTCTGTTTTGTGCATCGGCTGTTTATCCATCCTATTGGGAGCGGCCTTTTATTTATTCTATTATATTTCTTATATTTACTGTGACTCCCTGCAAGAAAATGGATCTCAGGGACTTATATGGTGACATTTATGTACTTTGTTAATAAAATTACTTTGAACTTTTTGATTCTTCCCATCCCTATTCTCGTTTGCCTCTCACCCATCTTCTCCTCACCTGCCCATGACTTCTCTTTGGTTCCTATCTTCCTTCACTTTATTCCATGATCCACTGTCCTCTCCTATTAGATTCCTACATCTTCAACCATTTACCTCTTCCACCTATTCCCCTCCTTCCCCCACCCTCCTACGTTCCTGCTCAGTTGGTTCACATCACCTGCCAACTTGTACTCCTTCTGGCTCCTACTTATTCTGGCTTCTGCCCCCTTTCTCTCCAGTCCTGATAAAGGGTCTTGGCCCAAATGGTCGACTGTTTATATCTCTCCATGAGTGCTGACTGACCTGCTGAGCTTCTCCAGTGTTTTGTATGGGTTGCTCCTGCTCTTCCTATTTTTATTTCAGGTTTCTGATATCTACAATTTATTCATTGATTCGGTAACTTGGGACTCGATAATAAATAATAGCATTTTGCTAACTTTTCTACAAAGACCATAAGATGGACAATTTGTGAGAAGAGAAATATAGAGTAACATTAACAATTATTTGTGAACTCATACATATGCTCATGGGATGTGGACTGCACTGAAAACTGTCATTTATTTTCCACTGTTGTTTACCTGAATACTGGGGAAGCATTCAAAAATTAACTCTGTTGGTGAACTTAGACCATATAAGACCATAAGATATAGGAGCAGAATTAGGCCATTCAACCTATCAGATCTGCTCTGCTATTCCATCATGGCTGATCTATTATCCCTATCATATCAATTCCCCTGCCCTTTCCCTGCAACCTTTGACACCATACCAATCAAAAACCTTCCAAGCTCCACTTTAAATAAACCTAATGCCTTGGCCTCCACAGCTGTCTGTGGCAATGCATTCCGGAGAATCACCATCCTCAGGCTAAATAAATTATCTGTTCTCCTATTCTGAGGCTGTACCCTCTGGTGCTAGATTCTCTCACGTGGGAAACATCTTCTCCTTGTTCATTCTATCTGGGCTTTTCAATCTTTGATAGGTTTCATTAAGATCCCCCATCATTCTTCACAACTCCAATGAAAACACAGTGACCTAGACTGAGTAAATGCTCCTCATATGTGAGCCTGTTCATTCCCGGGACCACTCGTGAACATTCTCTGGGCCCTCTCCAATGCCAACACATCCATTCTTGGATAAGGGGCCCAAAGCCACTCATATTACTCCAAGTACACTCAGCCCGATGCCTTATGAAGCCTCAGCATAACATCCTTGCTTTTATATTTTACTCCAAGCTAAGGAACAACAGCAGATTTCCTCCCTGAAGTAACTTCAATTGATTTTCAGTACAATCCTAATGTTGTTATTACCTTTACAGCAAGTAGTAAGAGCATTTATTTTTTTTCAATTCTGGATTAGTTGAGTACAAAAGACCTCACTAATAATAAACAGATATAAGGCTTAAAAAGTGGTATTTCATTTTGATTTAAATGGACTTCAAAGTAATGTAGTTACTTGACTGTATTACTGCTCTAGTGTTCCTTTTATATTGAAAATAACTGTAAAGTCTTTCATCCCCTCATGAATTAAACATGATTTGAAATGTTTGCTGCAACATCACAAGTGCCTCCATCACACCAAGATTACTCTTTCATAAACTAACCTATCCTCAAATGCAAAGTTACAGCTTTGCACAGCTTAAAGTACACAGTTGTTACAGAGTCGTAGAGAGATACAGCCCCAAGATGGGTCCTTCAGCCTGCCGAGACCACCACTACCACAACAATCAGCATTATAAAAAGTGGTCTATAGTGTTTACAGTGCAGAGACTAATAAATAGAACGGATGGGAGTGGCTAACTACAGTAGTTGATCAGATGAACTGCCGGGGGGGGGGGGGGGGGGGAAGAAACTTTTAAGATGGCATGATGTTTTTTGGTGCTTTACAGAAGGCAGCTTTTGGAAAAGGCAGTTTGCTGGGCGGGTCATGTCTGCAATTAGTTTTACTGCTCACTTCTTTGTCCTGAACACATCCAAGTCTTGCAGTGACAGTAGGCTGCGAACAGTGACTTTTTCTGCTGACCTGACAGTTGGCTGTACAGTAGTGTTTTGTATAATGTGAGAGAATGCTGCTTCCAACCAGATAGTGTTGGGTGATGGGAATTTGGAGTTAATTTACATAGCCTAGTATTCATCAAGAAGAATGATCTGTGGGATTTGCTAATCACTCTTAGATATGCTTCATATCACTGAACAAATGGTGGTATATTCATTTGATAATATGCTATTGACAGGCAGGTAACTCTATGGGTAATGATAAAGAGCTGCCTTCTCAAAAGCTTGCAGTGTAAACACATAAATCATAGATGGATCTTGGACCCATCACTCTTCGGCAGTCTGGGTTGTGGCACTGTGGGGCTACAGTGGTTTTGTAGTTAAGTTATTGGACTAGAGATCAAAGTTCTGGACAATTGATCCAGAGACACCAGTTCAAATCTTTCTGTGGTAACTGGGGAATTTAAATTTAAGTAAATAGATCTGGAATTAAAATAAAGCCTCTTTATAGCTAACATGAAATTACCAAATTGTTGTAAAAGTTGAGATGGTTTGCTAATATCTCAGGGAAATAAATTTGCTGTTCTTACATAGCCTGACCTTTTTACTACTCCAGATCCACAGAATAGCTCTTGCTATATTTCAGAGGAAGCTAATTACAGATACAAATACTGAACTGAAGTAGAAATATCAGAGCACTTTGATAAACTATTGCAGATTTTGTGTTAATCATATTATTCCTTTGTTAACATGGTCAAAATTATAATTCTCTTTTTTAAATGATCAAACCTAGGCAAATGACATTATTGAATATAATTTACTGTCTTCTGAAAATCTATATCAGGACAAAGGATCAATTTTGTGTAAACAAACATTGATAGATGGATAGTTAAGTTGATGGATCAATCTCTTTGTCTATTTATCAATTTCTATATTTATCAGACAATTATGCTAATAACAACCGATAGATCTTATTGTGGATGAATGAATCTGAATCCAAAGTGAAAAATACCTTGAGTGAAACAGGCATAGATTCAGTGTCCTTTCTGGTGTACATTAAACACTCCAAAGCCTGTCACACTCAGCCTAATCAACTGGAAAGTCCCATTACAGCTACGGCCCTGGTGCACATGGAGATTGCGCCTATGTCAATATGGGTTGTGTTATCAGTGCTTTTGAATGCAGCCGTACATCATAATTTTTACCTGATTTGATGCTGCTTAGAAGTTGAATTGTACCTGCTTCACATGTTAAATGCATGCTAATCTGAAGCCTCCAAAACAAATAACAAAATTATAATATCCTTGCTCTAAGATGTTTAAAGCCAACTCGTGCACTGGACAGAAACGGCTGTTTTCTGCGATCGTAGCAGTTCTAACACTTGAGTGATGGCCAGTGGATAGTGGCTCGGTGCTACTGAAGTGCTTTCTCTGTCATAGGTTGGAAAATGAGGGAGACTGTGAAATCAGGATGAAGAAGAAGAAACTTAGGATGAAAGAAACTATGCGGAAGGCTGTCAGAGCCTTCCTTGAAACAGAGTGCCAAGTTAGAATGAACGTGTTGGGAGGGAGGAGGTTATGATTAGACGGGGAATGAGCCTGCAATTCCACCTTGCAATCTGGGTGTCCAACACTGTTAATTAACATTAAACTAATCTGACACAGTGCCTGCTTTAGTAATTATAAAGGCAACATCGCTTTAAATCACTATTTTCAACATGATGTACTCCTTGTTGAACCATGAGCTAATAAAACAGGTCATAAATCTCAGATACTCAACCCTACTTTTTCCATTAAGTCAAAAGAATGCACTGTGCATATTGATAATGATATTACCCATGCAAAATATGACAGGAAAATTACAAAGCTTTTAGGGTGAATCAAGTCGGCATCACCCAGTCCAAGTTCTCTGAAAAATCCTAAACCTGTCTGAAATCACACTTGCAATGCAATTTTAATATCGAAGAACTGGATTCAATTTCATTCAACTTCAACAAAAAGAACAAAAAATGCAGAAAACGAAGTTGTTTTTATTTTGACCTATTTAGCCTATAATAGCCTATTATTTGACCTATTGTTTATAGTGAAATTAAAAAACATGCCTCCTGTGTCATTCAAGTCACGTTTATAATTGCTCCTGGTAAGAAGGTACATGCTGGTGTCAACTTGCATTCTTTACGGCTTTCCCCTTCTATGACTTAGCCTGTCCAGTTTCCTTAGAAGCTACGAATATATTTCTTGCAGCTTTGAAAATGCCCAATACAGATGTTGGAGGTTTTGCATTTCGAGTGCCGATGTAAATAAAAATCTGCTTCACCTACACAAAGCAATAGAAAGAGCATACACACAGTGCCCACTTTATCAAGTACAGCTGTGTACATACATCTACTCATGCCTCTGGACACATCTTCAATGATGTTCCTGGAATCATCAGGTGTTTCAGGTCTTTCAACATCATATACCCTCCTCCAGGTGACCCAGCGGGGGCTGTCTTCTGCTGTCAGTCGCACAGTTTTCTGCTGCTGGAGCCCATCCACTTCAAGGCTCGATGTGTTGTGCAATCAGAGGTGCTCTTCTGCACACCACAGTTGTAATGCATGCTTATTGGAGTTAGAGTCGCCTTTCCATTAGCTTGAACCAGTCTGGCCACTCTCCTCTGACCTTTCTCATTAAGAAGGCATTTTCACCACAGAACTGCTGGTCACTGGATGGTGTTTTTTTTTTGCATCATTCTCTGTAAACTCTAGGGACTGTTTTGTATGAAAATCCCAGGAGATCAGCATTTTCTGAGATACTCAAACCACCCTGTCTGGCACCAACAATCATTGCACAAAGTCATTTAGATCACATTTCTACCCCATTCTGATGTTTGCTGTGGACAGCAACTGAACCTGTTGACCATGTCTTCATGTTTTTTCACATTGAGATGCTGCCACATGATTGGTTGATTAGATACCTGTATTAACAAACAGGTAAACAGGTGTACCTAAAAAAGTGGCCACTGAGTATATGCACCAATAAACTGCAGTAGAACAGAAGCAGTTCTCAAAGTGGAAGTTTGTGAACAGAAGTGAAATTGTCTGGGACCTCGTTACAAATGGGTGTACATGTTCTTCTCGTTACTAGGACTACTGTGAAGGCAGATGGGGAGGTGAGGGTAAATATGGAAGCAGCAGTGAACATGGAAATCTTGGGGATGCATCTTGGGGAGTGCGTTGATCTTGCCAATAAGTTTATGTCTTTATCATCTTGTTATGCATCGTTTCCTGCTCAGCAACTAAACAGATCACCAGGCTAAGAAAATGCCAGATGAGAAAGCTGGAATTAGAATGTGGAGCCAAGGAAAAATTCCCGATAGAATTTGACTCAGTTTAGTTTTGCTGGAACACTTTGCTGCACATATGACAAGGAGCAGCCTTGCACAAACAGAATGCGGTGTCACAGGAGTTGCTATGTTTACAGCTCCAAAATTTGATCAATTTTACTGAAAAATGTCATGGCTGCTGGTTGTTGTATTATTGGATATTTTCATGCTTTTAATAACTCTGGCTGAATTAGCACCGTTGAACAGCATACTCATTTACGGCAAATAACATCTTTCATTGCAGAGATCATTGGCACTGATGTGGCACCTGCTGGCAGGATTCAGCTGGATAGGTTGTTGATGGAATGCTGCCAATGTTGTACCATGAGGTTCCCTTACAATGAACATGCCAGCAGTTAAACAAACTTTTCTTTTTATCAATTCTTGGGACCTGGGTTCCACAGCAAGATCATCCATGCTTAATCGTCCGTGAGGCTAGAATTGAGTCACCTTCTTGATCAGCTGCAGGTTTTCAAATTCAAGTTCAAGTTTATTTTTACTCAACCATACACATATATACAGCTAAATGAAACATTGTACCTCTAGTGCCAAGGTGCAAAAACTAGTGTAAAGCCCTGGCTAAGATTTCTATGGCTATGCTGTGAGGTATTTTTATTTTATCAGTTTTCTGCAAAGCAGAGTGTCCTGTTACTAAGAATGTTTTGGTTTCAGCTAAAGATAAGGAGCCATGTTGTCCAAATTTGGAATGTTGTGTCAGCTGATCAGGTTTGCTTCGGTATGTGTTGTAACTTTCTGCCCAGTGCGATGTGATGGGAAATCTGACAGAGCTAGGTGGGATCAGTTGTTTGAAGGACGGTAGTTTGCGGTCTTTTTCTGTTAACTGTTTATTAAAGTTGAAAGATTGGTAATTGTATTTCCTTTATAATTTTATGCCGGTGTACAATCTGTCATTTCCTGGTGAACAATAGCAGTGTATGGCAGTAGTTACACAGCATCAATGTACTTTAATCAAAATATCTGACTTTCCTACTTGGTTGAAACCAAATCATATCAAACCCAGATGTGTGTCCCTTATGGAAGGTGGCCTTCCCTCCGAGTTAGCTAACGAGCCAAGTTTGTATACAAGCCCCAGTGAAAGGGTTGCACTGGTGCAGATAGTCACACAGTTACAATCCAGCACATACAGTCACAAAATAATATTAGTGCAAATCCCTCATTGAAGATTGACAGGTTGACACAAAGTGTGAGGTGAATGATGACGTATGGCAGCATAATGTTACTGGTGCAACCAGTTTTCTGCGGAAGATAGTCCTATGGTGCTGTTGAGCAGGTAACTTGAGAATTTAGAGCAATAACAATGAAGGACTGGTAAACTATTTCCAAGTCAGGATGATATATAACTTGTGCCCAACAAGTGCTTGGAAATTTCACCAGCTAAGACATCAGTTTCCATCGACCATCATAACGTTTGTGGTCACAGGTTTAAGAAGTACAGTCAAAGTAGCCGACAAGTAACGTCTCACCTACTCTCAGTCCGCTAGAGAAAGCAGGATCTCCCAGTGACCACACATTTTAATTCCATGTCCCATTCCCATTCTGATATGTCTGTCCATGGCCTGCTCTACTGTCAAGATGAAGCCACACTCAGGTTGGAGGAACAACACCTTATATATCGGCTGGGTAGCCTCCAAACTGATGGCATGAACATTGACTTCTCTAACTTCCGTTAATGCCCCTCCTCCCCTACCTACCCCATCCCGGACATATTTAGTTGTTTGTTTTTTTTTCTGTCTCTCTGCCCATCACCCTGCCTGTTCTCCATCTCCCTCTGGTGCTCCCCCCTCCCCCTTTCTTTCTCCCGTGGCCTCCCGTCCCATGATCCTTTCCCTTCTCCAGCTCTGTATTGCTTTCGCCAATCATCTTTTCAGATCTTAGCTTCATCCCACCCCCTCCGGTCTTCTCCTATCATTTTGCATTTTCCCCTCCCCCCACTACTTTCAAATCTCTTAGAATCTCTCCTTTCAGTTAGTCCTGATGAAGGGTCTTGGCCCAAAACCGACAGTGCTTCTTCCTATAGATGCTGCCTGGCCTGCTGCGTTCCACCAGCATTGTGTGTGTGTTGTCTACAAGTAACGTCTGTCTGATTTACAAATGATACACTCTAAAATGAGTTTTTCAGAGATGGAGTGAATGAATGTGGTAAATGTAGCGTCAATAAAGCAGGCAGCTTTGAATTGCATAGTGGCAAACCTCTTGATTGTTGCTGATTTTGCACTCTTCCATAATTAGTGATGTTCAAGAGGAATCTTTTCTGGGACCACTCACTCCTTGTGATTTTTATAAACATAGCTTCATATTTTTGAATTAATTCAAATGACATGAAGGTTAGTGGCATTGTGTATGGCATAGAAGGTTGCCATGGGTTAAAATGAGACATAGATCAAAAACAGAGTTGAGCTGAGAAGAGGCAGGTGGAGTTCAATCTGAAAAAGTGTGAAACGATTCATTTTGGAAGGTTGAACTTGGGCCATGAACTTATCAATTGCCCCTACTGTGGACCACTTCTGGAGATCCAAGATGCCGAATTCTACAAAGAAGGAATCTGTATGCACCATGACCGCTGGACTAAGTGTGTTAATGTAGGAGAGTACTATGTTGAAAAATAAATGTGCTAGGTTTTCTAAAATTGACTCCTTCTACCTTAGGTCACAAGTTCATCAATCACCCCTTGTATATCTAGCTGGGGGACCTAAAACTTTTATATAGTATTGTAGCGATGTTCTACATACAGAGCTAGAGACGACACGCAGTCGGTAAGTCATTTCGAGAATAGTTTATTCAAACTCCGTGGCGCTGGCATTTAATCCCTAGTGCCCATCCTCTCCGAGCAGAAATGACGTCAGGGGTGCATTACCAAAGTCTCCCCCTGCGCGCTGGCTATTTGTGAGCCGGTTCGCCTGCGCAGAAAGTGGGTCGCCACATAACCCCCCCCAGAACCGGCGATACACCCCCCAATGTCTGGATCAGCCTCTGTTTGGGAGGTCTGCCTCTGTGCCGCGGTGCCTGAACCTGGTTTGAGTCGGTCCACCATGAAAACCTCCTCTTTCCCCGCAATGTCCAGAACGTACGTGGACCCGTTGTTGTTGATCACCTTGAACGGACCCTCATATGGCCGCTGCAGCGGTGCCCAGTGTCCGCCCCTTTGTACAAACACAAACTTACAGTTCTGCAGGTCTTAGGAATGCTTGCTCGAACATGAGGCAGGGCTTGTGTCCGTCAGCCAGGGCCAGCATCTCGTTCATTAATGCTGACAGCGGCCTGTCTCCCAAACTGTCCAGGTGAAGCAGGCGGGCACCCCGCTCACGCCAAGAGAGGCCAAAGGTCTCAATGAGCAGTGCTTTGAATGCTTCATATTTGCCTTCTTCCGGGGGCGACTGTATGAAATCCACAACCTGGGCGGCCGTCTCCTGGTCAAGGGCGCTCACCACGTGATAGTAACGCGTGGAATCAGAGGATATCTGCCGAATCTGGAACTGGGCTTCTGCTTGGCTAAACCACACACGTGGTCGCAGCGTCCAGAAAGTCGGCAGTTTTAGCGAAACTGCGTGAACAGATGAAGAGTCGGTCATCTTCGGTCCAAGTCCTGTTTGGACCATTGGGGTCACCAATGTAGCGATGTACTACATACAGAGCTAGAAACAACGACATGCAGTCGGTAAGTTGTTTCGGGACTAGTTTATTCAAACTTTGTGGTGCTGGCATTGAAATCCCTAGCGCCCGCCCTCTCTGGGCGGAAATGACATCAGAGGTGCATTACCAAAGATTCCCCCCGTGCGCTGGCTATTTGTGAGCCAGTTCGCCTGCGCAGAAAGTGGGTCGCCACAGTATTTTAATAATTTTATGCATTCCACTCTACGTATATGAATGTTGATAAACCTGATTCCAATATGGGTCTCTATTGTGAACTGAGAGTAGGAAGCAAGCAAGGAGAGGGGAATTATGGTTGGAAAAAGGGGAAGGGAGAGGGAAGTGCCAATGTAAAGATCAATGAACCAGTTGTTTGGAATCAAATGACTTTGCCTGTTCTCTCAGGGCTGAGTGTGTCTGCACCCACCCCTGGCATTCCTTCTCTGCCACCTGTCCCACATCCCGCCCCTAGAGCTCCACCCTTGCCATTTATAACATCCTTTGCTCTCCCCAAATATACAAAGTCGCTGTCTGCTCCATGTTGACAACTACAGTACTGTACGAAAGTCTGAGGCTCCTGAACTGGACATCAGACTTTTGCAGAGTACTGTTTAAGAAGAAAACATCTGCAGATGCTGGAAAACCAAACAACGCACACAAACTCAGCAGGCCAGGCAGCATCTATGCTGTAAAGTCAATGTTTTGGGGCAAGACTCTTCACTGGGAATGGGAAAAAAGATTAGGAGTCACAATAAGAAAGTCGGGGGAGGGGAGGAACAACCACAATGTGTTAAGGGAAACTGGGAGGGGGAAGGGTGAAGTAAAGAGCTGAGAAGTTGATTGGTGAAAGAGATACAGGGCTGGAGAAGGGGGAATCTGATAGGAGAGGACAGAAGACCAATGAAGAAAGGAAAGGGGGAGGAGCAGCAGAGGGAAGTGATAGGCTGGTAAGGAGATAAGGTGAGAGGGAAATGAGAATGGGGATTGGTGAAGGGGGGGAAATACCAGAGGTTCAAGAAATCGATGTTCAGGCCATCAGGTTGTAGGCTACCCAGACAGAATATAGGGTGTTGTTCCTCATTGCAACAGTAGAGGAGGCTATGGATTGACATATCAAAATGGGAATGGGAAGTTGAATTAACATGGGTGGCCACTGGGAGATCCCGCTTTTTCTGGCGAATGGAGCGTAGGTGCTCAGCGAAGCGGTTTCCCAATCTATGTCAGGTCTCACTGATGTGCAGGAGGCCACAGTAGGAACACCGGACACAGTATCTGACCCCAACAGACTCACAGGTGAAGTGTCGCCTCACCTGGAAGACTGTTTGGGACCCTGAATGATAGTAAGAGAGGATGTGTAGAGGCAGGTGTAGCACTCGTTCCTCTTGCAAAGATAAGTTCCATACGACCATAAGATATAGGAGCAGAAGTAGGCCATTTGGCCCATCGAGTCTGCTCTGTCATTCAATCATGGGCTGATCCAATTCTTCCAGTCATCCCCACTCCCCTGCCTTCTCCACAGACCCTTTGAATTCCTGGCTAATAAGAACCTATCTATCTCTGCTTTAAATGCACCCAGTGACTTGGCTCCACAGCTGCTCATGGCAACAAATTCCACAGATTTACCACCCTCTGACAAAAGTAATTTCTCCGCATCTCTGTTCTAAATGGACGTCCTTCAATCCTGAAGTTGTGCCCTCTTGTCCCAGACACCCCTACCACGGGAAGTAGCTTTGCCATATCTAATCTGCTCGGCCTTTCTAGTGGGAAGGGACAAATAGACAAGGGAGTCATGTAGGGAGTGATCCCTGTGGAAAGTAGGGGGGGGAAGAGAAAGATATACTTGGTGGTGGCATCCTGTTGGATTTAGAAGGAGTTATGAGGAATTATGTGCCGGATGCAGAGGCTGGTGAGGTGGTAGGTGAGTACAAGGGGAACACTATCCCTGGTGTTCTGGCGGGAAGATAGGGTGAGGGCAAGATAGGGTGTGTGAAATGGAAGTGATATGGTTAGGTCAGCACTGATGATAGAGGAAGGGAAGATCTTTTGTTTGAAAGATGAGGACGTTTCCTTCATTTGGGAATGAAAAACTTCAACCTGAGAGCTGATGCGGCAGAGACAGAGAAATTGAGGGAATTCCACAATTGCATTTTTACAAGCTACAGGGTGGTCCTGATAGCTGTGAGAGTCAATTGGTTTATAATAGAGATCAGAAGATAAGCTATCTCCAGAGCTAGAGAAAGTAAAATTCAGAAAGGTTAGGGAGGAATTGGAAATGGACCAGATAAATTTGAGGGCAAGGTGGAAGTTGGAGGTGGACAAGCTCTCCATGTGTGCAGGAAGCAATAACAATGCAGTTGCTGATGTAGCATAGCAGAAGCTGGGTAGTGATACCAGTGTAGGTGTATTTATAATAGACATCAGTAGATAAACTGTCTCCAGAGATAGAGAGAGAGAGAGAGAGATTGAGGTAGGGGGAGGAGCCATTGTTTAGAGGAAAGTATGGGGGTGGGGAGGGAGAAGTCGGAGGTAGCTATTTTTAAAAAAACAGATAGTGGAGAGCATGTGGAACACACTGCCAGGGGTCGTAGCAGAGGCATTTATATTAAGGAAGTTTAAGAGTCTCTTAGATAGACACGTAAATGAATGAAAAATGGAATACTATATGGGAAAGAAGCGTTAGACTGAGCAACACCCACAAATGCTGGAGGAACTCAGCAGGCCAGGCAGCATCTAAGGAAAAGAGTGAACAGTCGACATTTCAGGCCGAGACCCTTCATCAGGACTGGAGAAAAAAAGATGAGGAGTAGATTTAAAAGGTGAGAGAGAGAGAAAAGGGGATGGGGAATGGTGAAGGACAGGGTGGGGGTGGGGGGTGGGTCATTACCATAAGTTTGGGAAATTAATGTTCATGCCATCAGGTTGGAGGCTACCCAGATGGAATATAAGGTGTTGTTCCTCCAAACTGGGTGTGGCCTTTTATTCCATCTGGGGCCACACTCAGGTTGGAGGAATCGCATCTCATATTCCGTCTGGGCAGACCTCCAACTGATGGCATGAACGTCAATTTCTCCTTCCGGTAATGCCTCCCCCTCTCTCCTTCACTATTCTCCATCTCCTTTTCCCTCTCTCACCTTATCTCTTTGCCAGTGCATTGCCTCCCTCTGGTGCTCCTCCCCCTTTTCTTTCTTCCATGGCCTGCTGTCTTCTCCTATTAGATTCCCCCTTCTCCAGCCCAGTATCTCTTCACTAATCAAATTCCCTTCTCTTTACTTCACCCTTCCCCCTCCCAGTTTAACCTTGTGTTTCTCCTTCCCTTCCCCCCACCTTTTAAATCTACTCCTCATTTTTTTTACTCCTGTCCTGTCGAAGGGACTCTGCCCCAAACATTGACTGTATCCTTTCCCAGAGATGCTGCCTGGCCTGCTGAGTTCCTCCAGTATTTTATGTGTGTTGCTTGGATTTCAAGCATTTGCAGATTTTCTCTTGTTTAGTGATAGGGTTGGAATGATCTTGGATAAGGTTAAAAGGTTCCAGTAAGAGTGGTAGAGGCAGGTTCGGTATTGTCATTTTAAGTAAAATTGGATAGGTATACGGACAGGAAAGGAATGGAGGGTTATGGGCTGAGTGCAGGTCGGTGGGACTAGGTGAGTGTAAGCATTCGGCATGGACTAGAAGGGCTGAGATGGCCTGTTTCTGTGCTGTAATTGTTATATGGTTGGCACCTGCTCTGGCTTCCGTTTGTTTCATAGCACTGTCTCACAAGAATATATCATTGTCCAAATTTTATAAAACTTAGCTCCTAGATCTTGGCAGCATCGTACTAAAATATGTTAAGTTCTGCACTAAAATCTAACAATACTCTGCTCTCCTTAACCACTACCTCTCTCAATTTTGCTCAATTAGGTGTGGGTCATCTTCTAGGGGTTATAAGGTAAAGACAACAGACGGTTAATGGAAACAGACTTCAAAGAAACCTTTAACATCCATTGATTCTTTAAAATCATTGAAACTAGCCGTTGGGCATGAGCCATTTTGATTTTGCGCCATTGTAACTATGCAGCGGAAGACAGTACACAAATATTTATGTCGATTAACCCTCATTTAAAATCTCAGGATGAGATCAGGGAAGATACAAGGTGGCCACCTCCTGTATCAATACACTGTTAAAGACTAATGCCTGTAAATTAGCTCATAGTGTACGATATTTCAAGTCAAGTCAAGTCAACTTTTATTGTCGATTTGACCATAACTGCTGGTACAGTGCATTGTAAAAATGAGACAACGTTTTTCAGGACCATGGTTTACATGACGCAGTACGAAAAACTAGATTGAACTACATAATAAAAAAACACAGAGAAAGCTACACTGGACTACAGACCTACACTGGACTGCATAAAGTGCACAAAAACAGTGCAGGCATTACAATAAATAATAAACAGGACAGTAGGGCAAGGTGTCAGTCCTGGCTTCAGGTATTGAGGAGTCTGATAGCTTGGGGTAAGAAACTTGTTACATAGTCTGGCCGTGAGAGCCCGAATGCTTTGGAGCCTTTTCCCAGACGGCAGGAGGGAGAAGAGATTGTATGAGGGGTGCATGGGGTCCTTCATAATGCTGTTTCCTTTGCAGATGCAGCGTTTAGTGTAAATGTCCGTGATGGTGGGAAGAGAGACCCCGATGATCTTCTCAGAGATCCACTGCAGGGTCTTGCAATCCGAGATGTTTCAATTTGCGAACCAGGCAGTGATGCAGCTGCTCAGGATGCTCTCAATACAACCCCTGTAGAATGTGATGAGGATGGGGGGTGGGAGATGGACCTTCCTCAGCCTTCGCAAAAAGTAGAGATGCTGCTGGGCTTTCTTTGCTATGCAGCTGGTGTTGAGGGACCAGGTGAGATTCTCCGTCAGGTGAACACCAAGAAATTTGGTGCTCCTTACGATCTCTACCGAGGAGCCGTGGAGGTTCAGCAGGGAGTGGTCGCTCCATGCCCTCCTGAAGTCAACAACCATCTCTTTTGTTCACGTTAAGAGACAGGTTGTTGGCTCTGCACCAGTCCGTTAGCCGCTGCCTCCTCTCTGTAAGCTGACTCGCCATTCTGGCTGATGCGACCCACCACGGTCGTGTCATTGGAGAACTTGATGATATGGTTCAAGCTGTGTGTTGCAGCACAGTCGTGGGTCAGTAGAGTGAACCACTCTGCAGGGTGAGCACACAGCCCTGAGAGACCCAGTGCTCAGTGGATGGTGTTGGAGATGCTGCTCCCGATCCGGACTGACTGAAATCTCCCAGTCAGGAAGTCTAGGATCCAGTTGCAGAGGGAGGTGTTCAGGCCCAGTAGGCTCAGCTTTCCAATCAGTTTCTGAGGGATGATTGTGTTGAATGCTGAACTAAGGTCAATGAACAGCATCTGAACGTATGTGTCTTTTTTGGTGGGTTAGGGCCAGGTGGAGGGTGGTGGCAATGGTGTCATCTGTTGAGCAGTTGGGACGGTACTCAAACTGCAGGGGGTCCAGTGAGGGGGGCAGCAGAGTCTTGATATGCCTCATGACGAGCCGCTCGAAACACTTCATGATGATGGATGTAAGTGCAATGGGACGGTAGTCATTTAGGGAGGACACTGAAGACTTCTTCGGCACGGGGACGATGGTGGCGGCCTTGAAGCACGTTGGAATGGTGGCACTGCTCAGGGAGATGTTGAAGATGTCAGTGAGAACATCTCCTAGCTGGTCTGCACATTCTCTAAGCACTCTACCAGGTATATCGTCTGGTCCAGCAGCCTTCCGTGGGTTGACCCTGCACAAGGTTCTTCTCACATCGGCCACGGTGAGACACAGCACCTGGTCATTCGTAGGAGGGGTGGACTTCCTCGCTGCCACGTCATTTTCCACCTCAAACCGGGCGTAGAAGTTATTCAGCGCATTTGGGAGCGAGGCATCACCTGCACAGTCAGGTGATGTTGTCTTGTAGTTGGTGATGTCCTGGATGCCCTTCCACATGCGCCGCATGTCGCCGCTGTCCTGGAAGTAACTGTGGATTCGCTGGGCATGTGCACCCTTTGCCCCTCTGATGGCCCGGGACAGTTTGACCCTTGCTGTTGTTAGAGCTGCCTTGTCGCCTGCTCTGAAGGCAGAGTCGCGGGTCCTCAGCAGCGCACGTATCTCCACGGTCGTCCACGGCTTCTGATTAGTGCGGGTAGTGATGGTCTTGGACACAGTGATATCATCAATGCACTTGCTGATGTAGCTGGTCACTGATGCCGTGTACTCCTCTAAGCTGGTAGAGTCGCCATTGGTTGCAGCCTCCCTGAACATGTGCCAGTCAGTGTGCGCAAAGCAGTCTTGCAGAGCAGAGATGGCTCCTGTTGGCCAGGTTTTCTCCTGCTTCTGAACTGGTCTGGAGCACCTGACGAGCAGTCTGTATGCTGGGATTAGCATAACAGAGATGGGGGTGGTCTGAGTAACCGAGTTGGTGGGGGGGGGGCGCTCTGCCCGGTGCACATCTGGGATGTTTGTATAAGCAAGGTCCAACGCGTTCTCCCCCCTCGTTACAAAGTCCACATACTGATGGAATTTGGGGAGCACTGACCAGGTTCGTGTGCTTAAAATCACCAGCGACAATAAACAGACCATCAGGGTGTGCGTTCTGCAGTTCGCTAATAGTCCCATACAGTTCACAGAGCGCCTCCTTAGCATTAGCGCTGGGGGGAATGTAGACATCGAATATAAGGACAGAGTTGAGTTCCTGTGGCAAATAAAATGGTCTGCATCGAACTGTCACAAACTCCACTAGCGATGAACAGTGTCTGGAATCCAGCACAGAGTTCTCACACCATTCCGTGTTGATGTAAACACAGACACCACCACCGCGAGCCTTACCGGAGACAGCTGCAACTCTGACCGAACAAAACAAAGCTAGCCCGTCTAGCTGGATGGCAGCGTCCGAAATCCCATCAGTGAGCCATGTCTCAGTGAAGACAAACGCGGAGCAACTCTGTACTCCCGCCGAGTATTACGTTGGAGTCGGATGTAGTCAATATTTATTATGTCAATCAGTGCTTACTTCCAGGGAAGCTTCCCTCAATTTCTTTAGAAAATCTTTTTATCACACAGAATACAAACCTTTTACAACTCCAGCTCCAGTCTCTGTATGCTTCATTCACATTCACAATTTTTCCACATCTCTGATTGACACAACGCTGCACCACTGAAGGGGGAGAAAGTTCCACAGCTAAATCTTAAGAACGCATACAAAACGCTGGAGGAAACTGACAGGTCAGGGAGCATCTATGGAAATGGGGCTTAGACCCTTCTTCAGGACTGAGAAGGAAGGGGCAAGATGCCAGAATATAACGGTGGGCGGCAGGGTAAAGAGGCTGGCTGGAGATTGGAAGGTGAAGCCAGGTCGGTGGGAAAGGCCAAGTGCTGGAGAAGAAGGAATCTAATAGGAGAGGAGAATAAACCATAGGAGAAAGGGAAGGAAGAGGGGACCTAGGGGGAAATAAGAGGTAGGTGAGAAGAGGTAAAATGTCAGAGAGCGGAATAGAGGAAAGGAGGGGGGGGGAAACTACATTATTGACAACCAACTTAGTTCATGTGCTGAAGAAAGAGCCATCTGTTATCTCCAAACTTCATTATTTTTGTGCTCAGCAGGCTGTGGCCTGTTGGATTTTGATTGTTCCACTGGTTTCTTTATCTGGTTAGGTCCCAAACCTAAACCTTTCCACCCTCTCACTCTCTGCCTTTAAGATACGTAACTTAAAAATAGTCTCACTTACTAAGCTTTTTAAGAAACAAAGTTCACCTCCATCTTCTCAAGAACAATTGGAAATTAGCAACAAACATTGATTTTGCCAGTGCTATCTGAAATCTATATAATTATTTTGTTTAAAAAATCTACTTTATTTGATTGTATTGAGTGGTATCAAATTTAATTGATAGCATTTTGTGAATTGCATTGGAAATTTTTACTTTCTATATCAATACAAATTGTTATCAATTTGTGTTTTCATATGGACAGGAAACCATTGAGGTTTTTTTTATTTTTGCATAGCAGGGGAATTAAAGCTTATAGGGAAAAGTCAGAGATGAGGCCCTGGCCAGATCAGCCATGATCTTATTGAATGGCAGAGCAGGCTTGACAGGCCAGATGGCCGACTGCTCCTATTTCTTTTGTTCTTATGTTTATAAAGATTATCTGGGAGGAAGAAGATGGGCCTTATAAATTCAAATCTTCAGATTTAAAAAAAAATTGCTGTATTACATCTGGTAATGTTATTCTTGTTTCAATGGTAATTCAGCATATTCTGGTAGAGACAAATAATTCTGAAATTGTTTAATGATTCAGTACAATGTGACACAAAAGATTTTGTAAAAGGGTTCCCAGAGAATCTAGAAGAACCCCAAGCAGTCATGGGGAGAGCATAATAACTCCTTACAGATAGTAACAAAATTGAACCTGTGTCACTGTCACTGTAATAGCATTTTGAGCTGATATTATTGTTAATTTTTTTGTTGTAGGAAAGCCCCCTCCAATGTACAGTAAGGGTTTTTGGTGTTGGCAATATTTTAAACCCAACTAGTCAATCACTTAATAGTGTGAATATATGAATAAGTTCTCTTCGGGCTTCCAGCGGGTACAGTTATCAATTTTAACCAACATTTTGATGAAGATGGCAAAGTTTGTCATTTAAAATCAATACATGCATCCAACTGTAAGTCTGAGAAGAGCTTATTCGTCATATATGCCTTGAAAGCACTCAATCCATTTTCAGTGTGAACCTAGCTTCAGCCCGAGTCAGCTAGTTAATTTCTGAAACATGGATTGAGGTATCCTTATTTGACAAACAGTAATATCCACTGCAACCAGCAATCTGCTGGAGAGGTTCGAGCAGCAATAATGGGTGGAAAGTAATTGTCGACGTTTCAGATTGAAACCCTGCTGCAGGATTCACCTCTGCAATGTCTTTCCTCACACAGATGCAGCTTGATCCACGGAGATTTTCCAGCAGATTGCCTGTTGCTTCAGATCCCAGTATTTACAATGTCTGCAGTTAAAATCACTGAAGCATCAGTGTAAAAGAACATTTGTATACTTACAATGGTCTGAATTCAGTTGAATTAGAAGAAAAAAAATGCAGGAGAAGGAGTTTCCAGTTCAAGGAACATTCAGTAAAATGGCAACTGTTAGATCAAGTGGAAGATATTACAGGTATATTTTTGTGAAGACATAGCTTTATTGATATCTATCTTACCCTCCATTAAAATAAGATTTTACTGGGAAGCTTGATAAATACAGAGCAGTTAAACTGTCTAGAGATTTTCAAAAAGCCTTTGACGGGCATAATATAGGCTTGGAAGCCAGTCGGGAATCCATAGGATTAAAGTGACAATAGCAGATTGAAAATGAAATCAGCCAAGAGACAGAAAGAAAGAGTAAAGGTGAGCTGTTGTGCTGCAGTGTGTAAACAAAAGTGGTATGAAACAAGGAACATAAGGAGAAGGGCAGGAGTAGACAATGTCATCTATTATTGGCCTGATCTACTATTCAATAAAATTATAGCTGATCTGATTTCCACTTTCCTGCCTGTTCTCCATAACCCTTGGCTCCCAAAGACCACAATCTGCCTATCTCAGCCTTTATTGCATTTGTGGATAGAGAACTCAAAAGACTTTTTTCCTCAGAGAGAAAAAAGTCGACTTCTCTCTCTTAAATGCATGACCAAAGACAACTGTGCTGCTCTTTGGAGGTCATTCTTACCTTCAGCCATTAGACTCTATAATGAGTCAACCTATAGCCAGAGAAGTGATAACACCCTCCTGTTAGACTGTTCGAAAGAAATTATTTTTCATTCTTACTTACTTCTCTTCTAATATTTGTATATCTGTGCACTTGTCATGCTACTATGACACTTTAATTTCTTTTGGGATCAATAAAGTATCTATCTATTTATCACCATAGGACATAGGAGCAGAATTAGGCCATTCAGCCCATTGAGTATGCTTCACCATTCCATCATGGCTGATCCCGGATCTTACTCAACCCCATACACCTGCCTTCTCACCATATCCTTTGATGCCCTGACCAATCAAGAAACGATCAACTTCTGCCTTAAATATACCCATGGACTTGGCCTCTACTCCAGTCTGTAGCAGAGCATTCCACAGATTCACTACTCTCTCGCTAAAAATTCCTCCTTACCTCTGTTCTAAAAGATTGCCACTCAATTTTGAGGCTGCGCCCTCTAGTTCTGGATACGCGCACCAAAGGAAACATCCTCTCCATATCCACCTTATCTAGTCCTTTCAACATTCAGTATGTTTCAATGAGATCCCCCCCTCACATTCTTCTAAATTCCAGTTAGTATAGGCCCAAGGCTGTCAAATGCTCCTCATGTAGTCACCCCTTCATTCCCAGAATCATCCTTGTGAACCTCCATTGGACTCTCGCCAATGACGAGACATCCTTTCTGAGATATGGGAACTCTTCCTCTGAAATGATGCACCCTAGATCTGGAATTCCACACAAGGAAAAACATACTCACAATTTACCTTGAAAAACCCTCCCAGAACTGATTAGCTCATGTTCTTCCATCCTTCTCAAACTTTTCTCATAGGTCATTCAAGCAGTCGATATAGTGAATCTTCACTGAGTTTCTTCCAATGGAAGTATAACCCTCCTTAAATGTGAAATCCAAAATTAGTGGAGAGTCATGAGCTCATCCTACAACTACTGCGACCCCTCTCTCATCTACCTGACTTCACTTATCACCTTCTAGCTTGTCCTCTTTCCCCTCACACCACTTCTTATTCTGGCATCTTCCCCCTTCCTTTTCAGTCCTGATAAAGGATCTCAGCCAAAGGTGTCAGCTCTTCATCCATTTCCATAGATGCTGTCAGACCTGCTGAGATTCTCCAAGGTATTGTGTGTTTTGCTACCGTATATTCAGTTTTCCACATATGGTCTTACCAATGTTGTGTGCAGTTATAACCATATAACCATATAACAATTACGGCATGGAAACAGGTCATCTCAGCCCTTCTAGTCCATTCCGAACGCTTGCTCTGACCTAGTCCCACTGACCCGCACTCAGCCCATAACCCTCCATTCCTTTCCTGTCCATATACCTATCCAATTTTACTTTAAGTGACAATACCGAAACTGCCTCTACCACTTCTACTGGAAGCTCATTCCACACAGCTACCACTCTCTGAGTAAAGAAATTCCCCCTCATGTTACCCCTAAACTTTTGCCCACTAACTCTCAACTCATGTCCTCTTGTTTGAATCTCCTCTACTCTCAATGGAAAAAGCTTATCCATGTCAACTCTATCTAACCCCCTCATAATTTTAAATACCTCTATCAAGTCCCCCCCTCAACCTTCTACGCTCCAAAGAATAAAGACCTAACTTGTTCAACCTTTCTCTGGAACTTAGGTGCTGAAACCCAGGTAACATTCTAGTTGTACCAAGACAACTCTCATAATAAAACGCAACATTGTTTGCCTTCCCAATTCGGTGTAGTTTTATTTGTGAGCACACTGTGTTTGATGTACAAGGTCACCCAGGTCCCACTTCAGAACAGTCTGGTGTCCCTGTCCAGTAAACAATATTCAAAACCTCACATTTTCCAACCTTATACACTCAACACTTACCCAACTACTATTCCTAGCAATATCTCCCTGTATCATCTTCACAACTTTCTTTGCTACCTAACTTGATGTCTTCAGTAAATGTGTACGTTAAAGACCCAGTCCTCTTTTCTAACTTACTAATGTTGATTACAAATTGTCAGGATCCCATCACTGAAACTTGTGTCAGTTTGTGAATTAGAGTTTGCCAGCTTGATAATGGGTCAGGTACTTGTTCTTCTTTACTGTTATTTAGCCAATAGTCTGCCTGCGCTACTATGATACCTCCAAAGTCATGAGTCCAATTGTGTTGTAACCTTTTCCATGGAACCTTATCAAATACCTTCTGGAAATACAAGTACATTACACCAATTAGTTTCCTTCTATCAGGCCTGATTATTACAACTTAAACAAACTCTAACAAACCTGTCAAACACAATTTCCTTTTCAAAAAAAAAAGTATTCTGACTCTGCTGATATGCATTATGATGCTCTATACAACTACAATTTATCCAGTGACAGACATCAAGCGAACTATAGATATCTGCTTTCTGTCTTCCATCTTTCTCAAAAAGGCGTAACATCTACAGTTTTCCAATTAATTGGGATCTTTTCAGAATCTGTGGAATTTTGAAAAATCGCAAACCAATGCATCTGCAACCTCCTTTCTTCCTTTAGAACTCTTGGACACAAGTGATTAGGTACAGACCAAACATTAGCACTTGTCCCATTGGTTTGCCTTGTACTGTTTCCCTCAAGATGATGATTGTTTAAAGTTATTTTTCTTCCTCTCTTTTTCCTCCTGACTATTTTGAGACTATCAGGATACTTTTACCATGAAGTCAAAACAAAATATCTCTGCAAAGCCCCTGAAGCTGCTCACCATTTTCACCAACTGACTTCTCAATGTGCAGTGTGTGTTTGCCTAACTTCCCCTTCCGGACATCTACAATCTATTCCTTGGTGATACTGGCATTGAGTGTGACATTGTTGTTGTTGCAACACGTCTCAACCAGCCAATCTATGTATCTCATTTCTGGATGCCTTCTTGTTGCCATCTGAGATTCTGCCAACATCCTGTCATTGGCGAATTATGTAGATGCCCTTTGAGCTTTCATGAGTAGAGAGGAAGGAGAGCAAAGGAATAACACACAGCCTTGAGAGGTGGTGATTGTCAAGAGAAGTGGATGGCAGTGCATTTGGTCATGGCAGTCTCTCTGGGTCAAAGCAACCTTCTAAGTGTTCAACCGTTATGTCCTTTTTATGATTGCAAGACACTGCTAGATATTAAGAAAACCAAGTACTGAAGGCGTACACCACTATCGAGTTGATAGATTATGGTCTTGTTGAGTACCGCCTTGTAACCCGCCACAGCCATCCAGGGAGCGTGGCAGAAGCAGTGAACAGAGACGGTGTGCTGTCCAACAAATGGTGAAAGTGACTGTCCTGGACACTTCTTCTGATTGCAAGACCCTGTTGGACATTGGTAATGTAGTATGCTGCAAGTTTGGTCCATTGGTTCATTGCAGAGACTGATGGTGCGGGAGCTGCATGGCCTCAATTGTAGATGAGACCCTCATGTCACAGCATCGCCTGTTGCAGCCGCCCAGGGAAGGAGATGCCAGAGGCGGTGTGGGAGAGAGCATTGTCATGGTGGGAGCACTGGAATCCGTGCTGGATTGGGGGCTGGCTTCTCTCATCGGTACTGTCCAAAAGTGTTCACTGAGTGGAAATCAAGCTGGATTGCAATCATCTGCAGCTGAACTACCTTGTGATTAGGATCTACTGTGTGCTTATTCTCACAGAAACGTGGCTGCAGGACAATCGTCCCATGCACCATCAATCTTCAGGCCACGCCATTCAGAGATTTATTTTCTATGTGACTGAATGTTTTTCAGTTTTATGCAAATATATGTGTTGTTTGTGCAATGCACGATGTGCTGTGTTCTGCGAGTGGCTGGTGCTACTGCGTTTTGCACCTTGGCCACAGAGAAAGGCCTTTTTGTTTGGCTATATACATGTGTCTGAGTTAAAGTTAAATTTGAAGTTACCACTGATTCACACCAAATGTGGTCTCCTGATATGAAAGTCAAGGATCTAATTGCCGAGCAGCACACACAAAATGCTGGTGGAACGCAGCAGACAGGCAGCATCTATAGGAAGAAGAACAGTCGATGTTTCGGGCCGAGACCTTTCGTCAGGACTAACTGGAAGAAGAGATAGTAAGAGATTTGAAAGGGGGAGGGGGAGATACGAATCTAATTGCCGACGAAGGTAGAAAAGACCTGATTTAGAAGCGTAGTGATTAGAGGTGAGGGGATATTGGTGTTAAACATCAAGCTGCAATCAATAAGAAAGCAGCCTGATTTCTGTTTTGCTGTTGTCTAAGTTCTCCAAAGTCAAATGGAAAGCCAATGAGATTGCATCTGTTATCAATCTGATGTGGTGCTAGATCAAGATTTAATTCTCATCATGACCAAACTTTCAAAGCGCTTCATCACAGTAGATGTGAGTGTTACTGGAAGCAATAGTATGAGACTTCCTGTTTTGCAGATGACCATACTCTTGCAGTGCACTGTGAAAGGGAGCTGCAGGAGCTCGCTGTGGCAGCAAGATTCGGCCTAACCATCAGCCTGCAGAAGATGAATTTCTACTTTAGCCTGCACAAATTGAGATTGAAGGCACACAGCAATGTTGATGCCTTTACCTACCTGGGAAGCTGCCTCAACTCCTCCTGCAGTCTAGATCGAGAGGTCTCAAACAGACTTGCAAAAGCTGGGGCATCCTTTGGCAGGCAATGGACGCGTGTGCGGGGAGAACATGGCATCCAGCTGAAGACCAAATTGGCAGTCTACAGAGCAGTCGTCCTGATTTCTCTGCTGCATGGCTGTGAAACAGAGACCCCATACCACAGGCACGTCAAGTTGCTTGATCAGTTCCACCTACGATGCCTTAGCAAGATAATGGGCATCTTGTCACCACCACAGAAGTTCTATGAAGGGCCTAGAACTCTGGCATAGAGACACTGATCATGAAGGCCCAACTTTGATGGGTTAGACATGTGGTCTGGATGGAAGACAACCACCTGCCAAAGCTGGTATTCTTTTCCGAGTTGGCACATGGCACCAGAAAGTAGGGAGGCCCCACAAAGCACTATAAAGACCACATGAAAGCATGCAATATCCCTGTAACTGGTCAGGAGGCCTTGTCAAAGACTGCAACGCCTGACAGTCTACAAAGGCACCAGCACATTCAAAGAGAAGTGGCTGAAGGACCTCAATCAAAAGCACCAGGACCGTAAGGAGAGACAAGCCGATTCTTCAATAGCCATAATCTGCCCAACCTGTGGCCGCACCTGCATCTCCCAGTTCATGCTTCGCTGTCATCAGAGGCATCACTGATGTCATCGTCGTTCCTGACGAACTTCCAAGATAAGAAGAAGATAGTCATTGAAGCAGCTCACCCTGCTTGGGCACTGCTTTGATTGCTGCCTTTGAAGCAGGTTTGACTGCTGTGAATCTCCATGGTCTCCAGCAGCTCCCTCACACTGCAACCACAACACATCAATGGCCCTGCCACGCCTGCCATAATTTAATTCAGTTAGTAATTGTTTTATAATCAACAACTGACATGACATGGGTTTAGAACGAGTCGAAAATGTATTAAAAGAGACCAGGGGGCAACTTTTTCTCACAGCAGGTTCTGAGTATATGGAATGAGCAGCTGGAGGAAGCTAGAGAAGTAGGTTCAATTACAATGTTTAAAAGAATTTGGACAAGTAGATGAATAGAAATTTTAGTGGAATATTGGCCAAATACAAGAAAATGGGATTGGCTCGGATAGACATCTTGATCAGCATGAAGATGTTGGCCTGTTTCCATTCTATATAACTTTTTGACTCCACTTACAATGTTTACAATGTTTAATTATAGCTTAATAGTTTAATAATAATTTAATAATGTTTAATAATATTAAATAGCATTTAATAATAATAGCTCAATCATTTTACTCACACCTTTTCCAAGTCTTTAATTTGGAGAGAAACAAGAATTACTATACTCACTAGTCAGTTACTTTCCTATAATCCACAGGAAATCTTGTTGGAATAGTTACCATTTCATTTTATTGTCAAAGTACGCATGCAAAGATGAACTCTGATATTCGTGATGGCCATGAAATACAGAAAAGAGAAAGGTGATCAACCTCCTCCCTGCATGAAAGGAAAAAGGAAACAAAACTCACAAACCCCAAACACTCCCCTTCAACATCCTCCATCACACAAAAGGAGGATAGTCAGAAGCTCTTTCCCAGGGCTGAAATGGCTAGCATGAAAGGGCATAGTTTTAAGGTGTTTGGAAGTAGGTACAGAGGAGGTGTCAGGGTAAGTTTTTTTATGCAGAGAGTTGTGAGTGCGTGGAATGGGCTGCTGGCAACGGTGGTGTAGTCGGAAACAATAGGGTCTTTTAAGAGACTCCTGGATGGATACATGGAGCTTAGAAAACTAGAGGGCTATGGGTAAGCTTAGGTAGTTCTAAGGTAATGACATGTTTGGCACAGCTTTGTGAGTTGAAGGGCTCGTATTGTGCTGTAGGTTTTCTATGTTTCTATGTTTCTAAAAGCTAACAGATCACCCACACAGAAAATGGCAGCTGGAACATTGAACCTGAAACCCCCAAACCCCTCCCTCACAAAAAGAACAGCAAGAATAGCATTAAACCTCCAACCCCCTCTCACATTCACAAAAACTAACAGATCACCCATACAGAAAAACCAACATGAACATCAGACCCCAAATCCCCAACCTCTCCCTCTCACAAAGCCTAACATATCATCCATGCGGAACCCCAGCCCGGTAACAAGAGAGAAAACACAGAAAGCTGAAGGAGGGCAATCTAAACCGCAGTCCAATAATCGCATAAATCTTGGAATTTCGAAAGCATCCTCCCATCAGAATTGAACTTAGTCATTCCATGAAGATTGACCGCATCGACACTGACCTGCGGCCGCCTGAACGCCACTGACCCGGCTACCAACCTGTCGATCCGTTGTCTCTGTGGATAACGACCACTGATCTCCTCTGCAAAGGCCTCGATGCTTCAATCTACCCTGACGCTTCGAAATGAAGCTGACCATGGCCCTGCACCTAATAAAGTGGCACTGAATGTTCATGGTCTTCTATTGCCGCAGCTCATCCACTTCAAAGTTCAGAGTGTTGTGCATTCAGAGATGCTTTTCTGCACATCACTGTTGTAATACTAGGTTACTTGAGGTTGCCTTTTTGCCAGCTTGAACCTGTCTGACAATTCTCCTCTGACCTCTCTCACTAACAAGCTCTTTTCACAGGCAGAACTGCCATTCACTGGGTTCTTCTTTTGTTTATCATACCGTTCTCTGTCAATCCTAGGGCACTGTTGTGCATAAAAATCCCAGCAGATCAGCAGTTTCTGAGATACTCAAACCACCACGTCTCAAACTAACAAACAATTTACGGTCAAAGTCACTTAGATCACATTTCTTCCCCATCCCAATGTTTAGTCTGAACAACAACTGAAGCTCTTGACCAAGTCTGCATGTTTTTATGCATTGAGATGCTCCCACATGATTGGCTGTCTAGATATTTGCATTAACAAGCAGGAATGTAGGTGTACCAAATTAAGTGGCCACTGAGTGTGTATCAATGAACTATATCTTTGTGCACAGGACTGCAAATGTCACAAAAATCAGGAATGCATTGAAGAGTGTGGGGGAGACAGTGACAGCTTTCAGCACGCCACGGAGATCTTTATACTGGGCAGACACATGGCAGTTTAATAAAGAGTGGTATGAAAAGATGCACAGCAACAATGACAAGAGGGAGCTTAAACTTTAAAAATGATGCAGCTGCTGAGAGATCTGTGGGTAAACATGCACACATATTTCTTTGTTGCAGTTGAGAAACCTATTAATCACGTACTGCATATGTTTTCATCTTCCAGTTAAAAAAAATCCCTCCCACTCCCCTTCCCCTCCTCCTCTATTCCCCTATTTTGGCTTCTGACCTCTTCTCCACCTGCCTATCAGCTCCCCCATCAGATTCTTTCTTCTCCAGCCCTTTATCTTTCCATCCACCTGGCTTCACCGATCACCTTCTAGATACCCTCCTTCCCCTCACTCCACCTTTTTTACTCTGGCATCTTCCTCCCTTCCTTTCCAGTCTTGAAGAAGGGCCTCTGCCTGAAAGGTCGACTGTTGGTTCATTTCCAGCCTCGTTTTTTTTTGTGTGTGTTGCTTTGGATTTCCAGTATCTGCAGAATTTCTTGTGTTTCTGTATATGGGATCCTTGGTCTTATAAATAAAGACATTCTGAATCTTGGAAGTAATGCTAAACAATTATAAATCATTGGAGTATAAACGTTAATTTTAGACACAGCATTTCAGGAGAAAGGAGAAGGTCTCAGAAGGAATACAGGGGTGGTTTTCTGGAACAGTGATGCAGGACCAAGAAAAAAACTGAAGGAACAGAGAGCAAAGAATTTTTTTGTCAGATTTAATAAAGCACACAAAATCATGAAACAATATTCTACAATAAATAAGGGCAACAGTCTCAGCTAACTAGTCTAACTGAAAAAGAACATGAATCATGATAAGGAAAATTACTTTCTATGCTTCAGGTTGTTATAATGAGTTACATAGCATCTGAAAGAATAATGGAAACATATTCAATAATGACTTTCAAAATGAATTAGATAAGGACTTGAAAAGAATATATTGCAGGGTTATGGGAAAAAGGCTGGGGATTGGACTAATTGTTTAGCTTCTTCAAAGAGCTAACATGGGTAAAATGGCCTCTATACCATATTATGTGTTTTAGATACATTGTGGTACTCTTTGTAAAGCCAGAGAAAGAAAATACCTTTATGATTTCTCTGAATTGATTTGCTCCTAAAAGTATCTTTAAGATCAACTTTCAATGTTACACAGCACTGTGTAAAAGCCTTAGGCGCATATATCCAGCTAGGGAGCCTAAGACTTTTGCACAGTGCAGTATTTGTCAATGTGGAGTGAGGAGCAAGCTTGTAAATCCAGCGGGAGCAAAGGATGTTGGGAATCGCAGGGGTGGAGTGCCACAGGAAGGGTGTGGGACGGGTAGCCCAGAGTGCCATGGGTGGGGGGTGGGGTGGCTTGGGTGCAGACACACCCAGCCCTGAGACACCAGGCAAAGTAATTTATTTCCAAACAATTGGATTATTGATCATTACAGAATGTCTCTCTGGTGCTTCCCACTCCCTCCCCTCTCCCCTCTCCCTGCCCCTTTCCCACTCTCTGTCCACAATAGAGCCCCATATCAGAATCAGATTTATCATCACTCATGTTGTGGTGAACTACGTGTGCCTGTCTGGACACACCCCCTGCTGACTGCTCCTGTGGCTCCTCCCACAGGCCCCTGTATAAAGGCGATCTGAGGCCTATGCTCGGCCTCAGTCTCCAGGACGTAGTATGATGGTCACTCACTTCTGGTTCCTTCTTCCAGTCAATAAAAGCCGATATCTCGCCTTACGTCTCAGAGTGAGTTATTGATGGTGCATCACATATATATCATGAATTTTTGTTTGTGACAGCAGTACAAAGCAATATATGAAATTACTACAACACTTTTCAAAAATCTTAGGTATATATATAGTATAATCCAAGATGCCGGCGCGACGCAGCTTGCAGCGGCCACTCTGGAACTGATTATCTGTTATTTGTGAAGTGGGGTGCCGTGCGCAATCATAATCGATTGAAAACATACATGGAAGCATGGAGGAACATCGGGAAATCTCCAGGAAGACCCTCTTCATCGCTGCTGCTGCTGTGAGGTCCGGGACTCTGCTGGGAAGAACAGGCCCCCAGTCCTCAGGGTCGCGTTGCCAATGGCCATTGGCGGGGTCGTCTTAATACGCTTGGCAGAGGATGGTGCTCGGAGAAGCTGTGCCAGAGGGGATGTTCGTCGGCTCGGAGGTTCAACGGACTCGGAGTCCGCTGTGGTCAGGTTGCTTTTGGTGTGTGCTGCGTCTGCGAGGCTGGGTTCGACGGAGCTTCCATTGTGTGCTGCGTCTGCAAGGCTGAGTGGAAGTCCATAACAGGGGTATTCCCTTCTGCCACCGGCGTGGCATGGTGAGTTTGTCGGGACCCTGGGGACTTATGGAAACTGTGGTGATTTCTTTTGAGCTTGTAGACTTTTAACATCTTTGGACTATTTTTACTGTGCCCATGGTCTGTTTTTTTTATCAATTATGCTATTCTTTGCACTGTTGTAACTATATGTCGTAACTATGTGGTTTTGTGCAGGTCTTGTAGCTTTAGTTTTTGGTTTTGTTTTTGTCTGGTGGGTTTGGAGCTCCTTTCCGGGGAACGCGCTAAGACGGTAGTGTGATATTACTACGCAGCAGCCTCTCCGGACTCTGGATTGGGGATTGCCAAAGTTATGTGGATTTTCTGGTGTAGTCTGTTTTGTCATGTGCTTTTATGATATCATTCTGGAGAAACGTTGTCTCATTTTTTAACTGCATTGCATTTGTGGTTTCTAAATGACAAATAAACTGAATCTGAATATATATATATATATATATATATATATATATATATATATACACCTTATCATGATTCATGTTCTATTATGGATGGCATCTGTTAGTCTCGCAAGATCATGGATCTGTGCCTGGAAAGTCTTGCTTCAGCCTCTCCAGGTCACAGGCCTGGGCAAGGTTGTATGGAAGACCAGCAGTTGCCCAAGCAGCAAGTCTCCCATCTCCACACCACCGATGTTGTCCAAGGGACGGGCAAGGGCTGATACAGCTTGGCATCAGTGTTGTTGCAGAAGTTGCCAGAACGAGGTTGAAGACAACATCGGACTACCTTAGGGACTCCAGCTCCGGATTTGTCCTCAGCGTTTACTCCCAAAGCCTTTCCCATGAGTGGGTATGGCCCCAAGCAGCAGAGGTTTGAAATCAGAGTTTTCCCTCTCTTAGATGGACTGCCTTCCTAGGCTGACGAGCTCCATCTACCTGAAGCACTGGTTTTAAGGCACCAAGACCCGCCTTCGCCCCTTCTCCTGTCAGTAGAAACAGTTCCACTGGGCTTAGAGGCTAAGCCACATGAGAAGGCCAGGAGCTGGACTTGGTTGTCAGAGGCTCTTTGAGGGGCATGCTGTGAGGAGCACTTTCAGGTAGTGGGAGCTTGTCCCTATTACCACTCCTCAGCTTGACAACCTTGGATATATATATATATATATATATATATATATATATATATATATATATATATATAGAGAGAGAGAGAGAGAGAGAGAGAGAGAGAGAGAGAGAGAGAGAGAGAGAGAGAGAGAGAGAGAGAGAGAGAGAGAGAGAGAGAGAGAGAGAGAGAGAGAGAGAGAGAGAGAGAGAGAGAGAGAGAGAGAGAGAGAGAGAGAGAGAGAGAGAGAAGAGAGAACAAACTGCAGAATCACTTGTGTTTATGAAACTAATGTTAATGTTAAACTTGTGTTTAATCCCTGGGATAATGCTGGGGTTTTGGCATCTGGCTGAAGAGAAACTGGTTTTGGAATCACTGGTGTTTCTTTGGCTGCAGGCAGTCTAAACTTATCCAGGATAAGGCATGCGACATCTGGTGGCAAAATATAGAAAAGGTGTTAACTTATAAAGAAAGCATTACCTCATATTTCTCTTGCAAGAGTAATAGAATGATACAGTGTTACAGCACAGAAACAGGCCCCTTGCTGCTAGTCCCACCAGCCCACCCCTGGATCATAGCCCTGCAAGCACCTTCCATCCATGTACTTCTCCTGAATTTTGCAATCAAACACGCACCCAGTACTTTTGCTGTTAACTCATTACATTCTAGCACCACCCTCTGAGTGCAGAAGTTCCTCCTCCATCTCCCCTTAGATATTTCATTTTTCACCCTTAACCTATCAGGAAAAAAAACTACTTGCATTAAGCCTATCTATACCCCTCATAATTCTGTACACCTCTGTCAAAATTCCCTCTCATTTTTCTGTGCTCCAGGCAATAAAGTCCTAACCCACTCAACCCTTCCCTCTAACTCAGGTTCACAAGTCCCAGCAATGTCCTTGTAAACTTCCTCTGTCCTCCTTCAATCTTATCGACATCTGTTCTGCAGGTAGGATACTCAGAATCTAGCCTTTGTTCAGTTCAGCACAGCACCATGCAATTGAAAATGCACTTTTGCCAGGTGAGTCATATAAATAAACATTTCCAAGTCATTTATCTTCACAGTTTGAGGGGCATTTGATGCAACTTCCACATAGGATTAACATCAAATGTTATAATCCCCAAGCAAGAATGTATTTTGGACGCTCCAAGGGAAATTAGGCCTCACTGTATCAGCAATGCTGTCATTACGCAGGCCCTCGAATAATGAGGCATTCAAAGTGCTACTTTGGTCTGAGACTACTCTCTGATAATGTCCCACTTTTATCTCCTACCAGCCCTTTTCCCTAAGCTGCCACACTCACACACATTGATCCTGCTACACTAATTATCTAACAAAAGTTGGCGTTTGTCACTAAATCTCTGACTGCTTTTAGCCTGATCACTTTGATCAGCCCATGCCATGACTCCTTGATCTGCCTGAAGCCTGTCAGTCCTTATCCCAATGCTACCAGTTCAGCAGGAGCAGCCAACTAATCTGTTGCCATTTGTTTGATGACACAGACGGAAGCCAAGCTTCTCAGATAGGTAGCCTTCAGACATCGAGCAGCTGCTGTATCCCCTTTGTGGAGCCAGAACTTCACAGTCTATAGTAAACACAAGAGATTCTGCAGCTGCTGGAAAACCCAGAGAAACACTCACAAAATGCCGGGAGAACTCAGCAGTATCTAAGAAGGGGAATAAACAGTAGACATTTCAGACTGAGACCCTTCATCAGGATTGGAAAGGAAGGGGGAAGTAGTCAGAACAAGAGAATGGGGGAGGGGAAGAAGAACAAGCTGGCAGGTGATAGATCTATGGGTTCCTGACAGAAACAACCGCTTTTCCATCCAGACTGGACTCAAAAAATCCAAGCACAAACACTGAGGAAGAGGGAGCAACAAACAATCTGCAGAGGAAGACAGAGGGTCAAGCGGCATCTCTGCAGAACAGAAAGGAATTGTCAGTGTTTCAAGCTGAGCCACTGCATTGGAAATAGGTGCCTGAGGACAGAGAAACAGCACTGGATGCTGGATGAAATTGAGAGGGATATCCCGTTCCTGAATGAGATGTATTAATATATATTGTCCTTGCATGTCCCAAGACAGTTCATAGCCAAAGCACTTTTGAAAAGTAGTCATTTCTGCTGTTTAAGGAAATAATGACCTTAATTTTGCACATAACGAATATTCCCAAATAACAGATTGTGGTGATCTACATATACCTGTCTGGACACGCCCCCTGCTGACTGCTCCTGTGGCTCCTCCCACAGACCCCAGTATAAAGGCGATTGAGGCCTGAGCCCGGCCTCTCAGTCTCCAGGATGTAGTATGGTGGTCATTCACTGCTTGTTCCTTCTTCCAGTCAATAAAAGCTGATATCTCGCCTTTACGTCTCAGAGTGAGTTATTGATGGTGCATCACAGATGCAAAAGGAATCTCTAACAGATGTGCTTTGGGCTGTTTGGAGACCAGAAGAACTACCTACTCTTTGAATAGTGCCAAGGGACTTCATACATCCTCCTGACAGAGGCTCAGTTTAACATCTCATTCAGGATGACACTCCTGACAAGGCAAGTATAGTGCTGTCTTGATTATGTGTTAAGTCTAAAATGAAGTGCAAACCTACCATATTCCGACTTTGGAGTGTTATCACTGGAGATTGCTTCTTCTGCTCTCGATTTTACAGAAAATTAAAAAAAAAAAGTTCAGAAAACCTAGTGCTTTAAAAATTGAGTAATGCCCTGGTTCATGTTTTTTACAGTTATTCTGTATGAATTTTATTTTGTGCTGTGCTGCTTTCAACTTATTTGGGTTACTGTTGAAGATAAGGGATGATGTGGAATGTCTGCCATCCAATTAGCGGGAGGATTTTCTTGGTGAGGGACAATGAGGTTGGTCTTGGGCTTTTGTCTGAGAGGAGATGAAGAGAGAAGATGTTGGGAAGAACCGGTCGTAGCATACAATCCAGTGAGAGACCCAATTGTTCAAGATGAATGTCTGGAAGGTGGTCTGTACTTCCACATTGACAGAGGACCCAGGGCGTGAATGACAGAGAAGTTCAAGATGAGCTCCAACTTGTGCATATTTGACGGTTTAATTAGAATGGACCATTTTTCTTTTTGTTATTCTTTACTAATCCTTCAGTTAAGACTCATAAATATAATTCCTTTAATCATAAGCAGTGTACTTTCTGTTATTTCATGGCATTAATTTGGAACAGGGTAGCAAATAACACAACATCCACACAAATTGAGGTTTGGTGTGGGATCCAGTGCGCCTCAATCTCTAAAGTTTGGTGGGGCTAGAATTTGTCTTCCCTAGACTTACGCAGCCAAGGAAACCAAGGTGGTTTCAACTGCATAATATTAGCAAACAATCATAAAGGTGAATCACAGAAATTATGAAGTCCAAGAAGTATATTGGTTTATTTCTGGAATTTTGATACATCAGAGATCTTAATGTATGTCCAATGAAATCGAGTGGCCAGTGAGGTATCCAGCAGCTTTCTTTACAAATCTGAGTGAATGATTTTATTGAGACCTGATCAGCATTGCATTGGAATTACCCGAAGAGGGCCAGGGATATGAAGAGCAGTAGTGGAACTTTGTCTTTGTTTGGCAAGGGAACCTCCAATTGTGGAAAATGAAACATTTCCTAATCAGAACTGGAGTAAGACAGGGTTGCCCTCTATCAGGAAGGATATGAGGGTACAACTCACTAACTCCAACCCTAAGCGAATGTGGGAGGAAACCAGAACACCCAAAGGAGACCCATGCTGTCATGGGGAGAACATACAAACTCCTAACAGAGAGTGGCAGAATTGAACCCAGGTTTCTAGCTTTATAGTAGCATGAGTTTCGGATGTGGGAGAATACCAGAGCTCCTGGGAAAAAGTCATGCAAAGTGCAGACGCCGCCTGTGCAGCCCTGGAAATCCGGATTGAACCTGAGTCACTGGAACTGAGTGGCAAAAATTCTACTGGCATTGTGCCACCCACAGATTGGTTGAAGATGATGGGTTTATGGTTTGGAGAAGCTGAGGTGTGACTGGATTTGCCTTTCATATTATGTCTGCAGTGACACCAAACACATATTTTCAGGAAAAAGAGGAATCATGGTTTTTAAATGTTACATTTGGACCCTTGTCCACCACGTCTGCTGGCAGTTCGTTCCACACTTTCACTGACCTCTGAGTGAAGAAGTTTTCCTCAGATTCCCCTTAAATATTTTATCTTTCTTTCTAAGCCATCTCTTTGCGCAGCTCTGTGCAAAGTCGCAGGGAGGGCAAACACCAGTGTTACCACATGCTGAGCTTCTAACTGTCACCCTCCAAGGATATGAAGGATGAGTCTGCATACAATACGATAGATATTCCATTCATTTAGATTGGATTAAGACTTACTATCTGTTCTAATAAAAACTTTGTTCAGAACTTCTTTGACTCCATCAATAAGGCAGTGGTCTATACAGAAAGTGTTCAAAGACGAGACAAAAAGAAGATGGTAGATTCTGGTAGAGCTGGGGCTCCCAACCTTTTTTATGCCATGGACCCCTACCATTATTGGAGGTGCCCATGGACCTTAAGTTGGGAACCGCTGTGTTAGATGATCTCTCAATTTTCAGAACACTTCAATATCAGAGCTTACCAATAAACATCAAGGCCATGATGGACTTATCAGAGAAGGACGTATAGGCAGAAACACAGCATCTCTCTCAAATGCCATCATGGATACTGTGATGATGATGATGATACTATCATCCTAACACTTCTAGAATATAAATTATAAACCTGAGAAAGGGTGCAGATGCTGGACATCCAAAGCAATACAAACAAAATGCTGGAGGAAATGAACAGGGCAGGCAGCATCCATGGAAATGAACAATGAGTTGACCTTTTGGGCCGATTCCCTTCTTCAGGACTGGAAAGGAAGGGAGAATATGCCAGAATATAGGGGGAGAGGAAGGAGGATAGCTGGAAGGTAATAGGTGAAGCCAGGGGGGTTGAAAAGATAAAGGGCTGGACAAGAAAGAACCAAATAGGAGAGGAGAGTGGACCATAGGAGAAAGGGAAAGAGGAGGAGACTGAGGAGCAGGTGAGAAGATATAAATGGCCAGAATGGGGAATAGAAGAAGAAGGGAGTGGGAGAGAATTTTTTTTACTGGAAGGAGAAATTGATATTCATACCATCAGATTGGAGACTACCCAAAAGGAATATAAGGTGTTGCTCCCCCACTCTGAGGATGGCCTCATCTTGGTACAAGAGGAGGACATGGACTGGCATGTTGGAATGGGAATGAGAATCAAAATTAAAATGTTTGGCCACTGGGAAGTTCCACTTTTGATAGATGGAGTGGAAGTGCTCAATGAACCCCATTTACGATAGGTCTCACCAGTGTAGTGGAGGCTGCACTATGAACACTGGTCACAATAGATGACCCCAGCAGATTTGCAGGTGAATTGTTGCTTCACCTGGAAGGACTGTTTGGGGCCCTGAATGGAAGTGAGGATAGAGGTGAACGGGCAGGTGTAGCACTTAGGCCACTTGCAGGGATAAGTGCCGGAAGGGAGATTAATGGGGATGGACGAACGGACAATTTACATTTCCCATGAAGGTCTAGAAAGATCTAGTAAGCTCTTCCAAGGTTCTTTCCATACAGCTGCATAACCAAGGGCTGTATTTACTCTGTGGGCTGTAACAAATTATGTTATTTGTGACAAATATCAAATATTGCTAGAAGTATTCACAAGCCTGACCTTTCCATCCTTCATCGTTGGTGTTATCTTTGGACCCGCTCATTGATCTCTGTTTCACTCTCAGGCTAACCCAATCCCACGCCTGGCGTCTGAATTTAGGAGGCCCAATTTAGAGTACTGTATGCAGTACTGGTCACCAGCCTACAGTAAATATATCAATAAACTTGACAAATTGCAGAGAAAATTTACAAGGATGATTCTGGGACATGATGGCGTGAGTTATAGGAAAAGGTTGAATAGGTAAGGACTTTATTCCCTGGAGAGCAGGAGAATGAGGGGAGATCTTATAGAGCAAAGGTTCCCAATCTTTTTTATGCTGTGCACCATTAACTGAGAGGTCTGTAGACCCCAGATTTTGAACCCCTCCTTGTTATACAAGTATGTTGGGTATAGTTGGAGTAAATGCAAACAGGGTTTTTACCACTCATATTAGCGAGACAAGAACTGGAGGTCATAGGTTAGAAAGAAAAGTGAAATATTCAGGGGGAATCTGAAAGGAAACTTTTTCATTCAGAGGGTGGTGACAGTGTGGAATGAGCTGCCAGCAGGTGTGGTAGATGTGGGTTCAATTGTAATATTTCAGGGAAGTTTGGATAGGTACATGGATGAGGGGCCGAATGGTCTACTTCTGCACCTATTGTCTATTGTCTATTGTGAGAGGGGCCTGGAGGGCTATGGTCCCAGGTGCAGGTAGATGGGACTAGACACAAGGTCAGATAGTCATGATTAAAATCGGATGAAGGGTGCGTTTAATGCTATGGTACACTATGAGTCCTCTCCTACTACCTCTACCTGTTCTTGTAACGCAGTTCCTGTCAACAACTATCTCCCCAGTCATAAAGTCTCTTCAGGATCCAAAATTGATGGATCAAAACCATCAAAAATATCTTCCCTCAACTGTCAGGTGGAACATTTCCAGTCTGCTTCACAAGCACAAGCCAAATACACTAACCCACAGCAATGAAAACCACCCCTCCCCAACACAAAAATACACACTCATTAAGTCATTAACCCAGGGCAGCAACTTATCTACTGTTTTTTCCTGCCAAAGATATTTGAGCACACAGGACATGCAGTGCCAAAAGTATAGTCATTGATGTCATGGGCTTCATGTGCTGTGGACTTCTGCTCTGTCACAGGCAACAGAATAATTGAGGCTTTCCGGTCACCATACAATTTCAGCCATTTTGTTTTAACATCTTTAGGAGGCAGTCAAAGAGATCATTTAGTAATCCTGATCAGAGGGGACGCAAATACCATTCACTGAGTAAACGTTTTGACCAGTAATTCTTCAAACAAAGATAACCTTACCTATAGGCCCCATGTTTAGAGAGGAAGCAATATTTCCTCAGATTGGACACATGCCATCCCACTGTTAACCCTACTTTCCCCATTTGATTTTGGAAAATGCAATGCAATTCTACAATCTGAATATTTCAATACAGGAACAATAAAAGGCAGATATAGTGATATATTGGGAGTGGAGCTCAAGTGGTGACAATACCAGTGCAGGCAAGTATTGTTCAATGAACAATGATGAGGTTACTTTTATAGCGTCAGAGTTAATTCCGGTTGCTGAATCCTTCAGAGCATGAATTGAAAAAATATACCAGCACTGGAGATTTGAGCTGAAACTGTTAACTTCAGTTCAATATAATAGTCAGATGCTGACAATGTTCACCTCCTGCTGATTTACAGCAGTCCGCTATTCCTCTCTGTTCTGTCTCCTAGCCAAATTAATAGTGGCTGCAGCAAGAAAAGAGGTGAAGGAACTGAAAGCAAGCCACAGAGAGGAGACTGGGACATTTAACCAAATATCAGTGACCTGATTTCAAAGTAGTGTTGACCAGAATGAAATGTCATGCATTAATGCGCATTTCCTCTTGCTGTCAGAAGACTTAGAACAAATTTTTGGAGTTTGTGTAATCTAATCACCTTTTTCTTTCTCTGTGGTTCCTTGATTACAAATTCATAAGTTCCAGTAGTTCAGTATATGAGGTAATGTAAAAGATCACCATTCTTCCTTCCATTTGTACTCCCTCCTGGGAACTGCAGGAACTACAACCATCAAGTTAAATAGACACCAGCTTCTGTGAATAGACTTAGAAGAGACCTTATAAATCATAGATGTCAAAAATCTTGAAAGCATCATTAAAAAGAGAAATCAATCCAAAACACATTATGCTTCTTATCAGACATTTAAGCTGTAACTTTATTGTGCTTAAAAAAAACCCCTGATTTTGGGAAAAGGCCATATAGTGGAAATAAGTAGTGTTTTAAAACAATAAGCCTATATTCAGCTGGAAACATCTTTAACTCACTTGTGATAAAGTAGGATAATTTATTCACTAACCCTACTAAGTACACTGACCAAGTACATACTCTGAGTGAATCAGTCTTCATACACAGCACGACATTCCCCTCAGACTCAAGCCCACTAAAATCAATGGAGAGATCTGTATGATTACAGCCACCACTTAAACACACAGTAGAATGTTACTAGTGGGCCTAGTAAATATAACATCATTATAGGGATAGCTGTTCAATGTTTAATTTAGGAATTAATTGTTTTGTTTGTTTTAGGTAATTCTTTAAATTATTCTGTAGAGCAGTTCAAGATGGGGCCCAGAGGTGCAGAGCACAAATCAACACCAACCGTTTATACTCAAATGGAGCAAGTTGATGGGCTCTGGCTAAAAACTACTATCCAAATGCGACTGCCTAATATGCAATTTGGATTGCTGATCATACACATTTACAGAGATGTACAGCACACAAAGAACTCTGTTGGCCCAACTAAATGTGCAAATATTTAGGTTTTATAGGAGCATCTTCCAGTCCTACCTCATCTGAGCCAGCCCCTAATCTATTAGGTTTACAGTCTATCTGAACAGCTGAAGACTAAAGACTGAGAATTTGGTATATTTCTTGCAATCAGAATGGGAAAGGGAAAGCCCCATTTTTCTCTTTGAAAAAAAAAACAGATATATTATTTCTCTAAATTATGAATTTGTCCCTGTTTCTCTCCACATTCAATATTCAAAAATTTGGTTTGAATAAACCAGCTGGAGCAATCCATTCCCATTTGATATATTCTAACTGGTTCTTGAGTAATTCAGTATGAATTTGCCAATAGATCTTCAAGGCATTCAGCAGTCAAAATTCTTGTAGTTGTCACCATTACCCTCATTACTGTGAATTCCACATCTTAAACACAAGAGATTCTGCAGATGCTGGAAATCCAGAGTATACACACAAAATGCTGGAGGAACTCAGCAGCTCAGGCAGCGTCTACGGAAATGAATAAACAGTCAATGTTTCCGGCTGAAACCCTTCATTGGGATATTCTAGAGTTTCAAGTTTTTTATTTAACCAATGACTAGCGCAATCATAAATTATCCCCTACTGTGAATTTCAGCTAACCATAGCTTCTTAATTTCTGATTTAATGAGTGATTTTGACAAGTAAAAATAAACCTAAAGTCACCTAGCTTCAATAAAATTTAGCATGGATTTCTTCCCTGAGGTCAGTTACTGTGAAGCTTGATTTACACAGGGTCAGTGACAAGCATCACTGATGAAATTAACATGGTGGTAGAAAAATTGATATTGAGGAAGTCATATGGTTAACAAGCCCAATAAAAAAAGGTACAATGGTGGATAAATCCATTGTGATGCATCCCACATTACTTAGGAAGACACAAGGAAGGAGATTTTTAAATCTTCACTGACAACATGTGAGGTACCAGATGACTGGAAGACAACACATGTGCTAACTTTATCCATGAATGGAAGCAGAGATATTGTAGTCAATGACAGGGAAGTTACTGGGCAAAAATTTGAGGGTCAGGATCAGGGACATTCTCCATGGATTTGTGGTGGAAGTTCCTGACTGCTGAATTTAATGGAGCGTTGAAGAGAACTATTGATGAGGACAGTAAGTTAATGCTGTTTTCAAGTCCATCAGTATGGCGTTTACCAACATCCCACATGGAAGACTGGCCAAAATAGTTAGAGCCCATGGAATCCAAGGCATGTTTACAAACTGGAATCAAAACTGGCAATGAGATACAGAGAATGGTGTTGGAGGGTTGCTTTTGTGATTGGAAGTCTGTGACCAATGATGTAACGAAGGAATTAGTGCTGGGATCCTTACTATCATAACAACTTAGTTATCAATGAAGGAGTTATGAAAATAGACAGCTTAGGCTCGGTTTGATCTTCTTGGTGCAGGGGAAATTGAGGGGAACATAGAGGGTAATTAACATTATGAATGTGATAGACTGGGTTCATAGTAAGAAATAGTTCCCCATGGCAGAGGAGTCTAAGATTCAAGACCATTGGCTTAAAGTGAGGAGTAAGTGGTGTGGAAATAGTCTGTAGAAGAATTTTACACCTGGAGCAAGGGTTCACAACCTGGGGTCCAGGGAACCTTGTTTAATGGTACTGATCCATGGCATGAAAAGGTTGGGAACCCCTGACCTAGAAGATGGCTGCACTCCAGAACTTTCTTCCTCAGAAGGCAGTGAAAGCAGGCACAGCGTGACAAAATTTGAATGAGGACTCAAGTCACCAAGGCATATTAGATAACACACACAAAATGCTGGTGGAACGCAGCAGGCCAGGCAGCGTCTATAGGAGAAGTACAGTCTACGTTTCGGGCCAAGACCCTTCGTCAGTCCTGATTGTTTGTGTGTGTGTGTGTGTGTGTGTCTGCAGTTTGTACTTAAAGGTTTTTTGGAACAGGCTCCAGTATTGAATATTCAAAGGAGTTCAGCTAGTTGGTTTGCGCTGCCATGGTAGTTCTGTAAATTTAACTGTGTATCTTCCAAAGTTAAGTAGGTGATAATAACAAATTAAACTGTGGTAACCATTCAGTGTTATCTTTGTGTTGAAGAACGAGAAAATGTCAATTCAGGCGAGCAAGGTCTCTTGGATTCTCCTGGACTCCCTCTCTCCTGGAGGTTTGCTATGAATAACATTTTGTTTCCCAGTTACAGCATCGGTGTAACTGAGTTTGAGTTAGTCACAATATCCACTAATTAAAAGGAATAACAAGTTGGATAAAAATGCCTTTGTAATGAATAAAGTACACCTTGATAATATGAGAGCAGTAAGACAATGCACAAAATGTACGACCTGTGATGTGATTAATTAATTAAGTACTTCAAACATCAAAGTAGCTCAAAGTAAATTTATTATCCAATATATCCAATCACCATTAATTATCTTGAGATTCCATTATTGCAGGCATTTATGGAAAAGTAAAGAAATGCATATAATTTAAGAAAAACTGTAAATATCAAAGACCGACAAACATTAATTAAAGAACAATTAGTAACAGTAATCTGGATTTTCTTTAAATTTACCTGGTCTCATGCCCACACGTGAGGTCACAGGCCACATCAGTGTTAGCAAAGGGTGTGCTTCTACACAATGTATAAATTACTGGCACATTTTAGTTCATTTCCCATTGTGTTTAGTGATCCACTGTTTCTGTAGCTATTATAATTCTGGCAGGTTGATCAATCAGTACAAATTATCCATACAGTTCAAATAGTTTCACTTAGAACAAGATACCACTTTTTGTGAATAATTATTCTTTTCAAAATTTCTTTTTGTCTAATGCAAAGGTCTTCTTTCGGTACTCTATAACTTGGTGAGTGACAGCATCAAAGATACAGGAAGTGAACTCGACGATGCTAATATGATTAAAATTGCCATTAGATATTTGATTTGCATTGCAAGGACCCAGGCTATCTTGTGATGGAAAACAAATTATTCTGTGAAGCGATAGGAAAGGTATATAGTAAAAGCCAATTTCCTCTGACTGGAGACTTCAATCAATGAAAAAAAAAGAAAATTAAGGACATAGATTTAACTGTCAGAATTTATAAATGTAATATGTAGCTGTACCAATGTGGAAAACAAACAAAAAGAATACAATTGATCAAATTTAGTTGCTAGTTAAGAATGCTGAATACACAGGAAATGGATTTTAAGGCATTCCTTGCAGGTAGTCACTGCTCTATTACTGCTTAGTGTGATCTTCACTGTTGGTTGTCGATAATAAAAAACCTGTGCTGGAGAGTTTATAAAGTGGAGAATTCATTGCACCTTGAGGTTCACTCTGTCAACCTCAGAAGTCTGGATCTAGTGATACAAGTAGTTGTCATAACTGGGATCTTCCAAAGTTGTAGTTGATGACCATGACTTCTTCTATGCCTCGTCATGCCTTTCACTCTTAAGAAAGCATTGCAGAACTGCCTTCCTGCCTGCTGGACCTCACTGTTGATCTCATCCGCCCAGTCCACCAAAGCTGACTTCGTAAGCTAGGACAGGCATGTCCCTATCTCACTGGGCTATGAAGCCCTCCAGCTACCCTCAACTGGTTTAGCCTGCCTGGCAAAGCAATGCACCAGGGTTTGGCCATTGTCACATACAAACAGATATTTGGAGTCACAGCTAACAGTTGAATGTCCAGTGGGGACCAAAGGTGAGTTGCCCCAGAATGGATACAGCAAGCCCCCTTCACCAGAGGTGTTACCCCTCTCAGGACACCTTATATAGCCCATGATCTTCAATATAACAGAATAAAAAGGCTAAATTCAAAGAAAGTTTGGAAAAAGGCATTGAAAGAGTGTAGTACAACATGAATTTACTTGAACAGCTTTGTAGAAGGAACAAGACTGCCCTATGATGTAGTTGCTTGATGATTTTGCCAAAGCTTCATTGCTTTCCTCAAACTGATTCATCTGAAGTAAGCTAAACTTGTACAAAGGATTGCAGGAGTTCCGACACAAACCTTATCCAAAGTAAACAAAGGTTTTTACAGTATGTGAAAAATCAGTGATCTATAAATCAGGCTCCCAGGGTGAGGTACCTTTAAAGACTTCAAATGCATCTTGATGTTTTTGTAGACTTGTAATTTTCCAAGTCCCCAAGCTACCCTTGGGTGGATGGGCACCAAATGGAACATCCTAAAACGTTCTGAAAATTATTTTTTAATCATAAGCTGTGAATTATTTTCAGTCAGTTTCAGGTTGCTCTTATATGATAGACTGACTCTGCAATCAAAAATGACATTCTTAAATATGTTAAAATAGATTTTTAAAATAAAAATTTACATCTAATTCAAAGCTGCGGTGGAATATCTACAGTAAAGGCCAAGGAGAAAGCTTGCATTTCTGAGCTGAGCCACATTGGCTGTGGGAGGGAGATATACAGAGTGGGATTGTACAGAACATAGTCATCCAACTGCATTACTTTTTCAATTACTTCATTGACTTGAACAAAGTCCGTGCATTGGGGTCACAAACGCCATGATAAAATTTGGAGGAAAAGTGAAATCAAAGTGCTCAGAAATTTTAAAATATCCATCAATTAATTAAGGAAAGAATCTAACCCTTATTTTGAAAATAATATATACGCAGGATGAAAAATATATGGAACCATCTACCCACTGAATAAAATGAAAAGAGAAGTGAAATCTGTCCAATATATACAGCACTGAATGTTAAACTATAAAGCTAAATTGTTTCATAAGAAATGCTGAGAATTAAAGAAAGTAAAATGCAGACTCTGGAGGTCTGAAATATAATCAGAACAGGCTGAAAACACCTAGTTGCATCTATAGAAAGGTAACTTTGGCTTTATACTTTCCCAAATTTGGAAAGACAGAAAACAAATTTGTTTTAAGCTGCAAAGAAGGTGGGAAGGGGTGTGGTGGGGAATGGTTAGGATAAGGTAAAAATCTCTGATGAGGTGAGACCAAATTGTTTAATGTGAAAGTTAAGGGTATATGATGCATCTTCTGCTCTTTTATTGCTGCTAAAGCATGAGAGCTGTGGCACATTGCTAGCCAATCCAGCAAAACCAATGGAGAGAGGAAAACAATCCAAAATCATAGATACGTGACTCAGAGAAAGAGTATGTTCTGATATAAGTAAAGGGGTCCTTAAACTTGGGAATTCAAAACCTGGACTGAAATTTGCAACATGAACAGAGAAAACAGATCATCCAGAATGAGAATGGGAAGAAGAACTGAAGTGATGGACAACTGAGCGCAAAGTTATTGCTCAAACAATACTGGATCAGGGGAAGTGTAAGTGCATTCCTGTTTCACATCAAAAACTGTTTTAGTTTCTGGGTGTGTTAGGGTTATTGTACTCCAACTGATACTTTGTGGCTTTCGGCCCCCATTAGAACAACACAGGGGAAGACAATAGATGAATGGTCCTGCTATCTTCTGCAAAAATGTTCAAATAAGTCCATGTTGTATTGCCCTCTTCTAATGCCTATTTCCAACCTTGCCTTGAACTTAGCCCTTTTATCCTGTTATATTGAAGATCCCACTAATGATAGCAGAGTGTGACTGTCTATAAGAAAAGCCTCAAAATCAAATTCCTGTGAATTCTGCATAGGGTTATAAGGAATGGGTCAAAATGGAAAATAATGCATCTCTTGTATTTGCATGGGATTTTGCCATCATAAGAAGAGTGGATAGTGAAGATGGAGGTGTTGGGGAAAAAACAAAAAATGCTAAAAGACTGGGGGCTCTTTATCTCCTAAGTTTGACTGTGTTTCAATGTATAACCTAGCGCAGGCATGGGCAAACTACGGCCCGGGGGCCATATGCAGCCTGTTGAGCTTTTTAATCCAGCCCGAGGAACTTGATGAAATTATATTAATAAACCTTGTTAACGTTTTTTCCCCACAATTCTGGCGTTTTCCCAATAGATGACGCACTCTATATACATTGACCTTTGTTGAGGTGCAGCGTATTACTCCACATTTGCGCTTTACTCTTTGTTCGGCTCGACCTATTTGTGTGAACAGGCATTCAGCGTCATGAACAACAACAAAGCCAGCCACAGATCCAAGTTAACTGACCAACACCTCAGATCCATCCTGAGAATCGCCACAACAAAACTAAGTCCAGACTTTGATGCGCTGGCTAAAAATGGAGACCAACAACACTGAAATTAAAAATAAGTTTCTTTGTTGTGTTATGTAAAAAATGCATTTCAAAATATTTTTTTCAATAAGCCTTACATGTTACATGTCATTTCTGTTAAGTGATGGACATGAGTAGTGTGCAGGTGCACGTACATTCTCAAAATAAAAAACGCGCTCCAGATCAAATAACGCGCTCCGCATACTGGCGCGCTGTCACTGTTCTGTCATTGTGCTGGTCGTTGTTGAGTTTTGGCACAGTGGACAATTGAATAAGAAGGAGCAGGACAAGTAGACCTGCATCTCCTACCGTTTTTGAAATAAAGACAGTCAGGAGGAGAGTGATGATGATAACATCTTGAAGGATAACAGAATTTTCAGTACTTTAAAATAATAACTGTTACTATTAAAAAAGCTGTATTTTATTCATTTAATTTTCAGTGTTTTAAAAGTCATTTCAATAAATAGCTAAATACCATGGGACTTCAAAGACAGATATTTTGTTGTAATGCATTTGTTCATTTTCAATTGAAATTAAAGCACATGTTTTCTACATATCCCATGATATTTTATTTTCTCTTATGAGGTGTATTACCAAAACACTCCGTCCATCTGCTCCTGGTCCGGCCCCCCTGTCAAATTTTAGAACCCTTTGTGGCCCACAAGTCAAAAAGTTTGCCCACTCCTGACCTAGCGTGAGAGAATAGTCAGATGTGAAGAAGAAAGGTATTTGGAGCACATTCCTTGGCTGTAAAAAAAAATCATCCTTCCAAGAGTAAAGGCTCCTAGTAAAAAACAGACTCTGAAAGGAGGAAGATTTGAGAAATGGAAAATGAGAGAGAAAGTTTTGTGTGATTCCATTAAGTTTGGCTTGTCTTGGCTTAATTACTTAAATACAGCAAAGGGAGAGCAGCCAAGACTGAGCTGTCTCACTGCTTGTTAATCACATTGTCCCATCTGCTACCTTCTGAATGTCAGTTTTATGTAATTGTGTTCTGATATTTACATTTCTTTGAAAACCAAAAAAGCAGCTCTACTCTTTTATTCTTTGGATTGTCCCCGATCCTTGTAAATGGCAGATATCATATTGTGTAGCCACAAGATTTGCATACTGTTCTATACAATGTGGTCAACCAGTTATCATAGTGGATAACTACCACACAGGTGCTAATTTTATGTACAGACATGAAAGTCATTGGCCTTTCGCCTTGTCCCCAACTTTGCCATTGCCCCATATTTACATTCTCTTGACCTGGAAGGCAAGTCTTGCTCGTTTAGCTGGTCCAGGAACCAGGCAACTAGCTGGTTCCATCATTCAAGGCTTTATTGTTACTATCCATGTGAAATGGAGGAGCTCGGGCAAACCCCATCAACTGAACTCAACTGGAAGCCTACGACAAGCTGCAAGGTTTCTTCTGCAGCTCGGTGTCCATCAAACAATGTCCACGAAATGCTTCTGAGTATCACTGCCAGAAAACAGCTTCTGGAGCTAAGCCAGTGAGCTCTGGATGCCTACAGTCCCATGGGAGCCCTGAAACCTACCCCTGTTAGTGGAAGAGCTGATAATACCAATTAACATAAGGGTAATCATAAATAGATCTGCTATATTGAACTCCATAGCAGCACAGATCTGCAGTTCAAGTTTGATTAAATTTTAATAACCAAAATATATTATTCTCATTCTGTAGTTTATTTATAACTACAATTGTGCTTGAATGAAAAGCAATTTATTCCCAGGTCAACCTGAGAGCCTCTTGTTAATTTTTTTCTATTTGGCAAGAATTGCATGTCTGGCTGGATTATCCTGCCTGAATCTTCCTCCCATTGCCAAGAGATACTTAAGTTGTTATTCAGAACATTCACCACTGAGAAGCAAGTAAAGTTGCCTTGTGATATTTGTCTTCCCATTCAGTTGCTCACAGCATCAATGTCGAATGGGATAAGACAGTGATAATTAATAAATAATCTCTGTGGGAAAAGCAATAGGAAGGCCGATTTATCCCAGTGCATTCTGTCTACCAAATGCCCATTAAGGAAAGCATCCAAGTACAAGACTGTTGTAATTTTATTCTATAGCTGAGTGATTTCCTAAGTGTCTGTTTTATACTGCTCTTTGCATTCAGGACCATTTACTTTAGCTTTGCAAACAATTTTCAGTCTCAAACAACCATATTTTATTGCAGTTTCCCCTCAGCACAAAGCAGAAATCATCACAGGAGCAAGCAATTTTGTTCGAAGAAAATAATAAGCAAAAGCATGAGGTGAAGGCCTTGCTAAAATAATCTTTTCTGATTGATGAAATTGCTGATAAATGAAGGCTGGTGACCTGGAGTGATATTTTCAACAATTTTATCAGCCTGCTCATTTGCACATTGAGACTTTGAGTCTTTGCAATAATAAAACAATATAATAAGATCCAAGGATACCAGAGGGTAGTGTTTTGTTAAATGGGAAATTAAAATATTAGGATTGTGGCAACAATCAGTTGGTCAGGAACCATCTGTGGAGAGAGAAGGATAGGGAAAATTTTGCATGCCCATGTCCCTGCTCAGAAGTGAAAGGTCATCATTATCAATGGGGTTTGAAAAGTGCATGAGGAGAAAGAGGAAGTGATTGGATGGGTGATGGGAGACAATTAAGTGAAAGAAGTGATAATTCTGCAATGCAAAGATACAATAATGATGAATAATGTGGATGCAAAATATGGTTAATGCAAATTAACAGAAGGGCTGAAATTTGTTCTAGTCATCAGCTACCTGCCTTATGTGCAACATTCTTCCTTCCCAAGCTATGGGATGTTTACCTTCCTCTCTCTTCATAAATGCTGTCATGTCGGCTTAGTTTTAGAGGATGGCTTGTTTTTATTTCAGAATTTATCTGCAGTTTTTTTTTTCATTCTCTAATAGGAGATAAAACTCCAAAGCATTCCCCATTTTCAGAACACCAGCATACTCATGCTACAAGTCGCCCTGCTTGAGGAAAAGGAGGAAATGTTTGTTCAAGTGGTGTCTTTATTACGTACCTCCTGTACCAAATAAAGTAGCCACTGAGAGTAGGTTTGTGGTCTTCTGCTGCTGTAGTCCACCCACTTCAAAGTTTGATGTGGTGTGTGCTTCTCTGTACACCATTGTTGTTGTGTGTGGTTATTTGAGCTACTGTCACCTTCCTGTCTGCTTGAACCAGTCAGGCCATTCTCTTCTGACCTCTATCATTAACAAGATAATTTTGCCCTCAGAACTGCTACTGATGTTTTTTTTTGTTATTATCTGTGAACTCTGAATGGCGTTGCGCATGAAAATCCCAGGACATCAGCAGATTCTGAGATATTCCAACCACCCTATCTGGCACCAACAATCCATTCTACAGTCAATGTCACTTAGATCTCATTTCTTCTTCATTCTGATGTTTGGTCTGAACAACAACTGAACCTCTTCACCATGTCTGCATGCTTTTCTGCATTGAGTTGCTGCCACATGATTTGTTGATTAGATATTTACATAAACAACCATGTGTACCTGATAAAGTAGCCACTGACTGTATGGTTTCCTGAATATGAATTCAGCTTCATTGGAACATTGTAGTCACATAAGGTCCAAGAATACAGGTAGGAGTACACTTGAACATTAAAGAGATAAACCCAAATTTTGAAGTAATGTTTCTTGAAAAGTTGGGGGTTTACAAAATGATTCATTTGGCTGAATCAGTTGTTGATCACCTATCTGGACCAGCCTTATTTCTGATTTTGATCCTACCTACAAAGTCTAACTCATCATTCCAGCCCGGTGGGAAGTTATGATAGGTCAGATGTTTATATAGTCATCATATGCATTAGAACGGAGGAACTATTACAAGTCAAGTCAAGCCAAGTCACTTTTTATTATCATTTTGACCATAACTGCTGGTACAGTACACAGTAAAAATGAGACAATGTTTTTCAGGACCATGGTGCTACATGAAACAATACAAAAACTACACTGAACTACGTAAAACAACACAAAAACTACACTAGACTGCAGACCTACCCAGGACTGCATAAAGTGCACAAAACAGTGCAGGCATTACAATAAATAATAAGCAAGACAATAGGCACAGTAAAGGGCATTAAGTTGGTGTTAGTCCAGGCTCTGGATATTGAGGAGTCTGATGGCTTGGGGGAACAAACTGTTACATAGTCTGGTCGTGAGAGCCCGAATGCTTTGGTGCCTTTCCCCAGGTGGCAGGAGGGAGAAGAGTTTGTATGAGGGGTGCGTGGAGTCCTTCACAATGCTGTTAGCTTTGTGGATGCGGCGAGTGGTGTAAATGTCTCTAGTGATGGGAAGAGAGACCCCAATGTTCTTCTCAGCTAACCTTACTATCCACTGCAGGGTCTTGCAATCTGAGATGGTGCAACTTCTGAACCAGGCAGTGATGCAGCTGCTCAGGATGCTCTCAATACAACCCCTGTAGAATGTGATGAGAATGGGGAGTGGGAGATGGACTTACCTCAGCCTTCGCAGAAAGTGGCGATGCTGCTGGGCTTTCTTTGCCATGGTGCTGGTGTTGAGGGACCAGGTGAGATTCTCTGCCAGGTGAACACCAAGAAATTTGGTGCTCTTAAAGATCTCTACCAAGGAGCTGTCCCCTAATTTGCCTTTTTCTTCTGAAACTAACTTTAATGCATGGTATCTCCATTTCATTGTGGTCTGGGATCAAATCTAAACCTATACTAGAGCTTAGCTATGATCCTAGGTAATGGTAAAATGGAGATGCTAATGTTCCTTAAAAGAACATCTCTAGTTTTCTTTAAACATCTGCTTTAAAATATTTTGATCCATGAAAATACGTAGGTTTACACTGATCAAAGCAGGAAAGCATGCACTGCTATCAATATCTATCCAAACTGCTGATTGTCCCACTATAGGCTTGGAATCCTTATGGATTGCTTAAATATTATCAATGGTGAACTTCCCAAGAGTTGCCAGAAGGATATTCATTCATATTGCATATATCCAACAAGAATAAAGTACAGCATGTTAAAAGACGGAGAATTATATTGATTTTTCAAAAGGGGAAGGGATTTAATTTTTTTAAGTCTGTGGAGCAACAGGGACTCTGGGAGATCCACAAGGTTAAATATTTCTTGATATCTGGTACAAGGGAAGCAATGGATCACAGGGTTAGTGGCGGTGAGGTAAGACATCTGCCATGGTCTTACTGAATGATGGTGCAGAGATAAGGGACAGACACACCTCCTCCTGCCTCTATTTTTACGTTCTTGTGATATGGGAATCATAAGCAGTTTCTGAATAATGATTTTTCGCTTTCATGCATTTGTATTCTTATGGAGATGAATGAGTTAAAAAGCATGGCAAAATAAAACAGGATAACAAAAACTTTATTTAATCCAAAGTCACTTAGCTTGCACTTCACTCATATTTTGCTATGGTCAATATATTTCTACAGCAAGCTAATCTGTATTCCATCTTCATTTATTTACCGAAATGAATTAAGACTTCTACAAAAATTGGTTTCCCCAAAGATTTTCCAATTGATGGCAGGTGTAATGTTGCATTTCTATTCTCAGCTATTACTTGCTTTAACTTTATTAAGAAAATTGAGTATGGGAGCAAGTGATATTTTTAATGATATCAAACGCCTCATGCAGTCATATATTAATGTCATTGATATTATAGCTATCATGCCCTCTCTACTTAAAAACTAAGCAACTAAAAATGACATACTGTATAACTGGGCCACTAGCATAACATTCCAACAAGGCAATTACATTTCTACTATCTCAACGTAAGTCTTCATTACAAAATCACTTACTGGTGTTCATCTCAAGGGTAGATTTTGTCTTTGAGTGATAATGTGAAGTGGTTGATAGAGAATTGGCAGCTAGTTTTATATCTTCCCTGAATTTTACTTCTCTTGAAGTTGATTAAGATAAAAATTAGGAGTGCTTAAGAGTTCCTTCAAGTTGCTCTTTTGCTACCGATTTCTATGTATGAGCCCCTTGGCTCCTGCTTGCACGTTTATCTTTTCCCTCATGCTGTGCACCCTGAGCTCACTTTCAGCAATACTCACATTAAGTACTGCCAACTTTTCTGGTACCAATATGGTATCAATTTTAATACAGTATATCAAAAATCTCAATGATCTCATCCTTTACTAGCACCTTCTTTTTTGATAAAGGCAGATACACATCCTTCAATATTTATGTGCAAATTTCCATTTTTGTCCTTAACAAGCTCCACCTATTTGTGCACTACACTTTTATTATTTCTATGTTCTTAGAACACTGCTGGATTCTATTTATTTTAGTGACTACTCTTTTCTCATATGCACTCTTTACCTTCATGATTTTTAATTTTCACTTCTCCTCTGCTTCATTTGTAATTGACTTTGTTCTCCTCAGTATTTGCAACCTAATACTAGGCATAAGGAACCTTATTTTCAATTTATTTTCCTCTATATCTCTTACAACATCCAGGCCCTTCTGGATTGTCAGTTTGAGGCATGAGTAATCCCACTCCAACCAGAGCGGGCAGCTGGTCTTGGTCGTCCATATACTGCACGGAAAGGTGAAAGGAAATATTAACGCTCTTACTAAATAAAATAAGAATAGTGGCAATTGCAAATTAACAAGTGATCCAGAAACTGAAATGTCTGACTTAATTTTATTGAAGACATAAGCATGACTAAAGAGGAATATTTATTTTGTTGAGCTTTATAAATATCTTTAATAAAATTCCTCCATTGTCCTCTTTATATTCTCTAAGGACAAATAATATAGATTAATTGAACAAAAATGTAATTAATCATTTCTATAATTTATAAAATACTAAAGCACTGAGCAGGTTCACCTTATCTGGAGCTGATATATGGTGTTACTAGGAAAAGATGGACAATTCATCCATCAAATGCCACCAGGACTATTAAGTTATAAAAGATGATAGCTGGAAATTGGAGAGGATTGGGAGCACTCATTGTTTGGCAGTACCTGGGCTCGTGGCTGCTATTGAGAAGTCAAGTGACTGCTTTTAGGTTATGATGATTGCTGGTGTGAAAAGGTTTGTACTTAAAAATGCTGCATATTTGATGATTCATCCATACAACTGGCCATGGCCTTAGCAATTGCAAATTTAACAATAACCAAGGAGGCCTCTCCCCCGTTCCCCTGAAGCACCTGCTGCTTATAGAAGGAGAAAAGAGCAATATATGTGTATGTCAGTAAGTGCAATAGGTCAGGTTGATTTGCCTCCTATGTTTTAATATCTGGCAGTATTGACTTCCATAGAATGGCAAATAGTGATTGCTTAGATGGCTTTAAGATGCACATATCATTGGTTGAAGAAAGGGGTCTGAAAGTAATATTAGGAGGTGTATTGTAGAATGGTTAAGGGGAAAAAGGTTCAGGAAGTGTATATTCTCACCATTATGTTACTTTTTGGATTACTTGGTTACTTTTTATATCTTCCCATTAGGACACTGGTCTACTCTGAGGTTGGCTAGCATGGGCAGACATAGTAGTTCCCTAGGGTTTTTTCCAGCATTGATTGGATTCTCCTGTTATTAATCATTGACTGCCCATGTTACCAACTAATGTCTACGTATTTAAACCCTGCTTCCTGCATCTCACTTTGCTCAGCTTTAAAGTGTGATATTGTAAGTAGCACAAGCTTCTGGTATTTCTTGGAGTATTATCCGTGTGTTTTTTTATGTCTGCTTACTGCCTGCAATTTCTGGATTGCATTTGTGTATCAGGATCTTGGATTACTGAACTTGAGTTTGGAGTAGTGCATTTTTTGAGTTGGACTGGTTGCCTGTTATTTCACATTCCTTTTTTTACCCCATCTTGCCAAAAAAAAAAGTAAAACAAACATGATGAAATCTGTAGATGCTGGAAGTCTAGGCAACACACTCAGAGAATGGTGAAGGAATTCAGCGGATCTATTCAAAAGAGTAAACAGTCAATGTTTTGGGCTGAGAGCCTACACCAGGATTGGAAAATAAAAGTCAGATCAAGAAGGTGGGTGAAAGAAGAAGTACTAGGTGATGTGTGTAACTGGGAGAAGGGGAGGGGATGAAGTGAAGAGCTGGGAAGCAGACTGATGAAAGAAATAAAGGGATGAAGAAAGGGTATCTGATGGGAGAGGGCAGAGCACCATGGAAGAAGGGGAAGGGGAGGAGAACTAGAGGGAGGTGATGGGCAGGTAAGGAGATAAGCGGTAAGAAGGGAACAGCAATGGGGAATGGTGAAGAGGGATGGGCTCTCACGACCACCTCCACCCCATTCTCCCACTGTCACAACAGGGATAGGCTTCCTCTTGTCCTCTAGCTTCTGCATCCAGTAAATAATTCTCTGCAACTTAGGATCTTACCACCGAGTACATCTTTGCCTTTCTCCATCCCCCCCCCCCCCCCCACATTTCTGCAGGGATCATTCCCTATGTGACTTTCCTTCACTTGTCCCTCCCAGCTGATCTCCCTCCTGGTATTTATCCTCACAAGTGGAGCAAGTGCCACACCTATCCCTAGGCCTCCTCCCTCACTACTTTTCAGGGCCCCAAAACAGTCCTTCCAGGAGAAGCAACACATCACCTGAGTCTGTTGGGGTCATTTACTGTATCCAGCATTCCTGGTGTGGCCTCCTGTATATTAGTGAGACCTAAGGTAGATCGGGAGAATGCTTTACCAAGCACCTTTGCTCTATCTGCCAGAAAAAAAGTGGGATCTCTGGGTGGCCACCTATTTCAATTCTATTTCCCATTCTGACACGTCAGTCCATGGCCTCCTTTACAGCCACGATGAGGCCTCGCTGAGGTTGGCAGAGCAACACGCTATGCTCCGTCTGGGTAGCCTCCAATTTGTTGGCATGAATACCGATTTCTTGAAATTCTAGTAATCAATCCCCTCTCTTTTACCATTTCCCATTCCTGTTTTCCCCCCTCACCTGACCTGCCCAACAGCTCCCTCTAATGCTTCTCCCACTTCCATTTCTTCCATGATGCTCTCTGTCCCATCAGTTTACCTCTTCTGCAGCCCTTTACTGTATCTCTTTCAACAATCAACTTAACAGCTCTTTACGTCAACCCCTCCCATTTCCCAGTTCCACCCATCACCTACCAGCTTGCACTAACTGTTCCCCTCCCTGTACCTTGCCCTGACTTCTTTATTTTTCCAGTTCCTGATGAAGGGTCTTAGTCTGAACCGTATACTCTTTTCCTGATGTTGTCTGATGAGTCCCTCCAGAATTTTGTGTTGCAGAAGAAAGTAAAACTTGCTTTTGAATTCGCATGTCAGCTCCAGTCTACTTCATGGTTTCTGCAATCAGGTTCACTCAAAATCCTCAGTGGTGCAGTGTGAGAGTGCTGGACTCTGAAACCGGTGACTTGAATTTGATTCCCAATTGGGCCGTTTCCCTTAGACGTCCTTACTGTAACTTTTTGGTATTACACTGTGCTGCTGCCAGGGAACAATAAATTTTACAACATTTGTCAGTGGTGTTAAACGTGACTCTGACTGATTCCGATCCTGAGAATGGGGGACAAACACAGTCCGAAGTATTTCCACTTGGTGTTGAATGAAGGAAGTTACAAAGAACCCAGCGTCAGGGACAGAAGAACTGGTAGTTTGCAGTTTGTGGTTATATTAGATCAATCAGTGACAATAAGTGGAGGGAATAGTTAAGGATTTTCCCTCCCTCCTGTGGAGGATTCCATCACCTCAGTGGTGAGGAGTGATCATATTGAACATGGACAGGAGCATTTAAGAAAAAAATCAGCGTAGCAGCCTCAGAAGGAAGAGGGGAAAAATTATACCTGGAAAGTTGAAGGTGAGGGGAGGATATGATTTGAATGAAAATTGAGAAATCATTTGAAATAAAACCAAAAATAGTAGATATTCAAATCACACAGCATCTGTGATGAAAGACTTGCTGAATACCTCCACTGTTTTCTACTTTCATATCAACGGACTGATTTGGTGGGCAGAAAAGTTATAGATAGAATTCCATACAGGAAGGTGCAAAGTAATACATTTAGGGTTAACAAATAAAGCCAGGACAGGAAGGCAAGTGTTAAGGAGCTGGAATATGTGGAAGGAAACAAGGTGGGGAAAGTGATCCCACACCACCAGGTTTAGGAACAATTATTACCCTACAATTATCAGTCCCTTGAACTAGCGTGGATAAGTTTATTCATCACTACTCTGAACCGATTGTGCATCCTACTGCTTCAAGGAGCATTTATAACACATATTCTCAGTATTAATTGTATGTGCAGTTTACCTAATGCGCTTTGGTTGTTTGTCAATCTTTGTGTATTTCTATATAGTTTTTCATAAAATTCTGTTGTATTTTTCCCTATAAATGCCTTGAAAATGAATCTCAGGGCAATATATGGTAAAATACATACTTTGATAATAAATGTACTTGAACTGTGAACACAAAACTGAACAATAGCTGCCTTCACAAAGCTTATTATTTCTACTCACTGGCTGAAGCCATGACGCGGAGCTGGATTTAAGCTGTGAAACCAGAACAGAACACAGATTAGGGAATTGCTTTTTTGATTTTTGACTGAACTTTTAAAAAAAATCATCTGTAGAAATGTTCTAGTATTCAAGAGTGAATTACACTGAGTGGCATTTTATATTTGGTAAGCTATTGAAAATGAGCACTTAAAACATATATGGGAGCTGAAGATTCATGAATTCATGATCTTGATGTTTATTTTGGGTCTTACATGCTGCTATTGTCACTGATATCTGTGGGTTTATGTACAGCCATACGTTTCATTTCCCTGGTAGATGTCTGTAACCCCAGTAATGTATTGAGGTCAATTGCCTGAGTCAAAAACACAACTGTCAGGGCAGGGAAAATGGTCAAAATCCCCAGAGGTCTCCTTGTTAAGATTTCACTCAGCTCTTTATAAACAATGTTGCTGTTGTGTGTTCTGCAGGAACATCAGTTCATTTGTATGCCCCACCATATGAAATCCAAAACTGTTTCTACGTCAGTTTGTACACCTGATTTCAGTGTGGCTCACATCCCACCGTTGAAAGCTGAGGTCATTGTGGCCACAGAGATACTGAACAATATTGCAAAGCTCCAGTCCATTTGGCTCAACAAGTCCATATTGACCACAGTGCCCACCCATGATACTAATGAATTCTGATGAAAGGTCTCAGCCTGAAACGTCGTTGCTTTACTCTTTTCCATAGATGCTGCCTGGCCTCCAGCATTTTATGTGTATTACCCTCTGTATGAATAAGATGCCCCTCACACCCTAAATCTATGCCCCCTAATTTTGGACTCCCCTACCCTGGTAAAAGACTGTTACTGTCCACCTTACCTTTACCATTCATAACTTTAACCATTGCTAAAAAATCACCCCGATTCTCCTGTATTCTGAGGAATAAAGGCCAAGTCAGGAAAGTCTCTACCTACAGCTCTGACGTGCCAACATCCTTGAAAAACTTTCCTGCACCCTTCCCTGTTTAACCATGTCTTTCCTAGAATGAGGTGACCAAAACTGCACATATTGGAGGACTCACTAACGACATGTACAACTGAGACGTAATGTTCTAACTATTGTAATCAATGCCTTGATTGCTGAAAGCCGCTGCTCTAAACATCTTTTTCACTACCCTGTCTACATGTCTCTCTGCTTTCAATGAGCTATACTCTTGTACTCTTAAATCCCTGTATTGACTAATCTAATTGACTGATCTATTGGAGTTTTTCAAGGATGTAACCAGGAAGTTAGACAAGGGAGATCCAGTGGATGTAGAGTACCTCGATTTTCAGAAGGCATTTGATAAGGTCTCACACAGGAGATTGGTGGGTAAAATCAAAGCTCATGGCATTGGGGGAAAGGCATTGACATGGATAGAAAACTGGTTGGCAGATAGAAAGCAAAGGGTAACGGTGAATGGGTGTTTCTCGGAATGGCAGGTGGTGACTAGTGGGGTGCCACAGGGCTCGGTATTGGGACCACAGCTGTTTACGATTTACATCAATGATTTAGATGAAGGCATTGAGAATAACATCAGCAAGTTTGCTGATACTAAGCTGGGTGGCAGTGTGACATGTGATGAGGATGTTAGGAGAATTCAGGGTGACTTGGATAGGCTGAGTGAATGGGAAGATACTTGGCAGATGACGTTTAATGTGAATAAGTGTGAGGTTATCCACTTTGGGAGTAAGAACAGGAAGGCAGATTATTATCTGAACGGTGTAGAGTTAGGTAAGGGAGAAATACAAAGAGATCTAGGGGTCCTTGCTCATCAGTCAATGAAGGTGAATGAGCAAGTGCAGCAGGCAGTGAAGAAGGCTAATGGAATGTTGGCCTTTATTACAAAGGGAATTGAGTACAAGAGCAAGGAAATCCTCTTGCATTTGTACAGGGCCCTGGTGAGACCACACCTGGAGTATTGTGTACAGTTTTGGTCTCCACGGTTAAGGAAGGACATCCTGGCTGTAGAGGAAGTGCAGTGTAGATTCACAAGGTTAATACCTGGGATGTCCGGACTGTCTTACGCAGAGAGGTTAGCGAGACTGGGCTTGTACACACTGGAATTAAGGAGATTGCGAGGGGATCTGATTGCAACATATAAGATTATTAAAGGATTGGACAAGATAGAGGCAGGAGATATGTTCCAGATGCTGGGAGAGTCCAGTACCAGAGGGCATGGTTTGAGAATAAGGGGTAGGTCATTTAGGACAGAGTTAAGGGAAAACTTCTTCTCCCAGAGAGTTGTGGGGGTGTGGAATGCACTGCCTCGGAAGGCAGTGGAGGCCAATTCTCTGGATGCTTTCAAGAAGGAGCTAGATAGGTATCTTATGGCTAGGGGAATCACGGGATATGGGGACAAAGCAGGAACCAGGTATTGATAATAGATGATCAGCCATGATCTCAGAATGGCAGTGCAGGCTCGAAGAGTCAAATGGTCTACTTCTGCACCTATTGTCTATTGTCCATTAACTCTCCCTAGTATCCGACCATCCATAGTATAAATCCTATGCTATTTTGACTTCCAAAATACATTGCGTCATACTTTGAGGAGATGCACTATGGAAATCCGTTTGCCATTTCTTGGCCCTTTTGCCAAACAGATCAAGATCCCCTTGTGATCTATAGAAAAACCAACATAAGGGTCATTACTTCCTTATCTGGTAGGCAAAATGTTGGATCAAGGTTCACCTCCACTTGGACACTGCTCAAGCATCAACAATAAGCCAGGATATGAAGCCTCTGCATTTTCAACTCACCATTTAATTGTTTCCAATGTGATATCAGGCATCTTTCACGAGGTTGGCAATTTAATCGTTTCCTGGTTTCATTAATCAGCATTTGCAATGCACGCTCCATCCCCAACAATTATACAAATATTCACAGAAGAAATTTATGTACATGACCATGCATATAGCTTGTATTGTGTATTGATGCATGGAGGAAAACATTAAAATGAAACTTAATACCTTCTCTTCCCAAAAGTGTCTTTAGAATATGCCTACCATTTAGTGTCTAAATACATTAAAGGAAACAGAACATATTGGCCTGGTCTAATTGGCAAATTTGAAAGTAAGTGCAGAAAAATAGCTTGACCCTATATCTATAAATTAGGTAGAATATTAAGACTCCACTATGATCAATGGCTTTATTCTGCATCCAACCATACAAGCAAAAGCAATATCTTGATCACTATATGCACTGTATTAAAATGATAAGAGGTATTGATGGAGTGGACAGCCAGCATCTTTTTCCCAGGATTGAAATTACTAACATGAGAGAGAGTAATTTTAAATTGATTGGAGATTGGGGGTGGGGGGGGGGGTTGTCAGATGTAGGTTTTTTGTACACAGAGAACAGTGGATTCATGAGACATGTTTTTTACACTAAGAATGGTGGATGCATTGAGCATGCTGTCAGGAATGGTGTTAGATGCAGATATATTAGGGACATTCAGAAGACAGACACATGAATGAAGGGAGATTTGTGTGAAACTTAATCTCTCACAAAGACTCAACTCAACAATTTCTCAAATGATGAGTTAGTAGCACTTGGAATATCTGTGCATCTGTGGCCTCTCAATAAGAAAAGGTCAGTGGAGAAGGGTATTTGTGGTGTCACAGCAGCATAACACTCTTACAACACCAGATACCTGGGTTCAATTGCCACTGCCGTTTGTAAGGAGCTTGTACATCCTCCCCATGAATGTGTGGGTTTCCTCCTGGGTGCTCTGACATTACGAAGATGTAGGTTAATTGGTCGCATGGGTCTATTTGGGCAGCAAGGGCTCACTTGACTGAAAGTACTCATTACCGTTCTGTATCTCTAAATAAAAATAAAAACCAATAAAAAATCCGGGTAGCAGAAAACCCTCCATTCCAATAAGCTTCAAGGGCTTGGGTTATATACAAAAGACACTTCAAAGGACTAGAAAGTATCAGCAAAGCTGTCAATACAAAATCCTCCAGTTTCATTGGCAGCAAGCTGTGGAGAGGGTAAAATTGAAGAATGTTTTCGAAACTGCTCGGGGAAAAAATGCATCATCAAAAATGCACCTTAAAGTAGGAAAAGAACACTAAAGTATCAGAGATGACATTAAAAAGTCCACATGCCAGGAGCACATTGAATCCAGCTGTGATAACAGAGGGAGTTAATCTCTCCCAAAATACCATCTGCTGTGCTCCTTGTCCTCCTGCGCATGTCCTTCACACAAGCCTCATTGGCTATCACAGAACCTACCGAAATAGAGTGACTGTTTTAATAATATCTCCTCCACACAATCAACACACATGCACCTCGGGGATGCATGCTTAGCCCACTTCTCTACTCTCTCTCTGCTCATGGCTATGTGGCCAGGCACAGCTCAAATGCCATCTATAAATTCACCGATGAGCGCAGTGTTGTTGACAGAATCTCAGATGGCCAGGAGGGGGTGTACAGGAGTGAGATAAATCAGCTGGTTGAGTGCTGCTACGTCAGCGTTGAATGGTGCAACTTCAGCACAACTGTGTTTTTCAAGGAGGGCAAGTTGTGGGAACACACACCAATCCTCATCGAGGGATCTGCAGTGGAAAAGGTAAGCTGCTTCAAGTTCCTGGGCATCAGCAGATCAGAGCATCCATCCTGGGCCAAACATTAATACAATCACAAAGAAGGCACACCAGCAGCAGAGGATATTTGGTATGTCACCAAAGTCTGTAGCAAATTTCTACTGATGTACCATGGAAAGCATTCTGGGTGTTAGAATCAGTGTCAGGTATGGAGGTTCCAACGCACAAGATTGAAAGAAGTTGCATATGGTTGTAGGCCCAGTCATTACCATCCCGGGTACAACACCCACCCAACCCCCCCACCATCACCACCGAGGACATCGTCTTAAGAAGATGCCATCCATCATTAAGGACCCTCATCATTTGAGGTATGCCCTCTTCTCATTACCTCCATCAAGAAGAAGAAACAAGAACCTGAAGATGCATACTCAATGTTTCAGGCACAGCTTCTTCCCCTTCATCAGATTTCTGAATGGTCCATGAAATCATAAACATCATCTCACTATTCCTCTTTTGCGTTGTTTATTTATGTTTTTTTTAATTATGTCTTGCACTGTGCTACAAAAAACTCACAGCATATGTCAGTGACAAACCTTATGGAAGACTGCCAGCCGTACATTTCATCCCTGAATTCTTTCCTTTGCCTCTTCACTTCAGTTTTTCCTGCCCTTTTAATGTGAGTCTGAAGAACTACAGACTGCCTCAGCAAATGCTGCAAATCGTTGCTGCTCATTTTCATCCTTTCTTTGAGGTTTCAATTTTACTAACCATCCTAAACCCCATGTTAATGATTTCCTGTCACGCCGGGGTTATGACTAGTGCCTTTTTCTGTTTCAGGCGTTGGTTCAAGTTCATACTAGTCTCTGAATTTAATATCCTGGAATCAGCTTCAAGCAATTGCAGTGGATTGAAACATGGCCTGGATTAGATTAGACAGAATGGTAAAGGCCTTTTCATCTAGATGCTTGATCATTTTAATGCTCCTCACTGGAAAGCAAATGCTGCAAAATTCTGAAGACAAGACAGACCCACGATTTATGGTTCATAAATACTTTTAGAACAGATCATTTAGACCACCTTAACCACTGTTCATGGGACTGATCTGATTAGATTAGTATTAAAATCATAAATTAATAATGTTCTGGCTATCCAAGTTGAATATTTATTGTACTCCACAATGAACCATTACTCACTATATTTTAGAAAAATTACAGTCATTTTCATGATAATATTGATTAATTCTGCAATATTTTACAATCTTGGGTTGTAAACTGAAATCCTTTCAATTGCGGAGTGCACTATTTTATTTTTGCTGGTATTCTTAAAGATTCCACATGAAACTTCAATTTCTATAATAGTACCATTTAAAATCTTCCAACTGATGTAATGATTACAGCACATTAACTTCAGAGAAAAACATAAACTGGTCACTCAGTACAAAACGCACTTTTAATCAGAGCAAAGATTTCTATCCTTGTCCTGGGAATAGCAGTCAGAATCAAAGCACATTTTTAAAATGAGAAAAGCATTTAAAAAATGCTTGGCTTATTTTACTAGTGGCTCGAGAAGGTCTGGGAAAAGAATGGTGGCAATATATGTATATACAGCTTTACAGTCTGAAGGAGATGATGTAGGATAAGGTGTTGTCAGAGGACCAATAGAGGTATGTTTGATAGACCTATAAAGCACCTGATCTATGGAAGTCATTACTGGCATTTTCGGTTCTTAATGACCTAATATGGAATTGTTCAGTGTGCCATAATACATTTCTTGATTTGTCCATCTTACATTAAATTGGATGTGGAATTCAATGGCCCATGTTAACTATAAGGCAACTAATGAGCCATTGGTAAGTGGATTTGAATGGCTGCTGTATTGCTACGTGCCAATTCTGGAAGCTGATCTAGCCAGCAGTTATGATGGTCCAGGAACCTGGGGACAGCCCATCTCAAAAAATAATATGACTTCCTTTCTGCTTTTACTGATGCATCCCCTGGAATAATCTGATGCAGGATAACATTTTGAACCAAAATGGAAGGACATTGTTGTTTTTAATTCTGCTACTTTCATTTGCAGTTGATAGAAAGAATTAATATTCATGCTGTTATGCACATTAGATAAACACCATTAAAAATAAGCACTTCCACTCAGTACTGCAAAGAGAACAGTGCAAGGGGCTGTGGTTCATTGTAGTGTAGATCAGAATCCAGATCTTAATTCAATTTATGATAGTACAAATACAGACAACTGTGTAATGATATCCTGATTGTTCCCATTTACAGAATCCAATACTAACACAGCTGCTTAAGAAAATCTTCCTCTTAAGTATCTTGTAAGCTTTGCATGGGACTTAATTAAATTAGATCTATGTTACAAATGAGCTGAACGACAGGAAATGACTCTGACATAATAATTGTGCCTCTGACTCTGATCAACCAATCCTGCTGTGTCTCAACATGTTGCAAATTTTCTTCTATTATAAATAATGATAATGTGAGAAACAAAAACACGACTAGGCCATTCAGCTCCTCAAGCCTGCTCAATCATTCAACAAGATCAGTCCTACCATCAGGGAGACACCAGCTCCATTTCGTTTGATAGCTTGAATATCCAGCAATTGTTTCGAATGCAATCAATGACTGAATCTCCACAGCCCTCTGGGGTGAAGAATTTCAAAACATGGCCCCAGGAAACTGCAGCAATACACACAAAATGCTGGAGGAACTGAGCATCTATGGAGGGAAATGAACTGTTGCCATTTTGGCCTGAGTGCCTTATCAGGACTGAGATTACATACAATGGAATTTGGAGCAGCAAGCAACTTGCTCAACATCTCAGTGGGTCAAGCAGTATCTGTTGGACAAAAGAAACTGTCAATGCTTCCAGTCAAACTGTAATTTTTGTTAAAAGGGAATATATGAGGGGTGATTGATATGTTCGTGGCCTAAGGTAGAAGGAGTCAATTTTAGAAACCTAGCACATTTATTTTTCACCCTCCCCTAATGTTGCCATCATGTTCTCATGGACCTCCCTGGGTGATCCCTTGAGACCTAGGTAGCCGATGACTTCACAAAGGCCGATGTTGTCCATTTTCTCAAACAGTGGTTACACGCAATTTTCAATTATCGGAAGCAGAAATACCACAGAAGTTATTAACTTCAAACTTTCTGCATAAACACTGAAAGAGTTGAACTGCACGTACATGTAACGAGAGCTGTATAACTTATCTCCTTCTAACTTAGGCTGCAAACGTATCAATCACCCCTGCTGTGGACCACTTTCTGGAGGTCGATTTCTACAAAGAAGGGATCCATATGCTCCATGACCGCTGGACTAAGTGTGTAAGTGTAGGAGCGGACTATGTTGAAAAGTAAATGTGCTAGGTTTTCTAAAATTTACTCCTCCTACCTCAGGCCAGGAACTTATCAATCACCCCTTGTAAACGGAGGTATACCTTATTGTAATGAAGCATTGTTAGCCTTGCATCACATCTTACTGAAATTAATTCATGGTAACTCTTTGATCATATTATTATTTTCTATGTGCTGGCTGAGATGCTGGTAGTTCCCAAATTTTTCTGTTCCATCTTTCATTAATATTTGTGTCATATTGCTCTTTGCACATCAGCAAAAATTATTCCTGAATTCAGAGAGGCCTCAAGAAAGATAACCAGAGCATTCAGTGTCTCCAAAGCCAACTTTTTAAAATTTCTAGATGCAAGTCATCAGGTCCTTGGCATTTTCCTTGCTAGCATTGTTAGTTAGGACCCTGGTCAGACCCCACTTGGTGTTCTGGTCACCTCACTACAGGAAGGATGTAGAAACTATAGAAAGGGTGCAGAGGAGATTTACAAGGATGTTGCCTGCATTGGGGAGTACGCCTTATGAGAATAGGTTGAGAGAACTCGGCCTTTTTTCCTTGGAGCGGCGAAGGATGAGAGGTGACCTGATAGAGGGGTATAACATGATGAGAGGCATTGATCGTGTGGATAGTCAGAGGCAGGATACTTGGGAGTGTGGAGGAGCAGAGGGATCTGGGGGTACATTTTCACAGATCCCTGAAAGTTGCCTCACAGGTAGATAAGGTAGTTAAGAAAGCTTATGCAGTGTTAGCTTTCATAAGTCAAGGGATAGAGTTTAAGACTCACGGGGTAATGATGCAGCTCTATAAAACTCTGGGTAGGCCACACTTGGAGTATTGTGTCCAGTTCTGGTCGCCTCACTATAGGAAGGTTGTGGAAACATTGGAAAGGGTACAGAGGAGATTTACCAGGATGCTGCCTGGTTTAGAGAGTATGCATTATGATCAGAGATTAAGGGAGCTAGGGATTTACTCTCTGGAGAGAAGGAGGATGAGAGGAGACATGATAGAGGTATACAAGATATTAAGAGAAATAGATAGAGTTGACAGCCAGCGCCTCTTCCCCAGGACATCACTACTCAATACAAGAGGAGATGGCTTTAAGGTAAGGGGAGGAAAGTTTAAGGGGGATATTAGAGGAAGGTAGGTACTTCCTCTAATACCTACCACAGTTTTCTTTGTAGAAATCGACCACCAGAAAGTGGTCCACAGCAGGGGTAATTGATAAGTTCGTGTCCTAAGGTAGAAGGAGATGTGTTATACAGCTCTCGTTACACACACATGCAGTTCAACTCTTTGAATGATTATGCAGAAAGTTTGAAGTTAATAACTTTTGTGGTATTTCTGCTTCAGATAATTGAAAATTGCAAGTAACCACTGTCTGAGAAAACGGACAACATCGGCCTTCGTGCAGTCATCCGCTACCTTGGGCTCAAGGGCTTATCACCCAAGGAGGTCCATGAGAACATGGTGGTAACACTGGGGGGGTGGGGGCGGGGAGGGTGAAAAATAAATGTGCTAGGTTTTCTAAAATTGACTCCTTCTACTTCAGGCCACAAACTTATCAATCACCCCTCATAGAAAGCAACAGCTTTGCCTAAAATCACAAGAAATTTTAATGAATTGTGAAGACAGCCCAGTCCACTAAGCATACTAGCCATCCCTCCATTGACTCCATCTGCACTTCTCGCTTCCTTGGGAAAGCAGACAACATAATTAAGGACCCCCTCCCATAGATATGAAAGCCTGAGATCATGAACCACTAGTCTCAGGACAGCTTCAAATTTCTCTGTTATCAGACTCTGGAAGCAACATTTCGTATCTAAAAATTATGCACTTTTGAAATCTTGATCTCCCCATCTATGTTGCCATGTTCCTTGAACTTTATTTGTCTAGCTGCACTGCAAGCTCTCCATAAGTGCAACACTATATCCTGCTTTCTGTTTTCCTTGTACTATTTTGATATAACAATGATATAAGCATGATCTATCTAGATGGCGTGAAAAACAAAAGCTTTTCATTGTATCTCGGTACATACAAAAGTAATAAACTAACAGAAAGACCTTAATCATTTAGTGAAAAGTGAATTAATTATCATATGCACAACAGCAGTGAAGAGCTTATTTGGAGCAGCATCACAGGCACAGGGCATCACATAAGCAGCATTAACAAGAAAAAACATAAATTAAACATAAATTATACACAAGTTTTTCAAGAGAAACAACTAGAACAAAAAAAAAATTGTTCTTGTAAATTGCCCAATTTAATGCCAAGTGATCAAAGTAGTTGTAGTATTGCTTTACTCTCCATGATCAATTTTTCCATCTTTCTCAAAGGACCCACTTTTGCCCTCACTGGTCTTTTCCATTTTGCATTCTGATAGAAGGTCACAGTTTGCCTTCTGTTTCTCTCAGCTCTTGTCTTGCTATGCCTATTAAGGCAGCCTTCCAAAATAACCCAGACAATATGCCCTGCAGACCAATGTGTTCTTTTCTGCTTTGATCAAGATTACTAATTTACCTAATTCTGAGGAAATTCCATTATACTTCAAATTTATAATTTTCAGAATTTGCTACTTTGATCCTTTGATTGCTTTCAAAGTCTTTTTCTCCCTTCGATGTTTGCCTCTGATTGCCATTGCTAGAGTTCTTCAGGGTGGAAATCCTTGCACTAAAACAATTCTGTGGAGAGAGTTTATTTTTCACTTGAGTTTTCCAATAGAGAGACACTTTCTTAAGTGAGAGTGGGGGGGCGGTAGGGGTTGTGAGAGTGATAATCAGAGTGTCTTGAGGGTACTTTTAGCTATTGGCAAGGAAGACTGTGATCCAGGCAGAGAGAAAGCCTAAAACATTGACCATGTTTCTCTCAGCAGGGATGCTACCTGACCTGCTGAGTACTGCCAGAATTATGAATTTGATTCCAATTTGTATTCCGGAGTTGGAGATAAAGAAGTGCAGAATCATTCAATATTGAAGTGGCCTTTATGCTTAGTATTCTGGGCCCATTCCTTAAACAAGTTTCCAGTAAAGCACTCACTACAGTACTTTTTTTTCTGTTGCCTTCAATTTACACCCTGCAAGACAGGGATATAGATTGTCAATCTATTTTCACTAAACTCCCTTTTATAGCGAGTCTCTGGAAATGCAGCTCAGTCAGCCCTCAGTAACAGCCACTGGATTCCTCGGCGAGAACCCACCTTTCTTAAGCTTTGCATGTCTAAGGTGTATACAACTTCAGTCCCACTAAACCCTGCGGTTGCGATATCTCACCCACCCAAACCCCGGTTTGTGTGAAAGCAGTGTGACTTACTGCCCTGCAATAGCCCGTCAGCATGAAATATCAAATAACACACCACCTACAATATTAAAGAAGTATAGTTTTAAATGGTAACTTAACCAAAGAGTTAGTAAAGAAAAGAAAGAAAAACAAAAAGGGCCCATTGTAGCGGTGTGCTACACGCAGCGCTGAAATAACAACACGGAGTCGGCGAGCTGCAGTTGCAAAAGAGGTTTATTCAAACTTTGCGGCCTTGCTTTAAAGCCTTCCTGATCCCTCCCTCCCTGGGCGGGAATGCTGTAGGGGGTGTGTATTCACAGTCTCATCTCGCGTGCGGGCTTTTCCACTTGCTGGTGCAGCAGGCTTGGCGCCCTCTTTGGGACCGGCCTCAATGCCGGTGTGTGCCACTTTGTGAGCCGGTTCAAGTGTGCTGGGAAGTGGGTCGCCACATATCCTCCCCCCCCCCCCCCAGAACCGGCAATACACCCCCCAATGTCCACAGTCTGGGTTGAACTCTGTTTGGGAGGTCTGTCTCTGCGCCGCGTCCCTGAATCTCGACCAGCTGCGCCAAGTCCACATGGGCCGGTTTGAGTCGGTCCACCGTGAAAACTTCCTCTTTCCCCCCAATGTCCAGCACAAATGTGGACCCGTTGTTTCTGATCACCGTAAATGGCCCCTCGTAGGGCCGCTGTAGCGGTGCCCAATGTCCACCCCATCGTACAAAAACAAACTTACAGTTTTGCAGGTCTTTGGGTACGCAGGTCAGGTTCTGCCCATGCTGCAAAGCGGGTATGGGGGCCAGGTTACCAAGCCTCTTGCATAGTCTGCCCAGGACTGCTGTGGGTTCTTCCTCTTGCCCCCTTGGGGCTGGTATGAACTCTCCTGGGACGACCAGGGTGCGCCATACACCAACTCGGCCGACAAGGTGTGCAGATCTTCTTTGGGCGCCATGCGGATTCCAAGCAGGACCCAGGGAAGCTCGTCCACCCAGTTAGGCCCATTGAGGCGGGCCATGAGAGCCGACTTCAGGTGATGGTGGAAACGCTCCACTGGTCCGTTCGACTGTGGGTGGTTGGCAGTTGTGTGGTGCAGCTGTGTCCCCAAAAGGCTGGCCATAGCTGACCACAGGCTGGAGGTGAACTGGGCGCCTCTGTCGGAGGTAATGTGGGCTGGTACACCAAAGCGAGATACCCAGGTGGCAATCAGTGCCCGAGCACAAGATTCGGAGGTGGTGTCGGTGAGCGGGATCACCTCTGGCCATCTTGTGAATCGGTCCACGATAGTCAGGAGGTGCCGCGCTCCTCGTGACACTGGCAGGGGGCCCACAATATGCCCACAATGTGGTCGAAACGCCGGCGGGTGGGGTGGAACTGCTACGACAGAGCTTTGGTGTGCTGCAGCACCTTGGCCGTCTGGCAGTGCATGCACTTTCTGGCCCATTCACTGACCTGCTTGCAGAGTCCGTGCCACACAAACCTGTTGGCCACCATCTGGATGGTTGTCCTGATGGAGGGGTGCGCTAAGTTGTGAATGGAGTTGAAAACGTGCCGCCGCCAGGCTGCCGGGACGACGGGGAGGAGTTGGCCGGTGGTGACGTCACAGAGTAGGGTCCTGTCACCTGGGCCTACAGGGAGTTCCTGGAGCTGCAAACCAGAGACTGCAGTCCTGTAACTAGGGATCTCCTCGTCTGCCTGCTGCGCCTCCGCCAGTGCTTCATAGTCTACCCCCTGGGACAGGGCTTGGATGTTAGGGTGGGAGAGTGCGTCCGTATAGACACTATCCTTTCTCGAGACATGCCGGACATCCGTCATGTATTCGGAGATGTAGGACAGATGTCGCTGCTGGCGGGATGACCAGGGGTCGGATGTTTTTGTGAACGCAAAGGTAAGAGGTTTGTGGTCCGTGAACGCCGTGAAAGGCCTACCTTCTAAGAAGTACCTAAAATGCCAGATTTCCAGGTATAACGCCAACAGTTCCCAATCAAAAGCACTGTATTTGAGCTCGGGTGGTCGTAGGTGTCTGCTGAAAAATGCCAGGGGTTGCCAGCGACCCTCGATGAGTTGTTCCAGCACTCCACCGACTGCCGTGTTAGATGCATCCACTGTGAGGGCGGTAGGGACGTCCGTTCTGGGGTGCACTAGCATCGTGGTGTTTGCTAAGGCTTCTTGGGTTTTAATGAAAGCGGCAGCGGACTCCTCGCCCCAAGTAATGTCCTTGCCCAGACCCGACATCAGGGCGAACAGGGGGCACATGATTCGGGTGAACAGGGGGCGCATGATTCGGGCAGCTGAAGGGAGGAAGCGGTGGTAGAAATTTACTATACCCATGAATTCCTGAAGGCCTTTGATTGTGTTGGGTAGGGGGAAACGGCGGACTGCGTCTACCTTTGCGGGCAGAGGGGTTGCCCCGTCTTTAGTAATCCTGTGGCCCAGGAAGTCAATGGGGTTGAGCCCGAACTGGCATTTGCCCAGGTTGATTGTTAGGCCGTATTCACTCAGTTGGGTGTAGAGTTGACGGAGGTGGGACAGATACTCCTGACGACTGCTGCTGGCTATGAGGATGTCATCCAAATAGATGAAAGCGAAGTCCAGGTTGCATCCCACCGCATCCATTAACCGCTGAAACGTCTGTGCGGCATTCTTTAGGTCGAACGGCATGCGGAGGAACTTGAAAAGGCCGAAAGGGGTGATGAGTGCTGTTTCGGGGACGTTGTCCGAATGCATCGGGATTTGATGGTATCTCCGGACGAGGTCCACCTTGGAGAAGATCCATGCGCCGTGCAGGTTTGCTGCAAAGTCCTGAATGTGCGGCACAGGGTAGCGGTCAGGTGTTGTAGCCTCATTCAGCCTGCGGTAGTCACCGCATGGTCTCCTGCCCCCTGTTGCTTTGGACACCATGTGCAAGGGGGAGGCCCATGGGCTGACAGACCGCCGTATGATCCCCAATTCCTCCATCCTCTTGAACTCCTCCTTCACCAGTCGGAGCTTGTCCGGGGGAAGCCTTCGAGCACGGGCGTGGAGGGGTGGTCCTTGTGTCGGGATGTGGTGCTGTACGTCGTGTCGGGGCATGGCTGCCATGAACTGCGGTGCCAGAACCGATGGGAAATCCGCCAGGACCCTGGTGAAGTCGTTGTCAGACAGCGTGATGGAGTCTAGGTGTGGGGCCGGCAACTGGGCTTCACCCAGGGAGAACGTTTGAAAGGTCTCAGTGTGGACCAGTCTCTTCCTTAGCAGGTCGACCAGTAGGCCGTGAGCTCGCAAAAAATCCGCACCCAGGAGCGGTTGGGCTACAGCAGCCAGTGTGAAGTCCCACGTCAACTGGCTGGAGCCGAACTTTAGCTGCACTGTACGGGTGCCGTAGGTCCTTACTGTGCTGCCGTTCATGGCCCTCGGGGGGGACCCGGTTCTCTGTTGCGGGTGTCGTAACTGGTCGGAGGTAAGACGCTGATCTCGGCTCCGGTATCGACCAAAAATCGGCGTCCCAAATGCTTGTCCCAGACATACAGGAGGCTATCCCGATGGCCAGCCGCTGTAGCCATCAGCGGCGGCTGGCCCTGGCGTTTCCGGGGAACTTGCAGGGTGGGCTGCTGCGGTGGGCTTCTGCGCCCCACCGCTGGTGGTAGAAGCACCATTGTTCGTTGGCCTCTTCACCCCTGCCTCTAGCAGGTTAGCGGGCTCTGTGGCCGGGCCTGGTCTGGTCTGCTGCTGGGAGCGCGGCCTGGTGATCTGTGGGATGGACGCCCCACTCTCCTTCTTGGCTTTCCACAGCGCATCCGCCCAGGCCGCCACCTTCCGGGGGTCGCTGAAATCCGTGTCGGACAGCAGCAGGCGTATGTCCTCGGGCAGCTGCTCCAGGAATGCCTGCTCAAATATGAGGCAGGGCTTGTGACCTCCGGCCAGGGACAGCATCTCATTCATCAAAGCCGACAGTGGCCCGTCCCCCAAACCATCCAGGTGCAGTAAGCCGGCAGCTTGCACGCACCGTGAGAGTCCGAAAGTCCTTATGAGCAAGGCTTTGAATTCTGTGTATTTGCCGTCCACTGGGGGTGATTGTATGAACTCCTCAACCTGGGCCACTGTGTCCTGGTCGAAGGAGCTCACCACGGAGTAGTAACGTGTGGCATCCGAGGTTATCTGCCGAATGTGGAATTGGTCTTCTGCTTGCTGGAACCATAGGTGAGGTCGCAGCATCCAGAAGCTTGGCAGTTTTAATGAAACTGCATGAACAGATGCGGCATTGTTCATCTTCGGCCCACATATCGTTTGAGCCGTCGGGGTCACCGATTGTAGCGGTGTGCTACACGCAGCGCTAAAATAACAACTCGGAGTCAGTGAGCTGCAGTTGCAAAAAGAGATTTATTCAAACTTCGCAGCCTCGCTTTAAAGCCTTCCTGATCCGGGCAGGAATGCTGTAGGGGACGCGTATTTGCAGTCCCGTCCCGCACGCGGGCTTTTCCCCTTGCTGGTGAAGCAGACTTGGCGCCCTCTTTGGGACCGGCCTCAATGCCGGTGCGTGCCACTTTGTGAGCCGGTTCGAGTGCGCTGGGAAGTGGGTCGCCACACCATTATAATTAAACAGTCAAATGTGCACAGCTTGGAGCTCAAATCTTCAAAAACCATATTCTCCAATCCTTTGTAAACTTCCCATTATGGCTCTATCGAATTGCGTTTTCCGGCCTGTTGTAAGTGAGGAAACAGATTCGGTAGGTCTCAAAGGCAAGGACTCTGGACACACAGTCTTTGTAGTAAAGGATTTTATTTACAGAAGGCAAACATGGGAAAATGGCATCAGAAGCAAAACGCACATGTACACAATTTACAGCAATTGTGGGAAAAGTCAGATCAGCAATAAAACACACGTGGACAATTAATAACGAACATGGGAAAATTGCGTGGGAACAAAGTACACACACGCACATACAACCAAGGGAAAAGTGAATACGATACCCACCATCCCTTGTCCCTGTGCAGGCATGGCTCTCTACTATTAGGGACAATAATCAACGCTCCCAACCCTATTCAATGTACGCCTCACCAACAATTTCTCCAGCGCCCTTCCACGGTTCTCAGCCTGGAGTGAAGCAGGGTGGTCCCTCGGAGATGGCAAAGAGAGAGAGAGCCCAGCACACGTGGCACCCTTTTAGTGCAGGAGGGCTGGAGGGTCCAGCCCGGGTAATTCAGAGGGGGGGCAATGGCTCAGTGCCAGCAGAGTTAAACTGATTACAAAGGCCAATTGCCTGAGGCCAAGTACAAGGCTAATTAAAGGGGCCAATAGTTAGGTTTGCACTTATGGGCGAGGAGGGGTTAAACTCCTTGATTGGCAGATGGTGTGCTTTCCAACCAGGTAGTGGGCAGAGCTGTCACATGACAGTCACAACCCCTCCAATACACCACCCGATCAAATCCTACAGCCCGTTCTCTCCAGCGTCTTCTCTCCATCTCCCGCCAAACAAAGACGAAGACCGACCTTCAAGTCTCTCACAAAACCAGTCCCCCCCCCAGTATTCTCGGGAACTTTCTGCCAGTTCCACCATCCTAATTGGTTGAGACACATTTCCATGCATTCCTTATCTTCAGCTGTAACTGAACCAGACTGAAAGCAGAATAGACTGCTCTAAGAGAATTGCAAAAAGGAAATACCTACAGCATAGCAGTAGAAATGTGAACCAGGGCATTACATCCATAACAAGCTCGTCATGTTCAGCTATGGTAGGGAGATGCTATAGTCACGGGAAACAGGGGAAAAAAAGGAAATAAAGAAGAAGTTTGTTTGTTTACTTTGTGGAAATTGATGCAGAGCAATCAAACCAGAGATCAGATAGCCAGCCAGACTTCTGTCCAACTGGAGTTTGACTGTTTCTTAATAACTAAATTATTACATTGGTCCTAATTAAAATTTCATTGTTATTTATATCACATGTCTTGTATTCTGTTGGCACCATGGTAATGTTTGTTCTAGTAGTAGGAAATATTTCCCCAAGCAGTTTAAGTCGTCACCAGAACAGGATATCAGCTATCGTATCTATTGATTTGCTGCTTGAGGTGTTTTCCCAGTACAAATAGCTTGTAACGACAAATGCCTGTGGGGTATGATTCCAGAATGACAGCTGTGCTCTGCTTTCCTGTGCTTGTGACAGTCTATGACCCCAGTAGTTCTGAGCAAGTCTACAGGATGATTATTCACAAACAGGGCAATGTCCTGCCATAGATGGTTAGGTAAAGGTTATCCAAAGAATATTATTATAATATTGATGTTGAACTCGTTTATTTTAAAATTGCTGTTCAACTGGCGATGCTTAGATGCTGAGGTTAAGGTACTGAGACTGAGGTCTGCAGACAGCCAAGTCTGTCCCTGACAGGCTTACAGAAGGTTAGAGGCAGAGGGAATAAAGGATGCTTTGTGATTTGGTTGTTGGCTCACTTCAAGAGACAATTTTAGAATCAGAATCAGATTTATTATCACTGGCATGTGATGTGAAATTTGTTAACAGCAGCAGTTCAAAGCAATACATAATCTAGCAGAGAAAAAGATAATAAATAAACAAGTAAATCAATTATGTATACTGAATAGATTAAAAAACAATGTGCAAAAACAGAAATATTGTATATTAAAAAAGTGAGGTAGTGTCCAAAGACTCAATGTCCATTTAGGAATCAGATGGCGGAGGGGAAGAAGCTGTTCCTGAGTTGTTGAGTGTGTGCCTTCAGGTTTGAAAAGGGCATACCATGGGTGCTGGAAGTCCTTAATAATGGATGCTGCCTTTCTGAGACACTGCTCCCTAAAGATGTCCTGGGTACTTTGTATGTTAGTGACCAAGATGTAGCTGACTAGGTTTACAACCTCTGCAGCTTCTTTCAGTCCTGTGCAGTAGCTGCTCCGTACCAGACAGTGATGAAGCCTGTCAGAATGCTTTCCACGATACAACTATAGAAGTTTTTGAGTGCATTTTTGGCATGCCAAACTCCTAATAAAGTATAGCTGCATTGATGTTTTGGGAGCAGGTTAGATCCTCAGAGATCTTGACACCCAGGAACTTGAAGCTGCTCACTCTCTCCACTTCTGAGTCCTCTATAAGGATTGGTATGTGTTCCTTCGTCTTACCCTTCCTGAAGTCCACAATCAATTCTTTCATCTTACTGACATTGAGTGCCAGGTTGTTGCTGCACCAGAACTCCACTAGTTGGCATATCTTGCTCCTGTACGCCCTCTCATCACCACCTGAGATTCTACCAACAATGGGTCTATCATCATCAAAGTTATAAATGTTATTTGAGCTATGCATATCCACACAGTCATGTGTATACGGAGAGTAGAGCAGTGGGCTAAGTACACACCTCTGAGGTGAGTCAGTGTTGATCGTCAGCGAGGAGGTTATGTTATCACCAGTCCCCACAGTTTGTGGTCTTCCCATTAGGAATCAAGGATCTAATTGCAGAGGGAGGTACAGAGGCCCAGATTCTGTAACTTCTTAATCAGGATTGTGGGAATGATGGTATTAAATGCTGATCTATAGTTGATGAACAGCATCCTGACGTAGGTGTTTGTGTTGTCTAGGTGGTCTAAAGCCGTGTGGAGAGCCATTGAGATTGTGTCTGCCATTGACCTATTGTGGCAATAGGCAAATTGCACAGGTCCAGGTCCTTACTGAGGCAGGAGTTCAGTCTAGTCATGAACAACCTTTCAAAGCATTTCATCACTGTCGATGTGAGTGCTACCGGGTGATAGTCATTAAGGAAGCCCACATTATTCTTCTTAGGCACTGGTATAATTGTTGCCTTTTTGAAGCAAGTGGGAACTTCTGCCCATTGCAGTGAAAGGTTGAAAATGTCCTTGAATGCTCTGGCTAGTTCAGGGGTCAGCAACCTTTACCACTGAAAGAGCCACTTGGACCCGTTTCCGACAGAAAAGAAAACACTGGGAGCCGCAAAACCCGTTTGACATTTAAAATGAAATAACACTGCATACAACGTTTTGTTTTGACTTTATGCTATGTATAAACAAACTATAATGTGTTGCATTTATGAAATTGATGAACTCCTGCAGAGAAAACGAAATTATATTTCTGCATGCAACAAAAACATTTTGAACTCCGAAAAAAAGACGTTGGGTTGAAGGTTACTTTTAAGTAAAATACTTAACGTCTATTTGAGTCCTTCTTGTATTTATGAAAAACGCCAAACTTAAATTTGCCGCCAGCAGCAAACCAAAAATAACGTCAGCCAGCTGTCAACCTGAAAAATAAAAGGACTATTTCACTGAACAATGAAAACATATGAATATACGTAAAATAATAGGCAATTAAAATATTTATCATACTTGGTCAGGTTGACTCACACCTGCCAATGCAGTCGTATTCAGTAGGGATGGATCGATGCTTAGGGGAGTGACCGGGAAGGATAATGTGTTTTTTTCCTCTCTGAACTCACAGAAGCGTTTCCCAAATGATGTTTGCATTGCGATGATTGCAGAATGTAAATACTCCGAATTTATCATGCCGTGACCTTGTTTGAACTCTCTCAAATTGGAGAAGTGAGACAATGTGCCGTTCTGTAAATCTCTGGCAAGCACTGTCAACTTGCGCTCGAATGCCAAAACATCTTCCAACATGTGCAGGGCTGTACGTCCTTACCCCGTTGAAGAGCTGTGTTCAGCGTGTTCAGGTGCGCTGTCATGTCTACCATGAAGTGTAGCTTTTCCAGCCACTCTGGCTGTTCCAGCTCAGAAAAGGTGAGCCCTTTGCTGCCCAGGAAAGTTTTCACTTCTTCCAGACACGTGACAAAGCGTTTCAGCACCTCCCCTCTGGACAGCCAGCAATAAAAACACGTTGTAGCGGTGTGCTACACGCAGTCAGTAAACTGCAGTCAAAGATAGCTTTATTCGAACTAAACAGCCTTGCTTTTAAGCCTCCCTCAACCCGCCCCCCATGGGCGCGGATGCTGCAAAAGACACGTACTCACAAACCCCCGTAGGCTATCTCCCTTAGCCTGAACGCTGGCTAATTGTGAGCCGGTTCGGATGTGTCAGGAAATGGGTCGCCACAACGTCTTATTTAGATTGTACAAGATCACCATAATCTTCAAATTTAGAATTACATTTCAAAAACTAACAAACTAACATAAAATACATTTTAATTAAATACTGACCAATTATTTCCCAAAGCAACAGGGAGCCGCAGCACAGACGTAAAAGAGCCACATGTGGCTCCGGAGCCGCGGGTTGCCGACCCCCGGGCTAGTTGGTTGGCACAGGTTTTCATGCCTTACCAGGTACTCAATCAGGACCTTCCGCCTTATAAGTGTTCACTCTCTTTAAAGACAGCCTAACATCCGCCTCTGAGACAGAGATCACAGGGTCATCAGTTGCAACAGGGATCTTCACAGCTGTAGTTGTGTTCTCCCTGTCAGATCAGGCATAGAAGGTTTTGAGTTCATCTGGTAGTGGAGCATCACTGCCATTCATGCTATTGGGTTTTGCTTTGTAGGAAGTAATGTTTTGGAGACCCTGCTAGAGTTGCCGTGTATTCAATGTAGCTTCCAACCTTGTTCAAAATTGTCTCTTCACCCTTGAAATAGTCCTCACAAATCATATCTGCTTTTCTGGTACAGGCCTAGGTTGCCAGACTTGAATGGCACAGATCTAGCCTTCAGCAGATGACGTACCTCCTGGTTCACCATGGCTTTTGCTTTGGGAATGTACAGTAAGTCTTTGTGGGCACACACTCATCCACACAGGTTTTAATGAAGTCGGTAACAACTGCAGCATACTCATCTAGATTCGAAGATGAATTCCTGAATATTGACCAGTCCACCGATTCAAAGCAGTCCTGTAGGTGCTCCTGTACTTCCCTTGTCCAAACCTTCTTGGTCCTCCCTACTGGTGCTGCAGTCTTCCATCTCTACCTATCCTCAGGGAGTAGAAGTACAGCCAGGTGATCAGATTTCCCAAAGTGAGCGCGTAGAATAACACGGTAGGCATTCTTAATGGTGGTGTAGCAATGGTCCAGTGGGTATTGCAAGTGATCTATTGACGGTAGTTGCTTAGTGATTTGTCGTTCATGTTTTATTGTAAGGCACACTGAAACATCTCAGCACGTTTAACTGTTTGGGGTGCATGAATAATGAGCAATATTAGTCTCTGATTTTGTGGGTACAGATTTCCAAGGAGATAGTGACCACAAAATGATAAAGTTCCAGATGCAGTTTGAAGTTGGTCACCACAGGACCCCAGCCCCTCTCTTTAACTTAGATCAGGGCAATGATAATGTTATGAAGGTGAGGGTGTCAAAGGAGGAAAATACACTTAGAGACAGCTCAGTAGATGAGCAGTCTGATATTCAGACAGCTGATGCATAATAATCTGCAGGAATTTGTCCCGATTAGAAATACCATGACTATAAGATATAGAAGCAGAATTAGGTAATTTGGATCATTGAGTCTACTCTGACATTTCATCATCATTGATCCATTTTCCCTCTCAGCCCCAATCTCCTGTCTTCACTTTGTATCCCTTCATGCCCTGACCAACCTCTGCCTTAAATATACTTAAAGACTTGGCCTTCACAGCTGCCTGTGGCAACAAATTACACAGATTCACCACTCTGTCTGAAGAAATGCTACCTCATCTCTGTTCTAAAAGGGCACCTCTGTATTCTGAGGCTGTGTCCTCTGGTCTTAGACTCTCCCACCAAAGGAAACATCCTCTCCACGTCCACTCTATCAAGGTATTTCATCATTTGATAGCCTTTAGTGAGGTCACCCCTCAATCTTCTGAAATCCAGTGATTACAGACCCAGAGCCATCAAACACTCTTCATATGGACAAGCTGTTCAATCCTGGAATCATTTTCGTGAACCTCCTTTGAACCCTCTCCATTTTCAGCATATCCTTTCTAAGATAAGGGGCCCAAAACTGCTCACAATACTCCAAGCGAGGCCTTACTGATGTTTTATAAAGTGTCAACATTACATCTGTAACCCCCTGGGTCGCCTCAGGCTCGCTCAGCTCGTTCTCGTCTAGGGGGAGCAGCCTTCGGCCCCGCCAAACTGGGTAATCAGCTGGTGTGGATGCTGTGTGATGTCCCCGCCTCGCCCAAAAACAGACAGTACACCATATGCGATTAAATGAGTACAATTTATAAAGGTTACTATAACTAAGTGATTAATAACAATACAGTATATATGAAGAGAAAATTAAAGAAAAGGCGCCAAACTTATCAAAGTCCAAACCACTTCGTGCACAACTGTTGGAGCTCAATTACTGAAGTCTTCTGGCCACCATTCGATCCCCTCCGAACTCCTCGACTCGCAGCTCAGGACCCTCCGAGTGGTCAACCAAGCACATCTAGCTTCATCCCCTCCCCCCTCCTCGGAGAATCTCCCGGCCTCGGACCCCCCTTTGGGGTCCGATCCTCGCCCAGCTTAGAGCATTGCATCCTCTCTCTTGACCCCTTCGCGCTGATCTGCCCAAAAGCCCGTCAACAAAAGCTTACAGACTCAGAAGAAAGAACATTAATCCCCATTTGGTTTACAAAGGAATACCATTCTCGTTATCAGTAAATTAGCATTCCTGCTAGTTAACAAAAGGAAACCCTTTCCCAACAGTAACAAAGAAAAAAAAAGAAACCCCCTTTACACACTTCCTCCACCAAATAAAAGTCATGTCCTCATGACTACTAAATAACTCGCCACCTTTCCTGCCAACACACCGTAACCCCAGCACAAACAGTGACATCTCCTCCCCACACAGTAACCCTCACGCCCTGTTCCTCAGGCACTACTTAGGCCAAATATCTGGGAGTTCCCTAACCCTTCTGAGGCCTCTGTACCCCCTCACCAAAACCCTTCAGGCTTGGACACAACTGGGGATACCTTGGGCCCACTACCAACTCCTCTCTCAACCTCTCACTCATGCCCCACACTGCACACAGCTAACCCTCCCAGCTACACCTGACTCAATGGGAGAAGGGGCAAAGGTCTCTTCCTCAATCGAGGGAAAGTCAGCAAAAGGCACCATGTACCACACATCCAGCACATCATCCATCGAATCTGTATTCTTCCTCATTCCTGTGATCGGTAGCTGCTGTTTGATCTTCTCCAAACGGAAACACGTGGCCTGCACTGCTCCCGCAGTCTCTTCAGCCTCCTGTTCAGTATTCACTGCACTTCTCTCCAGCTTTTTTCCTCATGACTTCTTCCAGATCAACTTTCAGGTTTTGCACTTCATTTGAACTGTCGATGGTCATCTTCAGGTTCCCTTCAAGCTTCCATTTCTCTCTTCTGAGATTCGTCTGTAATTTCTTCACCTCTGCAAACTCCCCTCTCCGGGTTCTCAGTTTGCTATTACCCTCAGTCAGACAACTTTCTTCATTCTCTCCAACTTGTAAGTCTTCCGAATGGTTCCAGATCACTTTCTCCAGTCTCTCTGTCTTCATTTCAAACTTGATTCCGTATAGACAGTCTCTCACGAGCTGCGACCTTCGCCAGCCCTGGCACGTGTCCCGAAAACACTTTAACTCGGTAGTTCTCAGCTGCTCCTGCACCGACCTCACTTCATATTCTCCTGAGGCAAATCCAAATACCAAGAGATCATCCACATACACCAAAACTCCAAACGCCTCCACATCCCCTATGGTCTTCCACCTGCCCCGCAGGAAGGTTGCAAGGGCTCCAGATATGCCCTGTGGCATCTTTTCGGACCCGAAGACTCCTAGGGAATTTATAACGGCCGTCTTCTCCTTGTTGGCCCCACTCATCGGGATCTGGCAACATCCACTCCTCAGATCCAGCACCTTAAACCACGTCACACCACTCAGACAGGCCATCGCCTCTCTGGCCCTCAGGGCCATATTCTGGTCAGTGCGCCTCTTCAACGCAATATAGTCCACACACACGCTGCCTACGTCTTCCACGGCTGTAGGGGCCAGTCGCCGCAACCTCTCTCTCTCCGAGGTGTCTTCAGCAGTCAACTCCCCTCCCTCGTGGTATTTCGCAGTGTCCACTAAGAGGGTCTCACCATCAGATACTTCCCCCAGGCCATACCACCACTGGCTCTTGTTTGAATTCATTATCAGCCCAATGCTGCTACACACGTCCGCACAAGCAGCTCGAAACCCTGGGTGCATCGACAATGCCTCCAAACAGCGCTCACCCGCCTCCTCTGGGCAGGCTCCCAAGCGCACCAGCAGGATATTGGTTCTCTCTAGAACCGAAACGCTGCCCGCCTCAACAGGGTCCAGACACATCAGCATTAACGATTCCTGAACCTCAGTCTCCTCCACATTTGCCTCCAAGAACTCCATTTTCACTGACCAACAACCGTCGTCTGGATAATCACCGGCACTGGTACCCCGAATCTCCAGTGTCCTCAATGTCATCAGGGGTAAATGCTTCCAATAACGGTTATGAAACAAACTGTGCAGCAACTTCACCGGTGCCCCGGTGCCGAGGATGGCTTTAACTTGACTTCCATCCATCCATAACAACACCTGTGCGCATGGCCCCTCTAAGCCTTCAGGAATAGGGTCTGTTCCTTTCGGGAGTTCCTTGGTACATTGCTGGGAACGTGCTCCCCCAGAGACCCCAAGCCGTTCCCCCACTGGGCCTCCTCTAAGTTTCCCGACAACTCTCAAATCAACGGAACAACTGATCCCCTTGACAGATCCCCTTGGCACCACAAGCAATTTATCTGCCCCCCTAGGCAAAAAGGGATACCCTAAAAACTTTCCACCAATCTCCTGCCACGGATATGATAAGCCCCCCAGCTGCGGCATTTGACTTCCAGTCGAACCACACGCATTTTCCCACACTTTCCCAGAACTGGCAGCGGTCACTTCGAGGTAATTGCGCCTGACAGTTCTAACAAAGTCACCAGCCCGCCTACTCAAACTTTCAACCCGTCCCTGTCGCTTTTCCTCAGCCAAGCACTGCCACTCACCCAACAACTGAGAGGTCCGCTCCGCCCACGCCTCCGCCCCTTTAGGGCTGGACATTATTCCAACAACCGGGCTGAGCCCACCACTGCTGAAACATCCCAACCTGTCACTCCTCACTCTCCAAACAGTACGGACAACCCATGGTCCCACCACCATTTCGTCAGCCAACAGCAACCACCTCACCCAACACACACACCGCGATAACCAGCAATCGCACACCCACAAAGGCACACCAGCTCTTCGCCGCAGACACAATTTAAAGAGGGTGATCATACAGCTTCCACAGAAATCAACCCCGGACGAGCACCCCACAATGTAACTCCCTGGGTCGCCTCAGGCTCGCTCAGCTCATTTCGTCTAGGGGGAGCTGCCTTCGGCCCCGCCAAACTGGGTAATCAGCTGGTGTGGATGCTGTGTGATGTCCCCGCCTCGCCCAAAACCAGACAGTACACTATATGCGATTAAATGAGTACAATTTATAAAGGTTACTATAACTAAGTGATTAATAACGATACAGTATATATGAAGAGAAAATTAAAGAAAAGGCGCCAAACTTATCAAAGTCCAAACCACTTCGTGCACAGCCGTTGGAGCTCAATTACTGAAGTCTTCTGGCCACCATTCGATCCCCTCCGAACTCCTCAACTCGCAGCGCAGGACCTTCCGAACTCTTCGACTCTCCAAACAGTTCAGGACCCTCCGAATGGTCAACCAAGCACATCTAGCTTCATCCCCCCCCCTCCTCAGAGAATCTCCCGGCCTCGGACCCCCCTTTGGGGTCCGATCCTCGCCCAGCTTAGAGCATTGCGTCCTCTCTCTCGACCCCCTCGCGCCGATCTGCCCAAAAGCCCGTCAACAAAAGCTTACAGACTCAGAAGAAAGAACATTAATCCCCATTTGGTTTACAAAGGAATACCATTCTCGTTATCAGTAAATTAGCATTCCTGCTAGTTAACAAAAGGAAACCCTTTCCCAACAGTAACAAAGAAAAAAAAAGAAACCCCCTTTACACATCCTTGCTTTTATGTTCCAGTCCTCTGGAAATGATTGCTAACATTGCATTTGCCTTCCTCACCACAGACTCAACCTGCAAATTAACCTCTAGAGAATCCTGAACAAGGACTCCCAAGTCACTTTGCAGCCCAGATTTTTGAATTTTTCCTCCATTTAGAAAATAATCAAACCTTTTATTTCTTCTACCAAAGTGCATGACCATACACTTCCTGACATTGTATTCCATCTGCCACTTCTTTGCTCATTCTCCTAATCTAAGTCCTTCTGTATCCTCTCTATTTCCTCAAAACTACCTGCCTCTTCACCTGTCTTCATAAGAAGGATTACATGAGAAAGAGACACAATCTATTCTTAAGAAAGAAGGTCAAAGATTATGTTAATTTGAAAAGTAGCATACACAGTAGCAAGGGCTTGTGGTTAGCCAGAGGATTTAGAGATTTTTACAATCCAGCAGCAGAAAACTCATAAGAAGGTGGGAAATAGATTTTGAGAGAAAACTTGCCTGTACTGTAATATCAAAATAGGCAGCAAGAATTTCTGTAGATACATAAATAAGAAGAAAGCAGCTAGAGAGAGTTTGAAACATCTGGAGAAAGTATCTGATGAATTAATACCTGGAAACGTAGAAATGGTAGTGGTATTAAATCAATTTTTTGAATCCACCTTCACCATAGAGGATACTTCAAATATCTCGAAGGTAACAGAGGGGAGCATTTCAAATGACATGCAGCAACTTGTAAAATATCACAATCACAAAGGATAAGGGACAAGAGAAGACAGATCACCAGCATCAGTTTTAAAGAAAATGACTGCAGAGAAAATGGGACACATTGTAGATTTTGTTCAAAACTCACTAAATTCCAGGAATGTAGCAGAAGGTTGGAAGGTGGCCAATGCAGCTTCCTTGTGCAGAAAAGAGGAAGACAGAGACAGTATGCTTCAAACAGTTAGTATCATATTTATTTGTTGCAATATACTAGTCTATAATCAAAAGAAGAAAAAGCTAATAATTTAGGAGAACTGAATGTAATAAAATCTGATTGATAGGTTTATATGAAATGTTAATTATGTTTAGCAAATTTACTGAACTTCATTGAGGATGCCACAGGGAGAGTTGATAACGAGGAACCTGTAGATATAGCGTAGAGTCAGAGTCACAGATTACTATATCATAGAAACAGGCCTTTTGACCCGCCTAGTCCATGTCGAACCATTAATCTGCCTCGTCCCATCGACCTTCACAGTACCATAGCACTCCATACCCATCCCACCCATGTACCCATTTCCCTTTGGGAGTTGTACTTTGAACGGTCTGTATGATCTGGTGTTTTTGCAGTATCCTGAAGTATTCAGTGAACTGGACTCTTGAGAATGCAGGAACAGCCATGGCAACCAATGCTGAAGTGCTCTTAGGACCACATTGAAACTTCAGGCCAGATCGAAGCATTAGGGCCTGGGCCCTAGAGCGGAAAACAAACTGATGTTTATGTGACTTAAGCACCGACCCAAATTGAAAAGGTCAAAGTGTTGAGACTGAAAATGAAGGATGAACCAATGTTAAACTCACTACTCTGAAAGGCTTTACTCATCTTAGAACTAAACTGACTCCATGGCAGTAGCCTGCAGCCATCAGGCTCCTGGACTGACTCAGTAGCTGTGGACTCACTGTTGAAGACTCTAGTTCATGTTCTGTGTGTTACTTGTTTACAGACAGACAGACATACTTTATTGATCCCGAGGGAAATTGGGTTTCGTTGCAGCCGCACCAACCAAGAATAGTGAAGAAATATAGCTATATAAAACCATAGATAATTAAATAATAAGTTAATCATGCCAAGTGGAAATAAGTCCAGGACCAGCCTATTGGCAGAGGGTGTCTGACACTCCAAGGGGGGAGTTGTAAAGTTTGATGGCCACAGGTAGGAATGACTTCCTATGATGCTCAGTGTTACATCTCGGTGGAAAGTGTCTCTGGCTGAATGTACTCCTGTGCCTAACCAGTACATTATGGAGTGGATGGGAGTCATTGTCCAAGATGGCATGCAACTTGGACAGCATCCTCTTTTCAGATACCACCATCAGAGAATCCAGTTCCACCCCCACAACATCACTGGCCTTACGAATGAGTTTGTTGATTCTGTTGGTGTCTGCTACCCTCAGCCTGCTGCCCCAGCACACAACAGCAAACATGATATCACTGGCCACCACAGACTCGTAGAACATCCTCAGCATCATCCGGCAGATGTTAAAGGATCTCAGTCTCCTCAGGAAATAGAGACAGCTCTGCCCCTTCTTGTAGACAGCCTCAGTGTTGTTTGACCAGTCCAGTTTATTGTCCATTCGTATCCCCAGGTATTTGTAATCCTCCACCATGTCCACACTGACCCCTTGGATGGAAACAGGGGTCACCGGTGCCTTAGCCCTGCTCAGGTCCACCACCAGCTCCTTAGTCTTCTTCACATTAAGCTGCAGATGATTCTGTTCACACCATGTGACAAAGTTTCCCATTATTGCCCTGTACTCAGCCTCCTCTCCCTTGCTGATGCATCCAACTATGGCAGAGTCATCAGAGATCTCCTGAAGATGGCAAGACTCTGTGTTGTAGCTGAAGTCCGAGGTGTAGATGGTGAAGAGAAAGGAAGACAGGATAGTCCCTGTGGAGCCCCAGTGCTGCTCACCACTCTGTCTGACACACTGTTTTTTTTTATTGTTTGCATGACTTGTTCTTATTTTTGCACATTGGGTGTTGGGTAGTCTCAATTGTATTTTTTTAGTGGGTTCTTTTGTGTTTTTGTTTTGTGGCTGTCTACAAGGAGATAAATCTCAGGGTTGTATGTGGTACACGTACTTGGATAATGAATGTAGTTTGAACTTTGAACTCTAGTTCAGATCTCACCCAACCTCAATGGGAACAGCTTGCTTGCACTCACCTATCTCTATCTCTCATAATTTTACCTCTGTTTACCTCTATCAAGCCTCCTGTCATTCTGCAGGGAATAATGCCCTAACCTATTTAAACTTTTCCTATAACTCAGGTGTGTTGTCGCGTGGCCTAGTGGGCAAGGCATCAGACTATTAACCTGAAGGTCACTGGTTCGAGCCTCAGCTGAGGCAACGTGTTTGTGTCCTTGAGCACGGCACTTAACAACACATTGCTCTGTGACGACACCGGTTCCAAGCTGCATGGGTCTTAGTGCCCTTCCCTTGGATAACATCGGTGGTGTGGAGAGGGGAAGGCCTACAGCTTGGGCAACTGCCGGTCTCCCATACAACCCTGCCCAGGCCTGCGCCCTGGAAACTCCATGGTCTCTCGAGACCGACGGATGCCACAACCAAATAACTCAGGTCCTGAAGTCCTGGCAACATCATTGTAAAATTTCTCTGCACTCTTTTAACTCTTTTAATCTTATTAATAACTTTCTTGTAGGTGGGTGACCAGAACTGCACACAGTACTCTAAATTAGGCCTCACCAACATCTTGTACAACTTCAACATTACATTCCAATTCTTGTACTCAGTGTTTTGATGTACGGACAGTGTGCCAGAAGCTTTCTTTACAACTCTATCTATTTATGATGCCACTTTCAAGGAATTATGGACCTGTATTCCCTAATCCCTCTGTTCTAACACATTCCTCAGTGCCCTACTGCTCACCACTCAAGTCCTGCCCTGATCTGTCCTCCCAAAGTACAACACTTCACAATTGACTGCCATTTTTCAGCCCATTTTTCCAGCTGGCCCTGATCCCACTGCAAGCTTTATAAGCCTTCCTTGCTGTCCATTACACCCCCAAACTTATTTACCAGATTATTATATAGATCATTGATATAGGTGACAAACAACAATGGACCCATCACCAATCCCTGCAGCACACCACTATTCACAGGCCATCATCTACTACCGCTCTCTGTCTTCTCCCCCAGAGCCAATGTCTAATCCAATTTACTACATCAGCCTGAATGCCAAGCAGCTGAGCATTCCTGACCAACCTCCTACGTGGGACCTTGTCACAGGCTTTTTAAAGTCTATGTAGACACCATCCACTGCCTTTCCTTCATCAACTTTCCTATTAACTTCCTTGAAAAACTCTGTAAGATTGGTTAGACATGACCTACCATACACAAAGCCAAGTTGGCTATTCCTAATCAGTCCCTGTCTATCCAAATACGTGTATGACTGATCCTGCCTCTTTTGCAACCATCTTTCTAATGGCTACAATGTCATAATTCCACATGCTATTCCATGCCTTAATCTCATCCAGCTTTCCTACTATAGTCCTTATATTGAAATATACATAACTCAGAACATTGGTCCCACCATGCTCAATCTTTTGATGCCTGACTTTGGACGTAGGCTTAACAACGTCTTTCCCCACAACCACCCACTATCTGCACTGGCATACTGGTTCTAATCCCCATGCAGCCCTAGTTCAACCCACCCCCTCTGCCAACGATATGAATCCCCCCTTCAATTCAGGTGATAACTGCCCAACCTATAAATATCCCACCTTCCCTGGAAGAGAGCCCAATGATCCAAAAACCTGAAGCTCTCACTCCTGCCCCATCCCCTTAGCCATGTGTTCAACTGTATTATTCTCTTATTTCTGGTCTCACTAGCACAGGGCATGGGTTACAATCCAAAGATCACAATCCAGGAGATCCTGTCCTTTAACTTAGCACCTAACTCCCTGAACTCACTTTGCAGGACCTCGTCACCCTTCCTACCCATGCCATTTGTACCGATGTGGACCATGACCTCTTCTGGCTGCTCATACTCTCACCTAAGAATACTGAGGAATTGATCTGAGTTGTCCATGACCCTGGCGCCCAGGAGGCAACATACCATCCTGGAATTTTATTCTCATCCACAGAACCTCCTGTCTGTTCCCCTAAAACTCCAGCTCACCTCGACTCCCCCTTTCCCTTCTGAGCTGCAGAGCTGTTCTCAAGTCCCAGGGACGTTACTGTTGTGGCTTTCCTCTGCTAGGTCAGCACCTCCCCCAGCAGTGTCCAAGCAGTTATTGAGAGCTACAGATAAGCTGGATGAACTCAGCATCCGTTCAAATGAGCGTTCAACGTTTTGTGCCGAGACCCTTCATCAGATCGCCAGCAGGCGGTACGGGTAGACTTCCTCACTTCTGCCCCTCTGACCCTCAACAGAAGATCCCCTCAGGGTTGTGTACTAAGGCCCCTCCTTTACTCTCTGCACACCCATGACTGCATCGCCACCCACAGCTCCAATCTGCTAATTAAATTTGCTGATGATGCTGCATTGATTGGCCTAATCTCAAATAATAATGAGGCAGCCTACAGAGAAGTCATCACCCTGACACAGTAGTGTCAAGAAAACAACCTCTCCCTCAATGTTGCAAAAAACAAAGGAGCTGGTTGTAGACTACAGGAGGAATGGAGACAGGGTTACTCCTATTGACATCAATGGATCTGGGGTTGAGAGGGTTAACAGCTTTAAGTTCCTCGCTATGCACATCACTGAGGGTCTCACATGATCTGTACATTCTGGCTGTGTGGTGAAAAAAGCACAACAGCGCATCTTTCACCTCAGACTGTTGAAGAAGTTTTGTATGTACCCCCAAATCCTAATAATTTTCTAGAGGGGCACAATTGAGAGCATCCTGACTGGCTGCATCACTGCCTGGTATGGGAACTGTACTTCCCTCAATTGCAGGATTCCACAGAGTGGTGTGGACAGTCCAGCACATCTGTAGATGTGAACTTCCCACTATTCAAAACATGGCCAATGACAGGTATGTAAAAAAGGCCCGAAGTATCATTGGGGACCCGAGTCACCCCAACCACAAACTGTTCCAGCTGCTCCCATCCGGGAAACAGTACCACAGCATAAAAGCCAGGACCAACAGGCTCCGGGACAGCTTCTTACACCAGGCCATCAGACTGATTAATTCATGCTGATACAACTGTATTTCTATGTTATATTGACTGTCCTGTTGTACATACTATTTATTATTAATTACTATAAATTTCACATTACACATTTAGACAGACATGTAATGTAATGATTTTCACTCCTCGTGTATATGAAGGATGTAAGTAATAAAGTCAATTGAATTCAATTCAAGATGTTCTTAGCAATGGGTAAGGTGCCGGTGGTTTGGAGGAAAGCCAATATTCTGTTGTTTAAGGAAGGCTCTAAAAAGAAGCTGGAAAACTATAGGCTGGTGGTCCTGACATCAGTAGCGGGTAAGTGATTGGAACATATTTTAAGAGACTGGATATATAAATATCAGGATAGACAGTGACTGACCAAGGATAGTCAACATGGTTTTGTGGGTAGTTAGTAATAACTAACCAATCTTATAGAGTATTTTGAGGAAGACAGCAGGAAAGTTGATGAAGGAAAGACAGAGGATGTTGTCTACATGGACGTTAGCAAGGGCTTTGACATGAGCCCACATGGGATGTTGGTCAAGAAGGTTCCGTCACTTGGCATTCAGGATGAGGTAGCAAATTGGATTCAATATTGGCTTTGTGGAAGAAGCCAGAGAGTGGTAGAGTCCTTTTGAGGAGTAAAAGAGATGAAAAAGAATTCCTGCAGTATGATGAGAGAGTCTAACCCGACATCAAGGCAAAGATTGTTGATAAAACTAATGCAATGGATATCATTGGAGGATAACACCATCACCACTGCCTTCTCAAAGGCTGTTAGTGATAAGCAATGTTAGGCAGAGCAATCATAATCAGTGAATATTAAAATGTTATATCTAATAGACATTAATACAAAGAAAAATCATACTCCTATATGATTTTAAATGTCACTTACAAGGACAACTGCATTAACAAACACCACTGCTTGTGATAGGAACAGCTACCAGTTCACAACAAAAGGCCACCTACAATGTTTTGGAAACTCATATGACCATAAGAAATGGCCAAGTGTACAGAAGGGTTATTTTAATTGAACTGTAGGGTAGTCAGCATTGGACATCATGAGTATTTTACAGCATTGTGACATTAGCCCATGGGAAGTTTCAGAACATTTTGTTACTTAGTACATAACACATGGTTATAGTCAATGGTTGATTGCGCATCCAATGATTCACTCGTCGTAATACTGTGGTAAAAGGAGGATACTTTAGGTGTCTGGTCTTGTCCTTAGAAGCTTTTAGAAAATAATCTTTGACATAATCTACCCTTTCTCAAGAAAGTAATTTGAGTACTCAGACTTGGTCTTGTCATTGTGTGCTCACAGAATAAATATGTAATTTTGTGGAGCTAGTTGACCATTCTTCAAATCTGAAGTAAGTAATGCAATTGTAAGTATTGAAGCTGTATTTCATCACATGTTGCTATCTTTGTACCTTAAAAAGTATAAAAATTCAATGTACTTCGAGTTCAGTAAAATTCTCCCAAATACTCAAACAGAACTAGAGGTGGATTGGCCACACCTTGAAGAAGCAAACCAACAGCATCACCAGGCAGGCATTACAATGGAATCCCCCAGGGAAGAAGAAAAGAGGACATCCAAAGAACACATGGAAGAAAGACGGTGAGGCCGAAATTAGATGATGGGCACACTCGTGCTCCACCCTTGAGAAGCTAGCTCAGAATGGAGGACAATGGGGACGGCAGGTCACTGATGGTCTATGCTCCATTGGGAGTTAAGGGCCCCAAGAAAAAGGTGATTATCCCACCAGGTTACCCTTGCCTTGCCTGGTGCTGAATAAAGACCTGTTTACATGTATAACTCTGCTCTCTGTGTTCTTCTTTTAAAGACACAGCAGTGATAGGGCTGTCCTCGCCAACATCATGCACATCTTCTAAGTGAATAGATAAATATAAGTATGCTTATTTCTTCAGTGTTTCCACTTCTGCAAAAACAACAATCCACAAGCAGTTTCTGACACAGGGTAGCAGAGGTCAGCAAGAGAAAGTCGACATTATAAATGATGATTTACAGCTAAGTGGTATCGCTAACACCCAATCGGTTATGGCCCTGAGTAGAATCTAAGTCTGCACCACAGAATATAAATGTTCTTTTAATTACACTCTATAAATTAAATGTTTCTGTGATTCAATGTTTGTGTGTCGCTTGCTGTGGTAGTTTGAACAGTATTTCCTCTACAGATCTTTGAATGCAATCTATTTAGCATTTCCCAGGCGAGTGTTGTCAATAATCCATGCAATGGAATAATAATGTTAATGCCTCTTCCACTGTAGGATCCTTGGTTTTCACTGACAGGAGCAGTGGGATTGTAAACCTCTGTAATCACTGCTCTGATATTGTCTGAAGGCAGGCAAGTACAAAAATAGGACATTCTGGAATTCTTTAGAGCTAATTAAGGACTTGTTGAAGTGAGTAAGTTTTGCAGTGGACGAAACATAGCAGCCAGCTTGTGTATGGTAAGCTCCCACAAATGGCACTGAGGTAATAACCAATGATTGACAATAGGACATCAAGGATAACTCCTTTCTATCACTTGATGTTTGCAGAACATCCAGGAGAAATTAAACTGAATTTCTATGCACCCATTTCAAAAACTTAAACATTTGATTTTTTATTCTGGTGTTCTGCAAACAATGATTGATACTATTTCTGAAGCAAACCACAATTATTATTCATTTTAAGGTCACTTCCTGGTGCTATAGAAAGTTCACCCAGCACCTCTGTGACCATGCCACAATTTCCAGGCCACGGGTGTATGGGATGACATCACTCCCTTTTGGAACACTGTCGCTGAAATTTGAAACATGCAGCAAGCACGTCTATCCCTGAAGTTGCACCAAGTCTGGATCAAAGTTCAAAAAAGTTCAAAGTAAGTTCATTATCAATGAACGTATGTGGCACCATATAGCGCCTTGAAAGTTATTTTCTTTCAGGCATTTACCGGAAAATAGAGAAATATAAAATAATTTATGAACAACTATACTGTAAATAAGAAAAACTGACAACCAATGTACAAAAGAAGGCAAAAATACAAATAAATAAATAAATAAATCATACTTAGTACAGCCAGAATCCAGCTACCAGCCCACTGATAGACTCGCCCAAACCCTTTGATCCTCTACAAGAACTGTTGGCAATGATACCCAAAGAGTCCTGATTAATTTCCACAGATTTTCTTCTGAACTGCCATTTCAATGTCTCTTGCCTTTGAGATTGCCAGTTCTGAATTCCTTTTCCTTTTGAACAACTAGCCTGCCATACCTCATCTCCACACCCCCAACTTTTTAACTTTCCTAACCTTTCTTCCTACATAACCATCGAATAGTAACTGTACTGAAACTGTGAAAGATTATAATTCCTTTGGAATACTGAGTGATGGAAAAAAACCTTGTAAGTTTGGAGTATTGTACAAATGGACAGCAAATACTTTCTGTACTTATTAGAAATGACTCATTCCATTTCTAACATTATTTAAAAAAGAAAATAATACTGCAATAAATCATTCCATTTATAGTATCAAACTGTTATTGGATAAAGTATAATTATTTTCAATGACAAGGCTGACTAATATTGTATGTTTTTCAGTTCCAGAAACTGAGCACAAAGTTATGGCCAACGGTACTGTGCACTGCTGACAGGATGCTGCACAGGGAGTGGTGTGGACTTACAGACGAACCAGTTAACTGAATTCCCTCCTGCCCTCTAAGATACTAAAAAGATCACACTGCACAATGTAAAGATCAGGAGGTATTGTCCCTGTGTTCTAGTCAATTTATCCAGTATTACTAAAAGATCATTACCTGATCATGATGATGGCTCTATCAGTGAAAATCTTCTGTGTTCAAGTTCAGTTCATAAAGAGACAATATGTGATTACTCATCTTTGGTTACAAAGCACCTTGAGAGTAAAAGGTAATAAAAGCAAGCTCTTTCTTTTTCTGTTCCATCGAAATTCAGAATCAACAAACATTGTGTTCAATGAGCCTTCAGAAAGCACAAAACACTCAAAAAGGTAATCGGGCTATTGCAGCTTCTAATAGTTGGGACAAATCCTGAAAACAGTTTCAATTTTTGAAATGTCGGTGACTTCAGAGACAATTTTAGGTCTGAAAATCTGAAAACGGCAGATGCTAGAAATCTGAAACTAATGCAGAAAAATGCTGTACTTGGCAGCAACTCAAACAGTTTCTTTGGAAAGAGAAACAGTTTCATATCAAAATCAGATTTAGATCTCTGGTTGAAATGTTCTGTATTTGCTGGCTTGTATTTTACTTTTCATACAATCAGCAAAGTTAATATAGTTTAGTTGGCTTTACACTTGCTTCTGCAATTTTTCTAATTAGTCAGTTTGAAGCTGGTTGTTTATTGACTGCCTTTCTGGGTAGTTAAATTGTCCAGCATAGTTCATTGGGATATTTGATGCCATTTCCAATGTTTTCATAATGTATTGGTGTATTTATCTATGCACTTGAAGAAAGACAGATATTTAAGTAGACCTCTGGGAAACTGGTTTATTGAAGTGTTACTTACTTCAGCCCATCACTGCGACAGGGGCATGGGCTGCCGACAACAACTCACCGGAGCCCTTGAGGTGTTCAGAGTGTACAGCCTAAAGGTGAAGCACGAACCCATGATCGGCTTCTTTACTCTTCACCAATTAAAGCCAAGAGCAAGATTGATATCAGTGGGTGAGAGTAGAAGGCAAGAGGGTGTCGAGCACCATTTACCTGTGTGTGATTGGTCTTCCTCTCCCTCTTGCTCACTGCTGCCAGAAGAGGTTGCAGGAATCTTCCTCACACAACTAAGTTTGACCAACGCTGATCATGGCTGTGAACTTGTTTTTGGAGGACGTTGCAGTTCATGTTTCTGGTTATTCTCTTTAAGCTATTTTGTGTAATTTGATCAGGGGCTTCATTGTGGAGTGGCTCTGTAGCCTGCAGTCAGCGAACGATGTAGTGCTAAGCCGAACTGAACACTCCTAGACCACTTCGAGTATTCTGTGATTTGACCTTTAATATAATGTTATTTGCTCTGTTCTTCTGTTTGTACGATTTGTTCTTTTTTTGTGCACGTTGGATATTTGATGCTTTCTTTGACCAGGTTTCATTCTGTTTCTTTGTTTCATTGTTTCCTGTGGGCATTTGTGACGTGAAGTTGCGCTGATCTTAATGCCAATTTATACCAGATGTTTTCTCTGTATATCATCCATATCCCTCCATTACCCTTTATGTTCATATATCAGCTAAAGGTCTCTTAAAGATTCAAGATTCTAGATTGTTTAAATGTCATTTCTGGTACACAACTGTACAGGATAATGAAATAATTGTTACGATGGAACTGATGCAGCACAATTATAAACACAGTAAGATAAAGATCACAATAATAAAGATCCAAATACAAACATTTCTAAATATAAATACATAAGCTAGCTTATATAAATAGATTATCTGTATGTCCATAAAATGAAGCTATGCTAGGAGAGTGTACATAAGGAGACTGACAGGAAATTAAGTAGTAGTGGTGGTGGTGGGGTTGATCAGTCTTGCTGCTTGGGGAAAGCAACTGTTTTCGAGTCTGCTGGTCCTGGCATGGATGCTACGTAGCCTCTTCCCTGATGGTAGCCACAAGCTCTGCCAAATTGCCTGCTTATAAAATTACCCCTGGAAGCACACTCCAGGCACTGACACTCTCTGCTTAAAAGAATTGTCCCTCATGTTCTCTTTCAAAATTCCTCCTCTAACCTGAAAGCATAGCGTTTGACATTTCTAACCAGGAGAAAAGGTCCTTACAGCCTTCACTATCTGTACCTCCCATAGTTTAATAACAACTTCTATCGTCTCTCCTCAGCCTCTGATGCTCAAATGAGCATAAATATTATCCTTCAGTGCCCTCTCTGATAGTTCCCTACCATTCACATGAGGCTTTCTGGCCTATAATTTCCTAAGTTATCTCTATTTTATTTCTTGGACACAGGCAAAACACTTGCCACTCTCCAGTCCTCTGGGACCTGGCCTGTTGCTAATGAGGACATAGATCTTTGCCTAAATTCCAGCAGTCTCCTCACTTGCTTCTTTCAATATTCTGGGATATACATAAACAGGCCCTGGGAACATCCCACCATAATGTATGTTTGGAAGAATTAGCAATACTGTAGCGGTGTGCTACACGCAGCGCTAAAATTACGACAGGGAGTCGGTAACTGCAGTCGAAGGAAAAAACTTTATTCGAAAACTTCAGCCTCACTTTTAAGCCTCTGTCAACCGGCCCCCCATGGCGCAGAGGCTCCAAAGCTCTGTGCTTGCAAACCCCCGTAGGCTATCTAATTGTGAGTCGGTTCGGATACGCTAGGAAATGGGTCGCCACAATACTTTCTTACCAATTTCAAAATATCCCAGCTGATTAACATGCATCACTCTGCTGTCACTATCTTCTAAACCCTTCTCAGTAAATACTGACAAAAAGTACTCATTTGCTTGCGAAGTATGTCACCCATTTGCTCTGATTCCCAGCACAAACTCATGTTTTTATCCTTGACTGGATCTACCCTTCCCTTTGTTATCCTATTTTTCTTTAGATAATTATAAAATGCCTTGGGATTCTCCTTGATCCTGCTCACCAAGAAGATATCCTGGCTCCTTTTAGTCTTCCTAATTGCCTGCTTGAGCATTTTCCTGCTACTTTATACTCTGTAAGGCCGAGTCTGATTTTAGCAAAATAGACCTTGCATATGTTTGCTTCATAGGCTCTCAGTTAAAAAAAAAGTTGTTTGATTTTAACAGTTCCAGCTTTGATTTCAAATATCTTTGCTTTGACTCTCCTTCTTTTATAATAGTCCAAGAAGCAAACGGCTTAAATTCCTCTCTTTAGTGTCTCATTTTTTTTTACTTTTCAAGGTGGCTGGTGTTCTATCAAAGTCTGTGATCTGCTGCTGCACTCAGACTGTGGTTTTTCACTGCGGTTGAGTTCACACTCCTAAAGCTTGCTAACAGACTGTTTTCTGACATATCCTGGAAGATGTGCCCCTCAAGGGTATGGCCTTGTCTGGCCCTGTGGATGACCAATTCTATGCCAGTGTTGCCAACTGAGGCATCATGGGAGAATGAACATCAGAATTTCATGGTGGCAGATGCAGCTGACAGAGTCTCTGTACTCAAGTGATTGCTCCCTCTCTCTCTTTCTCTTGATGCTGGGGAGAGTTTGCTACCAATTCTCAAGTCAGAGAATCCCGGAATCAAAAGTGACCTAGCAGATTGTAACACCGTAACAGCGACTGTTTGTTGGTCTCCCCTTTCACTGTGAAATTCGTGACCCCTCTCTATCCCTTGTTCGTGAAAGGAGATCCTGTGGCATTTCGAGCTGTCAGTTAAACAATAGTTTTTGTTGGACTGCAGATCTTGGTCTCTCTTTGGGGGCTTTGCTGTTGCTTGGTGATTGGAGGTGGGCACTGACACTTTCTGCTGAATTGGGGGGGTGGTGGGAGGTTGATGTTCTGCTGTTGCTTGTGCCTGGGAAGGGGGGAGAAGGGCATGTTCTAATGTTTTTCTGTCGTTCATTCTTTGGGGTTCTCTTCTGCTTTTGTGGACGTCTGTGAAGAGCAAGAATTTCAGGTTGTATACTGTATACATTCTCTGGTTTTAAAATGGAAGCATTTGAAATGTCTATTCTAATGCTAGCCCCATACCAATTTGATCACTGATGCTTTTGGCTTCCACAACCATAATCCCATGTTCTGGAATCCTCTCTTTAAACTCCTTTGGTTCTCCACCCCCTTGAGTCATTCAAATGCTTCTCGCCTTGGTAATTTTTTTTTATATTTTAGCATGTTTTGTAGTATAAACAACTATTTATAATACTTCTAATTAGTTGTTTCTCTGATTGTGATTACTACCTAATGACCAATTTCTAACTTGTGAGACATAGAATTGACAATTAACAATACAGATAATTGTATTCACTGTATTCAATTAAGTTTATGTAGTGGCTATTATTAGATAACTCAATTTCTTATTCATTTTCATAATTTCCTTATATAGGAAGGATGAAGTAGCTCGTTTCCTTGGCAACAAATTTTCAATAACAGTAATAATTGATATTGGTGACAAAAATATTCTAGTCTAATGCCTGGATAATGGGTGGAGTTCAAATATCACAGAGAAATGCTTGGGATAAAATACATCAAGAAATACTCATAAACTATTATCAAGCAAAACATCTTCTGATGTCTCCAAAAACTTTTCTTTATAGGGCACAAGTCAGGATTCCAATACATCTCAGGCACATCCCAGATCCTGCCATCTATCTGCAGATACCATCAGACTGGAGCTACAGAAGCCTGAAGTGCCACAATGCCAAGCTCAAGAACAGTTACTTCCCATCAGCCATTTAGTTCTTAAACCAACCTATTCAGATTAATCGCTACCTCAGTATGGCAACACTATGATCACTTTGCACAACAATGGCCTTTTATTTTGTTCAACTGTTCTTTCTTGTATAATTTTGTATAATTTATGGTTTACTTGTGTAAGTTGTGCCTCTAATGCTGCGTGCCTGTGATACTTCTAACTTTTTCATTGCAACTGCGCATATATACACTGTGCATTTTGGAATAAACCCAGTTTCGACAGGAGCATCAGGGTCCACACCACTATTTAAGGAACAGATATTACCCCTCAACCATCAGGTTCTTGAACCAGAGGGGACAACTTCATTCAATTTCACTCGCCCATCACTGCACTGTTCCCACAACTTATAAGGACTCTTCATCTCGTGTTTTTGATAATGATTGCTTATTTATTTACTTACTTATTATTTCTTTTTTCTCTTGTATTTACACAGTTTGTCATCTTTTACATGTTGGTTGTTTGTCCATCCTATTGGGTATGGTTTTTCATTGATTCCATTGTTCTTCTTGTATTTACTGTGAATGTCTGCAAGAAATTAAATCCCAAGGTTGTATATGGTGATGTATATTTACTTTGAACTTTGAACTTGAATTGCAATGGATCGTGGTTGACTCAGAGATCTGAAATGATGCCTTCTGGAGGCAATGCCTTGTCTAGCTACTACCTGTAGTGGGGAAGATGTGCCCATGATGTATTGGTTAGCGTCGATGAGTTTCTGCAGCTTCTTGTATTCCTCCACATTCTAATTGTCATACCAGGTGGTGGTGCAACTAGTCAGGATACTTCCAACAGTACCTCTGTCAACATTTGTTAGTAGTGGAACTTCCTTAACCTTCTAAGAAAGTAAAGACACTGCCGTGCTTTCCTGTAATTGCTGGGCCCAGTTCAGGGCATATAGTATGTTAATGTGAAGGAATTTGGAGCTCCTTACCCTCTCCTCTGCTGATCTTCTAACGTAGACTGCTGTATATTCACCCTCTTTCCTCTTCCTGAGGTCAACACACTTCTTTAGTTTTATTGGAGTTGAGCAAGAGGCTACCATTGTGGCATCACTCAGCCAACATTTGGCATTTGTTATCTGTCTTCGAAGCTCATTGGAACAATGGTTACCTTCTGTACTCAAATAAACATGATCAATCATTTTCAGATTGAAATTTCTTCTGGGCATTTTATATTTCTTGGTCCTAGAGACAGCAGTTCTTCTAGCTAGGCCACTATACCATCACTGATCACTCACAATTGAGGACACATTTCTAGATTCACATTCAAGCCATATGACAATAATTTCCAAATTTAACCTTCATTTTATGTCCAATGAGCAAATATGTGGCACGTCAGGAATTGTGGTAAACGTCCTACGTTCAGAAGAAGAGAGATCAGTCAGACTGTCCACTCCAGATCCTCAATGTGATGGTTTTCAGATTCAATGCTGGTTTGGACAGGATTGAAAATGGGCTCAGTACCTACCACAGGAAATACATGCAACCACTCACATCCTGTGTAAGGGAAAGACTCTTAAATAAGACAGAGATAAAAGGAACACATCTGTTCAAATCAGATTGATAGTCTAATTTTTCAAAGAAGAAATAGGAAGCCCTAACATATTTAGGATAAGAAACAGAGTTAATATATTATTAATCACTTATATATTTCTAAATGTTAAGCAAGAGATATCCATTACCATTATAGTGCAGTTAAGCAGGCATTTAACCAGTAAGCTGATAATTTTCTGCTCAGACTAACTGCTCCTTTCTATGTTCATGCCATGGAATCTTGGATCAGGAAAGTATAGAAGGAAAAAATCAGCATATACTGGAAATTCAACATTATATTTGAAACACTCAGTCGGGTAGACTGGTTCTGAGAAGAGAAACATAGTTAATGTTTCAGGTCTAGGAAACTAAGGAAGAGATGAATTTCTGGAGAAACCAAACATAGATTGGTGAACGCTTTGTGGAATACCTGTGTTCAGTCTGCAGGGGTGATCTTCAGCTTTCTATTCCCTGACATTCTGATTCTTTAACTCTGACCTCTCTGTCTTTTACCACCTGCACTAAAGTAATGAACCCCAATGTAAGCTCGTGAATCAATGTGTCATCTTTTGTCTGGTTACATTGCAGCCTTCTAAACTCTATAACAAACTGGCCCCACAGCACCTGGGCTAACTGTTCAAGAGATGCAGTATAAGACAATGGATTATTTAATTTGGCCTACATCAAAATAAACAAGGTGTTCAAAGTTGTTTAGTTCAAAGAAGCTTGCAGACCAGATTGATACTATCTGGTGTATTAATAGCTGGAAGGTTTGTGTCCTCTAAGAGACAGTTTCACAACATTACTTGTGGGTATCTGAGAACTCTGTCTCCAGAAGCTTTTAAATTATTTGTGTTAAAAGGTGTTTGAAAAGGCATGATGTCACCCAAGTGGCAGAAAGACAGTATTAATTTCGAGAGCAGTCCAGGGTGTTTAGGAATGTCCAGGAACATCAAGAAGAATACAGAAACACAGGGTGAATTAGATCCATTCCTCTGCTTCGATTCCTATGACTGACAACTGGTTCATTTGTGGCTTGTAAGATTGTCTTTTTAGCTTATACGAATTGTACATGTGTTTTGGAAAGTCTTTGCATTATTGAAATGATTAGTAACTTTGAAATCTTTTGTAAGATAGAAATCCTCTGAGTTTCAAATGTGTTTAAGAATGTTATTTTAATTTAAACATATATCACAGAAAATGACTAAAATAGGTTTGAGCAAACACGAGGAAATCTGCAGATGCTGGAAATTCAAACAACAACACACACAAAATGCTGGTGGAACACAGCAGGCCAGGCAGCATCGATAGGGAGAAGTGCTGTTGATGTTTCGGGCTGGGACCCTTCATCAGGACTAACCGAAAGGAAAGATAGTAAGAGATTTGAAAGTAGTGGGGGGAGGGGGAAATGCGAAAATAGGTTTGAATTACTTTGTTAGTTGGAGGTATTTTCTCCTTGGTAGGGAAGGGGAACCCACCATTCAAAATAGTGGGTATTTGGCAGCCAAACTTGCTGTAGAGGATAAACTAGCCCTTGAAGATTTAGCGTTTACAGTATAAATTCCCTTTAGTGAGGGTACACAGAAATATCTATATCAGGTAGGGCTTAAGGTCTTTGTTTGAGTTTAGAATTTCGTAGTGTGCAAATCCAATACCATCACACATGAACGTTGATTGCTCTGACTTCCAAGAATTTCACCCTTATCCCTCTTCTCCCTTTCCGTTCCTCATTCTGTCTCTCCTCTTACACCTTCCCTTCTCTTCATCTGGCCACCAGCTCACTTTGGTGCACCTTCTCCTTCCCTTCCGTCCATGGTCCACTCAGCCCTTTAGCCCTTCCCCCTTTCACCTCCCATCTTCTCATTTCAACCCCCCCCCCACTAATCTTTCCACTCACCTGACTTCACCTATCACCTGCCAGCTTTTACTCCATCTCCTCAACCTACTTTCTGATTCTGTCATCTTCTCCCTTCCTTTCCAGTCCTGATGAAGGGTCTTGGCCCAAAATATTGATTGCTTATTCCCCTCCATAGATGCTGCCAGACCTGTTGAATTCCTCCAGGATTTTGAATATATTTTATCTTCCTTAGCATTTTCTCTCCTTCTCTAGTTCCATCTTTAACCTGTTAATCAGGTAATTTGATCTAAATCTATTCCTGTGGCAAACCCAGTCTCACTCTATCATAGACATTCCTTTGTCCAATCCATCCTTCACCTACTATCTTTGCAACTTAAATCCAATTGTTTTTCTCTAATGCCCAATTCTGTTAAAGGGCCTTTCACCTGAATCATTTATCTTCGCTTCTCTTTCAGTAATGCTACCTGACCATCTGGGTGCTTCCAACATTTCCTCTTTTTATTATAGGACAGAAAACCTATTTGATTTCATTGGTGAACCTGCCTACGCTATTTGGCCTGACTTTCTGGAGTGGGACTTGAATCCATAACCTGCTGACGCAGAAGCCAGAGAGCCATAAAGTGATTCACTACTGACACCTGAATCAGTGAATGAGTGAGTAAGAATTAAACAGAGGCATAAATGATTCAATGTTGTGTGAATTTGTAAGTATTGTCACTGGAAATTAACTCCACTACTGTTAACTGAAAATACTAGAACCGATGAACAAATTATTCTGTAGCTAGTGGGGAAGAAAAGATGGGCTATAAATTACAATTGTCCTCTTATTAGCCTCTCAGAAACAACAGCTTGTCTTTTGCGCCCTCCATAAATTTTATAAAAAATGGTGAATTTTTGCATTTGTTACCAAATGAATTTGCCTCAGGAGGTTACAGAAATAATAATGATCTGATTTAAGTTTCTGGAATGTTGCTCAGCCAGTCCAGCTCAAAAGGGGAATCAATGAAGTGTGATGTCTCATAGAAACAGGCAGAGATATTTAAAATTAAACCTTTAAGATTTCTGCTCTTCCCAGTTTAATTATTTGTTCTTTTCCCCCTTATTACAATTGTTATTCCCTCCATTTATACATTTGATTTGACTCTAATTTATCAGTTTCATTTTCAAATCTTACAACTTATTGATTAGATAGTTATTTAATAGTTTTTTAATATATGGTTTCATTTTTTTTGGTTCTAAGTTCCCAGCTACTCTATTGCTTCTGCCTCATTTGTGCTGCAAGCAACTCATAATGTAAACATTTTTAATTGGAAGATTGAGATAGATTAATAGAGGACACTTTGAGATACCCAACTCCAAAAATACCTGGGTTGTAATCTTGTGCTTACAGAAAAGCTAATACAATTATAGTAGTAGGCAGCTGTCGATCCCAGGGGATCATGGGTTTGCGCCTCTGCTGGGCTGCGTCCTCTCCAGGGTGCAAGCCTGGGTGGGAAGATTTGAAGAACTGGCTGTTGACCATGAAGCAGGATCCTGCTTTTCACGTCACTGATAGAAGGGCAAGCGCTGATACAACTTGGACCAGTGTTGTCGCAGAGGTTGCCAGAGTGAAGTTATAAACAACATCAAACTTCTTTAGGGACCCTGGCTCCAGATTTCTTCCTGGGTTTACTCCTGAAGCTCTTCCCATGGGTGGGTATGGCCACAAGGCAGCGGAGGTTTAAAATCAGTTTTCCTCTCCTAGGTGGGCTACCTGTGGTGAACCACATATACCTGTCTTGAAACGCCCCCCTTGCTTTCTGTAGCTCCTCCCACAGACCTGGTATAAAGGCGATTGGAGACACTGCTCCTCCCTCAGTCTCCAGGATGTTGTGTGGTGGTCGCTTGCTGCTTGTGCTTTCTTCCAGCCAATAAAAGCCTACCTTAACTCACATCTCCGAGAGTTATTGATGGTGCATCACTACCATCCAAGGTTGACGAGCCCTGCCTGCTGGAAATACAATTGTACAGTGTCACTATCACTTCTATTTCCTTGCACACTGCTAAGATATTTGGATTTAGCTCTCCTTGCAATTGTCACTTCTAATTATCAATATTATATTGCATCAAATTTATAAAATAGGCATCTGTTAGTCTGGTGAGAACATGGATTTGCGCTTTGGAAGGTTTCCAGGGCACAGGCCTGGGCAGGGTTGGCCGGCAGTTGCCCATGCTGCAAGCCTTCCCCTCTCCATGCCACCGATGTTGTCCAAGGAAAGGGCACTAGGACCCAAGCAGCTTGGCACCGGTGTCATTGCAGAGTTATTAAATGTTGTTAAGTGCCTTGCTCACTGCCTCTGGTGAGGCTCGAACAAGTGACCTTCAGATCACTAAACAGATGCCTTATCCACTAGGCCACGCATCAACACATGTCAAATTTATAACACAAATGGTTTTAAGGAACATAACAATTTTTGTCCTTTCAAGCAACTTTATGGCTACCAAATTTAAGATTTAAGTGTTCTGTTGAGATTCTTTCTCTAAAAGAGCTGTGTTTAATACCACTGCTAGCATATACTGATGACTATGATTTAGAACCATTACTCCTATACAATTCTTGATAAGGTTCTTGAGAATTCTAACATGGAAAATGAAGTATTTATTTGGAAGGTGTCAAAATACTAGCCAAATCTGCTTATCTTTGTATATGGTGCCACAGTAGCTCTGGGCATTAGAGTTTGTTCAGAGTTCAAATTCAACGCTATCTGTAAGAAGTTTGTAAGTCCTTTCTGTGAGTGTGTGAGTTTCCTTTAAGTGCTCCATTTTCCTCCCGCAGTCCAGAGATGTACCAGTTAGTAGTTTAATTGGTCATTCTTAATCATCCTGTGATTGGGTTAGGGTTAAATAAGTGGTTTGTGTGTAAGTACAGCTCATTGGGCTGGAATGGCCTGTTCCACACTGTATCTCTCAATAAAAATAAAATTTAAAATTAAACATTACAAAAACTTTACAAGTATACCTATTTTTAGATAAATAAAAGCTTCCATGTTCAAAGTTAATGTCAGGATCTGCGGTAGAGAGTAGTACATTTCGTCAAAAGTCAATTTTTTTGCAAAATCATATAATATTTCTTCACAAATTAATTTTCCAATTACAGATATTTTGTGATAGTTATATTGAATACAAAACCTGAGATCAAGCCAATAAGGTAAAACTTCCTGTTCTGTTCCTGTAAAGATTATGCACAAGGTAACACAATGATCTCTTCTCTGGATAGTTCCAGAGTCCAGAATTCCAGAAAGAATCAGTAACAGGTCTATTATCATTGACATCTGTCATGAAATTTGTTGTTTTGAGGTGGAAGTACAGTGCAATACATAAAAATTACAACAAGTAATCAGTGCAAGAAGAGAGGAAATAGTAAGGTAGTGTTTATGGGTCCATTGATCAGTCAGAAATCTGATGACTGAAGGGAAGAAACTGTTCCTAAAACATTGAGTGTGCATCTCCGGGGTCCTGTACCTCCTCCACGATGGTAGTAATGAGAAGAGGGCATGTCCCTGATGGTGAGGGATCTTCATGATGGATTCCATCTTCTCAAGGCATTGCCTTCTGAAGATATCCTCCATGGAGGTGTGGGGGGTGGGGGGGGGAGGCTAGTCCCAATAACAAAGTGGGCAGAGGTTACAACTCTGCAGCTCTTTCTGATCCTGTGCAGTGGCCCCTCAATACCAGACTGTGTTGCAACCAGTCAGAATGCTCTCCATGGTACAACAATAGAAATCTCCTAGAGCCTTTCGTAACCAAAGCTCCTGAAACTCATAATGAAATATTGCCACTGGTGTGCCTCCTTTGTAACTGAGTCAATATGTTGGGCTCAGGAATGACCTTCAGAGATGTTGATTCCCAGGACCTACAAACTATCATCCTTCCCACGAGGACTGGTGTGTGTTCCCTCAGACTTCCCCCTCCTGAAGCCTGCAATTAATTCCTTGACTTTACCAGTGTTGAGTGCAGACCTATCTCACTCCTGACAGCAGTGGTGTCATCAGTGTACATGGGTTCATTGTACATTCAGGAATTTAATGGCAGTGGGGAGGAAGCTGTATCTAAAATGGTAAGTGTGTGTCTTCAGGCTCGTAGATCTCCTCCTTGATGGTAGCAATGAGAAGTGGGCATGTCCTGGGTGATGGGAGTCCTGAATGATTGATGCTGCCTTTTGAGGCATCACTGTTTGAAGATGTCCTCGACGCTGGGGAGGTTAGTGCCCATGATGGAGCTAGCTGAGTTTACGACTTTCTGCAGCTTTTCCCAAACCTGTGTAGTGGCTCATCCATACCACACTGTGATGCAGCCAGTCAGAATGCTCTCCATGGTACAACTACAGAAATTTCCTAGAGCTTTTGGTGACATACCAAAGCTCCTCAAACTCGTAATGAAATATTGCCACTGGCATGCCTTCGTCATAATTGCATCAATATGCTGGACCCAGGATAGACCTTCAGAGATGTAAACACCCAGTAAGTTGAAGCCTCTCACTCTTTCCAGCGCTAACCTCTCAATGAGAGCTGCAGTATGTTCTCTCTATTTCTCCTTCCTGAAGTCCATAATAAATTCCTTGATCTTACTAACGTTGAGTGCAAGTTTAATGTTATAGCACCACTCAAACAGCTGATCTATCTCACTCCTGTATGACTCTTTGTCACTACCTGAGGTTCTCCCAAGAACAGCTGCGTCATTGGTAAATTTATAGATGCCGTTTGAGCTGTGCCAAGCTATACAGTCATGTGTGGAGAGTAGAGAAGCGGACTAAGCACACGTTTTTGAGCTGGTCCTGTGTTATTTCTGAACCACACTGACTGTGGTCTGGCAATGAGGAAACTAAAGATATAATTGCAGAGGCCCAAGTTTTGAAGCCTGTTGGTTAATACTTTTAAGAATCCTGGGTCTATATGGGAATAACCATGAGAAATTTTGCAGATGCCAGAAACCCAAAGCAATACACACAAAATGCGGGAGGAACTCAGCATGTCAGGCAGCGTCTGTGGAAATGAATAATCAGTCAATGTTTCAGGTCGAGACCCTTCTTCATGTCTGGAAAGGACAGGAGAAGGTGCCAGAAGAAAAATGTTGGGGGAGGAGAAGGAGGATAGCTATAAGATGATGGGTGAAGATGATGGTGTAGGAAAGGTAAAGGGTTGGAAAGGAAAGAATCCGATAGGAAAGGAGAATGGACCATAGGAGAAAGGGAAGGAGAAAGGGATGCAGTGGGAGGTGAGAAGAGGTAAAGAGGCCAGAGTGGTGAATAGAATAGGGAGGGAGGGGGAGGGAAAGCAATTTTATTAGAAGGGGAAATTGATATTCATGCCACCAGGTTGGAGACTATCCAGACAGAATATGAAGTGTTGCTCTCCACCCTGAGGGTGGCCTCATTGTGACACAAGAGGAAACCATGGACCAACGTTTTGGAATGAGAGAATGAGAATCAGAATTAAAATGTTTCTCACTGGGAAGTTCTGCTTTTGGCAGATGGAGTGGGGTGCTCCACTAAGTAATTGCCCAATTTACATCAGGTCACCCACATGTAGAGAAGGCTGCATCGGGATTACCGGATTCAATGGATGACGCCAGCAGAATCGAAGGAAAAGTGTTGCCACAACTGGAAGGACTGTTTGGGGTCCTGAATGGAGGTGAGAGAGGAGGTGAATGGGCTGTTGTATTACTTTGGTCACTTACGGAGTTCAGTGCCAGGAGGGAGATTAGTGAGGAAGGGCAAATAGACAGTGGAATCACAGAGAGAACAATCCCTGCGAAAAGCAGAGAGAGGGAGGAAGATAAACGTGTTTGGTGGTAGGATCACTTTGGAGATGGCGGAAGTTGCAGTGAGTGATGTGTTGCTTGCAGAGGATCTTGGGTGGTAAGTAAGGATACAAGCAACTCTATCATTTTTAAGGTGGTGAGAAGATGAGGTGAGTGCAGTTGTTCTGGAAATGGAGGAGATGCGGATAAGAACAGTTTCACTGGTGGAGGAAGGGAAACACTTCTTTGAAGAAGGAGGACAGCTTGGATGTGCTGGAAAGTAAAGCTGCGCCTTGGGAACAGATGTGCTGGAGACAAAGGAAATGAGTCAAAGGAATAACGTTTTTACAGGAGACAGGGTAAGAAGAGTTATAGTCAAGATAATCATGGAAATTGATAGGTTTATAAAAAATTTCTGTTGACAATTTGTTTCCATTGATGGAGACAGAGATCAAGAAAGGGGTGGTAAGTATCAGAAATGGACCAAGTGCAGGGTGGAAGTTAGAGGCAATTTATGAGTTCAGCACGAGTAGCCCAATGCAGTCGTCAATGCTGCGAAGGAAAAATTGAGGAGCATTAGCACAGAAGGCCTGTAACATGGACCATTCTATGTAGCCAACAAAAAAGCAGGCATAGCTGTGGCCCATGCAGGCCCATGCACTTTCTGGAGAAAGTGGGAGGAGTTGATGGAAAAATTGAAGTTCTGTCAGATGGAGAGTGGTGGCAGAGAGGAACTGGTTGGTTCTTTTACTGAGAAAGAAGAGGAGAACTTTAAGGTCTTCTTGATGGGGGATTGAAGTGTATAGGGATTTGACAGCCTTGGTGAAAACGAGGCAGTTAGGGCCAGGGAATTGAAAGTTAGTGGGGAGATTGAGAGCATGAGAAGACCCGCAGATGTAGGTGGGATGGGACTGAACCAAGGGGGATAGAATGGAGTCAAAATATGAGGACATAAGCTCAGTGGGGTAGGAACAGGTAGAGACAATGGGCTTAACCAGTCAGTCTGGTTTGTGGATCTTGGGGTAGGAGGTAGAAGCAAGCAGTGTGGGGTAACAGAATTTTGAGTTTGGTGGCAACGGATGGGAGTTCTCCAGAGCTGATGAGGTCAGTGATGGTGTTGGAGACAGTTTTCCTCTTCAAGGGGTAGGAACGAGGAGATAAATGAGAGTTGCCTCCTAGCCTCAGCAAGGTAGAGGTCAGTCTGCCACACTACAAGTGATGATGTGATTGGTATTGGTGTGGAAAGAATGGTGGGCAAAGCATTCAGAGGGGATAAGGTCTGAAGAGGAGAGAGGAATGCTGATGTCGAGACAGTTGATGTATTCAAATAGAATTCCAAAATTTTATCCTTTTCTCCTGCACCAAACACACACCATGTTTTCATGGCTTCCTTCTATCCAAGGCATTCCCTAGAGCTTAACACTTTATTAAACATCTGGACACTATCCTGCATCTTTCCTTGGTCTACTTTAAATGTTGCCAGATGATGCTCCTATGCAAATCTATAGACATGTTACAATGCTGATGTTTAAATACCACTAATGTAATTACTTCAATGTTCACAGTCCTGCTTATTATATTATATTCTACTTGCACATGATTAACCACATTTTATTCAAATAAGTATTTTGTTCCACATATCATTCCAGGGCTAAAACAAGCAAAAGATTAAGAAGAAAGACAGAAATTAAGTGCAACAGAAAGGAAAAGCAATAAGCTCTTCAAATCCAAAACAATATGAACACGTTTTCTTTCAACTGTTCTATCCAATAAAATTGAAATAGTTTATCTCCCAGAATGATGCCTATTCTCCTAAAATACTCTTTCAGAAAGTTAGTCCCCATGGCAACCAAGAAGAGTCAATTTTTGGAGTAATTGTGAGCCAAAGTGATGCCAAGATAATAGGAAGTCACTTGGGCAATTCATCGATCACCCATTATGCCATTAAACATACTTAGACAGCCTATATGCTAACTATTGCACTTATCACCTCATCCTTGGAGACAATTCCTCTCAGGCTTAACTCTCTATGAACCATGAGATTTCTTTCTTACACCGACTGCCTACAGCAAATGCTCCTGTTTTTAGTGATAAGGCATTTTTTTCCTGCACAGCTTTAATTCTTTAAGATAATGATTTCCTTGAGGGTGTCTCGCACAGGCTACAAGGATCATGACTGAAATTTGAACACCTTTTCTCAATTCAGCTGCCAAACTTGCAAAGCTAGAAATGTTAAAAAAATGACATAAAATCATCTAAATACAGGAAGTTAGTCATAAACAAGGAAATGGTATAGAGCAAAAACTAAGTTAATAAAACTGCAAGCAATTTCTTCCCTGATTTCCTACAATGTATGAGGGCACAGTTGGCCTAACCCCAGGCATTTAACCATCTCTTGTGCATCAAGAGAACCAGCACCTCCTCTTTATAAGAATTAGTAACATAGCATGTTTCTTTTCATTATGATCTTGCAAAATTGATTAGGAGAAGTTGTTTACTAGTAAAGGAAAACTGGCAAGTGGGAGTCTTTGTAACAAGGGGTGGTTGCCAGGCTGGGTTTGATTCAGCATTGTTATAGTGAAGTTCTGTATCTTCAACCAGTGGACTACAACAAAAGCCTTAGACTAAGTGGACCCAAGTGCAGAGAAGACCAGACATGAGGATGGAATTGAACAAAGAATCTTTACTTGTGGATGGGTTAGTAAAGAACACAGGCTGGGAATCAATAATCACTGCACACAGGATAGGTAAACAAGACTGAGCAAAGACAAACAAAACAGATGGAACTTAAATAAGGAAACAAGACAGGGCCGAGGTGTACTGATAACCAAAACAAGACACAGGTAAAAATAATCAGCTAATAATTAGGGGAGGAGGAGTGTCAGAGCCTGGAGGACTCTAATGCCCTCTGAGAACAGACTAAAGCATGACAGACTTTTCAAAGTGAGATGGGAAGAGATAAGGGCCTATGTATCTGTTACTGTGAAGCCAATTGAGAGCCCATAAAAAGATCAATGGAACGAAGACCAACATCCTTGACCTCAAGGGATAGGCACAACAACAGTGAAGAGCAAGGCTGGTAAGATTAAGGAACCCTGATAATGAGACTTTGTAAAGGTAAAGGGAGATGGATGCCTGGTATAGGCACTGGAATCAAGCAACTCCCCTGAAGACTATGAGGGATATGCATAGGAATACACTTAAGAGAGAAGTTAGTGGGAAAAGTAACATTAGATAGCTTTGATAGATAAACTAAAGGAGGTTTGATGATTATATTAAGAGCAAAATGGAAACTAGGGAGAGAATATATCTCCTTGAGGATCAATATGGTCAACTTTGTGTGTAGGCACAGGAGATGGGCAATTTTACAGTGAATTTTTCTCATCCTTATTTACCATGGAGAAGGTCATACAAGCTAGAGAACTCAGAGAAGAGCACAGTGATGTCTTGAAACATCTCCACATTACAAAAGAAGAGATGCTGCCTGGTAAAGAGGAGAAACATGAAAAGGTGGATAAGTCCCTGGAGCCACACCAGCTGCTGGTTAAGATGGTGCTGGTAAATCACAGCAATGACTTGCTATTCAACTATTAACTACTGTACTCTTTACACTTTTTCTTGAAAATGATCATTACAATCAAAAGCCTGTAACTCCTCTTTTGGTATTGAGCCTTTGAACCTCCTGTATGACCTAGCAGTCTCGAAGATTGCAGCATGGCACGTAAGGGCTGAATCGAGTCGGCAGCACCCAGGCACGAGAGTAGAGAATGAGCCAATGATTCACAGCTGGAGCAGACTTGGAGGTCCATTGGAAGCAGCAGAACTGAGGCAAGACAGTGTTGAGACAGGTGGCCTGGGCACAAGTGCAACAGGTAAGTCGATATTTGACTAATTTAAGGACTGGGCTCAACTAGAAAGGTCAGGTATGGGTGTATAGAAGTGACAGGTCCTGTGTTCGAGAGCAAGGAACGACCCACTGTTTGGCTGATTTAAGCGCTGGGCTAGATTGAAAAGTCAGGGTGTAGGGCTGGAGGAAAAGGATGGGCTGGTGTATAGCTTGCTGCTGAGTGAGGATTACTCATTCCTACACTGAACTAAGGAGCTCCTGGATTGGCAATGACTGGCTTCATGGTTGTGGGCTCCTTTCGTGAAGTTCAGTTTGCAATGCTATTTTATTGTTTGTGTTATTTGTTTTATTTTCTGCACAGTGGGTGTTTGCAGTTTTTTTTAATGGGTTCTATAGGGTTTCTTTGTTTTGTGATTGCATGTAAGGAAATGAATCTCAAGGTTATATAGTATACATACTTCGATATATATGTACTTCTGAACTTTTTTTTTAAACTGTATCCTAAGGCATTGTAGGGAGCCAGGGAATAAATTGCTGGCAGAGATAACGATAGGTCAGCGACTGGACAATGACTAATGTTACGCCCTTATTTAAGAAGCACTGTAAGGATAGCTTGGAAATACAGGCTTGTAAGCATAACATCAGTGATGGGGACGTTACCTGAGGAGCTTCTGAGAGACCTGCAAATTTCATGACATATGTTAGTGATAATACACCTGATTCTGATTCTGGAAAAGCTAGTGTTGATTAGAGGTATGGTTTTGTGCATTGAAAATTGTGCCTCACAAATTTGCCTGAACTCTTCAAAGGTGTGACCAAGACAATTGATAAGGGGAGGACAGTAAACATTGTCTGCATGAACTTTAACAAGACCCCATATGGTCAGCTGGTCTGGAATGATTTAATCACAATGAATCCAGGGTTGGAAGTAGGAGTCAGTGGATGGTAGTGGAGAGCAAATTTTCTATTTTTGAGACTGTGACCAGTGGTGTGTCAGAGGAATCAATGCTGGCTCCACTGTTTGTTGTTTATATTAATGATTTGGATGACAATGTAGCTGGAATGGAAAGTAAGTTCAGTGAGGAGACTGAAATTGGTGGTATAGTAATCAATGAATTGTATTGGGATTTGGAACAGCTGGGCCATTGGGCCAAGGAATGACAGATGAAGTTGACCTTGGATATGAAATTTGGCAACACCTAAAATCCTGGAAGAGCTCAGCAAGCTTCAATTTGGTCAAGTGTGAAGTAAGTTAAACCAGGGTAAGACATACAGTAAATGGCAGGGCCCTGAAGAGGGGTACTAGAACATAGTTCCACATAAGTGGCATTAAGGTAGATAGGGAAGTGCAGAAAGTGCTTGGCTGGTTTGCCTTCATTGGTCAAGGAAGTGAGTACAAGAGTTGGGATATTATAATACAGTTGTTAAAGACATCAATGAGACTGTACTTGGTGCATTATGCACAGGTTGGTCACCTAGATGTAGAAAGGATATCATCAGGCTGGAAAGGGTACAAAAAACATTGACTAAGCCTATTACTGGGAGCTTCAGTTAAAAGAGGGCCTAGATAGGCTGGAACTTATTTTGGCTGGAGTGTAGGAGGCTGAGGGATGTCCCTATGGAGGTATATAAAGGCTAGTGCGTAGATACGGTGAACAGTTTTTCCCAAGGAAGAGGAGTCTTAAATTAGAGGGCATAGTTCTAAAGTGAGAGAAGAAGGATTTAAAGAGTACTGAGGGCTGAACAAACTGCCAGAGGAAGTGATCGAGCTGGGTACAATTGCAACAGTTAATAGACATTTAGACTGATATATGGACCAAATGTGTTTAGAGGGGTATGAACCAAACATAGACAAGTGAGACTAACTCTGGTAGCAGCTTAACTGGTGAGGATGATCTGGGTGAAGGGCTACTCCTATTCAGATTGGTGAGTCCCAGGCTCAGAGGTCTGTGCAGACAGGAGACACGACAGCTTATGCCTCCCCTAGGTCAGTGAGTCCCTGTGTCAGAGGTCTGAAGGTTGAAGTCCAGAGGTTGACATCAGAGGATGAGGTCCAGTGGTCAGTGAGTTCGGAGGTCAAAGACCAATTCTGGTGAGTCTGGAGGTTAAAGCCCAAAGGTCAATGCTCCTGGGCCAATGTGTATGGTGGTGGGAGGACTGCATGTCCTAGCTAGAGACTAGAGGCTGATGTCCCAGTGTCTGTGAGTCTGAGAATGTGGGGCCTTGGACAGGTTCTCAGTGGCTGGGAGCCACTCTGTCTTGGGGTTGGAGGCCTGTCTATGTGTGTGAGTGGGTGAGAAAGGAGATTGTTTTTCAGTTTTTTTTTTATTTCTGTTGTATTGTTTGTTTCTGCTGATCATTGAGGGTATGCTGTGTTGGTGCTGGAGTATGTGATGTCACTTGCAGGCTGCCCCAACACACTAGTTTGTATTGGTTGTTAATCCAAATGGCACAATTCACTGTATACATCAATAAATAAATCAAAATCTGAATCTTAGTACCAATGAATTTCTGATGGTTGTTCATCAAACAGGTTTAAAGGAAATACTTTTGAAGAAAGAAGTTCTAAACTGAGACACTTTATTAATGGAAAGGCAAAAGGTGTGGCTGAGTTATTTAAGAGTTTTGGTCTGTTTTGTTGGTGGATGGATGCCTTAGCTTAATTTCCTAGTGACACCAACAAGAGAAACAAATGCTGGAAATCCAAAGCAACACAAACAAAATGCTGGAGGAACTCAGCAGGCCAGGCAGCGTCCATGGAAAAGAGTAAACAGTCGGTGTTTCATGCCGAGACCCTTCTTTGTGTGTGTTGCATTTATCAGTGGAAATGCATTGCAAATGCTTGACTCCACAAATATCAAGCTGCTGCAGGAAATGTAATGTAATTCAGTCCTGAAACATCATTTACAGTTTTACATATTCCAACAGCTGACTGTAAGGAGTTTGCATGTAATTCTCTGGATGCTCTGGTTTCCTCCCACAGTCCAAAGGTGTACAGGCTGGTAGGCTAACTGGTCATTGTAAGTCGTCCTGTGATTAATCTAGGATTGAATCGGGGGTTGCTGGGCGGTGTAGTTTGAAAGGCCGGGAGGGCCTCTTCCATGATGTATTTCAATAAATACGTAACTATTAGATAGTGAACCTTCACTATTATTAAACAACACCAATTCAATGAAATTATTTTCACAGCAGGTTCAAGATGTAAGTATTAATCTAAGGATGAAAAGAGAGGAAGGCAAGTACAGGTACCTCTGGATGTCCAGGGATATCAAAAAATTGACAAACATAAAAAGTAGTGGATGAGGTCGTTCCAGATTATCGGAAAGGAGGGAGGAGTGACTAGGAAGTGGCTATTTATATATACCCATTAGGGCAATCTGTGCATAAAGTCAAAGGATATGTGTGAGGTGTTAAGGGAACAATTTTCATCTGTATTTGTTAAAGAAAGGCATTATAGTTGTAGTTTTCAGGAATGGAACAGGGGTATTCTAGATTATACTAACATTAAAGCGTAGAGTATGTTAGTGGGTAAAATGGTGGAGAAACCTAAGGCTGCTTAGGAGGGCAAAGGAGGATGTTGCTGGGGTCTTGGCAGAGACTGTTTGGTTACATGGCTGAGGACAGTAAACATTAATACTTTTATTAAGCAGCAGGGATAAATTAAGTTATCACACAACAGTGAATCTAATCCCAGAAGCAAAGAAATCGCTGGAAAATGTTGTAAGGGACAAAGTATTCAACACTCCACACTCATGACTGTGTGGCTAAACACCTCAAAAGCTATTTATAAATTTATAGATGGCATCACTGTTGTTGGTTAAAAACTTGGATGGCAATGAGGAGGTGTCCAAGAGAGAGATGAATTGGCTGGTTGAGTCAGCAAGTTCGCAACAACAACCTCCAACTCAACATCAACAAGACCTAGGAATATATTATGGATTTTAGGAAGGGGAAGATGGGAGAACATGCACAAGTCCTCATTGAGGGATCAGCAGTGGAAAGTGTCAACATGGCAGAGGAACTATACTGGGTCCAACATGATGCTGTGATCATGAAGAAGGCACATTAGCAAGTCTACTTCATTAGGAGTTTGAGCAAATTTGGTATGTCAATAAAGACTGTTGAAAATTTCTGTAGATGTACAAAAAAGATGTACAGACAGATGTAAATTATACAGATGTAAATTGTAAGACAAAGGAAATCATAGACCAGTTGGGCCAACCTCAATGGTTGGGAAGATGTTAGAGTCAATTGTTAGGGATGAGGTGATAGAGTACTTGGTGACACAGGATAAGGTGGTACAAATTCCTCATGGTTTCTTTCAGGAAAATCCTGCCTGATGAACCTGTTGGCATTCTTTGAGGAGATTACATGTAGGATATATAAAGGGGATGTAATGGATGTTGTATATCTGGACTTTCAGAAGGCTTTTGACAAGGTACCACACATGAGGCTACTTACCAAGTTAAGAGCCCATGGTATTACTTGGGAGTCCTTGTGCAGAACACCCTGAAGGTTAACTTGAAGATTGAGCTGCAGGTGAGGAAGGCAAATGCCATGTTAGCATTCATTTCAAGAGGTCTAGAATACAAGATCAAAGATGTGATGCTGAGGCTTTATAAGCACTCGTGAGGCCTCAGCTTGAGTACTGTGAACAGTTTTGGGCCCCTCATCTTAGAAAAGATGTGTTGGCATTGGAGAGGGTCCAGAGGAGGTTCACTAGGATGATTCCAGGAATGAAAGGGTTATCATACGAGGAATGTTTGATGGCTCTAGGTCTGTACTTGCTGGAATTCAGAAGGATGGGGGGGGGGGAATCTCATTAAAGCCTTTTAAATGTTGGAAGGTCTAGACAAAGTAGAAGTGGAAAGGATGTTTCCCATGGTGAGAGTGCCTAGGACAAGAGGGCACAGTCTCAGGACAGAGAGGTGCCCTTTCAAAGCAGAGATGCTGAGAAATTTCTCTAGCCAAAGGATGGTGAATTTGTGGAATTTGTTGCTACATGCAGCTATGGAGCTCAGGTCGTTGGGAGGATTTAAGGCAGAGATTGATGGGTTTTTGATTGGACATGGCATCAAAAGTTATAGAGAGAAGGCCGGGTACAGGGGTTGAGGAGGAGATAGAAAAAAAAATGCTCAGACATGATTGAATGGTGGAGCAGACTCAATGGGCCAGATGGCCTAATTCTGCTCCTATGCCTTAAGGTCTAAGAGCATTTTGATTGGTTTCAATCCTTAAGATCACAAAAGGCTGCAGAGTGTTGTAGACTAAGCTAGTCCCATCGTGGGCACAACACTCCTCACTATCATGACATCTTCAAGAGACTGCACCTCAAGAAGGCAACATCCATTTGGAAGGACTCATCATCATTGACATGCCCTCTTCTTATCATCAGGGAAGAGGTAGAGGATCCTGAAGACTATGTAATTTATAGCAGTATGTCTTTGTACTGTGTTCTGCCACAAAACAGCAAAATTCACCCCATATAAGACAGTGATAATAAATCTGATTCAGGGCATAGAATTTAAGAACTCGGAGATCATTCATTATCTTCATAAAGGTTTGGTTTGCATATGGTGTGCATTTCTGTTTGCCACAGTATAGGAAGAATCTGATTTATCTGAGGGTGCAGAGCATCTAGACAAGTACTTGAATTGCTGAGGCATGGAGGGCAATAGACCATAAGAGCCTAGCAAATGGGATCAGCATCGTTGGGTTTTTTATGGTCAGCATAGATAAACGAGCCGCAGAGCCTGTCCTGTTTTGTATAACTCTGTGTCTCTATGATTAACTCTGAATAAATTCTCATATCCAGAAGTAGTTTGTGATTTTATACTAAAGAACAGCTTTCAAATAGTGGTTAGTTACAAGAAAATTAAAATCAATTAGATTGATTACATATTGCTGAAACAGATTGATGAACTATAAATGTTTTGCTAAATATTTGTGTGATACACAAATGCAATACGCAATACAAATCAGAATATTTTAATTTTGAAATTTGAGCTGAATTTGCGATCAGTAGGTCATGAATTCTGCTTAAAGTGCTTTGCAGTTACTTATACCCAAAGGAAGTCTGCAGGTTTTTTGCATTAGAGGATCACAGGTCTGTGTTTGTCAAGGATCAGACCTGTGCGAGCAGATTAAGTTGTAGCATGTTTGCTCAAGAAGCCAGGTTGAAAATCCATATGGGGTGAGCATCATCCATACTAAGTAGTGTAACTTAGAATATGTAATTCAATTCAGTATCATGTGTAGAAAGCAAAATAAAGTGAGAGAAAGAAACCCAAGGTTAAGAAGTGAGTGATGCAGAGAAAGAAAATATAACAAAGTTCAATCCTGAAAAGTGTGCAGTGATACACGGTGGAAGGTCAAACGTGAAAGTAGAGTGCAATCAGAATCAAGTTTAACGTCGCTGATCTATGTTGTGAAATTTGTTCCTTTATGGAAGTAGTACAGCACAACTTATAAAATAGTGCTATCAATTAGGATATTTATAAACAAATCAATAAATTAATAGCATACAACAAGAGCACATGGTAGTATCCATGTGTTCAGGGATTTGATGGCGGGGGGAGAAAGCTGTTTCTAAAATGCTGTGTGTGCATATTCAGGCTCCTATATCTCCTGCCTGATTAGTGGTAATGAGAAGAGGGGATATCGTGGACGGTGAGGGTCCTTCATGTTTGTTGTCACTCTCCTGGGGCATGGCTTTTTGGGGATATTCTTGAAACTGGGGAGGCTACTGCCCATGATCTAGTTAGCTGAGTGTTTGACTCCTGCTGAAGGGTCTTAGCTCGAAGCGTCAACTGTACTCTTTTCCGTAGACGTTGCCTGACTTGTTGAGTTCCTCCAGCGTTCTATGTGTGCACTCCTCTAATCGCCGGCAGGTTTTTCTGATTGTGTGCATTGGTGCCTCCCTATCAGACACTGAAGCAACCAGTCAGAATGGTTTCCATGGTGCATCTGTAGAAAATATGAAACCACGAGACATAACCCTTCTAAACAAATGTTGTTAGTGTCTGAAAGGTTCCTTGATAGTTTACCAAGTTAACATTTCAGCACTAATCGTCTATACCTTGCGGAAGTACTGAATAGTGTCAGTCTGTGGTTGCACATTTGAGGAGTAGTAAATGATCTCACTATTATTCACACAAAGAAGCCTTATTCTGAGTACATGTTGAGTATCATCTTAAGAAAATTAAGTTTTCTATTGATTTTTTTTTTCCTCTGGTTTTGACTGTAATGAGAAGGATTAATTAATTTTCTCGGGCTCTCCAAGCTAGCTGGAATCATTCCAAAAAAAAAGCTCTCCATAAGTTGTGCAAATAGAGCCGGAGAAAAAATTGTTAATTTTCCTGATTTCTCAAAGCCTTATTCCCACTTCCCTTTGTAAGTTATGAAGGTGAGAGGTTACTTTACATATAGTGTGGCTGCATCACTGTCCAGAACAAAGCAATCTGCTCGATCAGCATCTTGTACATCAGCAGTGTAAAATGACAGCAGTCTGTGCTATCTAAATGATGTATTATGAAGGCTCTTCAGCAACAGACCTGCAACGTCCAACAGTTCAGAGCACAAAGGTAGCAGGTGCATTGAAATATCATTATCCCAAGGTCATAAACCATCCTGACTGGAGATTATACTAATGGTTTCTTCATCTTACTGGATCAGGATACTAAAACTCCACACCTAACACCATTACAAGTGTAATCTCACCAGAACAACTGCTGTGATGCATGAATATGTACCAATGCTATCTTTCCAGGACAGCTACGTTTGGACAATATAAGATGGCCTTAACAGCAATGCTTAAAAAGGCAAGCTCCATATATGTATTCCTGCTGTAATATGTCTCTGGATAGAACTATATAATGTAACACCCCAGCTATTTCCAGCTCACACGAGCCTTATTCCGACCTCTCATCTTTTTTTCCAGTCCTGGTGAAGGGTCTTGGTATGAAATGTCAACTGTTTATTCCTTTCCATAGATGCTGCCATGCCTGCTGAGTTGCTCCAGCATTTTGTGTCTATTGAGCTTTCTTCAACCCTTCTAGCTTTTTCTACTTTTTCTAATCTTGACTTGTTTTAATCTAATTTACCTTTAAATTCTCTTACTAATTGTGATAATGACATCTGCATTTTAACCATTTACTAAATAAACAGATGGAAAATAATTTCCCTTATTTATTAGTAGCTCCATTATGTATGCCATCTGTAAACACTGACATTTTAAGATTTACTACAATTGACCGCTTGTATTTCATAAAACTTGCTGAAAAATAAATAGGTATGTATAAATAATCACACATTTGAAAACCCATACTCAGACAACTATACTGAGGAGCTGTATTAGTTTATGGACAGATATTAATCATGCTGAATTTACTGTGGTTCTGAAAATACTTTCCTCCAAGGGATAAACAGCAATAAAATATTCATGACAACTCATTCTATAATTCACATAAAATTTACTTCCTCTTCAGCAACATTTAAATATTTTTTGGAGAAGTAGGTCATATAGGTAGTAAACAGAACAATTAAAAGCAGTTTTGAAGATTATACACACAAATACTCTGGATTAAGTGGAGGTCTAATGGATATTAATCTTTATTCCTTTGAACAATGGGCATGGATATTTTTCAGAATAATTTGGTATGTTCTTTCTGAAAATCATAAATTTTTACCTAGCAGAATGCTGTCTCCTGGGTGTAAATTAGGAATGAAATAGTAGCATCAATTTAAAGTTATCTCAGTTCCTTACTTTAGAAAATGAAGCATTCATAACAGAAGTTTCAACAAAGTACAACTAGTTGTCAAAAGTTTTAGGTTGAAGCTATCAATATTTGCTCACAGAAGTTTTTGACTGACAAGGGAATAAAGTGAAGCCGTATAATCCAGTTACTTAATAAATTTAAGAGACTAATCCTGTCTGCATTATAGGTAACCTTGATGGGCTGTCAAAATCTGACTGAAATTGTTTCAGCTAAAATATGCTGAAGGCAGTAAATGTGAAGATCAAGTTTAATAAGACAGATGACCTTTGCACGTTGGTGTGCTGTTTGTGACTGTATGAGGAAATGATTAACATAAAATGCTTGTAGCTTTGGAATGAGCTTTGACATACAAGGTAAAATGTCAACATATCCCTGGGAACTGTAATGCAGCTTTTATAAATTAATACGGATGTCAACAATTGAATCTGACATTTTAAGCTTTTTAGCTATCTCTAGTATGTGGCAGCGGACTTTTAAGGGGAAGGCAATTTTGTGGCCTTGAGCACGACAGGCTAATTTGATCGCATTTTAAGGCAGACGAACATGATTGTCATGTGTAACACAAGTTAAGTATCAGTTTCAAAACCTCGGTATACAAGTACAAAACGTCAGAAATGATAAAGGGTGTTCAATCTATCAGAGCTAATTTCTCTGGCGGACTAATTCTCTGATTAAAGCACCAATGGCAAAACTGAGGCATCTTCAGCCAGAAGTGCCAAATTCTGATGTTTAAGTCAACAACAATGAATTGGATTAACAAATAAAAAATCTAAAATGTTTTATTTTCAAAGAACTTGAAAACGTGATGAAACAAAAGGTGACATTTTGGGTAAATGTTGGCTCTGCTCTACTTGCCTACTGCTACACAACTCTACACAGACTTCTCCCCAGTTTTAGTAAAAGAGTTAGAAATTGAGATCTGGAAGGACATGCCTCATATGTTTATAATTTTGGCCCCTTCTCTGAGGTTCGTCACTTTGTCCTAGTATAGGGACTTCTGAGTTCCTGAGATCCCAAGAGTGGTACTGTCTGGTGCTTAGCTCCAGCCATGGCAGTAAGGTCAAGCAGGAGATTCCAAATGAAGAGCGATCCAACCAAGACCTCAGTGGTAGAGCTGGCAGAAGATGATGACTCCTCACAATGGCAGTGAAGGTGGAGGAAGGCTGTAGTAGTTAAGGGTCTGCAGTCTTCTTGCATTCTATGCCACTGGACCATAACCCCAATCTTGTGTGGTTGCTGCCCATGCATCAGCTTCCCCACATGAAGCAAATCATGCAATGGCATTCTCCTTCAAGTAAATTCACCCTAACATCCAGAGACAACTCCTTAGGAGAACATCATACTCCATTCAGGTGGTTGCTCTGTTAGTCTTGGCCCATTGTCCCACCAACGGATACAAACAAACGGTTGCAAATTGTGCTAGATTACTAGCAGAATAAAGCTTCCCTTTCAGCTTTTTGAAGACTTTTACTCCCTGACACTATTCTTCTTTACTCTGATTTGGTTATCATACCTAGCTCCAGTCTAGGTGTTAGTAAAATGCAATGCATTTCTTCCTGTACTACCATTTGAAACATGAGGTTTTCCTCAAACTTTATGAGGACATAAGAAATAGGAGTAGGAACAGATTGTTCAGCCCCCTCCAGCCTGGTCTACCACGCAATGTGTTCATTGCTGATCTCTCCCAGGCTTCTTTGCCAGTTCCCCAGAGTCCTCAATTCACTGATCTTTCATACAAAAATGGCAAGTAAGAATCTCAAATGACTATTTGACTTCTTTTGCCTGGAACCTCCAAACTCACTCTTGAAATAACTGCCTCCTTTTGTACAATATTGTGCCAGAGATCATTAGTGGGAGCAGTTCACAAGCTCCCCAACCCTGAATATTACTCAGCTGGGTTTGACTGGGTGGCTATTTCAAAGTTCAAGGTAAATTTATTGGCAAAGTACATACTGTATATGTCTCCATGCAAAACCCTGAAATTTGTCTTCTTGAGGACAAACTCAGTAAATCCAAGAACCATAATGGAATCGATGAAAGACCTCACTCACAGTGAGGACAACCAATGTGTAAAAGACAACAAACTACAAATATAAAAGAGAACAAATATAAACCATCATAGACATGAAAGAAAAAAAACATGAGTAATAAATATCAAAAATATGAGATGAACAGGCCTTGAAAGTGAGTCCATAGGTTGTATTCTAAATTTTATTGAGACGTGGTTTACTCCCAGCACACCCGATACAGTGATCAGATCTGAAGGTTATTTGACATTTTTTTTATTAAGAAAAAGCATATGGGATGCTTTCCTCTATGAGTTGAGGCTGTGCACAGACTAGAGGTTATGTTAGAAATATATGAAACATCAGTTATAGAACAATTTTGGTTCTGCACCAAGGGAGCTATTTAAAGATGCTTTCACAAAATGGAGTATTAAATATTAGCTTTATTTGTCACATGCACATCAAAACATATGGTGAAATGTGTTGTTTTGCATCAACGACCAAGACAATCCAAGGATTGTGCTGGGCAGCTGCCCACAAGTTTTGCAAGCATTTAGCGCTAACATAGAACGACCAGAACTCATTAACTCTACCTGTACATCTTTGGAATGTGGGAGGAAACCTGAGCACCTGGAGGAAACTGACACAGTCAATGGGAGAACGTGCAAACTCCTTACAGTGACAGTAATCGAGCCACAATCAGTGACCATTCATTACTGCAATGAATAAACATTTTGATAAGGTTGGTAACCTCTGATTTGACAAAGCATTTAAGGGGAGGTTTAATTTGGTTCACAACAGAGACTGAAAATGCGGGAAATCTGAAGTAACACAAAATGTTGAAGGATTTCAGCAGGTCAGGCAGTCAAATTTTGGTTGACTCCATCGTGACTGGAAAGTGGGGAGATACCCAGTTTAAAAAGGTGGGGGAAAAGAGTGGAGCAAGAGCTAGCAGGTGATGGGCAGAACCAGATCAAAAGGTATTAATAGGCAGTTGAGGAAGGGGAGAGTGGTGTAGAAAGTTGAGAGGTAATGGGTGGAAGTGACAAAGGGCTGAGGAAAGATGGAATCTGAAAGGAAGGACAATGGGGCATGGAATAAAGGGAAGGAGGTGAAGAGGGAAACCACGGAGGAATGTGTGGCTGATGGGCAAAAAAGGAGAGTGGAGGAGGGGAAAAAGGGGTGATGGCAGCTGGTGGGATAAGGGGTTTATTTAAAAAAAAGAGGACCAAGGAGAGTGATTACTGGAAGTCAGAGAAATTGATGTTCATGTCATCAGGTTGGAGACTACTGAGAGAGAATTTGAGGTGCTGTTCCACTAATCTGAGTTTGGTCTCAATTTGACGGTAGAGGTGGCAGTGGAGAGAGACATTTTGGTGTGGGAATGAGAGCTGGAATTAAAATGGCTGGCCACCGGGTGATCCTTGCAGTCATAGCAAAGGTGCTTGAAGAAATGGTCCCCAGTCTGTTTTGTGATTCAGAGGAGTCCAACACTGGGAGCACCAGGTTGAATAAATGGCACTAATAGGACTTCTATGCCCAGAAGGACTGTTTAAAGCCCTGAATAATGATGAGGGAGGAGGCACAGGGGCAGGTTTAACACAGCATGATTGCAGGGATGAGTTGAGGGGATTGGTGGGGAGCAGTAAGTGGAACAGGGGAGTCTTAGACAGAGTGATTCCTGTGGAGAGTGGTTAAGGGATGAGATGGGAAGATGGGCCTGGTAATGGAACCCCATTAGAGATTGCAGAAGTTGTAGAGATTATGTTGGATGTGTAAGTTCAATGGATGGTAGGGGAGGACAAAAGAAACCCTAACTCAATTATGTCTGAGGAGGATGGGTTGAGGGTAATGTGTGGGAAATAGATAGAGGTAAAGTCTGTATTGATAGCAATGGTTGAGGTAGTCTTTTATGGGGGGAAAAAAAGAGGACACTTCATTTGTCTTGGAGTGGAAATAGAACAGATGTGGCAGAGATGTAGGAACTGAGAGAAAGGTGCCTATCACTGTTCTCCAATCTGGATCTATCTATCACCCACCATTTCTTGCTCTACCACTTTCCTCCACTTTTTCATACAGTCTACATCCTCTTTTTTTCCAGTACTGATGAAAGATCTTGACCCAATACATTGATTACCCATTTTATCCATAGATACTGCCTGACCTTCTCAATTCCTCCAACAATTTTTGGTGTTTCACTCCATTTAATTGCAATTAATCAGAATAATTAAGGGTTGGGCTAGAGGAGATGCAATGAACCTATTTCTCTGAGCAGACTTTCAAACATGAAGAAATAGAGAGGAGATGCAGAAATATAATTGCACTAGGGGTAACTTACAGCCACCAGTTAACCTTCTGGTTACTTCTTTGGGATGTGGGAGGAAAATGGAGCTCTAGTAGAGCAAGGTGATCACAGGGAGATCCTGGAGCTCCACATGGGTGCCACCTGAGGGCAGGATTTAACTTGCATCCTTGACGCTGAGGCCGTGGTTCTGGTTTCTGTGCCATTATATCATCCTTGCACATGACGGAGTCCCCATGCAACTGTTAACCTTGACCTTCTAGGCTAACCCTAATGTATGCTTCAGTGGTGCTACAAAGAAGCCTTCGGTATTTGCAGCTTTAGACTCTGCAGCTACATATACTGATAAGCAGAAGAATTAAAGTGCAAAACAGGCATTTACTTTTTCCTTGTTGGAGCTGAGCTGCTTATTGCATATTCCTTATGATTCCTTATAAATGGTGAGTCAGAAGAAGAGACACGCTTCCTAAAGTATCAGGTGAGATTAATTTATCACATATACATCAAAACATACAGTGAAATTCGTCCTCTGTCTTAACAACCTACGGATGATCTAGGGACAGCTTGCAAGTGCTAGCACTAGCACAGCTTGCCTATCATGCAAACAGAACAACACAAACAACAGTAAAAGAAGCCCAGTTCCTATCTCTCACCCACCCACAAGCACACACACAGTCCTCCAGCCCCAGCACAGGCCGGATTTGACCTCCGGTGAACTCAGACTCACAGACATTGGAATTTCAACTTTCCCAGAAGACTTGCAGACCAGGGCTCTGGCCATCAGGCCTCAACTTTCAATTGACATTTTGGCTTCAGTGTTCAGTATCTCTGAATAACAATTTCTTGCATAGTTACAGAATTTACATGGCTGGTTCAGGATTCATTTTTGTCACACAGAATTTTATGGTGGGTGATTTGGCAATGGTATTACATCTAAGGGCTCTAAGATTCCAATGATAGATGCATTGGAGATTATCTTCTAATAACCTCTAGATTCTGCAATAGTTTCAGACATTTGGAAAGCAGCAAATGTATTAGTGTTACATGAGGGGCACTAGAACTAGGTATTGATTCCTTTCAAGATAGTAAAAACATGAATCCAATTACCACTTAACATTCAGTGCTCCTGGGAAAACATGTTGAGTCTATGTATTCTCTCCTCATTACCCTCACTGTTCTTAGCTTTTTGCAATTTAAAAAAAAATTACTTAAATACTCTGGCTTGATCTAAAATGAAAGGCTACCACTTGATTTATCTGCCTGTGAATTTTTACTCATGCAAAGTTTTACAAAATCACTAATGTTGTTATCTGCAAATGCTTAATGCTAAAAGCTGCTTTTCCAGTTAGCCAACTTATAAATAGGGAAGGCCCTAGTCAAGATTTTTGTGGCAAACCAGCAGTCATTTTTTTTCAGTTTGAGTTTATATTAATATCTTTCCTATAAGACTTTAATATATGTAAACAAGTCCAAGTTCAGACAGAACTAATTTCCACCACCTAACCCTGGGACTGCAAATGCTGGGATCTGCTATAAATAGTGAGCTGCTGGAGGAATTCAGTGGCTTGGGAATTATCTGTGGAGAAAAAAATGGAAAATCAATGTTTTGGTTTAAGTATACTCTTTATCTGGACTGATCCAAAACTGCCTATTTTCCTCCATAGATGCTAACTGCCCCACTGTGACCTCCAGTGGCTAGGTTTTGCCTCAACTTCCATTACTTTATCTTTAGAGAGCCATAATTTAGACTAAATTATTACAGAGACATCTTTGGAGTGAATACACAGCAAGTGTATTCCAGTCATTAGATGAACTGGATGATTAAAAAAGAAATAGTGTGTCTAGTCTCTGTGCCTCACTTTCCAGCCACTATACTAACTGCACAGACACTCTGAATGCCTGGAATAAGAAATGCATTTTGATCAAGTGGGAACCAGAATTATTGATGACATCAAACCACACACAAGGCAATGGGGGGCAAGTTTCATAGGAAGTACCAAGAACGTCATGGCAAACCACCTACATTTGTTTTAATTGCCAACTTTGGCATTCCCACACCAGTAGATCTGTCTCCACTGACAATTCGCTGACTGAAGAGTTCAAAATCTAAATGCAAAGTCCAGCAGGTGGTGTAGGAAGAGCAACTCATTCATTTAGATGGTGAAGAATGGCTGCTAGGCACTTGATCAAAGATAGCGTCTTTTATTAACTTATTTTATTTCTTTGTTTGGAATACAAGATTTAAAATTTTTGTGATTTGATTCAGGATCACTCAGGATATCCATATAGGTTTGTTGCTTGACAGTCCTCTGACAACGTTAACCGCTCCCCAAAGCAGGACTTATTCTGGCTCACCAATGCGATGGTATTACATAATCAGTAGCTTGAATCAAGACATCTTTAGGAGACAAATGTGATTACTGTGTATATTAGTGATAAGTTTGGTAACTTGATTCTGACAGCAAGTTCTGGATTGCAGGAAGAGTCAAATTCTTAATTGAGAGTACAGCAATCTACATAACAAAGTGCTTTCGAAATTTTCTCAATATCAGAGCAAACTTAGACCATAAGACAAAGGAGCAGAATAATGTAATTTGCCCCACCATTCCATCATGTCTGCTTTATTATCCCTCTCAACACTAGTCCCCTGCAATTACTCTGTAAGCTTTGATGCCCTGACATATTAAGAACCTATCAACCTCCATTTAAAATATACTCAATGACTTGGCCTCAACCCATCTGTGGCAATGAATTCCGGATTCACCATCCCTACTAAAAAGTCCTCATCTCTTTTCTAAAGGGGCATCCTTCAATTCTGAGGCCAACTATTTTTGCTATCTACTTCTTAATATGCAATTAAACATTCTGGCACATATTCTTCCTCTTGATGCATATACTGAGATGGCTATTTAACAACTCTTCAGTATGATTGGTTAAGGACATAAATGGGTTAATGTGGTCATGTACAGATTTGTTTCTTTAATGACGTCTAGTCAAAATTTAAAGCAAAATCCTTATTAATAACCTACAAGTGTAATTGTAGCCACATACTTGCTTACATTGTTTCAACATACTGATCCTGCTGCAATTTTGATACATCATGCTTATCAAATATTGAAGAAATCAATTGGATTACTGTTCCAACTGAATGTTTCCTCATTCACTTTAAGTGCCTTTCTTTTTTTATATTAAAATAAATTTTATTCCTCAAAAAAAAATTTTAAAAATGACCCTGCAATGCTTTTTCATTCTTAGAACAATGTATTGTTCTATTACATTCCTTAAAGCCATTATGACTGCTGCCATGCACGTGGCTCCTCGGGGTTGTATGCTACCGTAGTGATTGAGGGTCTTTCTCCCTGCCCAGTAGTGACAGAATCTGTGGTCCTTCCCCACTGAACCCTTGTGGCAGCTGCACCAGCCTTCAGTGCATCTCTCAGCGTGTGTACCTGCAGCCTGAAATGTGTCTGTTGGCAGCATTCCTCTATTCACATCTCGATGAGTTGACTGGCCAGTATAATTCGGGAAGACCAAATGATGCCTTTCACTGACTTTGTTATCTTCCAGCAGCACTTGATTTTGGTCTGTGTGTGCATCCCTGGATACAACCTGTAGGTCAGAGTCCTCTGTCACCCAGCTGCTTGGGATGAACTGTAACACAGGCTGTGATACATCTTTCTCCACACCCTCTTTGCAAATCACACCTTTGAAGGATAGTTTGACAATATTCAACTAGTTCTGCCTTCAAGATATGCAACTTAATATGAGCAAATTTCCATGATTTTACACTAACAAGTGATATCTTGCAGAATGACATGCAGGTTAATCTGGTACTTGTTCTGCTGGGTCGCTGAGACTGGAGCTCTGGATGCTTCGATGAGTTGATGTACTGCATTATGCAAGACGTAAACTTCACTGCAACAACATGCATGTGTTGTATGTTTAGGGTGCAGTAGCACTGACGGTACTATTTTAGTAAAGCATTAAAATCCCAAGAGAAAAATCATGAGCAAGATGGGCTGATCAGATAATTATAGTCTGATGATATTTAGCTTTTTGTGTGTTTTTTGTAGATGCACCCATCCAGGAAAGTGAATGGTATTCAATCACTCTCCTTGCATGCCTTGGAGAGTCGCAAGTATAACAAAACAGATTGCAGTGTAACAAGAATCTGACCTATTTTCATAGCATTTTTTTTAGAAAACTAATGTGGTCCAATTGAGGCTTCTGTCAATGGTGATCCTTCCCCAGAGTGTTAATGGGGGAATCTGGGATGAGAACATCTTCGAAAATTGTCAGAACCAGGTGGCTTCAGTGGCTTTTTTCAAAAATATTTATTTCTTGCTATGTGTGCTGGATTGCTAATTGCCTGAATGACCCAAGTCTGTTGGTTGGTCAGGTTTTGCTGGATATAGACCTGCATTAATTCATTATTTCACAAAGCTCAATTGCACCTTGTGTTAAATAAGAGAAGAGCTTCACTTTCCTCCTGACATGGAAACAATCATTGATGAAGCACTTGCAGATAGCTGTACCAAGCATGCGATCCCCATGGTACTCTTTGTTATATTATCAGACAAATATAATTAGATTCCAACATCCAAGAATTGTTTTTACCAACTTAGATGCTGACTAGATAAAAATCTGTATGGCAAAGGCGCTGCTCATATCAAATTTGACCGATATACGACTGGTGAAGTGAATGAATTCATAAAATGTACTGCACTGCAACTCAATATCCATTTTTGCTTGATTAAACTAAGTACAGCAGGGATGGTCAACATATGGCGCTTGCACCAAAATTGGCGCATTGGATGTTTAGAAGTGGTGCATTGCACTCCAGTGATGATAATAATAATAAAAAAAAGTAAGCCTACTCATCCAAAAAGTATTAACCAAAAGCCGCTTTGTAGAAAAAAAATCTGTAACAGGAATTCAAGTAGCTTAGAGATAGAAATGTGTCTTACTGAGAATAAATCTAAAATTTAGCAATTATTTTTAGTGATTCTATTATTTCGTGCACATCTTTTGGCGAATGTTATCATCTTTCACATTAATCGGTTTTCAATTTAAAAAAAAAATGTTTGATGGGTCAAACTAGGAAAGATGGACTTTTGTTCTGCAGTCATTCCATAACTGTTCAATACACGTTTGATCCTGAAGCACCAGGTGTCTGCACCAGCGGTGCCTTGCAGGTATTTGGCAGTCAGTTTACCATTGACACTCGTGCACTATAGAGTTGTGCTTTGTTCGTCCTTTGTGAACATTTTCAGTTTTTTACTTTTTGAAAATTAAGTCTTGTTTTTACATTGTTACCCAGCACAGTGCAAAAGAAAATGAGCAAAAGGAAAGCAGAAAGAGAGAGTAAGTAGGAATTCAATGAACAGTGGGAAAATGAGTTCTTACTTATAGTGGGTCCGTCAGGAAAACCATTGTGCATTGTTTGTGAAAACACTTTCTCACAATAGAAGACATGATCTTAATAGACACTATAAAACACAACATCAGACTGAAATAGAAGGAAAACTGAAGCTAGTGCTTGGGTCTGAGTTATGGAAAGAATATGTGATTAAGAAAAAGGAAGAAATCAAAAGAAGACAAAATATTTGTTAAAAGTCTCATTAAGGTAAGTAATGATATCTTGTTTTTATATTAAATCAATACTTCATATAAAATGCTAAATATGTCTATATTAACTTTTGTACCCCTATTCAGTTCTTGTAAAGAGTTGTATGGTGCATCTGAACTCATGCGTGAAAAAACTGACGCATGGAATGTAAAAGGTTAGCCACCCCTGATGTACAGTACGTATTAAATTAAAAGAAAGCTCTTTACAGAAGTTGATAATTTATTGTGTAAAACAATTTGTGAAAGATACATTTGAGGCAGTAACAATATTGGACACAATTTACAATATATTCATGATGACCATTCAACTGCAGAATGTTACTTTTTGGTATTTTCACTGTAATTGAATGGCAAAAGTCACAAAGCTACATATTTACAGAAATATGTAGCAATTTCTGAGACCTAGCATAAGAAAATAACTTTGCAAAAGTTTTCTCTGGCATGCTGCAGAACAAATGGGCTCAATTTTCTCTCATCTTAGTCACTGGAATCATTAACACTATGAATATATAGTCACTCAAAGTATTTTGTAACTGTGCAAATTTTAGTGCAGAACTTTGCTCATAGATGATTTATTTTACAAAACATATTGAGCTTTAATTTGATCTTTTGCAGTAAAGATCAAATTTTGCAAGAGTTGTGATTCCTCGTCAAAGATCTTGCCCTGTTCAGCCTTTACAGATGGACTTTATCTTCTCCAGTACTTTAAAGAGAAAAATAGCAATGAGCGGTTAGTTATCTAGAAATTCATGACCAGACAGCTCAATATAATTCTTTTCCCTATATCTATGGTACTTAACCAACATAAAGCTGGAAGTGCATTATCTTCTCAAAGTTAGGGTGTCTATTAACAACATCTGCACTTGATTTCTATTTTAGCCAGTGCTCAAACAAATATGTGATCTGGGTTAATTACAATGTAGGGTAACGTTTAAATACCACTGTTAATGCTTTCAATTTGTTAGTACAGTACATTTTTCCCCATTGCCTACCCTGATATTTCATATTGCCTGCCCAGTTAGCGATATTTAAGAAATTTTCAAAAAGTGACGGCAGGAGAATGGGCCTTGTAGTTAAATCGCTTAATGCTTTATCTATTTCAATGTAATCTATATTGTATATAATCTATAAATTTCAGCAAAATAACTAATTGTGGTCTATAGCAAGGACAATCTAAAAAGGCACATGTAATGTTGATAGACTTTTCTATGTTTGGAATAAGTAGTACATGCAAGAGATTTTCAAGTGGGGGTGTTGGAGCGGCTCATGCCTTTCTAATTAAGGTAGTTACAAGTATCCTTCACCCTTTCACATTTCCAGGCTGTTTTCCTATTGGCTTCATATTTTCTCAGTCTAGCCTCATAATGGAAGCCTAGTTACTGTAAACAAACCACCTTCAGTTCTATTTTACATCAGGCAGATGGTACTAACTGCAAAGAGGCCCTTTCAGCAGAATGTAGTAAAAAAAAAAATTGGATTACAAATTTGGATTAAAGTTGTGATTATAACAAAACCATAAAAGCCAATAATGAAATATATCCTTCATTGTCACATACAATTAAAGCAATTCCGATTTCAAAAGCACAATTGATAATTGAGAAAAATGAACAAAAGTGTAACATTGGACATGGAAAAATTTGGAGAAAAAACTGACCTAGGCAGTCCTCTGCATTGTTACACTGGAGTAGTACTTCCACATGATTAACATGATAGTGCTAATAACAAGGTTCACAATATATGAAGAAAACAAAGGTAGGTTTGTTTTGGTACCCACCTGAGCAAATTTGTGTATTTGTTCTACTACTGCAGCAAACAAGGCACCCACACTTTCATCTATCAAGCTCTGCATGTAATGAACAGCCTCTTCATCAGAAAGATCCAGGCGGAATTTGTCCTGCACCTACATGTATAATGACAACATTAAAATACAGAGGCAAACAAATATGCTACTTACATCACCAGCTTTCAAACTGTGTTTTATCCTCGTACTCTCTTAAAACCACAAGAGGAAGCCATTCAGTCTATTAAGCTCTTGGATCCAGTTCCAAACCCCTTATGTTCATATAACCCACTCTCTCTTAAATGCTCAACAATTTCCTTGCTCGATTCTCCTGTCAGCCACGTACATTCTTACATTGCGTTAAGCACAATTTGCAATGACCAACTGCCTGTAAATCTTCGGAATGTGAAAGGAAACTCTCATGATCATAGATAATAAGCAAACTCCAAAATAACAGCATCTGAGATCAGGATAGAACCTAAGTTTGATCTTGACCTCTGCACAAATGTTGTCTGAGGTGTATTTATTGTATTCTGTTGTTTCTTTTCCCTGTTCTTTCTATTTTGTTTACATTTCCAGCATCTGCAACTTTTTACTTTCAGTTGCATTGACGTCAAAGGTTATGGGGAGAAGGCAGGAGAATAGGGTTGACAGGGTTATTAAATCAGCCACGATTGAATTGCTGAATTTTGGTCCCAAGTTGTATGGCATCATTGAAAGTGGCTTCTTGATTTAGAACATAGAATAGTACCCTTGAGGATTATAAAGAAGCCAGAAAAGAACTCAAGAAGGGAATAAGGTAAACCAAAAGGGGCCATGAAAAGTACTTAGATTAAAGAGAATCCCAGGGCATTCTATACATACATCAAGAGCAAGAGAATCTCTACAGAGAGGTAGAATCACTCGAGGATAAAGGAGGGACACAGATGCTTGGATGCGGTGTTTGTTGGTGAAGTCCTTAATGAGTACTACATTAGTATTTACCAAGGAGGATGTGGAAGATATAGATATGATAGGACACTTAGAAGTAAAGGAATAGGTAGTGTTGAAACTCTCAAAGAGCATTAAAGTGGATAAGTTCCCAGGGCCTGATGGAATGTAATCCAGGTTATTGAGAGAGGCAAGAGAAGAGATTGCTGTAGCCTTGACCAATATTTTGTCCTTTCTAGCCACAGGCCTGGAGGACTAGGAGTAGCTAATGTTGTTCCATTATTCACGGAGGGAACCAGGAATAATCCTGGAAACTATACAGTGGTGAGTTTCATGTCAGTGGTATGGAAGTTACTGGAGAGAATCCTTGGGGATAGGATTTATAAGAAGTTGGAAAGGCTTGGCATAATTAGGGAGAGCCAGGATGGCTTTGTGCAGCAGCACAAGTTATGTCTTACTAATTTGATTGAGTTTCTGAGGCGGTGATGAGGGTGACTAATGAAGATAGAGCTGTGGATGTTGTTTGCATGGATATTAATAAGGCATTTGACGAGAACCCTCCTGGGAGGCTCACTCAGAAGATTAAGAGGTATGCGATCCATGCTAAATTGGCCGTTTGGAGTCAGAACTTGTTTGTCCATATAAAACAGAGGGTAGTGGTCAAAGAAACCTATTCCAGCTGGAAGTCTGAGATTAATGGTGTTGCACAGAGATCTGTACTAGACTTCTGCTATTAGTCATGTATATAAATGACCTGGATGAAAATATAGATGGGTGGGTTAGTAATTTTACAGATGATACAAAGATTGATGGTCTTGTGGATAGTGTAGAAGACTGGCAAAGAATACAATGGGGTATAGTTCAATTTGCAGATATGGACAGAGAAATGGCAGATGGATTTTAATCCGACCAAGTCCTTAACAATGTTGAAGAGCATAAGAAACTTGGGGTCCAAGTTCACAGCTTCCTGAAAGTGACTACACAGGTTGATAGGGTGGTTAAGTAGTTATAGGGCATGCTTGTCTTTATTATTAAAGGCATTGAGTTCAGAAGTCAGGATGTTATTGTGCAGCTTTATAAAACTCTAGTTAAGCTGCATCTGGAGTATTGCGTACAGTTCTGGTCACCCATCATAGGAAGGATGTTGAGGCTTTGTAGAGGGTGCAGAAGAGATTTACCAGGGTGCCATTTGGATTAGAGGGCACATGCTATATCAAGGGGTTGGACAAACTTGGAATGTTTTCTCTGAGGCACCAGAAGCTGAGGGGAGATCTGATAGAGGTTTATAAAATTATGAGAAGCATGAGAAAAGAGAATGTGCTGTCTGGGGTGGTGGTAGAGGCAAAAACATTAGAGATCTTCAAGAGACTTTTAGATAGGCATATGAATATGAGGAATATGGAAAGATATAGACTGTGTAGGCAGAAGAGATTCATTTAGTTAGTCATTTGATTATTAATTTAATTGGTTTTGACACAACACTGTGGGCCAAAGGGCTTGTCCTTGTGCTGTACTGTGCTAGTACAACATACTACAGGGCTTCAGCCCACAATGTTGTGTCGAGCTTTTAACCTAATCTAAGATCAATCTAACCCTTCCCTCCTACAGAGCCCTCCATGTTTCCCTCATCCATATGTTTACCTAAGAATCTCTTAAAAGCCCTTATCTGCCTCTACCACTGGCACAATGTTCTATGCACATACCATTTTCTGTGTTTTTTAAAAAAAACTTACCTCTGATATCCCCTCCTGTACTTTCCTCCAATCATCTTAAAATTATTCCCCCTCATATTTGCCATTTTCACACCGGGAAGGTCTTTGGCTGTCCACTCAATCTATGCCTTTTATCATCTTGTACACCTCTATCAAGTAAACTCTAATCCTCCTTTGCTCCAGAAGGTAAAGCTCTAGCTTGCTCAACTTATCTTCATAAGTTCTGGTCATCTCATTATAGGAAGGATATGGAAGCTTTAGAGAGAGTGCAGGGGAGATTTACCAGAATGCTGCCTGCTCTCTAAATCTGAGCACAATACTTCAAGCGTGGCTTTATAGAAATAACATTAAAATTTCTTTAATAAAAAGTGTAATTATGTAAAACCAGTAATAAACTAAAACTTTGGAATACTATAAATGTATGAAGAAATGGAGTTGAAGGTGGTGTCAGTTTTACACTGATATAAAAAAACATTAGTGGTTAATTTCTTGTACATTAGCACAACTTTTAAAAATTCTTAAATAGTAGATTTTGTATAGATGTAAAGCTGGTTGTTTCATGCTTCTGTTAGTTTTCAGCTCTGTTTCAATATCAATTGCTAAGATGAGAAAATTAATTTTATTCAGTTACAATTAAAGTTCTGCATTTGTCTTAATTTCTAATTATCCAAGCAGATTAAAATCTTAATTAAAACCTGGTTGAAATTTGTTGAAAATGTCAATTACAAACACATCTTAGTAATGACTTGGCAACATTGTATACCTAATAGCACTCAAATGCACAAATACATTGGAATCCCAATTATGGTTACATTCAGAGTCACAATAAATCAAAGCATTAGCTCAGTTTCATGTCATGACATTAGTTATGTCATGTCATGACTTCAGCAAAGCCGTTGACAAAGTTCCACATGGAAGGTTAGTTAAGAAGGTTCAGTCTTTAGGTATTAATGCTGAAGTAATAAAATGAATTCAACAGTGGCTAGATGGGAGATGCCAGAGAATAGTGGTGGATAATTGTTCATCGGGATGGAGGCCAGTGACTAGCGGGGTGCCTCAGGGATCTGTTTTGGGCCCAATGTTGTTTGTAATATACATAAATGATCTGGATGATGGGGTGGTAAATTGGATTAGTAAGTATGCCGATGATACTATGGTAGGAGGTGTTGTGGATAATGAGGTGGGTTTTCAAAGCTTGCAGGGAGATTTATGCCAGTTAGAAGAATGGGCTGAACGTTGGCAGATGGAGTTCAATGCTGAGAAGTGTGAGGTTCTACATTTTGGCAGGAATAATCCAAATAGAACAGACAGGGTAAATGGTAGGGCATTGAGGAATGCAGAGGAATAACAGTGCATAGCTCCCTGAAGGTGGAGTCTCATGTAGATAGGGTGGTGAAGAAGGCTTTTGGAACGCTGACCTTTATAAATCAAAGCATTGAGTACAGAAGTTGGAATGTAATGTTAAAATTGTACAAGGCATTGGTAAGGCCAAATTTAGAATATTGTGTGCAGTTCTGGTCACCGAATTATAGGAAAGATATCAATAAATTAGAGAGAGTGCAGAGACGATTTACTAGGATGTTACCTGGGTTTCAGCACTTAAGTTACAGAGAAAGGTTGAACAAATTAGGTCTCTATTCATTGGAGCGTAGAAGGTTGAGGGGGGATTTGATCGAGGTATTTAAATTTTGAGAGGGATAGATAGAGTTGATGTGACTAGGCTGTTTCCATTGAGAGTAGGGGAGATTCAAACAAGAGGACATGATTTGAGAGTTAGGGGGCAGAAGTTTAAGGGAAACACAAGGGGGTATTTCTTTACTCAGAGTGATAGCTGTGTGGAATGAGCTTCCTGTAGAAGTAGTAGAGGCCAGTTCAGTTGTGTCATTTAAGGTAAAATTGGATAGGTATATGGACAGGAAAGGAGTGGAGGGTTATGGGCTGAGTGCGGGTAGGTGGAGCTAGGTGAGATTAAGAGTTCGGCACGGACTAGGAGGGCCGAGATGGCCTGTTTCAGTGCTGTGATTGTTAGATGGTTATTAAGTGTTTGATCAAATGACCAGCCCACCCTGCCTCCACAGCAATTTCTGTATTTCAGACAGCTTCACTCTAAAACTCTGCTAAATAAATTTAGTAGTTAATGCTATATAGAAATCTGAAAAAAGTTAACTCTAATATTAATTAAAAAAACAAATTTCTTTAAAAAGTGTAATTATGTAAAATCAGTAATAAACTAACACTTTGGAATACTATAAATGTATGAAGTAATGACAGTGGATATTTAGGAAAATTATTTATGATTGTATTGTACTTTACTGCGAATGCCTGCAAGTAAATGAATCGCAGGTTAGCATATGACAGATACATATTTTGATAATAAATGTACTTTGACCTTTGATATTCTTGCTCATCCTGAAAGGACAATAGTTCTACCTTGGAACAAGACCCCACACTATTGATTCTTAACATCAAGTTTCATCTATCTATATGCATAATATGGCATAAAAAACATAAATCATGTACCATAACACTAGAAAAAATTTCAATAATAAATTTCACATTGGAAATTTAAAAATATGGGAAAATTCTGTGTTGCTCCCTTTTTCTACTTATCACAATACCAACTCCAATCCATTTAAGACTGTCCGTAGATGAAACATCAGACAGGTTATCAAAGTAAAAGCAATTTTAAAAATAATCCCTTTAATAATTAAATTAATATCCAATATTCAAAATTACTCAGCAATATGTAGAACCAATATCTTACCAATCCTATCTCATCTTTTTATATACAAAAATATGTTGCAACTCCTTTTCACCCACTTTCCTAAAACGACACCAGTCAAAATTTTAATTCTGGTCTTGCACACTGCTGGTGGTTTTCCATTTTTCATTCAGATTGCCTAGATCAATGCTTGAATGTTTAACATGCCAGATGTCTGTAGCAGACTAATGTAAGTAATCTGGTCAGTTATTACCTCTTACATCTGTGCTACCACATAAACATGGTGTAATCAGAATTTGCACACGATGAACATCAAAGTCACCTTCATTTTCACAAACATTGCTATCCACAAAGGTTACATTTTATTTGTACAATTTATTAAGAAATCTTGTGTACAAGATGATAAAGAAAAAGCTAAAATATTACAGGCATGATTGGCCAATAGTGCACAACTTTACTTCATCCCACATGACAATAAGCACAAACTGAATGTGCTGAATGTTAGGGAATAGCAACTATAATCTGAGAGAATAACAATGTAAGATATAGTAAGTCATGAATATAAACAAGAACCAGCCTTCAATATGTTTTCAAATGTATCTGTTTGAAATTATATAGAAAGCTGCATGAATAAAGAAAGTGAAAAGAGTGAGCATCGGCTTACAGTGATAGGTCACTTGAGTGAAGTGATTTGGAAAATGATGCTGACTTGGACATTTATTTTAGATCCAGCAATCTCAATTTAACTCTGGTTCAAAGACCAGATTGTTTAAGCCACAATTTGAGGTGTTGGGGTTGTATTTGTTAAAGTAGCAAACAAAGTAGAATCTGTGCACAACAATGTTAGTATATTATCTGGCCCCAGAAGAAGTGATAGAAGACTGGAGGAGAGTAGACTATGTCAACTGTAATAATTCATGGATTTCATGCCACATCCATAATATATTAAAAAATCAATTCAGTTCAACAAGATCTTCCCTTAGTCATACTGATTTTCCTTAATTATCCTTGATTAATCCCGATGTCTCAGTGTCGAATTATAGTACTCCAATAATTCTTCTAATAATTTCTTTACCACGCATGTTGGACTTACTAAGCTGCAATTACCTACTTGATCCCTACTATCTTTCTCCTATGGCGATATCATATTTACTGTTCTGCAAACATCTAGCATGTCGTGAATTCCAGGAATCTCCTCTCTTGCCTCTCAAAGCAGCTTGCAATATATCCCATTTGCCTGTGGATTTATTCACCGGCAAGGCCACTAATGCCATCCAACAGTACCTCCTTTTAATGGTAATTTATTCTAGAATTCCACAACCCATTTTCTCAAATCTTCCAGTTGCAAAGCCCTTCGCCATAGTGAATCCAGGTAAGTATTCATTTAAAACCTTACCAACATCCTTTGACTCCATGCACAAATTATTTAAACCTTCATGGTCCTACCATTGCATTACAACTGCATCAAAAATAACAAAAATACTACCTCAAAATCACATACTTGCACTTGCATGTATGTTTCTTCTAGACAAAAAGCCCATAATTCTCCCCAGCATGAGGACTGCAGCTGTTCAAGACAGATAACCAGGATACTCTGAAGATAACCAGCACTGCCTCAAACATGCAACATTTCTTCTGCTTTTTAAAAAAAAAAGTCTACTGCTTTTCATAGGAACCGAAATGAAGAGACAGAGGAAGGGACGAATGGCTCACAAATAGAAAGATTGTAGGCATTGTGAGAGGGAGAATAGTCAGGTGATAGAGAAGGGATGCGCTCAGACCGATGGTTTGAGATGTGTCTACTTTCATGCAAGGAGTATCATGAACAAAGCGGATGAGCTTAGGGGCGTTGTTCATTACTTGGAGCTATGATGTTGTGGCCATTACAGAGACTTGGGTGGCTCAGGGGCAGGAATGGTTACTTAGAGTGCCAGGTTTTAGATGCTTCAGAAAGGACAAGGAGGGAGGCAAGAGGTGGGGGCATGGCACTGCTGATCAGAGATAGTGTCATGGCTGCAGAAAAGGAGGAAGCCATAGAGGGATAAGAAGGCATACTGAGTCTGCGTTGGTGGAAGCTAGAAACAGGAACATTGAGGAGCAGATAGGGAGACAGATTCTGTAACAGTGCAATAATAACTTGATTGTCATGATGTGAGATTTTAATTTCCACAAAATTGATCAGTATCTCCCTAGAGCAAGGGGTTTAGATGGGGTGGAGTTTGTTATTGTGTCAGAAATCCTTCCTGAACACACCTATGTAGATAAGCCTTCAAGAGGAGAGGCTATACTAGAACTGGTATTAGGAAATGAACCTGGTCAGGTGTCAGGTCTCTCAGTGGGAGAGTGTTTTGGAGATAGTGATCATAATTTTATCTCCTTTACCACAGCTTTGGACAGGGATAGGAACAGACAATTTAGGGAAGTGTTTAATTGGAGTATGGGAAATATGAAGCTATCAGGCAGGAACTTGGAAGCGTAACTGTGAACAGATGCTCTCAGGGAAATGTACAGCAGAAATGTGGGAAAGGTTCAAAAACTAGGTAATGATAGAGATCTAGAAAATAATAAGACTAGCAGGAAGGTGTTTAAGAATGAAATTAGGAGAGCCAGAAGGGGCAATGAGAAGGCCTTGGCAGGTAGGATTAAGGAAATCCCCAAGACATTCTACATGTGAAGAACAAGAGGATAAGACCAATCAAGTGTGACAGTGCAAAAATGTGTATGGAACCGGAGGAGGTAGCGAAGGTACTTCAAGAATACTTTGCTTCAGTATTCACTATGGAAAGGATCTTGGTGATTGTAGTGATAACTTGCAGCAGACTGAAAAGCTTGAGCATGTAGATATAAGGAAGAGGATGTGGAAGAGGAAGAGGATCAGACAAGATGTTCTCCAGGCTACTGTGGGAGGCAAGGGAGGGATTGCTGAGGCTCCTGCAATGATCTTAGCATCATCAATGGGGACAGGGGAGGTTCCAAAGGATAGGAGGGTTGCGGATGTTGTTCCCTTATTCAGAAAGGACGTAGAGATAGCCCAGGAAATTATAGACCAGTGAGTCTTACTTCAGTGGTTAGTAAGTTGATGGAGAAGATCCTGGGAGGCAGGATTTATGAATATTTGGAGAGGCATAATATGATTAGGAATAATCAGCACGGCTTTGTCAAAGGTACGTTGTGCCTTATGAGCCCGAATGAATTTTTTGAAAATGTGACTAATCACATTGATGAAGGGAGAGCAGTAGATGTAGTGTATGTGGATTTCTGCAAAGCATTTAATAAGGTACTCCATGCAAGGCTTATTGAGAAAGTAAGGAGACATGGGATCCAAGGGGACCTTGCATTATGGATCCAGAAGTGACTTGCCCACAGAAGGCGAAGTGTGGTTGTTGACGGGTCATATTCTGCATGGAAGTTGGTGACCAGTGGTGTACCTCAGGGATCTGTTCTGGGGCTCATTCTTTTCTGGATGAGGAAGTGGAGGGATGGGTTAGTAAATTTACTGATGACACAAAGGTTGGGGGTGTTGTGGATAATGTGGAGGGCTGTCAGAGGTTACAATGGGACATTGATAGGATGCAAAACTGGGCTGAGAAGAGGCAGATGGAGTTCAACCCAGATAGGTGGGGTGGTTCATTTTGGTAGGTCAAATGTGATGGCATAATATAGTATTAATGGTAAGACTCTTGGCAGTATGGAGAATCAGAGGGATCCTAGGGTCCGAATCCATAGGACACTTAAAGCTGCTGCGCAGGTTGACTGTGTGGTTAAGAAGGCATACGGTGTATTGGCTTTTATTAATCGTGGGATTGAGTTCAAGAGCTGAGAGGTAATGTTACAGCAATATAGAACCCTGGTCAGACCTCACTTGGAGTACTGTGTTCCGTTCTGCTCACCTCACTACAGCAAGGATGTGGAAACTACAGAAAGGGTGCAGAAGAGATTTACAAGGATGTTGCCTGGATTGGGGAGCATGCCTTGTGAGAACAGGTTGAATGAAATTGGCTTTTCTCCTTGGAGTGACAGAGGATGAGAGGTGAACTGATAGATGTATAAGACAATGAGAGGTGTGATCGTGTGGATAGTCAGGTTTTTTCCCAGGGATGAAATGGCCAGCACGAGAGGGCGTAGTTTTAAGGTGCTTGGAAGTGGGTACAGAGGAGATGTCAAAGTTAAGACTTTTATGCAGACAGTGGTGAATGCATGAAATGGGCTGCCGGCGATGGGGGTGGAGGCAGATACCATAGGGCACCTCTTGGATAGGTACATAGAGCTTAAAAAAAATAGAGGGCTATGAGTAACCCTAGATAATTTCTAAAGTACGTATATGTTTGGCATGGCCTTGTGGACCAAAGGACCTATATTGTGTTGTAGGTTTTCTATGTTTCAGGCTCCCTTAAGTTAAAAGTAATTGGACATACTGCTAGTCTCAAATACTCACTGAGCACAAAAATGCATGAGGCAGCTACTGCATCTTTATATTTAAAAATAATTTATACATCTAAATTATTTTTATAAAGCAGTGGCCTTAATAAATATCATGGAAAATGGGTATACATGAAAATGTTTAATTTTTTTGTAAGGGGAACAATTCAGTATTGAGAGAAGGAACAAAATTATAATAAAACAGAATAAGAAGAGAGCTAATATCAATTAGGAAACGGCAGCTGGATTTTCTGGGACAGGTACTAAGGAAAGAGGCTCAAACATCTTGCAGTGATGGGAATATTGATGAAAGAAAAAGTCGCAGTTGACAGAGCATGACATTTATGAGTTACATTAAGGGATGGATGGGCAAAAGTTTTGAAGAGCTTATTAGAACTCAGATTAAAGACAAATGGAAGACCATGATTGCCACATCCTATGACACAGCACAGGATGTTAATGATGATTACTATATGGCTTTAATGTCCATTAAAAAAATTATCCAACTAAGTTTTACAGAGCAGCAAAAAAATACCTGTAGCAGAGCTTGAAAAAATCATTTAATTCAAGAGGGATAACATACTCACAAAGTTTAAAATCAATCTTACTAAAAAAACACTTTCAATAATGCATATTCCAATTTTGATTTGGACCAAATTAAAATATGAAATGATTCATTTATTAGTGATTTTTTTCCCTTTAAGAATAATTATTTATAATTTCAATTAGTAACTGAAGTGTTTACCTTTTTCACAGTCTTATCAGGCTCCAGAGCAATATCCGGAATGTTGGCATCCACCATCAGTGAGAAAAGATTTAGAATTAGATTCGAATATCTGGAAGAAGAATTATTTTGGTGACATGGTCAAAGAATCATGTAAGTTGAATTCATGAGAAGGGAATATGTTTTTCATATATCAAATGATAAAACTCTGACTGTTGGAGACACGTCTGAACTATCACAGCGGTCATGCTTATCCATTACTTGCAAATATGACTCTTCCAATAGTATTTTTAATGCTTTCTTCATTCTACTGTTACCTTGCTCTAACTTGTGCCAAGTCTCATCTGTCTATCAAACCTATGCATGCAGACTGTGCTGACTCTACCGGATTCCATTGTTAGACAACTTCCTCTCCCCTCTTCTTACAGAACCTTCAAAGGGACTGTTCGCCTTTTAGCTCCAGTACACCACCAACCACTTCTGTCACATAGTTCCCCAGACAAATGCAGGAGATACAACACCAGTTCTTTTACCTCTTCCCTTCCCACTGTCACATTATGTCACAGGCAGATAGGTCAGAGTGGAGATGGGATAGAGAATTAGCTGGTGTTTAAACTAGAGCTGCAGGGGGATAGGAACCATAATGCCAAAACAGTTAGTGGAGAAGTAGTGGAGGCAGATGTTGGTAAGCTCTGAGATAAAGTCAGAAATCAAAAGGTTGAGCATAGTGCAACTAGTGTCCTGAGCTGCGTATATTTCAATGCAAGAAGCATTGTAGGAAAGGCAGATAACAGTGCTGAAAGTGATGTAGCTGGTTTACAATCTGAGGCAATGTACACTGGGGAGAGACTGTTGATAGGGCAAAACTGCAGTCAACCAGATGAGTTGCAATGTAAAAGGTAGACAACATCGAAAAGGATAAATACAGGACACAAGGTGTTGTATTTGAATATGCAGAGTATATGAGAAAAGGTAGATGGACATGTAGCACAGTTGCAGGTTATCAGGTATAATGTTGTAGGCATCACCAAATCAAGGCTGAAAGATTATAGCTGGGAGCTTAAAATCCAAGGATACACATTGTTTCGAAAGGATAGGCAAGGAAAGAAGAGGGGCGGCGTTGCTCTGTTGGTAAAAAAAAAAGAAACTAAATCATTAGAAAGGGGTGACAGGGTTGGAAGGAGTTGAATCATTGTAGATAGAGCTAAGGAACTGAAGGGTACAAAGGCCCTGATGGGTGTTGTATACAAACGTCCCCAGCAGTAGTAAGGATGAGGCCTACAAATTACAATATGAGATGGAAAATGCATGCCAAAAGGGCAGTATTACAATAGTCATGGGGGGGTCTTCGATATGCAGGCAGATTGGGGAAAATCAGGTTGGTGCTGGATTCCAGGAGGAAGGGGGTACTTCTAGAATGCCTACAAGATGACCTTTTAGAGCAGTTTGTGGTTGAATCCACTATTGGATCAGCTATTCTGGATTGGGTGTTGTGTAATGAACCAGTATTGCCTTTAGCAGTAAGTGATCATAATATGATAGAATTCACCCTCAAATTTGAGGAGAAGCTAAAGTCAGATGTATCAGTATTACCATATAACAAATACAGCACGGAAACAGGCCATCTCGGCTCAGCTAGTCCCAGTGGCCCGCACTCAGGCCATAACCCTCCATTCCTTTCCTGTCCATATACCTATCCAATTTTACTTTAAATGACAATACCAAACCTGCCTCTACCACTTCTACTGGAAGCTCATTCCACACAGTGGAGTAAAGAGAATTACAGAGGCACGAGAAGGTAGTTTGCCCAAATTGATTGGAAAATATGACTGGCATGGATGATGGCTGAGCCACAATGGCTGGAATTCCTGGAAGCAATTTGGAAGACACAGGGTATATACATCCCAAAGAGGAAGTAGTATTCTAAAGGAAAAATGTCACACCCATGGCTGACAAAAGGAGTCAAAACCAACATAAAAGCCATATGAGGGCATATAATAGAGCAAAAATTAGTGAGAAATTAGAGGTCTGGGAAGCTTTTAAAAACCTACTGAAGGCAACTAAAAAGTCATTAAGAAGGTAAAAGTGGAATATGAAAGTAAGCTAGCCAATAATAAAGTAGTTAGCAGAAGTTTCTTCAGATACATAAGTGTAAAACAGAGGTGAAAGTGGATACTGGACTGCTGGAAAACAATGCTGGAGAGGCAGTAATGAGAGACAACGAAATGGAGATGAACTGAATAAGTATTTTGCATCAGATTTCACTGTGGAAAGTCCAGGAATCAGGGATCATGAAGTATGTGAAGTTACCATAGCTAGTGAGAAGGCTCTTGAGAAACTGATTGGTCTGTAGATAGCTAAGTCACATGGACCAAATGGTATACACCCCAGAGTTCCGAAAGGTGGCTGAAGAGTTCATGGAGGCATTAATAAAGAGCTTTCAAGAATCACCAGGTTCTGGAAGACTGAAAAATTGTAAATGTCACTCCACTCTTACAGAGGCAGAAGAAAAGAAACTATAGGCTAGTTAGTCTGACCTTAGTAGTAAGGAAGATGTTGCAGTTAATTATTAACATAAAAACACAAAAAAACCAACAGCAACAGGCCCTTTGGCCTAGTGCTGTGCCGAACATGTACCTACTTTAGAAATTATCCAGGGTTACCCATAGCTCTCTATTTTTAAGGATGAGGTCTCAAAGCACTTGGAGGCACATCACAAAATAGGCCATAGTCATGGTTTCCTCAAAGGAAAATCTCGTCTGTCAAATCTGTTGGAATCCTCTGAAGAAATAACAAGCAGGGTAGACAAAGGAGAATCAGTTGATGTTATGTACTTTGATTTTCAGAAGACCTTTGACAAGGTACCAAAGGCTGCTAAAAAAGTTACGAGTCCATGGTATTACAGGAAGGATTCTAGCATAGATAAAGCAGTAGCTGATTGGTAGGAGGCAAAGAGTGGGAATAAAAGGAGCTCTCCTGGTTGGCTGCTGGTGATTAGTAGTGCCCACAGGGACCTGTGTTGGGACTGATTCTTTTTACATTATATGTCAGTGATTTGGATGATGGAATTAATGGCTTTGTTGCAAAGTCTACAAACAATATAAAGATAATTAGAGGGGCAGGTAGTTTTGAGGAAGTAGAGAGGCTACAGAAGGTCATAGACAGATTAGAAGAATGGACAAAGAAATAGATGGAATAGTGTCAGGAAGTATATGGTCATGCGCTTTGGTAGAAGAAATGGAAGGGGTGATTGTTTTCTAAGTAGAGAAAAAAATACAAAAAAATGAGGTGTAAAAGGACTTGAGTCCTTATGCACAATTCGCTAAAGGTTAATTTACAGTTTGAGCCTGAGGTGAGGAAGGCAAATGCAATGCTTGCATTGGTTTCACGAGGACTAGAATATAAAAGCAACGATGTAATATTAAAACTTTATAAAGCACTGTTGAGGCTTCATTTGGAGTACAGTATTGCAAGCAGGTTAGGGCCCTTATCTTAGAAAGCATGTGTTGAAACTGGAGAGGGTTCAAAGGGAGATTCACAAAAACAGTGCCAGGAATGAATGGCTTGCCATATGAAGAGCGTTTGATAGCTCTGGGGCTACATTCACTAGAATTCAGAAGAATGTGGGGTGACCTCACTAAAATCCACTGCACGGTGAAAGGCCTTGATAGAGTGAATATGGAGAGATTGTTTCCTAGGCAAGTGAGTTTAAGACCAGAGGACACAGGCTCAGAATGGAGTGGTGTCCTTTTAGAATGGAGACAAGGAGGAAGTTCTTTACCACAGATAGCAGTGGAGGCTATGTCTTTATGCACATTTAAGGCAGAGGTTGATAGATTTTTGATTGGTCAGGACATGAAGGGAAATAGAGAGAAGGCAGGAGACTGGGGCTGAAAGGAAAATCAGATCAGCCTTGGCAGATCAGGATTGGCAAGCAGACTCGATGGGCCAAATAGCTTAATTCCTATATCTTATGACCATCCAAGGATCCAAACAGTCCTTCCAAGTGAAGCAATAACTTATGTGCACTTCTTCCAGTCTAGAGCACTATCCACATTCAGCATTCAAAATGAAGAAACCACCTCTTCAATGATGGGAACTCCAAACTCGGACTTAATGATCATTCTATGAAACTCCTGTGTTCAATGAGCTCTCCTACCTCCAGGTTTAATTCTCTATCGCAATGCCACTCTGACCTATCCGTCTGTGGACATAATGAGGATCTATGTTAGCTTGAAAAATTGCACCTCATTTGAATACATGGGAGCCTTTTGGACTCACAATTCAGCTTTAGCTAACTCACTCCCTCTTTTGCTGTAGGTCACCAATATATAACAATGGCTCAGTTTTTCTCTATCAGCACAGCCTGCACATGTCCCACAGTGCTCATTTTGCAACTTGTATACTTGTATGCTCTTTTGTTTTTAAACTGACTCTGTGATTATGTTCATGCTTAGTTCTTTTTCTTTCCTTCCAACTATCTATGATGACTACAACTCATCTGCACTGTATCTCTATCTTCTCCCATCAGAAATATTCCTATGGTCCTTATAAGACCATAAGACACGGGAGCAGAATTAGGCTATATGGCCCATCAAATCTGCTCCAGCATTCAATCATGGCTGATCCTTTTTTTAATCTTCTCCTCAACCCCAGTTCCCAGCAAATTTGGATATCATGTCCAATCAAAAACCCATCAATCTCTGCCTTAAATACACCCAATGACCTGGCCTACAGCTACACATGGCAACAAATTCCACAAATTCACCACCCTTTGGCTAAAGAAATTTCTCAGCATCTCTGTTTTGAAAGGGCGCCCCTCTATCCTGAGGCTGTCCACTCTTGTACTAGACTCCTACCATGGGAAACATTCTTTCCACATCTACTCTGTTTCGGTTTTTCAACATTCAAAAGGTTTCAATGAGATCCCCCCGCATCCATCTGAATTCCAGCGAGTACAGACTCAGAGCCATCAAATGTTCCTCATATGATAACCCTTTCCTTCCTGGAATCATCCTTGTAAACCTCCCTGTGGACTCTCACCAATGCCAGCACATCTTTTCTAAGATGAGGGGCCCAAAACTGTTCGCAATACTCAAGGTGAGGCCTCACCAGTGCCTTATAAAGCCTCAGCATCAGATCCTTGCTCCTGTATTCTAGACCTCGTGAAATGAATGCTAACATGGCATTTGTCTTCCTCACCACCGACTCAATCTGCAAGTTAGCCTTCAGGGTGTTCTGCACAGAGACTCCCAAGTCCTTCTGCATTTCAGATTCCTGGATTTTCTCCCCGTTTGTAAAATAGTCCACACATTTATTTCTACTACTAAAGCGCATGACCATGCATTTTCTGACATTGTATTTCATTTGCCACTTTCTTGCCCATTCTCCCAATCTAAGTCCTTCTGCATCCTACCTGTTTCCTCAACACTACCTGTCCCTCCACCAATCTTTATATCATCTGCAAACTTGGCAACAAAGACATCTATTCCATCATCTAATTAATTTATATACTGCATAAAAAGAAGTGGTCCCAACACCAACCCCTGCAGAAAACCACTAGTCACTGGCAGCCAACCAAGAGAGGATCCTTTAATACACACTCGCTGCTGCTTACCAATCCGCCAATGCTCTAACCATGTTAGTAACTTTCCTGTAATACCATGGGCTCTTAACTTGGTAAGCAGCCTCATGTGTGGCACCTTGTCAAAGGCCTTCTAAAAGTCCAAATATACAACATTTACTACATCCCCTTTATCCATCCTACTTGTAGTCTCCTGAAAGGATTCCAACAGGTTCGTCAGGTAGGATTTTCCCTTGAAGGAAACCATGCTGAATTTGTACTATCTAGTCCAGTGTCACCAAATACTCCATCACCTCATCCTTAACAATTGACTCTAACATCTTCCCAATCACTGAGGTCAGGCTAACTGGACTATAATTTCCTTTCTGCTGCCTTCCTCCTTTCTTAAAGAGTGGAGTAGCATTTGCAATTTTCTAGTCCTCTGGCATCATGTCAGAGTCCAATGATTTTTGAAAGATCATTTCTAATGCCACCACAATCTCTAATGCTATCTCTTTCAGAACCCTAGGGTGCAGTTCCTCTGGTCCAGGTGACTTATGTACTTTATCAACCCCTCCTCCACCCTCTCTGCTACTAAAAGTAACGTTTACTCTGTTGCCCGATTCTGATGGTCTTTCATCTGAAAAAGAAAAACTGATTCTCTCCACAGCTGTTACATGATCTATAATTCCTATTTTTTTTTTTACACCCTTGACTTGCAAATTTAGAAAAACCCCAATTTTAACTTGTCATCATAATTCTAAACTTTCATCTTCTTCATCATCTCACACATCTATCCAGCCTTCTCCCATCTGTTAGGTAACACGGAAATGGCAACACGTAAAAAAGCCAAGCTTTGTGAACAGTATTATAATGAAAAGTGGGAGAGAGATCTTAAATCCATAAGGCAAGTCAGCAGGCTTACTTCATTAGTTTGAAGAGATTGGTATGTCACCAAAGACTAGCAAATTTCTACAGATGCACTATGGAGCAAGCACACTGACTGGTTGCATTGGTGCCTAATTTGGTAGTGCCAATGCACAGGGTCATAAGAGACTTCAGAGATTTGTATACTCAGCCAGCTCCATCACACGCACAAGCCTCCCCCCCCCCCATTGAGGGCATCTTTGAAAGCTGGTGACTCAAGAAGGCAGTATCCATAATTAAGGAACCTCACCATTTGGGCTTCCATCTTCTCATTACTACAATCAGGGCAGTGCTACAGGAGCTTGAAGAGCACACTCAATATTTTAGGAACAGCTTCTTTCCCTCTGCCAGTATATTTCTGAAAACTCCATGAACTTATGAATACTATCACAATGTTTTTCTTTTGCACTATTTAATTTTTATTGCTATGTATAGTAATTTGTTATGTCTGCACTGTAAACAGCAAATTTCACGAGTAAAGTCTATGATGATTCTGAACTAAAAGGACGTCTAGACACTGCCATGGATTGGAGAATGTGGAGGTGCTGAAACATAGAAGTTTTGCAATGAAGTCCAATATCTCACACTGTTGAAAAGCAAGTTAAATGGCTTATTTATAAATTTACTGTGGAATGTTTTTCTCTTGAAGTTTAGTTTTATTTCATATTCTTATTGGGCATGCATTCAGTGGCACTTTATTAGGTACACCTGCTTGTTAATGCTGATGTCTAATCAGCCAATCATGTGGCATCAACTCAATACATAAAAATATGCAAGCATGGTGAAGCAATTCAATTGTTCTTCAGACCAAACATCAGAATGGGGAAGAAATGTGACTGAAGTGATTTTGACCATAGAATGACTGTTGGTGCCAGACAGAGTGGCTTAAGTATCTCAGAAACTCCTGATGTCCTGGGATTTTCATGCATAATAGTCTCTAGAGTTTAGAAGATGATGTGAAAAACAATAGACTTCCAATGTGGTAGTTCTATGGGCAAAAATGCCTTGTTAATGGGAGAGGTCAGAGGAGAATGGCCAGACTGGTTCACGCTGACAGGAAGGCAACAGCAACTTAAATAACCATGCATTACACCAGTGATGTGCAGAAGAGCATCTCTAAACACATGTCAAACCTTAAAGTGAATGCGCTACAGCAGCAGAAAACTACACTGGGTTCCACTCCTTTGGCCACTTGATTAGGTACACTCATGTACCTAATAAAGTGGTCTCTGAATGTGGATACTTAAACAAGTTGTTTAATAGCTGTCTAGGATTAATTCATCCACCAGAACTGTTGTACAACAAAGGGAGTGCTGCATTAATTGACATGTTTCCTTTCAGGAAACATTATAAGCTGATGCAATATTCTCCCTTTCAATTGGGAGGAAAACAACTCCCTTGCCATTGCATCACTGAAAGATTGCAGACCAGTTACCTCACTGTTAATTGCACTTTTACACTGTGTTAAAAGTTGGAAGCCATCTTTTCCTATGTTATAAGAATGATCACTTAAGGTAAGAGGGTCAAGTTCGAAGATGTGCAGGGTAAGTTTTTTTTAAAATAGTGACTGAAAGTAAGATGGTAAGCAGATACAATGGTGATGTATAACAGTACTTGCAGGGCTGGAGCAATATGGATTATGTAGACAGATAGTTCTGGCTTATTTTGACATCCTCACAGGCCAAATGACTTGTTGATGTGCTATACAGTTTTATGCCTATGTTCTATGTTCAAAAGGACTTCTAGCTATGATGCACTTTTATGTTGTTATGAGAATGTGAAAGAGGTCTATTAAATGGAATATTTTTTTCTTTACAATCTGAACTTATCATTGCAACATGACTATAGTTAGTGTACACTGGTATGGTTACGATGTATAATTACAAATGCCATTGTAACCCTACCTTAAAGTATTTGTACTCTTTATATTTCAACAAAGATGTTAGGACTGAGTTACCTTCTCAGGTGCAGGAAAGCAGTGTAACACTGCTTACGGAATTCTTGGTACTGTTCACTCTGCATTCCGCCCATTCCTTCCACCATTTCCTTACTTAACTTCATAGGGGGTGGAAGAGGCTTAGGGTCACGACCCAAAATATATCCAAAGTCAACGTGAAACAGTTTCCCTGCAGTCGCACAAAAATGTAGTTTGCTAATGATAAAGTAGGACGAGCACAATTTCAACATTCAATGGAAAATTATCAGTTGAAGGAAACTGGCCATTGGCACATCACCAAACTTCTGGCACAATGTCTGTATTAACACTGAACAAGTAAGCTTCATATCTGACACATGGTTTAGTTTGTAGTGCTTTTGGAGCACAGTTCCTGGAGTTTTATTTTATGCCCCATATCCCAAAAAATCAAATGTATTGTCGTCTATTATGCATAGCCTCTTATCACAAACTAAAACTATAGATTTTGCAAAGAAGATATCATGTAAATATCTAAAAATAACTTTCAAATTTATTAGCAGTCCATAGCAACTCTGCCATGTTTATTTCTACACTTGTAATCAATTCTACTCCTTATTCAATTCAGCAAACCCTCTGGCAAAATGAGAAAAATAATCTTTCCCAGACAGGTTTCATCTCCCTCTCATTTTTAACAAATCAATTTCACCCCAAACCACAAAAGAGTTGCTGCCATATTGTGAAGATTCATCTTAACCTACAGCATGCAAAATATGAAACACTAGAATGTTGATCTATTTGTGCTTTACAGATCAAATACAGGCTTGACCACCCAACCAGTAACTTTTCCTTTGTACAGTCAAGTATTTTCTCCATTACACAGTTCCTTCTTTTACCATCTTGAGTGATAAGCTCATTCTGAGCACTCAAGCAAAAATCCCTCCAGAAATAAATGCTGCCCGACAGTTCTGCACATTTCCCTTGGGTACTAATTTAACAGCAGCTACACAGAAAAAGGGCTGCAAAAATTCAATGTTAACTGTCAGCATTTCAGTCAACTGAGCTCATGGTGACCCACTGATTTCCTTTATCCAGATGTATTTAAATAAACAATGAAAGTAGAGCAAGCAAGAGAAAAAAACATGGATATGGATATTTTCAACAAAATGAATGACAAAGTTAAAAGATTTATAAGTCATATGTCAATATGTTTTGTGTCAAAACAAGCAATGAAAAAAATACTATTAAAACATTAGTAAAATACTAGAAATCAGGGTGCATTTTTTCCCCAGTGACTGTACTAAGGAATGAGTAAACCTAAATTGTTCAGTTCAAAGCATAGGGAAGGGGGTAATTTAGAAAAGACCAGGTATGCAAGAACTTTAAAATTTGGCTACCATGTTCCATTATCCGGAACTTTATCTGGCCTTTCAAACCTGCTTGAAGGGGGACAGCATGAAAACATGGCTCCTATGGTGTTTAGCCAGAACTGTCAGTTTATTCTCAGGAGATTTCTTAGAAGATCTGTCATACAAAGTGGTTTATTATAAATGCTGACAAACATAATCGCACAAAACTGATAGATTGCACTTGCGAGGATCAATCATTTCAACTCCAGCATATCAATATAGGGGACAACTGAATACATATAGTGCTGCACATTGAGCCAAATATTCATAATGTATATGTTTTATTATTCTGAAGCTGGTCTCTCTTGAAAATTGAGAAAAAGTTGTGAATGTTTTTTCAAAAGTACCAAAATATCTGAAATTATCACAAACAAAATAATCTACTTTTGTTAGGATGCCTGGTTTTCCTCTTTCAAGGTACACACACCCTTATATTTTAGATATGATCATGCTAACTCTTGTTACATAAATATATATCTACACACAAAAAACAACTTAAGGTTAGAAATGACTGCCAATGTAACATTTGCACATCTATAAATCAAGTCCAAAATCAATCCTAAGTATTAATTTTTCCACTCCAACTCAAACACATAGATACGATTTTTCTATTAAATCTTTTCATTGATCTACGGTATTTATTTGTTCAATATTTTCAGGTCTGTGTAAAAATGCAATTCAAATTTATTGAAACACAGAAATCTGTTACACCACTTTTAATGTCACATAATAGGCATGCACTGCCCTCTGCTGAACCTTTGTTTGAAGTGATTCTAATATTAAGACAAACCAAGTCTTCAATTAAAATCATCTACAAACAAGTCACGCACATAGAACAATGTACTTTATAAATAAAAATTCAGGCTATGAAGCAAAAATGATAAAGATTCTGGACTGCAGAGGGTAATGTGGGGTAATCCCAGAAAACTTGCCTGTCTTTGTCAATAGAAGGTTATCCAAATGCCTATCTCCAACTCCTAGTATGTATGTTATCACACAATATCCAGCTGTCAATAAAATAAAAAGAGAAACAGACATCACTGAACACAGAAATACAATAATATTACTGAATTTTAGGAAAACTCCCATTTTCTACCAAATACAATACTGGAAAAGCTCCACTGCTTTGTTGTCAATATAAAGTAAAATATAATCATTATTGAAACATTAATCTTAACCCAGTGAATATCCTTAAAATTAACCTACCCTATGACACCCTGTCCAGTGACATACTAGAATTTAAATAAAAAAAACATCGCAGCATTTAAGTTTCTTAAATTCTTTGAGATTCCTCTCTGATAATGTATTCTAATATACTTACTGTAACCATTTTACACTCATCTATTCTAATCTTGTGTTAATTAATTTTACTTTCTAATTTATGTCTCCCTGTTTTTTTACTCCAAATGAGGAAATGAATTACAAGTCAATAAAAGAGGTCTACCACCCAACACAAATGCAGACAATTCTTAATGGTGGTTCACTAACAAATGAAGGCTTTTTAAAATATAAATACATATTAGCACTGCATGCAACAGGATCATTTCCAGGTGACACAATAGAACACAAAAATTTTGATCAAGAACTAATATCATTTGATACGTAACGAGTAATTTACAAATGCACATTTCTACATATGGGGGCCTGGGTGGATATGGGGTTTTGTGTGCATGACGAACTTGGCTGCAAATCTAAATTTTTGTTGCTCATGACAGATCATGCTGTATAGACATAAATTAGTGAACATGCAAAGTACACTGCAGATGCTGTGGTTCAAAGCAACACATACTACAAGCTGGAGGAACTCAGCAGGTCGAGCATCATCCGTGGAAATGAGCAGTCAACATTTCAGGCCAAGATCCTTCGTCAGGACAGAAGAAGTCAGGACTGTCCCCTCTGTCTTCAGTCCTGATGAAGGGTCTCAGCCCAAAACATGGAATGCTCATTGTACGTGTTGTACGTGTTGCTTTGAACCATATAATTGCTTGGCAAAGGATCAATAAAAGAATCTAATTTCCTATCCATGACAAGCAATAGCAGTACCATCACTAAGTCCCAATTACAAGAGTAGGACATGAGGGACTGGCTTTTGATATCTCTTAAAACCTTTTCTCAAATATAAGGTACAAGTCAGGATTCCAATACATAATGGACACCACCCCTCCCCACTATTGGTAAAATCAATAGGAGGCGCTGTCTCAAGAAGACATCGATCATCCAAGATCTTTGCCACCTAGGCAATGCCATATTTTCACAGCTATCTTTGGGCAGGAGGTACAGAAGCCTTAAGTTCTACACTACTGGGTTCAAGAACTGCTACTTCTCATCAACCAGAGTTCTTGACCCAAACAGCAAAACCCTAATCACTTCAGTTTAGCAATACTATGATAGCCTTGCACTAAAATAGACTTTACTTTTTTGTTCTAATTGTGTTTTCTTGCAAAAATAAATAATGTTTAATTTACTTTTTGCTTTTTGTGAATGCTGCTTATATGATGTTATTTGCCTATGATTCTGTTGCAAGGAAGTTTCATTGCATCTGTGCATACGTGTGCAAATGACAATAAAATCAACTTTGACTTTGATGTAATACTTAAGACCTTAAGACATAGGAGCAGAATTAGGTCACTTGGCCCATCCAGTCTGCTCCACAATACTTGCATGGATGAGCAGAGCTCTAACAATATTCAATGTTCAACTACACTCAGGACAAAGCAGCCCATTGGCGTTCTGTTCATCATCCAAAACACTTACTCTCTCATTGTGCACTGCTGCTACAATGTGCACTATTTGCATACTGCTCTGCAGTTAGTCACCCTACCTATTCTGACAGTATTGCCAAAACCCACAGCTTCCAGTTTATCAAGGACAGCAGACACCCAAGAGCATCACCTTCTGCACAGTTTGTCCCTACTGCTCTAACATGGTATATTCTTATCAGAAGGGCATACCATTTCATGTGACTCACCACTACCTATCCAAGGATAATTAGGAAAGGGCAATAAATGTTCATATGATTAATGACAGTCACATCCCATAATATGAATAAATGTATAGATTAAAAAGGTCAGTCATATAAAGGTCAACTGCATTGAAGGAAATATGGAGCACATTTAAAACTAATATAAATCCAATAATTATTATTTGAGGAATTATTTTACCAGCAGAATAACCACATTTTTATAGCAGTAATGTGGCAACACTGGAAGAAAAGAAATCATTTTATTAATCTTCAGCTATTTAAAACTAACTCCAGTCTCCCATTGTTTTTTAGATGTACTGACACCACTCTTTTACTTTAATCAGATATTTGGCAAAAATCAGATTGGCTTTTGGATATGGATAACACCGCTTAATTTACTAAGTCCTACTTTCCTTAATTCATCACTCCTACTGGGGCATAAGCTGCCAACAGCAGCATGTCAGATTGCTCTGTCCTGGGCCAGTCTTTCAAGTTGTCCCCTGGTATAGTCCATCTTTGAAAATTCTTCTTTTCCTTGGGATGAGGTCTTTGGAGCTGCTGTTGGCATTTCTAGAAGCACTGGGCTTTTATGAGATAAGGTCTCTAGTACCATGCCCAACCCTTCTCTATTCGCTGCTGGGCTTGGGACAGTCCATGGTGGAGTTCAGTTTACTATGTTAACAATACTTAGTTAATTATGAATAAAATTTTGATTTTTTTTGTGAAAAGACACAAGTATGAAAAATCGGTAATGTGCTATTTAATTGGTACATCACTCCCTTTTAACTTCCAAAATTTACCTAATGTACAGTGTGGATGATTCACTTGACAAAAAATGTTAATTTTAAGGACCCTTTCCACAAAAAGAACACAAGTTGTAAAGGAGCAAACACCTTCTCTGTCAAATGCACTTCTAGCTGTTGCTTTGACCATTCCCCCACCTTCCTCATACATCTTTTATTTCTCAAAATATTTATGCTCTTCCAGTTATCATAAAATTTACTTCCACCTCAGTGGTATTCTATTGCCACTTTTATTTATTTCCCTTTTAAGTGCTGTCCTTTATTAATTGACTGACTTATTACCTTAAACAAATCTTTTTATAATTGAGCATTTAAATCATTTAACATTGTTTTCTCATTTTCCCGTTATACCTAAACTTTTACTCAACCATCTTATTGAATCTCTCATGTACTCCTGTCAACGCCTTAATATGCCTCTTAAAAAACAGACATCAATAACTGGTCAAATACTCCCACCACCTATTAAATGTTCCCAATGGTGTGCGCCTCAAACAGCCTCTGACAACCACGTTCACCTCCTGGCTTCACATATGGTTTAGCTAAGCCCAGCATTTCTACTGACAAGAGAAAGGGCAAAGGGCAGGTTACTGGCACCTGAAAGCAAGTTGCTTTGGGCAGATGGGGCTTGTCAGCTGTGGTTGACAGCTCATCTAGGAGAAGGAAAACTCTGATCTCAAACCTCTGCTGCCTCGCGGCTACACCCACTCATGAGGGAGGCTTTGGGAGTATATCCGAAGAGAAAGTTCCAGAGCTGGAGTCCCAAGGCAGTCCTATGTTGAGTTCAACACTGGCAATTCCTGCAACACCGCTGAAGCCTAACTTATCAGTCTCTGATGTTCCTTCGGGTTCATCAGATGCATGGAGAGGGGGAGCTTGGTACAGCGATAACAACTTGCTTTCCATATTGAGTTGCCCTGACTTTCATATCTAGATAGCCAGGACAAAACATCCATGGTCGACCCAAACCAACTGAGGCCTCTGTTGAGATGCCTCCTAACCAAAGGCCTGTACAGGTTTGTGAGTCAGTGTAATTGTATTTTCTGCCCTCAACATCCATGATCTACCCAACCCCTTTTGCTGCTTGTCAGCCAGCTGTCCCAAACCTGATTACAGTGCAAGTTTGTGGTCTAAAGCTGCACGCCAAGTTCATCAGCATCCTCCATCAATAAAAGCACATCCACTAGCTCCGCATCAGACAATTGGAAACATTTTATTAGAACACCAGTACAGGAAAAGTCATGTGGAAAACAGGCTTCTCCTTGGATCTCAAATTGGAGTCAAAGGACAAACATAGCCCTTGCCTGCTAGAGGTGTGACTTGGGGTGGTGGCTCATACGTAGAGGGCAAATCAACTGATTTAAAATAACCATTGTTTTCTTCATCTGTATATGACAGTAAATGGATATGTGCCAGGTGCACATTCAAGAACTGGCAGCCCTTAAGTTGTGGTACATTTCAGAGATTAAAAATAGCTGCCTTAACACAGTGGCAATGCATTTATTTGCACTCTTTCCCATTGGGAAGTTATCAAACCCCATCCTTGTCTTAACTGCTGCGATTTGTCAGGACACGCCTCGTGTTCTGGTCTACTGAGCACCCGTGAACTCTGCAACACAACAATACACATTTATAGATACTGGTTGACCTGCAGAGTTCCTCCAGCATTTTGTGTGTGCTACCCTGGATTTCAGGCATCTCTAATGTGGAAAAGTGCAAATGGCTAACTCTTTGTGATCTTAGCCACTGGTTTTGGGCTTCTGCCCCTTTTCTATAGCTGCAACATGTAGCATTCTAGTTACAGGACCAGTTCTTCTTAAAGGCATTGCTCCCTGATTTACACTTTTAACACTAATAGTGGCTAAGACCACTTGTGCCCCACTAGAAAGTGGCTATACTTGATGAATCTCTCCTCATCCTTGCTACTTTTCATCAATTCCACATAGATAACCGTCATAGCACGCACACCGAGGAGCAAAAGGAGCAAGCCTTACAACAAATTAACAATCTTTGCTTCTTTTTACTACACCATAAAACTTCAAAGGACTACACAAGATTAGAAAAATAAACACATCAATATCCTATAGCATACAGGCCTCTATAAATATAACTGCATCTGATTTGAATCCTCCTAGCACGTTAACTTGTTAGTTAATGCTGATGCATGCTATCTGCATTAAGATTTGGTTATGAGCCCTAATATTACTACCCATCTATTAACACATACTTTCATTATGCAAGAGCATTGCACGAAATGACATCTTTCACAATTTAGAAAACAAATCAGCATCACTTGAGGTATAGATGTATGTAGATATGTATCATTTTCTGTGATTGAAAAAATTGGTATTCACAGACAATATACATTACATAAAATTTGCTGCCTATAGGAGACAAATTTATCCCAGTCGCAAATGCTAAATGAAGAACATGGTGGCAGTTGTGTTGTGCCCTTTCAGATTCTACCATTAATTTCAAAACATTAATCACATTACCAAAGACAAATAGCCAACTTTGTATTTACATTCTCTCATTAATGTAGCATTTTAATCAAATGCTCATTGAAAATTCATAATACAAAAACATTGTTTTGAATGAATTGAATTGACTTTATTACTTACATCCTTCAAATACATGAGTAGTAAACATCTTTACGTTACATCTCCATTCAAATGAGCAATGTGCAATTATAAATATTATGTACAACAGGATAGTCAATATCATATAGAAATACAATTGCATCAGCATGAATTAAGCAATCTGATGGCCTGGTGGAAGAAGTTGTCCCGGAGCCTCTTAGCCATGGCTTTTATGTTGTGGTACCGTTTCCTGGATGGTAGCAGCTGGAACAGTTTGTGGTTGGGGTGACTTGGGATCTTTTCCTTCAGGCCCTTTTTACACACCCATCTTTGAAAACATCCTGAATTGTTGGGATTTCACAACATAGATGTGCTGGGCTGTCCGCACCACTCTCTGCAGAATCCTGCAATTGAGGGAAGTACAGTTCCCATACCAGGCAGTGATGTAGCCAGTCAGGAGGTTCTCAGTCGTGCCCCTATAGAAAGTTCTAGAACTTAGGGAGCCAATCCAAACTTCTTCAACCATCTGAGATGAAAGATGCCTTTTTTTAACCACACAGTCAGTATGTACATTCGACTTAAGATCCTTGGTGATGTTTATGCCAAGGAACTTAAAGCTGTTCACCCTCCCAACACCAGATCCATTGACATCTATAGGGGTTAGCCTGTCTCCATTCCTCCTGTAGTCCACAAACAGCTCCTTTGTTATTGCAATGTTGAGAGAGAGATTGTTTTCTTGACACCACTTAGTCAGGGTGATAACTTCCTCTCTGTAGGCTCTCATTATTATTTGACATTATTCCAATCAGTGTAGAGTCGTCAGCAAATTTAATTAGCAGATTGGAGCTGTGGGTGCTGAAGGGCACCTGTGTTGAGGGTCTGAGGGGTGGAGGTGAGGGAGTCCACTCTTACCACCTGCTGGCGACCTGACAGGAATTCCACAATCCAGCTACACTAGACAGGGTGAAGGCCAAGATATTTAAGCTTCTTGTTGAGCTTGGATGGAACTATGGTGCTGAATGCTGAACTGTAGTTCAAGAACAGCATTCTCACATAAACATCCCTCTTCTCCAGATGTGTAGGGAAAGTGTGTACAGCTATGGCTATTGCATCATCTGTCGACCGGTTGTGTAGGGGTCTAGTGTGGGTGGCAGCATGTTGCAGATGTAGTCCTTGACCCAAAGCATTTGCTTATAATTGAGGTGAATGCATCAAGACACCAGTTATTCAGACATGTTACCTTGGTCTTTTTAGGTACAGGGACAATGGTGGATGCTTTGAAGCAGGAGGGCACTCTACAGTGGGAGAGAGAGAGAGATTAAAAATGTCTGTAAACACACCTGCCAGTTGTGCCGTGCATATAAGGAGTACTCAAACAGGGATGCTGTCTGCTCCCGCAGCCTTGCAACTGTCCACCCATTGGAAACGCCTGCGTACTTTGGCATGAGATGAACAAGCTGCTGGTCACATCATCTGCAGGTCTCATCAGGGGCTCTGAATAGGCGACATTGAATCGAGCATAAAAATATTTAACCCCTCTGGGAGAGAGGCATCGATGTTGGAAACTCCACTGCATTTAGCTTTGAAGTCAGCAATGGAATGCAGACCTTGCCATAAGCCACATCTGTTGTTGGTGGAAAGTTGAGTCTGAATCTTGTCTCTGTATTGTTGTTTCGCTGCCTTGATGACTTTGCACAGATCGTAGCTGAATTTCTTGAGCTCTTGCTGATTACTAGCAATGTAAGCTCTGTCTTGCACTGTCAGTGCTGCTCACACGGAACTGTTGATCCAGGGTTTCTGATTTGGGAAGACCCAAATCGATTTATGGGGATCAACGTCCTCTATGTAATTCCGGATGAAACCCGTGACCCCTTCCATGAACTTGGGAGACATCCTCATCATGACAGACATTCTGGTCAACGTCAAAGTACTCCTGCAGCATGGAGGCCGATTGGTCGGACCAACAGTAGACAGTTTTAACTATGGCCGCCTTTTGTCTGAGAAGATCATTGTGGTCTCTCTTCCCACCATTACAGACATTTACACTACATGCTGCATCCGCAAAGCAAACAGCATTATAAAGGACCCCACGCACCCCCCATACAAACTCTTCTCCCTCATTCTGTCTGGGAAAAGGCACCGAAGCATTCTGGCTCTCACGACCAGACTATGTAACAATTTCTTCCCCCAAGTTATCAGACTTCTTAATACCCAGAGCCTGGACTGACACCTTGCCCTACTGTCCTGTTTATTGTAATGCCTGCACTGTTTTGTGCACTTTATGCAGTCCTGGGTAGGTCTGTGGTCTAGTGTAGTTTTTTTCTGTGTTTAGTTTAACGTAGTTCAGTCTAGGTTTTGTACTGTTTCATGTAATACCATGGTCCTGAAAAACAGTCTCATTTTTACTGTGTACTGTACCAACAGTTATGGTCGAAATGACAATAAAAAGTGACTTGACTTCTGCCTGTGCTTTGGCACCTGAAAATGGAGCAGTGATCTGATTTTCCAAATGGAGGGTGGAGGAACGCTTTGCAAGCATTGCGTAAGGGAGAGTAGCAGTGGTCGAGTATGCTATCTCCCCGTGTGCTCACCTGGATGTGTCAGCCACGCTCCATAAATAGAAATTTGGACTCCAACTCAGAATGCTGAATGAAAGATTTTTTTTCAACAATTCTACCATATTAGATACAATATTACAATAACAATACTCACCACAGCTTTTAACATAAGTGTCCATTACTTCAGCACTGATACCAGAGGGCCCTTTTTCACTCGGGGCATATTTTCTGAAAAAATTCTGAAAAATGTAGTGTTGACAGCATTAGGAATAGGGATTTCATGGAGCTGTAGTTTGGATTAACAACCCATTTTCTTGAGCAACACATGCAATTTCCTCCCCTTACAGATGGGATTTCAATTAGGCATACCTTAATTACTATATTATTGTGATATTTTAGCACAAAATTTGCAAAGATTATGTAAAAGAAAATTAAACTGAAACCGGAAAAATGTTTCAACCCTTTTCTGGTGCAGCTTCCTCTACAGGAAAGAAACCTGGATGCAGCAACTCACTGCTATTGTAAATGTCCTTAAAGAAGATTGATGCATTTGGAGATAACATTGTTATATTTTAAGACAAATATACTCTATCCAGTTAAAAATAATTACTAATCAGATATTACACTTTATATTTATAAATAAAAGTCAATGTCAGCCTTTATTTAAAAAATAGAAAACAGATTCTGTTAAAGAACAACACACACAAAATGCTGGTGGAACACAGCAGGCCAGGCAGCATTTTGTGTGTGTTGTTGTTTGAATTTCCAGCATCTGCAGATTTCCTCGTGTTTTCTGTTAAAGAACATTCATTTTAAGTTTTGTAATTATTCAAGAAATATTCGGAAGATGATGTAGAAATGATTTTGTAAAAACAGTGATACACAGTTGCAGATGTGACAAAAATTTTTGATATATTAACTTGAAAATTTGACACTAAAACTAGCAGTACAAAATAGCTTACGCTACTGCTTGGAAGATGGGTGGTGGTGGGAAGAAAGAGAAATAAAAAATCCTTTTGACAGAAGGGAACCCTTTGCTTAAAATGGTATAAATCTTTAAAACAAAACAAAAAATTAACACACGGCAAAAGATTAAAAACAAAAACAAACATCTGGCTACTTGGGAATTGCACGTAGTCATTATTTTTCCTACTTCCAGTAATACAGATGAAAACATTAAAAATTATCCTTTGAAAATGCACATGCCTTATATTAAATTAATTGTTAAAGAATTGTTTCCTTTTTACTTCAATTAGTATGAGATAAATATAACAGATTTAAGCAGTCAGGGAGCACCATGAGATGACCTAGTTTACAATAATTGGAGAGCAGCCAATAGAGGAGGTTTAGATAAAGAGTCAATGTGGCTTGACAGATGAAGTATCTCTACTGCTGTAGATGGCAGAACCATTTCAGATTCTTTTATTTGTATGTTATCTCCTATACTCTGAAATATTAGAATTTAAAGCTGCTGTTCAGGGATCTAAACCACTGTTAAAAAAGTTCAAATATATCTGAAGTGTTGCTGCTTAAAAAGAGTGAATACATTTTAGGCAAATGAGGAAACCATGAAATGGAACTTAACTATTTTTAAAGACAAATAGAAAATTACAAGTTATATTTCACCTGTATACTTCCTTCTGTAGCCAATACTTCAGCTACAGGTACTGACTGAATAAACTGCATGAAGCCTGAAAAAGAGTTTAAATATTACTGAACAAAAAAATAGTGCAATTTTAATGTAAAACTTCTTTTATATAAGGACATGCCACATTCAATGTAAATATGCTTAAAAGTTGCCAAATATCGCAGCTCTCTTTGTTTTACAAGAAGTATACCCAATTTTTCCTATGCTTGGTGTGAACAAACTCGATTAAACTACCTACTCACCATGTACATGAAGTGGAAGTGAGGCACAGAAACAATTTTAAATACATTAAATTCTGCTCACGGACTTTTTCCCTGACCAAGTGTACTAATAGGGTAAACACTGGTTTATTTGAATTTACAGTGAAATATGCTTCCAAACTGTTTATTCTGCCTAAAAAAAGAATCTAACATTACCTTTTCAGTTTACCATATAGCCTATTATTGCTACATACATGCATCATTCTAATTTCATTGTGTGACTCGTAAATTAATATGATACTTTGCGATTGTACAATTATTTTTAGAACAAAGAAACAAACCTTTTGGCCCATCTGGTCAATGCTGAACTATTATTCTGTCCAGTCCCATCAACCTGCACCCACACCACAACCTTCCATAGCCCTCCCATCCATGTACTTATCCAAATGTCTTTTAAATGTTGAAATTGAACCTGCATTCACCACTTGCGCTGGCAACTCATTCCACGCTCTCCCACCCTCTAAGTGAAGAGGTTCCCCCTCACGTTCCCCTTAAATGTTTCCTTCACCTTTAACCCATGACTTTGAGTTCTAGTCTCACCAACCTCAGATGAAAAAGCCTACTTGCTTTTACTCTATCCATCCCCCTTAATTTTGCATACGTCTATCAATTCTTCCCTAACTCTCCTATGCTCCAGGGAATAAAGTTCTAACCTATTCAACTTGTCCCTATAACTCAGGTCCTCAAATCCCAGCAATATACTTGTAAATTTTCTCTGCAATTTTCCAATCTTATTGATAACTTTCCTGTATGTAGGTGATCAGAACTGATACTCAAATTAGGTCTCAGCAATGTCTTATGCAACTTGAACATAACATCCCAACTGCTGTACTCAGCACTTTGATTTATGAAGGTCAATGTGCCAAAAGCTCTCCTTATGACCCCATCTACTTGTGACTCACTTTCAAGGAATTAAGGATCTGTATTCCTAGATCTCTCTCTGTTCTACCACACTCTTCAGTGCCATACTGTTTACTGTGCAAGTCCTACCCCAGTTTGTCCTACCAAAGTACAAGACACTTTGTCACACTTGTCTGCATTAAATTCCAACTGTTATTTTTAGCCCTTTTTTCCAGTTGGTATAGATTCCATTAGAAACTTAGTTAGCTTTTCCACTGTCCACTACATCCACAATCTTGGTGTCGTCTGCAACTTTGCTGATCCAGTTTACCACATTATCATCCAGGTTGTTGATATAATGATACACAACAACAGACCCAGTACTGATACCTGTGGCACTCAGGCCTCCAGTCAGACATGTGACCATCTGAAAGAACTCTATGGCTTCTCCTGCAAAGTCAATGTTGAATTCAATATATCATCTTATCCTAATGCCAAGTGACTGAACCTTCTTGACCAACCTGCCAAGAGGGATGTTGTCAAAGGCCTTGCTAAAATCCATATAGACAACATCCATTGTATTTCCTTCATCAACTTTCTTGGTAACTTCCTCGAAGATCTCTATAAGGTTGATTAGATATGACTTACCACGCACAAAGTCCTGTTGACTATCTCTAATTAGTCCCTGTCTATCCAAATATCTACACATGCTGTTCCTCAGAATACTTTCCAATATCCTCTAAATAAACAATATTTAAAAAAAAGTTACCCAGTACTGATGTCAAGCCTACCGACTTATAATTTCCCAGCTATTTCTTAGACCCTTTCTTAAACAACAGAGCAACATTAGCTATCCTCCAATCCTCTGGAACCTCACCGGTTGCTAAAGATGTTTTAAATATCTCTTCTAAGGCCCCTGCAAATTCTGCACTAGGGCTGAGGGGACATCTTATCAGGCACCTGGGAATTTATCCAGTTCAATTTGCCACAAGGCAACAAATGCCTCCTTCTTAATGATCTGTATATGGCCAATGACCTAACTGCTATTTTGCCTCAGTTCTATAGACTTTGGTTTGTCTCCTGAGTACCTCCTCAACAATACATACTCCATTTTGAATGGGGTGGGGAGGACCAACATGGGGGAAGCAGCTGTGGCTCTGGCAAGGAGTCTGGCCTTGTGCCTCTGACGGGCAGGAAACTGAAGAGGATGGCAGCAGCAATAGTGGATTCTATAGTCAGGGGGACAAATAGGTAGTTCTGTGGATGTGAAAAAGAAACACAGATGGTAGTTTGCCTCCTGGGTGCCAGGGTCTATGATGCATCTGAACATGTCCACAATATCCTGAAAAAGGAGGGTGAACAGCCAAAGATGTGGTACATATTGGTACCAATGATATAGGTAGAAAAAGGGAGGAGGTCCTGAAAACAGAATACAGGAAGGTGGGAAGGAAGCTGGGAAGCAGTACCTGAAGGGTAGTAATCTCGGGATTGCTGCCTGTGCCACACGACAGTGAGGACAGGAATAGAATGAAATAGCAGATAAATGCATGGCTGAAGAATTGGAGCAGGGGGCAGGTATTTAGATTTCTGGATAATTGGGACCACTTCTAGGGCAGGTGTGATCTGTACAAATGGAACAATACTCACTGCAATTTAGAAAAATGCTTGGGGAGCTTACTGAAACTTACGAATGTTGAAAGGACTATATAAGGTGGATGTGGAGAGAATGTTTCCTCTGGGGGGGTATGCAGAACTCGAGGTGACTTTTTAAGAACAGAAGTAAGGAGATTTTTTTTAGCCAAGGAGTAGTGAGTCTGTGGAATACTCTGCCTTACATTGCAGTGGAGGCCAAGTCCAAGGGTATATTCAAAGTGGAAGTTGATAGATTCCTGATTGGTCAGAGCATCAAGTGATATGGTGAGAAGGCAGGGTTGAATGGGATCCAGAATCAGCCATGATGAAATAGTGGAGCAAACTCAATGGGCTGAATGACCTAATTCTGGTCCTATTTCTTCTGGTCTAATGGAGTAAATACAGATACAAAAAAACCATTGACAATCTCCCCCATCCTTTTCAGCTCCATGCACAGATGACCACACTAATCTCTAAAAGGAACAATTTCATTGCTTTCTATTCTTTTGCCCTAATGTCTGTAGAAGACCTTGTGATTCTCCTTCATCTTGTCTGCTAGAACAAAAACATGCCAACTTTTAGCCTTCAGGATTTCCCTCTTAAACGTTCTCTTCCGTTTCTTATACTCAAGTACCTCATTTGTTCTGTGCTGCTTATACTTTCTATGCACCTTTCTTTTTCTTAACCAAGGTCTCAATATTGTTTGAAAAACAAGGCTCTCCAAGCCCATTAGCCTTGCCTTTTATTCTGACAGGAACATACAAATTGTACTCTCAACATTTCACTTTTCAAGCACACCTTTGCTAGAAAACAGCCTGTCCCAATCCACACTTGTCAGATCCTTTCTGATACCATTAAAATTGGCCTTTCTCCAAGTTAGGAACTCAATGCAAGGACCACACCTATCTTTCTCCATGATTATCTTGAAACTAATAGAATTATGATCACTAGATCCAGAGTGCTCTACACATACTTCCGTCATCTGCCCTGTCTCATTCTCTAATAGGAGACCCAGTATCACACTCTCTATAGTTGCAACCTCTATATATTGATTGAGGAAACTTTCCTGAATGCAAACATTGATGACAATTTGAAAAATGAGGGTATGCTATTCAACTTTATAACACTCCTCATGATCATCTACCTTCATAATTACATAAGATGGTGCCAAACTGCACTGTCCATCAATGTAGTGGCTCAGATTTAATAGTTTTTTTTTTGAAGGTTCATAGTGATGGCTTTTGGAATAGCACAGGGAGTTAGGGGACAGGTCAGGATTGAAGAGAGTTAATTGTCAGAACCAGGAGCTGCAGTCCAGGTTGGAATGCTCTGCAATAGAAGACCAGTGATACTCATGGACAGGTCAGGTCTGTGGACCCTGCAGACGAGGATAGGTGAGCCTCTCGGGTTGGTGAGTCCTGAGATTGGAGTTCCATGTAGGCCAGAATCACATGGGACAGCAACTCTTCCATCCCAGGGTCAGAGGGCTAACCCAGCCCAGAGATCAAGGTCGAAGCTTCAAAGTCTGTGATCACTGAGTCTTGGAGTCAAAGCCAAAAGTTGAAGCTGTAGGTCAAAGACCAAACCCAGGCAATCTGGAAACTGAGGCCTGATGGTTGAATCCCCTGGGTCAATGTGTCCAGAAGACAAGGGCCCAGTGTCTGCGAGTCTGGGCCAGGGACAACCCATATCAAAGGCTGGGTATCGATGCAAGTCATTTACCTTCATTGCTGCCAACTCGCTAGCACATGGCAAGTGTGCAATGGAGTATTTTCCATTGTCCTGCTTGAATGTAGTGCCTCAAAATTCAACACTACAGATAATACAACTGACACCTTTATCTATTGCTCTAATCATCCTGCATATGTAGCTGCCACATGCACTTCAATCAGTCAAACTATTCCAACAGCAGGTCTGAGATTTGCAACTACTATCACATAGGAAAATCAGAACAGCAAGCCCATGACAACTCCTGTATCTATATGCTCCCCACCAACACATGATTCTGACTTGGAAATATAGTTATTCCTTCATGGCAGCTGAATTAATTCTGTATTTTAGTATCCAACAGCACTATAGTGGTACTTTCAACCACAGTGGCACAGAGGTGTTCCAAGTGCTTAATTGCTGCAGTGAACTGGACTCAATCCAGTACTCCAATGCTGACTTTGTGACCCCATGGGTTTCTTCCAGGTCCTCTGGTTTCCTTTCCACATGCCAAGATATGGAGGTTGGTAGGTTCATTGGCCACTAGTGTAGTTGGGAATCCTGAGTAGAATTAATATAGTTGACAGGAACATGGGGAGGACATGCTAAAGGGGAGGACCCCTTTCTATATAGAAATACATAGAAAGAAGGTCTATAGAGTTCAACACAATGTCTGACGAGCATTTTCTCAATTTGCGAAGGAAAGTCAATGTAGCCCTTGCCTGTGACTCCCATATCCTGTAAATTAATGAAAAAGTAGTTTACCAAGTACAGGATGAATTCCTTTTGACATCGGACCAGATTTGGAAATAAAATGTTAAAAGCAGTTCTGTTTAAAGTACTAATTTCATTTTATCAAAATATATGATCTTAAAAAGAAAAAAAAAACAATTTGAATAATCTACTCAAACTCAGTTGATTCTCTATGCTTCCTGAGTTCAAATGCAACTATTTCCTTATATGATAAATGAATGGAATATACACAGGTATACAGATCTCTTAAGAAAAAATTTTTTCACCGTGTTTGGTACTGGTTGCCAACACCTTGTAGGGCGTCAATTTCAAATCAAGATTTTCTTTCCGCAAAAGCTGAAATAGAAGCAAGATAACATTATTAGAAATAAAGACATTTTTTTCCTATTTAAACATAGATCTTTTACAGTCATATAAATTACTGACCTATAAGTATACAGTCATGCAAAATGGACACTGCCCTAGATTTCCTGGTGAGAGGAGTGAAAAGGAAATTAAGTTCAATGAAAATCCCGATAATGCTAAACGTAAATATTTTAGGAACTCTACAATCAGGTTTGGGTACAAAGAACAGATAAAGAGGAAGGAAGAAGAAAACTGGAAATTTGAGGGAACTGAATCCTTTTGGAAGTCCCCTCGTTCATCTGGATGCCTTTTTTAAAAAAGCAAAACTTGACTAAATAAATAGATCAGATCAAGAAATTATCTACACATCTGACTAATTAAGTAGGAAGAATCACAGAGGTTTACAACATGGGCAAACTAATGTAAATGAATCATGTTGCCCTACTTGTATCTTGTGGTTCTGCATTACTTCCTGATTAAGTATATGAACTATAGTTAGTTCACAAGAGAGATTTTGGGCGTGGTTATGTAGCTCTTTTAAAAAAAGCCATCCAAGTAATTTAAAAAGCTCCAAAATATATTTCCCATTTCTCATTTGAAATGGTACTGAATCTAGCACCATCTACTGGCAATCCATTGCACACAACAGCAGGTTTTAAGTGTTTGCTACTTGCTATGGTATTTTGTTAGAAGACTACAGATCAAATTTCTCCATCTCTATAATTAGTTAAGAGTTCTGCATGTAAAAAAATATTTTCAGAATTCATTTGGTTATTCAGAATTAATTTTGATTTAATCTTTCTTAAAAAAATTCAGTTCCAAATGAATAAAGATAATTCAACATTTTCAAGGACTTTTATAGGAAAAGGTTTACATCAGATCAGTGATGACGATTCCATTAGAAAGTCCACAAAAGAATGCACCTTGGGAGATAAAGATCTCACTTAACTGTACAAGCATTGATTCCAGCAGCTGCTACTTTATGAAGTAATGATAATTTTAGTCATCACAATGGGTCTAAGTTGAAAGAAATAGGAGCAGGTAATTGCGGTAATTTGAATTTACAGCAAAGTGGACCACTTATCAGTGTACAAGCATAATGTTAACAATTTAAAAATTGCTAAGTTATTTGGGTAACAGTGATGCAGTTGCTAAAGCTGCTGCATAGATCTAGAGACACGGGCTGAATCCTGAGCTCCGGTGATGTCTGTGTGGACTTCATACGCTTTCCCTGTGAGTGTGTGGGCACTTTAGTATCCAAAGATGTGAAAGTAGTTAGGTTGTTTGCTATAGGAGAATGGTAGAATCTGGGGAGGGTCGGGGTGGAGATCATGAAAATATGTATATGAAGTAGAAGAGGAATGCTGTTACTCTCTGAACCAGCAGTGATTCACAATAGTGCAATTCCTTATTAAGCAGAAATGGCTTCCTATGTCATACAAATATGGTAATAGGGGAAAACAGAGCTGCCGTCCTTTGGAAGTTGCTGCTGTGTTCAGCATACATGTTGATGAAATAATAAGGGAGATGAGTTTCTATTCTATTCATATCTACCATTTGGTGTTTTTAATAGGTTCAAACAATACTGATACATAAGTTTTTCTCTAAACCTCAGTACATGCGACAATAATAAACCAATTATCAATATGCTATTGCAAGTCTCATCTTTTCAAATTAGATTACAGTTAGATTCAGTTTTAAATTAAGTTCTGTAATATTTCTGATCAGGGTGTGAATTTCCTTTGGTTATTTGCATTTCTATGTACCATACATTTGCTCTTAAATTACAACGACAAAAATCACAACTTTGAAGATTTTAATTAACCAATAACGTTACATTTTGATAAATAATAACATTCCCTACCTTGTCCATAAGTGAAATAATCTGCAGAATAAGTTGATCCTGACGGAGATCATCACCATGCTTGAATATGACAGGATATTTGCCTCCATCTTCAGTTTTAAATATCAACTTGGCTGGCATGAGTGCACTCTATGAGGCAATATAACAAAACTGCTTTTTTTCAAGTAGTTAAGATTTTTAGTTAGACTTCTCTTCATAATATTGTTTTGGTATTGCTGCAAATGGAAAGTATTTAGTACTTCCAACGAAATTCCAAGAGTCGATATGGAGCTTAAAAACCCTAAGGAAGCATTGTATTGCTGTGCAGTTACTCAATATTTTCTTCCATAAAACCGGAAGGACATACTTTCACCAGATTACTAGTCCTAAAACACTCTAAATGGGGGGGGGGGGGGGGAAGAGAGAGTATTTCTCTTCTTCATATGATCAGAGGTGAGTATTTTAAGAATAAAGCAATCTATTTGTTATTCACCTTGTTAAATAATCACCAATGCAGTATGCAACAACTACAAAGTGTACTACAAGTTGTAACTAATAGCAAAGAAATGGCATATGTAGTTTAATCTGGATAAGTGTGAGGTGAGGTATTACACTTTGGAAGGTCAAATGCACGAGGAAAGTATAAGTAAATGGCAGGACCCTTAGGAGCACTGAAGTACAGAGGAATCTTGAGGTGTAAATTGGTAGCTGTCTGAAAGTGGCAACACAACATGTAAAAAGTACGTATGGCATACTGCTTTTCAGGGCACTGCGAATAAACATTTTTTTTGTTGAGCTTTTATAGTGGACTGCAATCAGTGGGGACTAATAAAAATGAGATGTAAGCGGAGCAGTCATTGTGTGAGTGGGGAGTGTTAGAGTGTCTGGCTTCAGATCAACAGGCTTGGGCAAGCACAGGCAGAGGTTCTAAGCAAACTTCTAGTAGGTTTATTTTTTTTCATTGTACACAGCTAATGTGCTGAGAATGGGTCTATGTTCTTTGTGAGAGATAAGGGAATTCTGGAAGACATCCAGCCTCCCTGATAACTACATCGGCACGAAGTGTATTGAGCTGTAGTTCCTTATAAACTTTGTTATGGAACCAGAGCTGCACCTCATTGACCTTTAGCTCATGTGGGAAAATGAGGAGGTGATAGATAAGAGCTACATTGAGGTAGTCACTCTGACGTTAAAGGAGGCAGACATTTGGGTGACTGTCAGGCGAGGGCAAGAGAACAGGCAGCCAATGCAAAGTACTCCTTTGGCTGTTCACCTCAATTAATAATTATACCAGCTTGGATACTGTTGGGGGTGGGGAGAGGGTAATCTATCAGGGGGAAACTGCAGTGATCATGTCTCTGGCACTGAATCTGGCTCTGTGGCTTAGAAGGGAAGTGGGGAGAAGAGGAGTGCAGGAGTGAAAGTGGATTCCATAATCAGAAGAGTAAAAAGCAGATTCTGAGGATGTGAAAGGGATATCCAGATATTTTGTTGCCTCCCAGGTACCAGGAGCAGGGATGGTTCAGATCAGATCCATGGCATTCTAAAAGGAGAGGGTGAATGATTGTAGGTACCAACAATATAGGTAGGAAAAGGGAGGAGGAGAACATAGGGAGTTAGGCAGAAATCTGAAAAGCAGGACTCCAGAAATGTATTCTCTCGATTACTGCCTATGCCATGTGCCAGTGAGGGTAAGAATTGGATGATTGGTAGATGGAGTCGTGGGTGAAGAATTGGTGCAGGGGGTAGGGTTTGAGATTTCTGAATCATTGGAGTCTCTTCTGGGGAAGGCATGACCTGCACAAAAAGGACAGGTTACACCTGAACCAGAGGGGGATCAGTATCTTTGTGGGCAGGTTTGCTAGAGCTGTTGGGGAGGGTTTAAACTAATTTAGCAGGAAGATAAGAAACAGAGTGATCAGGCTAAGGATGGAGCGGTTGGTATACAAATAGATGCAATGTGTTGTGAGACTGTGAGGAAGTACAGGCAGATGATAGGGCAAAATTGCAATCAGTGGGATGAGTTAAGTGTAACAGGGGGCCAAAATCAAAAAGGGTTATGAATACAGGTGTTATGAATACAGTAGTACAGGACTAAAGGTGTTAAATTTGAATGCATGCAGTATACGAAATAAGATAGATGACCTTGTAGAGATTGGGAGGTATAATGTGAGTGTCTCTGAGTTGTGGGTGAAGGAAGGTAATAACTGGGAGCTTAACGTCCAAGGATAAAGAATAAACTGATTGGGACCTGAAAACTGTCTAGTTAGTGGTGAGTACCATAGAAGCAAGTTAGAGGACACTAGAAAAGGGTACAATTAAGTTAGCAACTAAGTTACATAGAGCAGCAAACAAGATAAAAACAATAACTATTCCAGGTCATTCATTTTTATGGATCTTGATGGTGAAAGAATTGATCTGTGCATAGTTGTGGGTAAGGAAAGATACTGGCTATGCAAAGAAGCATCAGATCAGTCAGTTACTAAATGGCAACTGCCTGGTGTTTGAAGTAGAATTATAATCTAAAGGGAGTGTGACATTCAATCTCTGTGGGGTAGAGGAAATTTTGCCAAACACCACCAGGCTTGATAAAAACATCGACCTGGTAGCCACTTCCAGCAAATACAACACATTCTATCATTTACTTTCTTTGCCCTCTTAGTTTTCTTTCATCTGCTTCTCTTCACATCTCTTCCAAAGATCATCTGATATTAACATCTTCACCACTCTTCCAGCCACACTATCACCATTTAAGTGACAATCTCACTTTGCCTTTACCCTGTCACAAACATTTAATTTCTTCTTTCCATCCTTCCATTTTGCTCATGCCCCCAACTTCTCTATCTTTTCAAGCACATTTGATTTCTAACTTTTCCTAGTTCTGACAAAAGGCATTCAATCAGGAATAACACATACAAAATGCTGGAACTAAGCAGGCAGGCAGAACTTATTGAAAGGAATAAAAAGTCGATGTTTCAGGCCAAGACCCATCATCAGAGTAGTAATAAAGGGGGAAGCAACCAGAATAAGGAGGTGGGGGGAGAGGGGAGGAAGGAGTATTAGCTAGAAGGTGATAGGTCAAGCCAGGTGAGGGGGAGGGGGAATGAAATGAGGAGCTGGGAGGTGACAGATGGAAGAGGTAAAGGGCTGAAGAAGAAGAAGGACCGTGATGCGAGGTAAGTGAACCATGAGAGAAAGGCAAGGAGGAGGGGCACCACGGAGAGATGATAGGCAGATAAAGTGAAGAGAGAGGTAAGAAGACAGCCAGAGTGGGAAATGCAAGAAAGTTAAACATTCACAGCCTTTCGATATAAATTGTGGCTCATCAGTCTTTTAACTTATGCAAAATTTGAAATTCGTGGTTGCATCCTCAAGGTCTTAACCAGACTGAATGCTATCCATCTTGCTAAGATACAGAGTTGGACAAAAGTCAGTGAATAAATATATTTAAAGTACAACTTGCTTTCTGAAGCAAAAATCATTACTCTATAAAAAAAAGTATAGTCCTCTAATGCACTATATGGCTATTAGATATTCATCAGTTTGATAGATGTCTACCACAGTTCCGACACTTTTATATCGTAGATAAATGATTACCTATTCATATATTTTTAAATCTTCCAAGCACACTGAAATGAATTGCTGTTTTTTTTACCATAATTGCATCCATTATAGAATAACAGACAGTAAGGTATGCATATCTAGCTGTCAGTTCACTGAAAATCTACATGCCAAACCATCTTAGTGAAACTAGAACACATTAGGACAGCTGCCTATAACTGAAAACATGATTGCCTGAGTTTTATAATATTCACATCATTTTTTAAAAAATCTTTATTGCCTTACCATTCAAGTGACTATTATCCTCCAAACCTGCAACCCAAAATATGTGCTCTTCTAATTGTCCTTCAAAATCGCTCAACTTTAATTACTCCAATATTGGCTTTGGTCCTCCTCTGAATTTACAAACTGCTTTGGTCATGTCTAGAAATATGAAACCATACAGCCATCTGAGGCAGGAGCAAAATTAGGCCATTTGGCCCATCGCGTTTGCTCCACCATTTCATCATGACCTCCAATTTTCCTCTCAGACCCAATCGCCTGCCTTTTCCCTAACCAATCAAGAATCTATCAATCTCTGCCTTAAATATACATAAAGATTTGGCCTTCATAGTTGTCTGTGGCAAAGAATTTCACAAATTCACCAGTCTCTAGCTAAAGAAATTCCTCCTCATCTCTATTCTGCCATGCCCTCTGATCTTAGACTGTCCCATTATAGAAAAGATTCTCCCCAGATCCAGGGACTTACACAATTCAATAGATTTCAATGAGGTCATCCCTTACTTTTCTGAATTACAGTGAATACAGGCCCAGAGCCATCAAATGCCCTTCATATGACATCATCCAATCCTGAAATCATTTTCAGGGACCTCCTTTGAACCCTCTCCAGTTTCAGCACATCCTTTCAAAGATAAGGGGCCCAAAACTGCTCACAATACTCCAAGTGAGACTTCACCAGTACTTTATAAAGTCTGAACATTGCATCCTTGCTTTTATATTCTAGTCCTCTTGAAATGAATGCTAACATCACATTTGCCTTCCTCACCACTGACTCAACCTGCAAATTAACCTTTAGGGAATCCTGCACAGGGACTCCCAAGTCCCTTTGCGCCTCAGTTTTTTGTATTTTCTCTCCATTAGAAAATAGTCAATCCTTTCATTTCTTCTACAATACACTTCCCAACACTGTATTCCATCTGCCATTTGTCCATTCTCCTAACATGTCAAAGTCCTTCTGTAGCATCTGTGCTTCCTTAAAACTACCTGCTCCACCACCTATCTTCATATCGCCTGCAAACTGCAACAGAGCCATCAATCCCACCATCCAAATCATTGACATACATAGTAAAAAGAATCTGTTCCAACACAGACCCCTGTGCAATATCACTAGTCTCCAGCACCCTACCAGAAAAGACCCCCTTTATTCCCCACTCTTTGCCTCCAACACAGACCCCTGTGCAATATCACTAGTCTCCAGCACCCTACCAGAAAAGACCCCCTTTATTCCCCACTCTTTGCCTCCAACACAGACCCCTGTGCAATATCACTAGTCTCCAGCACCCTACCAGAAAAGACCCCCTTTATTCCCCACTCTTTGCCTCCTGCCAATCAGCCACTGCTTTATCCTTGCTGGAATCTCTGCTGTAACACCACAGACTTGTTATGTGGCCTCAAGTGTAGCACCTTGTCAAAGACCTTCTAAAAATCCAAGTACAAAACATCAACTGATTCTCCTTTGTCTATCCTGCTTGTTATTTCTTCAAAGAATTCCACCAGATTTGTCAAGCAAGATTTTGCCCTGAAGAAACCATGCTTATTACGGTCTATTTTTTCATGTGCCTCTAAGTACCCTGAGACCTCATCCTTAATAATCAACTCCAACATCTTCCCAACCAGAGGTCCGGCTCACTGGCTTATAGTTCCCTTTCTTCTGCTTCTCTCCCTTCTTGAAGAGTGGAGTGACATTTGCAATTTTCCAGTCTTCCAGAATCTACTGATTCTTGAAAGATCAGTACTAATGTCTCCACAATCTCTTCAGCCACCTCTTTCAAACCTCTGGGTGTACACCATCTGGTCTAGGTGACTTATCTACCTTCAGACCTTTCGGTTTCCCAAGAACCTTCTCCCTAGTAATGTTAACTTCACAAACTCATGCCCCCTGACACTTGGAAATACTACCATACTGCTAATGTCTTCCACAGTGAAGACTGATGCAAAATATATATTCAGTTTATCCACAATTTCTTTGTCCCTCAGTATTACCTCTCCAGCATCGTTTTCCAGCAGTCTGATATCTATTCTCACCTCTCTTTTACAATGTATGTATCTGAAGTAACTTTTGGTATCCTCTTTAATATTAATTATTGGCAAGCTTACTTTCATACTCCATCATTACCATATTAATGACGTTTTAGTTGCTTTAAGTTGATTTTTAAAAGCTTCTCACTCCTCTAACTTCCTACTAATTTTTTCTCTATTACGTGCCCTTCCTTTGGCTTTTTATGTTGGATTTGAATTATCTTGATAACTACAGCTGTGTCATCTTTCCCTTAGAATACTTCTTCCTCTTTGGGATGTACACTTCCTGTGCCTTCCAAATTGCTTACAGAAATTCCAGCTACTCTGCCATCATCCCCGCCAGTGTTGTTTTCCAGTCAATTCTGGCCAACTCCTCTCAAATGACTCTGTAATTCCCTTTACTTCACTGTAGTACTGATTCATCTGACTTTAGCTTCTGCTTCACAAATCTCAGAGTGAATGCAATCATATTATAATCACATGCCCATAAGGGTTCCTTTACCTTAAGCTCTCTAATTAATTCCAGTTTAATTGCACAATACCCAATCCAGAACAGCTGATCCAATGGTTGAGTCAACCACGAACCATCTCGTAGGCACCCTAGAAATTCCCCCTCCTGGAATCCTGCACCAGGATATACTCAGGACATGAATACTATATTTACTGGAAGCTGTTCTTGGAACATGGATGACGATTATGGTTTTGGAAATTTAAAAATTGAATAGATTCCTTGATCCACCCTGTTAATTTTTACTTTCTTTCCAAAGATCTTACCTGTAGAGTGTCTGATGAGGTGCCAATGTTAGGTGCATTGGAAGAGCGATGTTTGGTAAAGAAAAGGTTGAAAATAAAAAAAAACATAGAAGCTGGGATTTTGATATAATAACAAAAGCTGTTCAGGTTTACCATTTTTTTTTGTTTTTACACTATTAGTTGGATCTGCCTTAAGATACTCCTACTCTTCCAGGCTCAAACAATAGTGTGGGTAAGGTTTGACTTCAATGATTCAGAATTTTTCCATCTTTTGTCTGCCACGATTGTAAAGGCCAATGAAACTAGAATGCCAACTAGTAAAAGTAGAAATTTAATTTCATACAAAATAGTGCAATTTTTTAAGAAGAGATTTTATTATTATTGTACACATAATAAAGCTATACCCATATTTACCTTAAACAGAGTTGCCTTTTCTGGGATGATACCTCTGATTTTAACTTGTGGCTCTAAAGGTAAAGGTATTGGTTCAATTTCTGATAAGTTCACTTTTTCATTGTCTGCTAACAAAGTTTGCAGCCTTTCAATCTAGAGAGAAAAAAAAAGAGTATATCATTTAATGTAGGCAATAAGGATATAGCATAATCAGCAAGTAGCATAAAATGATTGGGAAAGAAGATAGACAGAAGAAAGGATTATCTTGTCATTATCCTCAGAAGTCTCTGGGGCCTTGCAATACCCATAACAACTTTCACGCTTCTCTAATTTACACCATAGAAATAGTTAATTGACTGAATCACATCTCAACTACCAAGGTCATTGAAGATGCTGTACAAATTTTATTCTCTAAGAAAGAGACATTTATCTGTTCAATACAATGTGAGAACACTGTCACACCCAACCATCCTGACACAGCCACAGGTTTGCCGTCCTCCAATGATCCTTCATCCTTTTTTTTCCCAAGCTAAGCCAACAAAATTATCTATTTTTTAATACAGTAAAATGATTCAAAGCAGCATAAAACAGCAGTCGACACCAGTTTTCATGTCTATAGCATTGACACACAGTTTCACCATCAGCGCTCTCGTGGCTCCTACAAAAAAAACGCTCAAATGCATTCTAGCTTTATATAAATTTCCTCTAACTGCTGGGAAGATGAAAACTTATTAAATTCAACCCTTACTACAAATTCCATCGCTCTCCATGGCAACGATCTGAAAATGAACTGGAATTTGATAAAAAGGGTATTCATAGTCTACATATTTGTGCATTGTTTTTCATTCATTTTCAGCTCAGGAATGTTGCTCAAACATCACTTCACCTCAGTCCAGCTGCAGTGAAATGCTCATCTAGCTCTGCATCACTTTTAAACCTAAATGTAACTCGCAGCTAATGCCTCCATAAACTTAAGGTTAACCCCATTGTTCCAGGCCTACTATGCATGATCCATTCAGCCACCACTCCTGAACCTGTCAACCTGCTCCCTCCAGGTTGGGCAATACCTTCATTTTTGTTATCTAATCCTTTGATGTCTTTGACCCAATGTTACCTGATCTACCTTGACCAATCTCTCCACCCTTTCATGACCTCTAATTGCCACCAATTCTGAAATTTCATACATCCTCTATTTAGTCTCTTAAGTAGCTTCAAATAATAATATTATTTCTGTTTTTGCACAATTTTTAATCTATTCAATGTATGCGTAGTGTAATTGATTTATTTATTATTATTTTTTTCTTCTTCTAGATTATGTATTGCATTGAACTGCTGCTGCTAAGTTAACAAATTTCACAACACACACACCCTGATTCTGATCATTCCATCCCTAGTTTCTGGGATTTTTCCTTCAAACCCCTTTCTTTGTTCTTTAGGACAACCAATACAACCATCATCTTTTGATTCAACTTTTGCCCATTTGTTTTATTGCATTTTGTGAAGTTAAACCAGGGCAGGTTATACACAGTGAATGGCAGCCTGGGGAACAAAGAACATTACACTACAGTACAGGTCCTTTGGCCCACGATGTTGTGCTGACCCATAAAATACATACTTCTCGAAAAATCCATCTATTCCCTCCTACATTGCCCATAGTCCTCCATTTTTCTTCCATCATGTGCCTATCTAAGAGTCTTAAATGTTCCAGCTACCTTGCAGCGTGTTCCAGGCACCCACCACACCCCTTTGTTTTAAACCTAATTTTGACATCCTCTCTAAACTTTCCTCCACTTACCTTAAATGGGAGTGCTATATAACAGAGAGACTGAAGGGTACAAGAACATTATTCACTGAAAATGACAACACAGCTAGACAAGCTGGTGAAGGAAGTATACGGCATGTTTATTTTCATCAGAAGAGGCAATGAGCATGAGTTAGGGTGTTATGTTACAGTTACACAAAACAATGGCGAGGTTCCACCTGGAATATTGTAGAAAAGAAATAAATAAGGTAGCGATGGTACGGGAATGTTTTGTAAGGAAAGCGCTCAGATTGGAGGACTTGCGTTACAAGGAGAGTCTGGGGATAGGCTGGAACTAATTTCTCTGGAATAAAGGTAGCTGAGGGATGACCTTCTAGAGGTGCAAAATTATGCTGGATGGTCACAGTCTTTCTGCAAGGGTAGGGCAGTTTAAACCTATACAATACAGAGAAAAATATTTAAAGGGATACAAAAGGAGTTCTACAGAGTGAGCTGCCAGAAGAAACAGCAGATGTGGCTACCATTACTAAGGTTTAAATGCTGGTACCAGCAGAGGAAGGCGCCTTGGTCAGCATAGATGAGTTGGGTTGAAGGATCTGTTTCTGTGCTGTATGTTCAATCACGTGCTTTCAAATTTTGTTTGAAATCACTGCTGAGAAATGCTTTATCACTTTTTGTTGTATTAACATTTGTTAAACAAAACTGAACTTCTTACAACTCTTGCCACGTGATACTGTATAACTTAATTCCGAGTGCCAAATTAAAAGAAAATACATTGAATATTATAAATGTTGAATTCCAAGAACTGTAGAAAATAATTGTTAAATAATCCAAACATTTTCATTCAATCTATTCTGGGTTAGGAACTGTATCAATGTAGACTATATTTTAACAAAACAAAACATATCCAAACCCTTTAAATATAAAATTTTTTCATGAAATATTTTTTGCACGAAACTAGTCTTTTTCGGGAATAAGTAACACTGAACTCCTTCACATCTTTACATTGCCAAAATTAAATCTGCATATACAAAAACTTATTTTCTCTGCTGGTTACTTAGTTGTATTTAAAATATGTATTTTAAAATATGAAGATTATCTATCTAGTCACACTTACCTTTTTCTTCCGATTCCCACTTTCCCGTTGCACAGCTTTCATAAGGTGCACCAACCGATCCACAAATGTTTGTTGAGCAGCTAAGAGGGAGCGCATGACTCTCACATTCTTATCACCCTAAAAAAAAAATCACAAAAAAACTTTCTGAACAAGTCCCTGATGACATTCCAAGTGAAAATTAATTCTGTTTAATAATTGACCTACAAACAATTTTATCTTCAAAGACTTTTATATGACAGCAGAGGAATCCAGAAAGCTAATATTTATAATTCCCTGTAGAACCATACTTAATATTTGAATGCTATTTGCATATACTTATAAAACTTACACGTATTGCACAAGGTAAAATGATAGTTTAAATTTCTATTAAACTGGAATAAGAAGATTTGTCTTGTAATGAGTATTGATTTATAAGAGCATAGCTAATCAGCATACAGTGGATTCCAGTTAGTTAGGACACATTTTTGCTCAATTAAGTGCCTGCCCCAATTAGCCAAAGTTTCATGGAAATAGTTAAAGTATAAAAAGGACAAACTACCATTTATCTGAAAAACAAATTATTATTTAAATGAAATACAGAATAAATTAGAACACCACCAATACTTCTACAGTATGACAAAACTGTCAATAAGTTCCTAATAATCATCATCGTAGGAATAATTCATCCAGTGTATGCTGACGTGTTCTTTTGATTAACTATAAACAAACAAAATGAGCACAGTGCTTTTTGAATAGGTGTCCATCACCCCAAATGGATAATATAACACAAGCATAAGCAACTGACTATTTAAAAACTGTTTGCTCTAAGCACAGTGTAGTGTCTAACAAGAGCATGTGACTGACATTAGTTAGAAATTGTTCAGCAACAGTCTTTTGTCCCAATTAAGTGGCATAGAATCCCAAATAAACACTGAATCCCAGCTACTTTCTTGATTAGTTTTTGTCCTTTAAGTGTTGTACCGAATATGCGGCTGTCCCAATTAACTGTGATCCACTGTATTTGTAGTTATCAAGAGAAGGATCAACTGGAACAGCGGTTTCATTATTTCAGGTTTTCTCTATTTGCAACCTATCACAAAAACAGTGGCAAAATAATGTCTGTAAATTTATAGTCCCAATCAGAAAAGGTATGGTCTAAAATTAGATAGGTTTTCTGGTTCCTGAGGACCAAAATTAGGCCATTCAGCCCATCGCATCTGCTGCCATTTCATCATGGCTGAACCCAGATCCCAAATCCCATACAACCCCAAACAACTGCCCTCTCATCATATCCCTTGCTGCCCTGACCAATCAGGAATCTATCAACTTCCGCTTTGAATGTACCCACGGACTTGGCCTCCTCTGCAGTCTGTGACAGAGCATTCCACAGATTCACTACTCTCTGGCTAAAAAAATTCCTCTGTTCTAAAAGGTCACCCCTCAATTTTGAGGCTGTGCCCTCCAGTTCTGGATACCCTCACCAGAGGAAACATCTTCTCCCCATCCACCCTATCTACTCATTTCAGCATTTGGGTAGGTTTCACTGAAATCCCCATGCATTCTTCTAAATTTCAGGGAGTACAGGCCGAAAGCAGCAAAATACTCCACATATTAACCCCTTCATTCCTGGAATAATCCTCGGAAACCTCCTGTGGATTCTCTCCAATGACAATACATCCTTTCTGAGATAAGAGGCCCAAAACCGTCGACAATACTCCAAGTGCAGCCTGACTCGTGTCTTATAAAGCTTCAGCATTATTTCCTTGTTCTTATATTCTATTCCCCTTGAAATAAATGCCAACATTGCATTTGCCTTCTTTACCACAGACTCAACCTCTGAATTAACCTTCTAGGAATCTTGCATGAGGACTCTCAAGTCCCTTTGCACCTCTGATGTCTGAATTTTCTCCCCATTTAGATAACAGTCTGCACTATTGTTCCTTTTACCAAAATGCATTATCATATATTTTCCAACACTGTATTCTATCTGCCATTTTTTTGCCCATTCTTCCAATTTGTCTAAGGCTGCTGCAATCACATTGCTTCCTCAGCACTACTTACGCCTCCACCTTTCTTCATATTATCCACAAACTCTGCCACAAAGCTATCAATTCCACTATCAAAATCATTGACAAACTGTGAAAAGTAGTGGTTCCAATACTGACCCCTGAGGAACACAACTAGTCACAGGCAGCCAACTAGAAAAGGCCCCCTTTACTTCCACTTACTGACTCTTGCTCATCAGCCACTCCTCTATCCATGCTAGTACCTGTCCTGTGACATGTGAGGCAGCTTATCAAATGCTTTCTGAAAATCCAAGTAAATGATATCCAAGCAAAACACACAAAATGCTAGAGGAACTCAACAGTCCAGACAGCATCTATGGAAAAGAGTACAGTCGACGTTTTGGGCCAAAGCCCTTTGGCAAGACCGGACAGAAAAAGATGAGGAGTAGATTTAAAAGGTGGGGGTAAAGGACAGAGAACTACCAGGTGATAGGTGAAACCAGGATGGGGAGGGATGAAATAAAAAGAGAGCCTTGAGTCCTTCCTGGTGGAGGATGGAGATATACATAGGGACTGGACATCCATTCTAAAAATGAGATCATAGGGGTCAGGGAACATGAAATCTTTGAAATGATCAAGAGTGTGTGACATGCAACAGATGTAGGTAGAAAGGGAGTGAACTAGGGGGGGATAAAACAAAGTCAAGGTAAACTGATACAAGTTCAGTAGGGCAGGAACAAACTGAAACCATGTGTCTACCTGGACAAGCAGATTTGTGAATCTTGGGTAGGGGGTAGAAATGGGAGGCGCAGGGTGCAGGAACTGTGAGGTTGGTGGATGACTCTGGGGAGGGGATGGGATGGGAGATTCCCAGAGTCAATAAGGTTGGGGATGGTGTGAGAGACAATGGTCTGGTGTTCCTTAGTGGGATCTTTTTCGAGGAGTAAGTAAGAGGAGGTGACTAGGAGTTAGCGCTGGGGCCACACCAAAGTACAGGTCAGTACACCAGACTACTACAGCACCTACCTTATTTGCGGGTTTGATGGTGAGGTTAGGCTTAGTGCCGAGGGGAGAGCAGAGTGTTTGGAAGGACTGAGATTGGAATAGGAGAGAGGAGTATTAAAATCTAGATGGTTAATGTCCCGTTGGCAGTTGGCAATGAATAAGTCCAGGGCAGTGTGTTCTAGAAGAGGAGGAGGGTTGAAGACAGGAGAAGGGGTCATCAGTGTGGGGTAGGGAGCCCTTGCCAAAGAAATAGGCTTGGAAACGCTGGCAGCAGAAGAGGAGCTCAGCAGCGTGGCAGGCATGAAACTCACAGAGACATGGGCGCACGGGGACAAAGGTGGGGCCGTTACTAAAGAAGGTACGTTCTGCCTCAGAGAGGGGACAGACACGAGGTCATGGTGAAAACCCAACATGGATGAGAGCTGGGATCGGAGGGGAGAAGGGGGTGAAGAAGGTAGTGTCTGAGGGGAAGGAAAGCATGGAGTGAAAAGAAGATGGAGTCTCTCAGGGCCCAACAGCTGGCAGTGGCATGACATCCACTGTCTCTCCTTTGTACACCCTGCTTGTTACTTCCTTGAAGAATTTTAACAGATTTGTTAGACAAGATTTCCCTTGACAGAAACCATGCTGACTGACTTAAGTTAACACTAATCTTCAAGTACCCCGTAAACTCATCCTTAGTAATGGAATCCAACACTTTCCCAATCACTGAGATTAGACAAAATGGCCTATCATTTCCTCTCTTTCATCTTTCTCCCTTTTTAATGAGTGGAGTGACATTTGCCAGTCCTCCGGGACCATGCCAAAATTAAGTGATTCTTGGAAAATCATGACCAATGCATCTGTTATCTCTTCAGCAACCCCTCTGAGAACTTGGGGATGTAGTCCATCTGGTCCAGGAGACTTATCCACCTTAAGATGCCTAAGTTTGCCTACCACTTTTTCCTTTGCAATAGCAATGGCACTCACTCCTGTTCCCTGACACTCATGGACCTCTGGCATACAACTAATAACGAATGAAGCAAAGGACTTGTTAAGTTCATCTGCCATTTCTTTGTCCCCCATTACTACCTCACCAGCACAATTTTTCAGTGGTCTAATATCAACTCTCACCTCCCTTTTATTCTTTATATAATTGAAAAAAGTTTTAGTATTCTGCTTTATATTATTGGCTACTCTGCTCTCGTATTTCATCTTTTCCCTTCTTATAGCTTTTTAGTTGCCTTTTGTTGGATTTTAAAAGCTTCTCAATAATCCAACTTCCTATTTACTTTTGCTACCTTTCCTTGGCTTTCATGCAGTCCTCAACTTCCCTGTCATCCACAGTTGCCTAGACCTGCCATTTGAGAACAACTTCTTCTGTGGGACATATCTATCCTGGCCATGTGCACTGTTTCCAGAAACTTCAACCACCTCTGTTCTGCATCATCCCGTTAGTAACCCCCACCAATCCACCTGGGCAAGCCTCTGTAATTTCCCTTATCTATTGCAATACTGATACAGGTAACTTATGCTTCTCCCTCTCAAACTGCAGTATGAATTCAATCATATTATGACCACTACCTCCAATTAAACTGAGTGATAAAATCTGGGTTATTACACAGATTGCGCACTAACTTTTTGTTATTTCTAACCTCTAACATCTTCTCAGCTATTATATTATAAACCCATTTGTCACCATCTTTCCTGTCATTTTCTTACCACTTCTCTTTTGTTCTTTTTCTGACATGTACCAACCTGCAATTTTCATTGCATCTTAAACTTTTTCCCTAACTTTCCCAGTTCCAATGCAAAGTCATTAGGACACAACTACACTTTTCGCACCAGAAACACTACTTAACTTGGAGTTACTTCCAGCATGTTTTCTGTTTTACTTTCATTCTTCTAGTTCTGCTATATTGTTTTTGCATTTTCTTTAAATATGTCCTTACCGTCCAAAATACAAAACCACTCTTCTCATAGTTAATTATTTAATACAAATTTTGAATTAAGTAATTAAGATATCATACCTTTAGCAAGGCTTGACTAAATCTCCTCATTACATTCAAATACATTTCATGAGTTTTAGGGTCACGCAGTTGAGTGTCCTGATCTTCACATTCTACAATAACATACCTTGGAAAATGAGAAACAATTTTGTTTGAGAAAATCTATTTGAATAGCAAGCCCAAAGCATTACTGCCTCTCATGCAAATGTGTTATTTCTTAGATAATGAGATTAAATTTTACCCAATACTTCAGGTGTGGTCTTGCCAATGCCTGTGTAGTAGCAGTAAGACTTTTATACTATATACTCTAACCCAGGGATGTTGAACCTTTTAAGAGTGTGTGCCCAAATTGGCAATAATTTTCTAAAATATTCCCTTGCATGCCATGGTAATTTTGACCAGAGATTATCAGCAATTAATTTCTAAAGATTAAAAATAAGCCTGATCTGTCACATGTATATCGATGCAATACATAAAAATACCAATAATGATAGAATTTAAGTTAAAAGAAAACCTGTTCATAGATTATTAATATTAATCTTTTAAAAAGAGAATTGAAACATATTTTTAAATGGTATTGTTATTGTAACTATTTCCTATCCAAGTACTGATGTGTACACCAGGTCACAGAGGATTTCAAAACTTATTATCCAACATTTCATGCTCTCCCAATTGTCCAGTTAGTGCCAAGATGGTGTGAGAACTTTCCTATAAAAAAAAACATCCCAATGCTCTCAGGTTTAAAAAAAATCATTCACTGCTTCATTTGGCAGTAAAAATAACCGTTATGTATCTTTTTATTATATAGGTGGGTTTAAAGAAGCCAGAGGCAGCACTGTATGTTGGGTGCCAACATATATTTAGCATTTGCCATCTTGGACATGTATGCCAGAACGAATATATGCTCCTTTGAATGAAGATCCATTCTCAAGACATTAACTTTCTATCTTTCATGCTATACTGATCACTCTGAGCAGCGATACTCCACTGCAAGTTTAAACAATTTTTTTTCTACTCTTCTCAGATTAGCTTAGAGGTAGGATGGACAGGATGGTGGTTGAAGGCATTTTTCTCAAAATGGAAACTGGTGATTAGTGGTATGCCATAGAGGTCAGTGTTGGAATCTTTATTATCTGGGGGGGGGGGGGGGGGTGCCACCGTAGCTTAGCAGTTAGCGTGGAACTTTTGGCATCGGAGTTCGGAGTTCAATTCCAATGTCATCTATAAAGAGTTTCTAGTCCTCCCTGTGGAATGTGTAGGTTTTCTCCAGATGCTCTAGTTTCCTCCCACAGTCCAAAGACATATGGGTTAAAATGTTAAAAGGTCATTGTAATTTTGCTGGGTTGCTGGGCAGCTTGGCTCAAGGGGCAGGAATGGTCTACCCTATGCTGTATCTCAATAAAAAAATGAACTGGACGCAAATGCACAAAGCTTGATCAATAAGTTTGTGAATTTTATAACATAAGGAGCTGCGGTTGACAGTGAAGGTTACTGTAGATTACAAGGGGACATTGATCAGTTAGGAAAGTAGGCTGAGGAAGTGTGAGGTGATGTATTTTGGAATGCCAAACCAGAGTAGGACTTGTACTCTGAATGGTATGAGAGAGTATAATGGAACAAAGGGAGTACAAGTGCATAGCTTGTTGAAAGTTGTGTCACACGTGGACAGGATGATGAAAAAGGCATTTAGCATGCTCATCATCATCATTATGTGCCATGTCATATGATGTGGGCGATCATGATCTTGATGATTGTTCTTAGCAAATTTTTCCACAGAAGTGGTTTGCCATTCCCTTCTTCTAGGCAGTGTCTTTACAAGATGGGTGACCTCAACCATTATCAATAGTCTTCAGAGATCGTCCACCAGGTGTCAGTGGTTGCATAACCAGAACTTGTCTTTAGCACACTTGCCTTCACGATCAGGGCACTGATTATAGGAGCTGGAATATTATGTTGCAGTTGTATACATTATTGTTGAGGCCACACTTGGAGTACTGAATACAGTTTTGTCACCCTCTTATAGAAAGACGCGTAAACATGATAAAAATGCAGTAAAGATTTACAAAGAGGTTGCCACATCTAGTGGGCCTGAATTATATGGAGAGGTTAGGTACTTATTCCTTGAAAGGTAGGAGAAGGAGCGATGACCATATAGAAATGTTTAAAATGATGAGAGCCGTAGATAAGGTGAACTGTAGCAGTTTTCTTCCCAAGGTAGGGGTGTCCAAATCTAAAGGCCAGCTATTTAGCATTAGAGGAGAAAGTTATTAAAAGGTCTGAGGGGCAAATTTTTCATTCAGAGGGTGGTTAATGTATGGAACAAGTTGCCAAAAGAAATGGTTGAGGAAGGTACAACAGTATCATTAAAAAAGCACTTGGATAGGTACAATGGAGGGGAGGGTTTTGAGGGATATAGGTCAAAAGCAGGAAACTGGATGGACAACGTGGTCAACATGGTCTCATTGGGCCAAAGTACCTGTATTTGTGCTGTTTGAACTATGACTATTTGCTCAGCTATTGTTCTTCTTATGCTTGTCATCTTCTAAATATTTTTGTAAGACACTATAAAATATGATGCGTGCTAATTTCTTAATTTCTGAGCATATATTTCATTTGCATCAAAAGCAGAACATCATACTTCCCTGAACTAATGGCAATTGAAAGCTTGCTTCAAAACAAAGGAAAAGCAAACCAAATAAGGGAACATCATATCAATTACAGGAAAAATTCAAAGAAACATAGAAAACCTACAGCACGATACAAGCCCTTCGGCCCACAATGCTCTGCCGAACATGTAATTACCTTAGAAATTACCTAGGGTTATCCATAGTCCTCAATTTTTCTAAGCTCCCTGTACCTATCCAAGAGTCTCTTACCATCACCGGCAGCCCATTCCATGCTCTCACCACTCTCTGCGTAAAAAACTTCCCCCTGACATCTCCTCCGTACCTACTTCCAAGCAGTTTAAAACTGTGCCCTCTCATATGTTAGCCATTTCAGCCCTGGGAATATCCACATGATCACTGCCTCTCATCATCTTATACACCTCTATCAGATCACCTCTCATCCTCCGTCAGTCCAAGGAGAAAAGGTCGAGTTCACTCAACCTATTCTTATAAGGCGTACTCCTGCACCTTACCATCCTTTCCGTCTCACTGGAACGTACTTATGCTGAAATCTACATAAATAACCCCTAAACATTTGCCACATTTCTGCCGCACATTTCTCCGAGAATATCTGCTCCCAATTTATACTTCCAAGTTCCTGCCTGACAGCTTCATATTTCACTTTACTCCAATTAAACGTTTTCCTAACTTGTCTGTTCCTATCCCTCTCCAATGCTATAGTAAAAGAGATAGAATTGTGATCACCATCTCCAAAATGCTCCCCCAGTGAGAGATCAGGTTCATTTCCCAATACCAGATCAAGTACAGCCTCTCCTCTTGTAGGCTTATCTACATAATATTATAAGAAACCTTCTTGAACACACCTAACAAACTCCACCAAATCGAAATCCTTCACGCTAAGGACATGCCAATCTATATTTGGGAAATTAAAATCTCCCACCACATCAATCCTGTTATTATTACATCTTTCCAGAATCTGTCTCCCTATCTGCTCCTCAATGCCCGTTACTATTGGGTGTTCTATAAAAAACATACAGCAGAGTTATTGACCCCTTCCTGTTTCTAACTTCCACCCAGAGACTCAGTAAACAACCTCTCCATGACTTCCTCCTTTTCTGCAGCCGTGACACTGTCTGTGATCAGCAGTGCCGTGCCCCCGCCTCTTTTGACTCCCTCCCTGTCCTTTCTGAAGCTTCTAAAGCCTGGCACTCTGAGTAGCCATTCCTGCCTCTGAGCCATCCAAATCTCTGTAATAGCCACAACACCATTGTTCCAAGTACTGATCCACAGTCTAATCTCATCCGTTTTGTTCATGATACTCTTTGCATTAAGATAGACACACCTCAAAGCATCAATTTGATACAAGATACTCTTACTTAGGTCTCAATCTCCAAGTGAACTAATGTATGCAAAAATATATTATAACAAAGATAAAATCATATGAGTGTCAAAAAAGTTGTTCACTTACCAATATAAATAGTTTGCCAGAGTAGAATTCCTACAAGCTCTTGATATCAGAAATGCACAGAGGTCTTGCTAAAGGAGGAAAGAAGAAATAACACAACTCAACTATTAATTCAATGAATTCAATGCATTGTATGACATAGCATTAGCAATTCAACTTTTATAGCATAGGTTTGATTGTTCCAATTAGCATTTAACCATTTAAAGTTCCTTTTCCCACAGTCATCATATTTTATTTGACTTTTCATATTCTACCATGTTACTTTCCCAGAATCAGATATATTATCACCAACATATGTCGTGAAATTTGTTTTGTTGCAGCGGCACAGTGCAAGATATTAAAAAATAACATAAGTTGCAATAATAATTTTAAAAGATAATGTAAAAGAGGAATAGTAATGTAATATATATGGACCATTAAGAAAACTGCTGGTAGGGGGGTAGAAGCTGTTCCTAAAATGTTGAGTGTACATCATCAAGCTCCTGGACCTCATTCCTGATTACAGTAATAGAAGGGTGCATATCCCACATGCAGAGGACCCTTAATGATGGATGCTGCCTTCCTGAAGCTTCAAATTGTTAAATTGCTGTTGATGTGCCTGTGATGAAGCTGCCTGTGTGTACAATTCTCTGCATCTCCGTTGAAGCCTCCATACCAAGTGGTGATTCAACCAGTCTGAATTTTTCCACGGTGCAACTGTAGAAGTTTGTGGGTCGTTGGTGACATACTAAATCACCTCAACTTCCTATGGCCAAACCTTCTTTTTCTTTCTTTCTTTTAAAATTTTTTTTATTAATTTTTAAGCAAACATGAATGAAACATGAAGACAAAGTGTTTGAGAGTACATAGTTAATAGTTTAAGTAGACATTCAAATATATAATAATCAATATATATAGCCTCCCAAACTCATAGTATTTAGAAACAAAATAAAAAGAAAAACCCAAAAAAAGAGAAAAAACACTAACCAACATGGGCCATTGCACAATGTTAGCTATATACAGTAGTGCCAATAACTCCGAACCTCCATCCAAATAATTAAGGATAATAAAAGTGAGGTTTAGGAAAAGACAATTTAACTCATATGAAAATGTTGAATAAATGGTCTCCAAGTTTCTTCAAATTTAACTGAAGGATCAAAAACAACACTTCTAATTTTTTCTAAGCTCAAACAAGAGATAGTTTGAGAAAACCACTGAAATATAGTTGGACGATTAATTTCTTTCCAATTCAATAAAATAGATCTTCTAGCCATTAATGTAACAAATGCAATCATTCGTCGAGATGAAAAGGATAAACGACTATTATCCACCATTGGTAAACCAAAAATTGCAGTAATAGGATGCGGTTGGAAATTGATATTCAGAACTCTTGAAATAATACTGAAAATATCTTTCCAGTAATTTTGCAAACAAGGGCAAGACCAAAACATATGGGTCAATGAAGCAACATCAGAATGACATCTGTCACAGGTTGGATTAACATGAGCATAAAATCGAGCAAGTTTATCTTTAGACATATGAGCTCTATGTACAACCTTAAATTGTATTACGGCATGCTTACCACAAATAGAGGATGAATTGACTAATAGTAAAATTTTCTCCCACTGCTCAGTGGATATAAGACAATGAAGTTCTTCTTCCCATTCCTTCTTAATTTTTTCTGATACTTCTGGCTGTATTTTCATGATCATATTATAAATGACAGCTACTATACCCTTTTGACAAGGATTCAGAGCTAAAATTCTTTCCGTAATGTCCAATGGACATAGTTTCGGAAAAGACTGTAACTCATTATACAAAATATTTCTAACTTGCAAATATCTAAAATAATGGGTTTTAGGTTCATTATATTTATTAGATAGCTGTTCAAAGGACATAAAGCTATCACCCAAAAACAAATCACGAAAACATGTTATACCTTTTGTTTTCCATAAAAGAAAAGCTTGATCCATAAAAGAGGGCCGAAAAAAAGAGTTAGATATTAGAGGGCATGATAAAATAAACTTATTCAAACCAAAAAAATTTACGAAATTGAAACCAAATTCGCAATGTATATTTGACTATAAGATTAGTTATTTGTTTATTCAATTTAGCTAAAGAAAAAGGAAGTGAAAATCCTAAAATTGAAAACAATGAAAAGTCTTGTACAGATTTACATTCCAAATTTACCCATTGTGGGCAAGCAGCTATAGTCGATTCTTGTGTCCAAAATATTAAATATCATATATTAACTGCCCAATAGTAAAATCTCAAGTTTGGCAAAGCCAAACCGCCCTCCTTCTTAGGCTTCTGTAAATATTTTTCTTGCCTAGTCTAGGATTTTTATTCTGCCACAGATAAGAAGATATTTTGGAATCAATAATATCAAAAAAAGATTTAGGAATAAAAATTGGTAATGCTTGAAATAAATATAAGAATTTGGGTAATACCATCATCTTAATAGCATTATCTCGACCAACCAATGACAAAGATAGTAGAGACCACCTGGTAGCAAGTTGCTTAATTTGGTTAATTAAAGGTAAAAAATTAGCTTTAATTAAATCCTTATGTTTTTAGTAATTTTAATACCTAAATAAGTAAAATAATCTGTAACAACTTTAAATGGTAAATGGTTATAAATTGGAACTTGCATATTTAATGGAAATAATTTGCTCTTATTAAAATTCAATTTATAACCAGAAAAGTTACTAAACTGAGCAAGCAAGGACGAAATAGCAGGAATAGATCTCACAGGGTCAGATATGTATAGTAACAAATCATTAGCATATAATGATAACTTATATGTCCCCTCCCCATGAGTAATACCCAAAATATTAGGTGATTCACGAATGGCTATAGCCAAAGGTTCCAAAGCAATGTCAAATAGTAAAGGACTTAAAGGACAACCTTGCCTTGTACCACGGAGTAACTGAAGAAATGGAGATCTTTGATCATTGGTAAAAACCGAAGCCAAGGGTTTATAGTATATTAATTTAATCCATGATATAAATTTTGAACTAAAATTAAAATGCTGCAACGTATTAAATAAATATGGCCATTCAACTCTATCAAATGCCTTTTCAGCATCTAAAGAAATGACACATTCTGGTATTTTGGGTGAAGGAGTATAAATAATATTAATTAATTTTCTAATGTTAAAAGATGAATAGCGATTTTTAATAAATCCAGTCTGATCTTCAGAAATGATTCGAGGTAATGTATTTTCTAATCTAGTAGCCAAAATTTTACTAAAAATCTTAAAATCTGTATTCAGCAAGGATATAGGCCAACAGGATGCACATTCAATAGGGTCTTTATGTTTTTTAAGAATTAAAGAAATAGGGGCTTCATAAAAAGATTGTGGCAATTTGACTATAATTAACGCATCTTTAAAAATTTTACAAAGCCAAGGAGAAAGTATAGAGGAAAAGGATTTAAAAAATTCTGCAGTATAGCCATCTGGACCAGAAGCTTTAGCAGAATTCATTGAAAAAATAGCCTTTTTTATTTCAGCTTCCGTAATAGGTGTATCTAAGAATAGACTATCCTCTACTGTTAATTTTGGAATATTCAATTTCCTTAAAAATTCATCTATTATAGAAGAATCCTCAGCAAATTCTGATTGATATAAGGAATTATAAAAATCTTTAAAGGCTTTATTTATTTCTTTATGGTCGATTGTCAGAGTGTCATCTTGTTTACGAATCCTAGTAATCTGTCGTTTAACCGAAGCAGTTTTCAATTGATTAGCCAATAATTTGCCAGACTTATCTCCATGTACATAAAACTGGGTTCTAGATTTAATTAACTGATTTTCAATCGAAGAGGATAATAACAAACTATGCTCCATTTGAAGTTCCACTCTTTCTTTATAAAGTTCTTTGCTGGGGGTCACTGAATAAATCTTATCAATTGCTTTGATTTTATCAACCAATGTTAATATTTTAGAATTAGTTCATTTTCTAACTTCAGCAGAGTATGAAATAATCTGTCCACGAATAAATGCTTTAAAAGTGTCCCATAAAATTCCACTAGAAACCTCTGCTGTAGAATTTGTTGAGAAAAACAAATCAATTTGTTGTTTAATAAAATTAACAAAGTCTAAGTCCTGCAATAAAATAGTTGAACCTCCTAGATCTAGCATTAATAGATGAATCCATTATCTTAATAGATAGCTTCAAAGGTGCATGATCAGAAATGGTAATAGAGTCATATTTACAATCGATAACATAACGGTGATCAATGAAAAAGTAATCAATTATTGAATAATTATGATAAACATGAGAAACGTATGAAAACTCTTTGTCATTGGGGTGTAAAAAATGCCAAATTTTGAAAATTGCTGAATCAGTCATAAAGGAATTAATAAAAGAGGCCAATTTATTCGGAAGAGCTTGGGTGGGCTTAGATCTATCCATCGAAGGGTTTAAACAACAGTTAAAATTCCCACCCATTATCAACCTGTACTGATTCAAATTAGGAAAGGATGTAAATAGACACTTAAAAAATTCAGGACAATCAGTGTTTGGATCATAAACATTAACTAAAACAACTTTTTGATTAAAAAGTAAACCAGTAATAAGCAAAAATCCACCTTGTGGGTCTGAAATTGTTTCATGGTGTATAAAGGAGGTTGAAGAATCTATAAAAATGGAAACGCCTCTTACTTTGGCTTGAGAATTCGAGTGATATTGTTGGCCCTTCCAAACCCTAAAAAAGTGTTGACTATCCACCTTCCTTACATGAGTCTCTTGTACAAAGACAACATTAGCATTCATTCTATGGAATACTTTGAATATTTTTTTCCATTTGATCGGATGATTTAAACCATTAGTATTCCAAGAAACAAAATTAATAACCTTATCCATATTGACAATATTTATTACAATTAACACATAAGGTTAAAAAAAAGATGAACTCATGAATCCGGAAGAGGGAAGTAAGTAAGGAACAGGAAGTCATGGCACTGCAACTATTTTTGTAGTTTCATATGAGCCCATGAAGTAAAACTAAGCATAAAGCAAGCAAAAAGAGAAGAAAGAAGAAAAATCCCCCTCACTCCACCCTCAAAACCCCAGGAAAAAAGCCAATAAGAGGCAAGCAAGCAATCTAACACTAAAATTACCCCCATGTCTCAAGATGGCAACTCAAACAAAAAAAAAGTTGAATAAAAGATACAAACCACCCATATTATAAGAAAGGGTTGGTGTAACAAAAATTAAAATATAAAATTAGTATTATATATAAAACAAAAGGATTTAAAAAAAATTAAAACGATAAAACCCATAAATGAATAATATTGTATTAGTATTTTAAAAGAAAGTTTGAAACTTATTCAAACACATCAAAACAGATGTGATGTTCCAAACACTAAGGTCTTTCGGGAAGAAGAAACGACATTTTATTTAAAAAAAAATCTTAATATTTAAACGTTAAAAATATAAAAAATGTATACGAACTTAAAAAAAAACCTACTGAATTACTTTCAAAACTAACAGATTAATAATATGAAAGAATAACAAACTCAGAATAAACCAAAAACGGACTTTTACCAAGTATAAAAAATACATGTAAGCCATACATAAAAAACATCATTTTATAAAAGATCCAAATCTAATTTTTACAATAATTATTACAATAGTCAACCCGATAAAATGTTAGTCTTCAAGAAATCTTTGAGCATCCGCTGGAGATTTGAACAGCCGATAAGTTCCGTCTTTGAGAGTAACTGTCAAATGTGCTGGAAATAACAGCACTTGCTTGTAGCCTTCCTGATGAATTTCCGACATAACCGATTTAAAAGCCATTCTTGCCCTTAAAACTTCGGGACTGTAGTCTTCCAGAATACAGAATTTAAAATCTTGAAAGCTGATCATACCCTTTTTCCGTGCAACCCGAATCAAACGCTCTTTGGAATGAGGATAATGGAGCCGGAGAATTACTTGTCATGGTTTCAAACTTGAATCTGAATGAAAACGAGAAATTCGATGTGCACGGTCGATTATTAGAGGGGAATCCAATACTTCTGAGCCAAAGGCATCCATTAAAAATTTGGAGAAAAAAACAGTGAGATCGCCATTCTGAAATTTTTCCGGAATCCCAATTAACTGAAGATTTTGTCTTCGAGAGCGGTTTTCAAGATCAGTGATTTTAGATTTATAATGATCCATCTGTTGAGAAGTCGAAGCTTGCTGTTGTTGCAAAGTTTCAATTATACAATCTCTCTGGCAAGCTGCTTCTTCAAGAGCTAAAATACTTGCTTGTTGTTTTTGTGACTCCAGCGTAAGTGCTTGAAGTTTTGCGTCAAATGTCTTTAAAATTTCATCGAGCGTAGAAAGCTTTGTGGTTAATGTACTCTCCAGTTTTCCAAGTCTGTCGTCCATAAGATTCGCAATTGCTTCTAAAGTTAACGGTTCTTTCATCTGTTTCGATTCCTTTGGTCTAGACATTTCAGCGAGTTGAAAATGATTCAAAGAGTTGAAAAAAATGTCATATGTTTAAACCCCTTTAGAATAGGTATAAAAAGATCAATTAGTGGGTGTTTGTAGGTTAAAAAAAAGTAAAAGGATTGGAGCAAAGCCTAAAACTGCTTCACTCCATAAGCGCCATCTTGAGATATCCCAAACCTTCTTTTTGATTGCACCGATACATTGGGCCCAAGATGGATTGTTTGAGATGCTGATGCCCAGGAACATGAAACTACTCACCCTGTTGACCCCCCAATGAGGCCTGTTGTGTATTCTCCTGACTTCTGCTTTCTGAAGGCCACAATCAGTGCCGTGGTCTTGCTGATATTGAAGGCAAGGCTGTTCTTAACACACGACTTAACTAGCTGATCAATTCTACTCTGTCCTCATCACCATCTGAGATTCAATCAACAGTGGTGTCACCAGCAAATTTACAGATGGCATTTAAGCTGTGCTTACCCACTCAGTTACAAGTGTAGAGAGAGTAGAGCAATGGGCTAACTGTGCATCACCTGTGTTAATCGTCAGTAAGGAGGAGAGGTTATTACCAACCCACACTCTCTGTGGTCTCCCAATGAGGAAGTCAAGAATCCATTTGCAGAGGGAGGAACAAAGACTCTGGTTGTGAAGCTTGTTGATTAGTACTGAGGGGATGATGGTGGTGACCACCAAGCTGTAACAAGACCATAAGATATAGGAGCAGGAAAACTCCCCTCTCAGCCCCAATCTCCTGCCTGCCCCTCCCCTCCAGTGCTCTGACTAACCAGGAATCCATCAACCTCTTTCTTAATAAACAGCAGCCTGACCTAGGTAACGCTGTTGTCCAAGTCTGAGTGCAGAGCAAGAATATCCCCTTTGAGTCAACTGAGAGTTTTTTTTCTGTTAACTTAACTAGTATTTTAAAAATATGGTGTGGAATAATCACCTCAAGTTTCCAATTTTCTTGAATTACTTTAATATGACACAGAAACTTGTTGAACTTCAGTAAAGAGAAGATAAACTAAAATAGTCACAATCCTAGAAGCTGATATGCATAATTGCTTTACCTCTAAGTTTTCTCCATCTGTTGCATCTTTTGCCTTAGAAGCCGGAGGAGGAGATGATACAGGTGGATATTGACTAGTGATTATTTGAGAGCTATAAGAAAAAGTTCGGTCCTTAAATCAGTTTCATTAAAGTAATTCAACACCACAGTATAAGACATAATAATTGAGAATAAGCATTGAAAAATGACCACTATAAAATTGGTTCTTTCAATATTAAAAATAATCATGCTAATTAAGATATTCAAAATAAATAATATTCCAGATTCTTATTATTGACACTCTAGATAAATGTGGACAGTATTTTATTCCATTAAATTGAAATGAGATCTTGTGTTATGACAGTAGAAAACATCTAGACACACATTCCAGTATATCTCAGCTCAAGCTGGTGGAGAACAGAAGAGCAGCGATGTTATGCTGAAAATGTAGAGCTCTTTTGTCCTATGCTATCAAAAACAAAAAAGTATACTTTTAAGGGAGATGTAGGAGTTTTAAAGAGGATCTCAGAGTTACGTTATGGAACGCATTGCTAAAGGACAGAGTGGAATCGGATACTATTACTAGTTTAAGGCGGATTTAAATAGACATTTAAATCTAGTGATACAGTCCTAATGCAGTAACATGTGATTGTGCACAAGGGCATAAAGATCAACAAAGATGCAGTCTGTGCAATGCATTACAGCGCCAGCAAATAGTGATCGGGGTTTAATTCTCACAACTTTCTCGAAGGAGTTTGTAATGTTCTTCCCCTGGTCATGTGGGTTTCCTCTGGGTATTCCGGTTTCCTCCCACATTTCAAAAGACTACGGATGAGGTTAGTAAGTTGTCAGCATGCCATGTTGGCATCAGAAGCATAGCCACACATGAAGGCTGCCCCAGCACACTCATGTTGCAAAAATACATCTCACTGTATGTTTCAATGTACATGTGTCAAATAGAACAAACCTTTAACATCTCTTTAGATGAGTAAGCTGAAGAGCCTGTTTCTGTGCTCTACAGCTCCATGACTTTATGATCATACGATTAGTTAGATTAGAATTTGAATGTGTTTCTGGTCACCGTATTAAAGGTAAATATGATTGCAATTGAGAAGGTACAGAGATGATCCAGAAGGTTGTACTAGCATTGAAAAGATTTAGCTATGGATGAAGCAAGATAGAAATTGAGGGAAGGTGCAATTAAGGAAGGTAACATTATTACTCTAAGTACATAAAAAAGACAATTTCCTTTAAAAAATGAATCAAAATTCAGCAAGTGGTACAGGTGTGAGAGTTACTGTATGGGTGGCCGAAGCAGAAAGCATGTAACATTAATAAAAAATTGGATCTATATTTCAAGTTCTATAACAATGGATAACATTGATCAAATGTTAAAAGATAGATGTAGGTAAGGTAGTGCTTTCTCACCACCTCATTTGCAGCAAAGTGACCTCCTGCCATGTTATCAATCTTATATAGTTCTACTATCTAAATTCTATAACAATTAAGTTTTTAGCAAAACTTCCTGATGTAATCTAAATCAATGAAATTAATACATTTGTGCAGTTCCACGATTAAGTTCTGATCAGAAAAAAAAATAATGAACTGCTGCAGAAATGTTAAAACCTGAGGAGCCATACTGTATTACCCATTCAAATTAGTTTCTTGGGTTGTTATATTATGGAGATTTTGAAATTCATTTTTTTTTAAAGCGCTTTTCCTAGGGAACTTCCCTGCAGGAAAATCCAAATAGAAGTTCTGAAACATTAAAGTTGTTTTACTTTTGTAAGCGATGCTGCCTGACCTACTGAATGTTTCTAAAAATAAAGAGATAACAGCCTTAGCTTGAAATTAAAGCAACACTTCAAATATATCAGAAACACAAGAGAAAGTGTTCCTACCTCTCCATTTCTGAAGTCCCTGCTAATGAACCTGACATACTTTCAGACATTGCTGTTTGACAGCTATCTCTTCGGTTTGGTTCTAGTCCATTTCTTATATCATTGAAGTTTTCATACTTGAGAGCCTGAACAAGCTGAAGCAGGTACATGAGCAAATCCTGTGTAAGATGATGAGATTTTAGACATGAATTTAAGGAAAAGAAATGTTGATGGGTGAAATAAAAGAAAATCTCTATGCAACTGAAATATCAAATAGTTCAAATGAAATATGCCATGTTTCTAATTTAATCCTGGCTAATAGTTTTCAAACAAGGCTAATGTCTTACAGCAAGCGCAACAAAATTAAATAACTAAAAACTACTCAGGGTTTTAATTATCATGGCAGGTGATCCTATTGAATCACACAGAATTCTTGAACTTAGTGGGATACATGTGGTAAAGATATAAGCTCCCCAACACAGAATCTAAATCAGAGTTGGTGAATGGTTGTCTAAAATTGATATTTGAGGAAACTTCTGCATTCAAATGCCTTACATTCTTCATCCCAGAACGCAGTAGATATTCAGATGTTTTGTCTACATTCAAGGCAGGTGTTGATCTTTAGAAATTAAAGTGAATCAAAGAATATTGGAATCGGAATAGTTTGGGAAAACAGATCTGAAGCAGGCAATTAGCCATGAATTATTAAAGGTTTTGTGCTGCTTCTTTTTTTTATTTTTTAATAAAATTTCTTAGGTCTATATACTATATTTCTGGTTTTAATTCCTCATCAATATTTTGGAACTATTCAAGCATATTTTGAAATTTCTCAGTATGGTTGAGTAAGACAAATTATTAATTTAAAAACTACACTCCCTTTAGTGCCAATGAAATTAGGCCAATAATTCAAATGCTGCAACAATCAAGTAATACTTGTGCGGGAGTAGATCCATTTTCTTTCAACATCATCAGCTCTTTCCACCTCTAAGTTATACAGTGTAACAGGTAAAATGTGCAGCAATTTAAACTGACTTCACTGTATACATTTACTTTTGGTTTTACTTAATCTATTGATAATTATTCCCTCCATACCTTTTTTTGCTTACTCACAGAACTCATTAAATGGAAAACAGGAAAACAGATAGTCAAAATCAAGATATCCAGCGACCAACTCCAAAACTTCAAGCCTATTTTGAAACATATGGCACAAGTAAAAAGACCCTGATGGGAGATCTATTCAGGCCTCTGAATGGTAGCCAGGTTGTTACAATGAGAGTTAGAAAAGCCATGTAGAACAGGCAGCGTTACAATGATCATGGTGAATTTCAATCTGCAGGTTGATTAGGAAAACCAGGTTGGTGCTGGATCCCAAGAGCAGGAATTTGTTGAATACCAATAAGACGGCTTTTAAGAGCCGCTTGTGGTTGGGTCCACGAAGGAAAAGGCAATTATGGATTGGGCGTTGTATAATGAACCAGATTTGTTTAGGGAGCTTAAGATAATGGAACTCTTCAGAGGCAGTGATCATAATGTGATAGAATTCACTCTGCAGTTTGAGAGGGAGAGCTAAAATCATATATATTGTTATTTTAGTGGAGTAAGGGGAATTACAGAGGCATGAAAGATGAGCTGACCAAAGTTGGGAGGAAGGGAACATTAGCAGGGACGACAGCAATGCAACAATGACTGGAGTTTCCGGCAATAATTCAGAAGACACAGGATAGATTCATCCAAAAGAAGAAGCATTCTAAAGGGCAGATAATACAACCATAGCAAAAAGGAAGTTAAATACAGCATAAAAGCAAAAGAGATGGTATACAAAATAACAAAAAATAATTGGATGGTAGAGGATTAGGGAATTTTTAAAGCCAAAAGAAGACAACAAAAAAACAATAAGGAGAAAAAAAAATACAAAAGGTAAGCTAGTGAACAATATAAAAGAGGACACCAAAAGTTTTCTCAGATATATAAAGAGAAAAAGAGAGACAAGAGTGGAGATCAGATTGTTGGAAAATGACAATGGAGAGGTTGTAATGACAAAGAAATAGCAGACAAGCTCAGTCCTGATTTTCTGGCATACTGCTGGTGTCTTCCTACAGTCTACTCTACAGAAGACACCAGCAGTATGCCAGAAATTCAAGTGTCAGAGGCAGGAGTGTGTGTATTCACTATTCATGAGATATATTCCAGGTTGAGTTCTCCACTAAAGACGACTCATGGAAGACACACACTTACGTTCAGCAGTACCCAATTGTCAGAACAGAGTGTTATTTCAAATTCATTCTGCCCAAAGACCTGCATGACCTATCATTTGACAAAACTGTCCAATAGCTAACAAGAAATTTTGAAGAGCAGTCATTTTTCTTCAATATTCACTACCAATGCCAAAAACTCGTTAAACACGATCCCAATGACTTCATCACATACAGCAGTGTTATCAACAGTGAATGTGAAAAGATTAAGCTGGGTAACATGACTGAATTACAGTGAAAGTGTCCGATTTTTACTTGCAGACTTCAGGCACTTAGCAAAGCAGAGATTTACAAACTGCTCCTAGCCAGACTGAAGGAAAACCCTGATATGAATTTACAAGCTATCATTCAAGTATGTCAATATTTGATCAAACTGAAACACAATTCCAAACCGGTCAAACAAAACCATGTCAATGCTGTTTCCAATAGCCCGGACATCACCACTCAGCAGGTCTTCAAGCGGCCAAACACAGCTTCTTGGAACTATGGTGCACAGCAGTACGCAAGGAACTGCAAATATAAAAAATACATTTGCGGCAAAAGCCAACACCGTGGTGACAAAAAAGGCTTTGCTGCCCTTTACTCATTTCTAAGCCAATGAAACACAAGCACAAGAGGTTTCAAAAGCCATCAAAATCTATAAGGAATTAAACGGCCACGTTCAAATTTGATTTTACCGCAGGAGAAGGTATGTCAGCGTATTCATCAACAATCAGTTGGTCAAACTACAATACGAGAGTGTGTCAGACATCACCACTATCACCAAATGCAAATGTTGGGCACTTGAGTCCCCAACAACTAGTGAAATCAGTTCATCACTCTGCCTGCAGTGCATCAGGTGGAACACTCCAGCTGATAGGCAAACTGCACTGCATGGTGAAGTTGAATGGTAACCAACTCGATGGTGTGTGTACCTAACAGATCAGCCAGAACTGTATGTCCTTGGCAATGACTATGCAGTCAAGCTTGATCTCTAGAGCATCACTCTGGATGAGGTCTGTACGAAGAAATCATGTCGGTCGATGCCATACCACCATTACATATGTGAGATCATATAACACAACTGCAACAGCTCTAAACAGCAGTGTTTCAAGGATGTTTAGGTTGCTACACCAAACTGCAAGCAGAACTCCAGCCCCATCCAGATGCAAGGTCAGTCTTCTTTCCCAAAAGACCAGTACCATACTCAGATGAAGAATATGTTGTCATCCAATTTTTTCTTGACACATTTCAATACAGAGTTGTTAATCGTTGTCGCTGCAGATGCAAAAAACTATGGGGTGGGAGCTGTCCCATATCTTCTCTGATGGTTCCAAAGAAACTGTCATGCATGCAGCCAGATCACTGCCTGCATCAGAAAGGAACTATAGACAAATCGAAAAGGAAGCCTTGGGAATAACCTTAACTCTGAAGAAATTCCACAAAATGCTTTATGGCAAATAAAAATCAGGTACATATCAACATAGGAACATGGTCAGACAGATGACCTCTCCAGATTTAAGAATCGGCAGGTTACTGAAAACAAAAATTCAGTCGCGGTTGTAAATTCAGTAGATGACCAAGACCACCAAGTTGTGTTGGAGGCTGCTGAAGGTCTTCCCAGTCACAATGGACAAGATCAGAGCAGAAACTGCTACAGACTCTTTTCTTTAGCCTATCTTCATATATCTCAGACAGATGACTAATTAAGCTTGAGAAAGATGTTGTATCCTTTTACCGAAGTCACACATCGCTCTCAACTGTGGACTTCTACCTAATATTTGGAGACAGAATAGTGATTCCATGAACACTTTGACCAAAAGTATGGAAGCAGTTCCACTGTGGTCACCCAGGCATCAAGTAAATGAAACTCTTGGCAAGAGGCTTTGTGAACTAGCTGGGCATAGATGATGATATCACATCCATTATGCAAGCAGTGTACTCAGTACTCTATGGCGGCAAAGAATCTAAGCAGAGCTGATCCACAACCATGGCCTCAAGCTACCAGACCTTGGAGTACATACTGACTTCGCTGGCCCAATCAATGGGTGTACCTACCTTATTCAGGTTGACACCTATTCCAAACGGCCAGAACTATTTACAAAGTCAACAACGACAGAGGCTACCATTTGTTAGCTGCTGCAGATCCTTAGCCACTTGGAGATGTCAAAAGCACTCATTTCTGACAATGGCAATCAATTCAGTTCAGTGCAGTTTGCAGCATTCTGCCAGAAGAGCAGAATTATCCACACTTATTCATCCACGGTCCAATAGCCAAGCAGAGGTTTGTAGATACCTTCAAATGGTCGCTTCTGAAATCAAAAGGGAAAGGAACATCAGCCAAGACTCACAACACGTTTCTGCTGGCATATCGAATTACACCACATCCAGGCCTCGAGGAGAAGTTACCAGCTAAAACTCTTTTGAGAAGAAAACTGTACACAATGCAGAATGCAATGCTGCCAAAGCACACAACATCCAAAATAGCAGATGGTCAGGTGCACAAAGGCAGCCACTCAGACTTTGGTCAACAGGTGAAGTCACTCAAGTCCAGAGCTCCAGTGTGGGCCAGACAGTACCACAACCAGCAAAACCCCTGGGTACCAGGTCAGATTAGTAAACAAAAGGCGAAAGACGAAGTTATTGTAGACCATGTGCTCCAGAAGGCACAAGTTCCTTGGGCAGATCATCAAACACAGAGCTGGATCTTCATCTCCTCCCGGACGGGTTCAATTTACCCCGACTGAAGCAACCACCAGTACATCTGCAAGTAACATCGCAAGTCAAATTTTATAGATAATCACCTTCAAGAGGGAGGTGTTGCAGCAAGTCTGCTGTTATCTTTTATCCTACTTCAACAAAAACCCAACACTACCCTCCTACATAGCCCTACATTTTTCTTCAGTCCATGTGCTTATCAAAGAGTCTCTTAAATGCCCCCAATGTACATTCCACACATCTCTGATTTTGTAAGAAATCCTACTTTAGACTTAGTCTCTGTATACTTTCTTCCAATCATCTTAAAATTATGTCCTGTCGTATTAGCCATTTTTGCTCTGGGGGAAAAAGTCACTGGCTATCTAACATCTATGCCTCTTAACACCTTGTATCTATCAAGTCACCTCTCATGCTCCTTCACTCCAAACGGCTAAGGCCTAGATCGCTCATCTAATCCTCATAAGGCATATTCTCTTATCCAGACAGGATCATGCTAAATCTACTCTGCACCTTCTCTAAAGCTTCCACATCCTTCCTATAATGAGGCTACATTGTAAAGTGTTAACTTCTGTGCTTGTTGAATGCCTCACCACAGTGGCCTTTAGCGTAATAGAACTGGCTGCAGAAAGTTTGATTAAATTGTGAGAGTACAGCGACTGAAGCGCAAGTTAAGTGAACACAGGAACGAGTCTCATGAAGAGTGATGATAAGTGATGGCTGGTTCTGCTTCGATAGTTTGACCTGGTGTTAACTTATTGGTCCTACATTTCATTTCGAGTGGAATGGGTATAAAAGTAGAGTGGTTTCAGGCTTGGGGAGGTCGTTCTTCGAGGCGTCACAGATGGGCTGGTTGTGAAAGGCATCGCAGAACAGAACAGAACAGAACAGGAGGTGTGCTGCAGTAAGACGTGCCCGTGCATATCTAGTTAAGTATTTTAATACTTGCTCTGTTCTGTCCTAATATACAGTTTTGCAGTTCCAAGTAGATAATTGGAGTTTTCTGTCTTTCTGCCTATCCAAGCCTATAAATTTATGTTTTAGATTTACAATTTATCCTACGTTCAATCGTTCTATATAATTAAGCAACAACATACTTACCTCATCATCAGCTTGTTGCAATCTAGCGACTGCATACCGCCTAACAGTTGGATTTGTGAACTGTGAGGAAAGCAACTCAAGACCATCTTCCACATCCATTGGCTTCCACTTTCCTAGCAATTCCAAAGCTTGCTTAGCTTCTTGAGCCAAGTCCCAGTTTACACACTTCAGAAATTTAGTCAGAGCCTGCAGAACAGAAATAATTTTAAAGGTACCTTCTGACAAGTCAGTTTTGATGATCTTTATTAATCACAAGGGCAGTAACTCACATTTGCTTTGGAAACTCCTGCAAGTTGCTCAAATAATGCTAAGTGTGTTCATTACCTCAAGTCTTTGTAATGCATTACAGTATCATATAAATGACCTCAGAAATGCCTGCCTTTTAGTTGGCTATTTAGAACAGTCTATGTTCCAAATCATCCCCAGTGATCCTCCATCTATCTCCATTTCTAAAGACAAACTTCCTCCCCTCTCCTCTCTTCTATTCTCTATTCTTACCTGCCTATCACCTCTCTCTGGGTCCCCTTCTCCTCCCCTTTCTCCTATGGTCCACTCTCCTATCAGATTCTTTCCTCTCCAGACCTTTAGCTTTCCTAGTCACATGGCTTCACCTATCATCTTCTAGCTAGTCCTCTTTCCCTTCCACTTTTTCTAGTGACTTCCCCTTCCTTTACAGTCCTGATGAAGGATCTCAGCCCAAAACTATAGAGGGCTATTGGTAAGCCTAGTAATTTCTAAGGTAGGGATATGTTTGGCACAACTTTGTGGGCCGAAGGGCCTGTATTGTGCTGTAGGCTTTTTATGTTTCTAAAACATCAACTGTTTATTCATTTCATAGATGCTGCCTGACCTGCTGCATTTTGTGTATATTACTAGAATACAGAAATTTTTTCATGTTATTCATTTAAATGGACTGAATACACTTTACCATGAAAATTCATGGGTATACTGTGTGGAAAAAGATTTGAGGTAAGATAATATAATGAGCAAACTTTGTGTGTCCTAGCAGAAAGCCATTAGAGAAACAATTTGCTAAATACTGTATATTTTAAATGTGCTACTTTCAGTTAATTTCTCCAAAGGACAAATTGATCACACTTGAAAACAGGTGAATGAAATATTGAACAGTCAGAGACTTCCTTCTTGGCTAAAAGAACCCAAAACATTCTATTACACTGTGGGGCATTCTGGAGTTCAGAGTTCAATTGCAGCGGCATCTGTAAGTTGTCTCAGTGCATCCACCATGTGGAACGTATAGGTTTTCTCCAGATGATCTGGTTTCCCCCACACACACCAAAGATGAACTGATCATTTATAAATTGTCACGTGCTTAGGTTGGGATTAACTGTGGGGCGGCTTGACTCAAGACACTGGAAGAGACTACTCCATATTGTGCTGATAAATAAGTAGCATCCAAAAAGTCCAAAAACTTGCTTCTTATACACACACAGTTCCACACTCATCTTGAGGACATGCTTTTGATGTCAAGTTGAAACCTTCATCTTGCTGGGGCAATTCAACTTTCTATGTAGCTGGTCGTGGCAACTTCTGTGGTAAGCTATGAGACATCTAAGTGAGAGCCTGAAGTGAAATCTTCCACGTACTTTTAACCTTAAAACTCAAAACTCAACTAAGTAGGCTTGTAAAAATTATACCTAATTTGCAACGCATTTTTAATGCTATGTTTTGCAACCAAAATCAGTTGGCTGTATTCAATTTCAAGTCACAATACTTGGAGCTCAGTTTTCCAATTAGGTTACTTTGAATTAGAGTAAAATTACAAGAGATGAAAAATTCTGAATCTAATTCAACTATGAAAACCAAATTATAAATACTAACCTTCTCTTGATTGGTGAGATAGTACCTAAATTTCCAAACTAGATCTTGTTCTTCAGATGACAACAATTTAGTAGGAGGATAATTTAAAATAATCTGGAAGAAAAAAGTGTCACTTAGATACTATGAAATAAAGGTATTATGATGATCCAGTCAACTTGTTACCCAAATTGTCCTTATAAATCCTAAATGCATGAAGCAAATTTTTGTAATATACCATAACATGGAAAAAAAAGTCATTTTACTATAATGACTATTCATACAAGGGATAGCTGACTCTTCTACTTTATATATTACACTGAAATCACTGTTTTAACATTACCATCTTAATGAATTATCTTTCCTTCTTCCAGATTCCATTTCCCATGTTAACAATATTCCTGTTAAGGCAACCTAACTGATGCCTATCAGTGCAAAAATGAACAGAAGTGCACTATAGTTTCAAAGGTATTCTATCCTACAGTGGGCTAATAAAACTATGAACAATACCTTTATTATCAACAATATTGTGTGTGTATGGGGGGGACAATTCTAAAATTAAGAATTTATTCTGGTAACCCACAAAATAGCATGCAATTTTGAAGGGCCAATTTAAGTAACAGGAACAAGAAAAACTAAAAAAAAAGGCAAAAGAACTATAGAAGATCCATGTGCTCCAAAATAAATACATCACACTACAATATTTCAAAAAACACTGTTACAGTCTGAACTCTAATTCCTGCAATAAGTTAGCAATTTACCACTATCATCTTGATTACTAGAAATTAGTATGAGATTGCTCAAATTTAGCACGTATGTATTAACACTAGCATTTGCATTACAGTTCCTGTTTAAGCCCTTAATTCTGTGAAACTTGTGCTATATCAACATACAAACATTTTTGTCTACCAAAAAGATTGTAACAAAGAGTTAACAATTTCAATTTTAGTATTTGCAAATCAGGGGTATGTGTAAAGAATCTCATTAAATAAAACGTAATTCAATATCAGTTACAGCATTGACCGCACATTGCACACTAATGCTAAGTATTATCATTAACGGCATAACCTTCATTAGCTCTGGCTAATATTTTCATTGAGTTATTTCAAGGATTCACTCTACCCCATTTATAATTTTTATCAACCAAGGATATTTTCATGTTCATTAAACTTCTGCAAATCACAACTACATTTTGAACTAGTGCTACATTCTCATTATCCTTCTTCGACTACTTAAAACTCTAATAATGGATTCCTTTCAGTTCAAGCTACATTTAAAAGCTAATTGTGCAGAGTTTAATGGTGATTTCCCCATTTTCATTCTTTGTTCTCAACCAACTGTTACCACAAGGTGACCCTGCTTCATTTTAATGTCTTAATGTCCGGATTAATCTGACACGAGGACCATGTAACTCGACCCATTGTGGAAAAGTTTGCTGCTGTGACTTTACTTGCTTACTTCAAGTAAACTCCAGATGCTTTTGTTTGTGATACTTGAGTAATGAAAGAGGTGTAGCCAACCAACAAGCAAACTTTTATCTCATGGTAAACTGACATCAATAAAAATTAACCACTATTTCAGAACAGCCAATAAAATAAAAACCCATACACTAGCTTGCAAGAATGCTGAAAGAATTAGAATTATCTCAAAGCCTTGACTATCAAATGATTCTATATTGAAGATTTGTAGCAGGCAAACTGAATGGAGATAATCCAATCAAAGGTATGGTTGTGTCAATTAAATTGTCATGGGAATGATTTTTGTAACACAGAAAGCATGATTCAACTTTGCTGCAGATTGAACTAATCTCTCCATAGTGAATTGTGTTCAAAATCAAATAAAACAAGAAGAATAAATTCTATCAAAAGACAGTTAATAGGAAAGCTGTTGACAGGGAGAAATCATCTGTAGAGAAGGCAACTCTTGAATGATAACTTCCAAAATCAAGAGATGGAATAGGAGATACAGTGAATGGTTATAGTTGTTATGATTGTCATTATTACACTTCATAGTTTTTAAAACATTAATTAGTTTCTTAAAACACTACCCGCAGTGCTTGTATGTATTACTAGTTTCATAACCCTGACCTGCCATTGTCCCACACCCCTCCCTCAGCACTCCACTCGCATCATGCCCAACATCCTTTGCTTCCGCCAGATTTACAAACTCGTTCCCTACTCCACATTGACAAATACAGTACTGTGCAAAAATGTTAGACTCCCTGGTTACATATCTCTATTTGCCTAAGACTTTTGCACAGTACTGTAAATACAAATAATAAACGATTACAAAGAAAGTTCAACATTGTATCTTTTCAGAGAAAGCTTTTAACTTGTACTCACATTAAGTTGATCACGTGTAGCAGCATTTGGCTTTAGATCATGATCAGAGGGTCCACTTCTCAAGCTTCGAGCAAGTTTATGATGCTTACTTTCTACTAAATTCTCCTATTATGTGAACGTACAGCATAGTCACAAATTTTGAAAATCAAGAAGAAACAAACAATACGTTTCTTTTAACTTTGGACTCTTGTGATCAACAATTTGCTGTTTTAATAAAAGGAAATGAACAGCAACTTAAATATTATTAGAATAAAGCAGACCCAAGTCAACAAAAGCAATCACAAGTCAGGGAGGCCACAGGAAATTTAACTCAAAAATCCTTCAAAACATAAAAATCAACAGAAATGAATCCCTCATGGGAAATCTTAACTTCCCAAAGTCAACCCAACAGCTGACTAGATAAGTGCAACATATTTGTTTGGTTTGATTTATTATCACAGCACCAAAATATAATGAACACTGGTTTATGTGCCATCCAGTTAGATCATACCATTGTAAGTATATTGAGGTAGCGAAAAGAAAATAGTGTAGCAACTACAACACTACAGTGCAGGGAAACCAGTGATGAGGCAGATTGGCAGATCAAGAATTCATCACCAGTATATGAAATATCCCTCAAGAGTCTGATAAAAGCAAGAAGCTGTCCTGGAGCCAGGAAATATGTGCTTTCAAACCTTTGTTTATTCTGCCTGACAAGAGAAAGGTAAAAGGAGAATAACCAGAAGGGGTGAGGGGTGGTTAAGCAAGCAGAAAGTGAAGACAGAATTAATGGGTGGTTGCTTTTCATGGTGTACAAACTTAACTGCATTCAGTTTTTTCCAATGATAATCTGTCATCTAGCAAATTACTGTTTTATCACTGGGCATGGTCAACAGCAATATGAATTTAAATGTTGTAATAATAATACTAAAGCATTTCATGGATCACAATAATAAAATTTGACTGAGCCACAAGGTATTAGAATGGCGACAAAATACAAAATCAAACAGATAAGCTTTAATGTGCATTACAGATTTTCAGGAGGACTTACAGAACTTTGAATTAAGATAGCTAAAGAAGTTAAAGGTACAGTCAATGTTGGAACAAAAAACGCTGGAAGGACTTGATGGGGATCTTAACCCAGAATTCAACATCTGTCTCTGAAGTTGGAACAATCAGAGATGTTCATGATGCTAGTGAAGCTCAGCCCAAGATATGCCATAGGATTGGATGCGAGGGGGAGAGTAAGTAGTAGTGGGGGTGTGGGGAGTAATGCAATGCAGAGATTAGAAGCAGAAAAGTAGCTAGATGCTACCAAATGGAAGAAAGCATTAAGTCTTAAGTGAAGGACATTGAATTTTGAGCTCATGAATCAGCTCAAGAATTTTGAGGGAAAAACAGTAATATAAAATTATACATACCATTGACATCTGAGGATCTGGCACTTTGACAATCTCAGAGCTTGTTAAATTTGTAGATGATTCATCACCATCCTGGTTAAAATTGCAAGAAAGAAAACATATGAAGCGGTCTAATTACTATATCCATAGATTACAATCTAAATTTAAATACTACTTGAGATTATCAATGGAATATATATGAAACACCATATTTCAAACAGAAAAACCCAGTATACATGTTTCTCCAGGGAAGAAAAGACCTTAAACATGACAAGATACAAGAGTACTTACCTACAACTTACCTTGAAATGGTACTTAACAATATTTGAAAAAGTGGTGCATTCTATTTGCAATGCAAATATTAGCTAGATCCAGAGGGCTCATGTTACGTTTGTATGGGTAATGGAAATTGGTCATTACAGAATTCATGAATTGCTACCTAAATATTTGAGATGCCAATCTAAATTAACTCTTAAGGAATTTACGAAAAATGTTAAATAAATGTTACTTTGTTTTCAACTCACATTCTTTGACATGATAAGGTTAGTGAACATCACCATATGGACCATTTCCTAAGATTGCAACATCACCCCCCGCCATACAGATTGCTCTTGAACCATTTCTGACTGTACAATTAGCAAGTCAAAAATGCCACAAAGTTCCCGGGCAGCAAAAGATGCTTACAGAGCCAGCAAATGCGTTCCACCATTTTCCCAAATGTTTTTTTGTATGTATGGGTTGTATGTATCAGGCATTTGTAAGCGGAAAGAACATTATTAAGAAAGAATTTCACATGTAGAATCCATGCAAGGCATTAATTGTTACATATCTAAAGAAAACCAAGAATATAATGAATAAAATAAGAAAATACCTAAATATCTTTTTGAGTTAAACTTGGGTAAAATCAGTATCACATCACAACTATCACATACAAGTTTACTAAAAATGAAATCTAATCAAGAAGAAACAATTACATTCTAGTCTTAATTGAAATTTAAATTGCTTAGCCAATTTTAGTCAATTTTATTTCTGCTTAGTACAAGATAACCTGTAGTAAAAGTGTATTGGAATGTGATGACAAACCTTTTCATAATAAATAATACCGTATTCTTTATCTTCAGATTTTACACGAGGAAACTCAACCATTAGGTACATAAAATTGGAGCTTCTCTTTTCACTCTGCAACAAAATGGGATATGATGTAGCTCAGATTACTTACTTATTAAAACAAAAATACTCCGAGAAGTCACGCCTCTATTAAGATTCAATTTAAATTTGACATAAAATAACAAACAGCTTTGGGGGAAAAAAACATATGCTAACTACTGGAAAAAGAAAGCCAGAAATTAAATCAATAGTGGGACTTCAGATCCAGCTTACCTCATTGATCATCTCTATCTCTCTAAAAGTAAGTCGGTCCAACCAATCAACCTTCACCATGTGACCTTGACGATGTGCTTTTGTAAGCTTTAAGATAAGCAAACAAATAATCAGCCAGCCTACAAACGAAATATTCTACTACATTGAAGTGAAACTTGAACTATGCAAATTGAGGAGTTTATTTCCACTAATGATTTTAAACAACTTTATATAACTTAATCTAAAAAAGAGTAAAGTGTCTAAAAATGTTTGCTCATTTATAGGCAGCAGTTAATAACTGCTCCCCAGAATCTTTGTTGGATAGAGATTATCATTTAATTGACCCCTACTGGAGGTGCCACATTTATAATTAACTGCCTCACCAATTTATGTACTCCTGTCAACTGGGAGTCACAATACCATTGTACCACTGATCTTGCTTTGAGATTTAAATACTACATTGCACAGCTTCTTGTGATTATTGTGCTATGTCATTACCTGTATCTTTGCATGAGCAATTAATGACCACATGCTTATATTGTACATAATCTCCCTTGTTAACTACATCACATGCTGTACTTTCTTAATATTAATACCATCCTTACTTAGTTTTGTCAAAAAATCTTGTTTCGCTTACAACTTTCGACCCTCACTTGTGAGAGCATGTAGTTTCCATTGGAGTTTCCTTTATAAACACTAACACAAGTTGGATGGGAATCTCAACATAGTCTTTCTTAGTTTAGACTTTAGAATGATAGCTACAATTCATACAAGCAATGAAGGGGGCTTCTGAACTTAAAATAAAAGCAGCAATATTATACTTTGGCATTTTTATAAATGTTTCAGATCTTGAACGAGAGGCACTCCTGAAGATGAAATGAGAGCCAGCCAGTAAATTGTCAGCATCTTGATATTCCTGATAAACAAGTCCATCAATGAGTTAAATACTGCATTTAGTTACCAGGTGGCAATGTGGCAATCTTCAAGGCATGAATCAAGATTACTTTACTTCTTAAAAACAAAAATATCAAAATATAAGTAAATTCACATAAAATAAGCAAAATGTCTAAAAATTCCATTTTTTTTGGATAATTAAAATGAATGGAATTTCATTACAAGTTAGTATGGGTGCAATTCAAGTTGAATTACTATGACTCACATGTTTCAAGATATTTTGTCACATTAAAGGCAAGATAGTAATAAGTATTCTATGAAAAGATACACCAAAATCAATGTAATAGGTTCCTCTAGTTCACTCAACTCAGTAGTGTATACATAACACTACAGCATAGTACAGCCTTTAGGCCCATGATGTTGTGTTGACCTTTAATCTACTCTAAAATCAATCTAACCCTTCCCACAACATAGTCCTCCATTCTCCTAACATCCATGTGCCTGTCTAAGTCTCTTAAATGTCCATAATGTATCTGCCTCTAGAAAAGGAAAACTGATCTCAGTTATCTGCTACCTAGCAGCCACACCCACTCATGGGAAAAGCTTTGGGTATGAACTCAGGAAAAATCTAGATATGATGTCCCTAGTTGAGTTCAACTCTGACTGGCAACTCCTGTGATGCCGGCTGCCAAACTGGATCAGTCTCTGCCATTCTAGATGCAGGGGGAGCCTGCTACATTGGAAACAGCCTGTTCTTCAGCTTGTACAGCCCTGGCTTGCATATCAGGTAGTTAGCCAGGACACAACATCCACGGTCAACTCTGACCAATGGAAGGATTCATCTTCCTCTACTACCACCCCTGGCAGTGCCTTCCATGCACCTACCATTCTGTGTAATAACAATATCTCTGATATGTGATTCCTGCAATTACCTTAAAATTATGGAACTTTATATTAGCCATTTCCTCCCTGGGAAAAGGTCTCTAGCCATCCACTCGATCTACGCCGCTTTATCACATTGTGCTCCTCTATCAAATCATCTCTCATCCTTCTTCAATCAAAGGGAAAGGCCCTGGCTCACTCAGTCTATCCTCATAAGAAATGCTCTCTAATCTAGGAAACATCGTGGTAAATCTCCTCTGCACCTTCTCTAAAGCTTCCACAACCTTTCTATGATGCAACAAAAACTGAACATAATATTCCAAGTGAGGTCTAACCTGGCTTTTATTGACCTGCAACATTACCCCTAAGCCTCTTGTAAACAGCCCATCCATTCCAGACAACATGATAATACAAGAGGAAGCAGATACTGGAATTTGGATCAACACACAAAACTCTGGGAGGAAAAGCAGCAGTTATGGAGGGAAATGGGCAGATGATGTTTCAGGTTGAGATAATTTAACCTGGACTATGTTTAGAACACTCAGTCCACATGAGTCATATGGAGAAGCAAGAGACTGTAGATGCTGGAATTTGGAGCAATTTTGCTTGACACGTTGAGTTTCACTACAGATCGTTTGTTTTCCCAATGTTTATATTGTATGGCATTGACTATGAAGGCAATCATGCCGTACTTCTGCTTATACCAGCAAATTCAGCACATATCATGAATATTTGTTTGCACCCTACCATCAACTGCATACGTCCTACCCCAATTAGACTTATTGCTCGTAGGAATTAAATTCTATCTGCCAACTGTCTCCCCAACTTCTGACCTGATCTATATCCTGCTGTAGCATTAGACCATTTTCCTTGTTATCCACACACCAATTTTGATGTCACTTACAAACTTACTAATCAAAGTTAATAAAGCTAAGATTGTGAAGCAGCACTTGTGCAGGTGAATGGTTCAGGTTGATTATCCATCAGGTAAATTTGAGATTTATACTTAGCCCTGTGGGGAATAGGGATATAAAGGGATACAAGTACAATAATCTGAATGGACTTACTTCCCCCTTCTGTCCCATTAATTTGAAATAATAGCTCCCCTTTGAACTTTCAAGAATCTTGACTGTACCATCTACAATCTTTGCTTTTACAAGGTCAAACTTCAATAAGAAAAACTTTCAGAAGTATCCAAGCATTTGCCTTTGGAGATTAATTAGGTGTATGCTGAAGCATAAGGGACTTCAAGTATAAAAATATATTATCATTAACTTTTATTAAACTGCCATTACCATTGAACTAGAGTGATTCGGTTTTGAATTTATTCACCCATGAGGACACCACTTTCCAAACTTTCAACTCAAAAGTTAAATTGATTGTACTAGCAAATAGCACCCACATACAAGTATAACTAACTTTTCTACCCCTTTTAAAGGCACATATTTGCATTTAATTATTTTGATGTCAATTTTAAATAAATTTTCAAGATTAGAGTGCTGCTATTATTGCACAATTTTCTGGTCAAATTACAGGGAAAAAGCAACTGTACCTCAAAATGTTCCTCAGAATGGTGCTTGAAAAGATTTGTTATGTCACCAAGACTCATACAAATGCATGGTTTAGAGCATTCTGCTTGGTTACATCATAGCCTAGTATGGAGCCTCCTTTTGTATTGCAAAAGGTTGTGGCAGATTGTAAACTCAACCAGTGCCATTTTGGGCATAAAGTATATCTTTAACAGACAACCTCAAGAAGGCAACGTTCATTATTTAAGACCCTCACCATCAAGTACAGGTCCTTTTTATGTTACTATCATTGGAAAGGTGGTAGAGAAGCATGAAGGCTCACAATCAACATTTTAAGAACAACTTCTTCCCCTCCACTATCAGATTTCTGAACTGTCCATGAACTCATGAAAATTACTTCGTTATTTGGCCATTGAGTATTTGTGTAACATATTATTTTTTTATATCTGGCATTATACTGCTGTCATAAAGCAACAAATTTCATGGCACAAGTCCCTGATAATTAAACTAATTCTGAAAACTTAGATAGAAGCAAATGGATCAACGACTTACTTTCTTTGAAGAACTAGCAGCAGAGAAAGAATTAACTGAGGTGTATATGATTCCAAGAAGTTAAGCTAAAGTGAACAGGATGGGGTCATTTTCCTTAGCAAAATATTCAAAAATCAGGGATATAACCAAAAGAACTGCTAAAACGATGAGAGGAAAAGTGATTAAATGTTTCATCCAAAGAGTAATATGGACCCTAGAAATCAATACTCAATAAAGTGATAGATGCAGAATTCTTCATCATATCTTTTATGCTTCAAACAAAATGACAGTAGGGCTATGAGCCTAGTGTTGGAAGATGCAAATTAGGATAGGCTTGAAAAGAATGGGCAGAACTGTTCCTTAAATCTTTTATGATTTTGTATTACTAATGCTGGAAGTTAGTATTCATTATTAAAATATTCCATGTTGCTCTAGAATCTTTAAGCTGAAGAAGGTGGTAAAGAATCAACCATGTTGTTGTAGTGTTAGGATTACTCACACTTGCTCAGCCAAGGAATAGCATTGTTTTTCTTCACTAATTTTCCTTCCACATTTCTTTCTTTCTTCCATAATAAATTCTTGATTGATATACTTATTACTTGTTTAATATGAACTACTGATCAAGTAATATTAAGAGACAGGTGAATTAGTTGATGCAAACATATAAAGCAATAAAGTAAGAAAAAAAAACACAAAAACATTTTGTGGAGCAACTAACTGTGTTCAACCTGTAGGGGTGACTCAGAAATCTGCAAATGACCAATGTTTCCGATGTAATCAAGAAATCAGTACTTTTTTTACACTCTACTTGGTCTTGTTTTAAAATTCAAACTTTTTGGATAAACCTAAGACTTTTACTGGAACAAATTATTGGAATACAACTTCCACATAGCCCAATACTATTTTTATTAGGCGATATTGAAGGGATAATACTGAAACCTAAATTCAATAAATATCAGAACAAATTTATAAAAATTGATTTGGCAGTAGTAATTTATTGCAGTTACTTGGAAATCAGATTCATACTTAACTATGGACCATTGGAATAATGAAATATATAGCTGCATTCCACTTGAAAAAATTACTTATAATTTAAGAAATGGATAGGATATATTTTTGAAAATTTGGCACCCTTATCTACAAAAGATAGGATTAAATATATAGGTCCTTTGAAGATAAAATTATTAGTTATTTGGGGGGGGGGGGAAAGATATATACTAAAGTTATTTTCAACTCCATGGAGCATGAACCTCTGATATCCAGGCAATCTTTCTTTCTTTCTTGCTTTTTTCTTTTTCTTTAGACAGGGTTGTTAAGGGGGGAAGGGTTAAGGGGAGGGGGAAGGCTAATATTAATTTTCATTACTCTATTATTCTATCCATTTAATGTAATTCTCTTAAAATTTTAATTTAAAAAATATATAAAAAAATGAAATCTGCAAATGGTAGCGGATTAATTTGAGACCCTACCACTACTTAAAAGAAAAACTTATCTATCCCACTAAATATATTCAAATTATTCTAAATTTATTGCTTTCAACCATGTAGAGATTCTCTGGAATTCCTCTGAACACCAGAGTTGCTTGAATAGAAGTGCTGAATTTAAGACAATGCAGGAAGTTCAGAAATTCTCTACTTTTGTGAAAATGTAAGAAGTTCATTAGATTAGATTAGCTTTATTTGTCACATGAAATATACAGTGAAATGCATTGTTTCCTTAACGACCAACACAGATTGAATATGTGCTTGGGGCAACTTCTGACGCCAACAGAACTTACTAACCCCTACCATCAGCACAGGTCAGCAGCTAGAAGTCCACTAAGAATTCATACTTATATAGAATTCAATAGGAGAAACAAAAAAGGGAGGCATTATTTAACCATTAACTTAAGCTCAGTTGCCAGTAAAATCTGAAATGATTGACTATTTCTCCCAATGGTCATCTTTGTTTACAAAAAAAATGCAGCTGTAGTATCACACAAATGATCAGTTCAATCTTCATAACTGAGTTTGTAATACTATATTGCATAATCAATCAATTTTCAACTATTGTCCAAAGTACTTTTACAGGACAGAGGAAAGCAAAATGAAGACGTGAACAATGCCTTTCTGTTAAAGGGCAGCTCTGCTGTAATTAAAGTTAACTCAAACTTATTTTTATTGCCAAGAAATTGAATCCATAAAAATCCCAAGTCAATAATGAGGTGAATACATAGTTGAAAGTAGATTCAAATATAATGTAATCCCTAGGATGTCAAATATCAAAGGATGCACAGAAAATCTCCCCATTCCATGAGCTATCACCATCCCATGTTCATCAAATTAACCAATTTATTCAAAGTTGCATGTATTTAAATTACATGTTAGATAGAGATCTCTTTTTTTTTAAACAGTTAACTACATATAGAACAAACTGGATTTACATCCTATTGGGAGACAGCTTGCCTCCAAGGAGAGCAATAAAAGAGAGATTCAATTTAATAATGTCAAGGATTACTTTGATTAAAAATCTCACTGTGTAACCCTTAACCACCAGCAGGGTTCCTAGCTCCCACCAATGTAGCAGCAAACAGAATTCCAGGCTGATGCATAAGTTATATGCATATTAAGATATTGTAGCTCTATCAATTCATACAGGTATTTCTCTGGATAATGCCTGAACACCTTTTACTTCTAAACGTAACGTGGCATGTACAAAATGCTTCCACGTGCATATTGATTTTTGACTAAAGGTCCAAGCAATGAATTAAAAATCAGCAAGAATGTGCAATCACCATTGTTAACTTGTTTAACAGGACTGGGTGAAGGGTCTCGGCCCAAAAAGTCGACTATTTACTCTTTTCCAATAGACGCTGCCTAACCTGCTGAGTTCCTCCACATTTTGTGTGTGTTGCTTTCGATTTCCATATCTGCAGATTTTCTCATGTTTGCAAAAAATTAGGTAATTTAAAGTAGTATGGACTATTCTCTCAGGTCTTTGTTGCATTACTTTATGTTCCAAATACTTCTAACTCCCAAGAAACTTAATGCTAATTAATTTCTTTATACTAATTTCCATTCATTTTCCAGGTACCATTCTTGCATCTCAACTAATTCCACTTCTGAAAATGAACAAATTTCATTCATACTATTATTCTCCTGGAGCATCTCAATCTTATCTTTTTTTTCTGATATTTACTAAAGAAAATAAAATCATTAATATCAGATGCTACCTCATCAGACTGCTATAAAAAATAATGCACATCTTAGGTGAAGCTTTTACTTTAAATATTCCAGAAAAAAAGTATTCTCAAATAATCAATGTAATGGGATTGCATTATTCTATAACATTGCTTTCATCCTTAGAATGATTTACCAATAAGTTCTCAACTGTACATAAATAAAAACACTTAAATATATATATATATATATCAAGTTAGAATTGATTTACTACTTATCAATGTTTAATGATATAACATTAATGCAAATCCTACCTTTGCTAAACGACTCATTTGATCTTCAGATGCATTGCTTGTTGTTCTGCCTGCTGTCTTAGTAGGCTCCAACCCATCTGCTTCTACATTTGGCCAAACTTTCAAGTCATGCATACCCTGTCGAAACATACTGCAAATTGAAAGCATAAGAAGAAACATGTCATTCACAAATTTATTTATACCACCTAAATTAATTACGTAAAGGAACAGAAATGTTGCTCATCAATATCTCTCTTTGTGCTGCACAAGTCACGAGAAAAAACCAAAGTTCAGAACGCTCCAATAGGACAGTCAGTATTTAACTACAAATAAACAGAACAACCAGTCAACATAGCTAACTCATAAAAGCCTAGATTTGCTCAGGATATGTGATGAATTCTTTATTAAAATTTATTCAAAATGCTAAGAAAATGAATGCTTGAGAAGCACAATCTCCCATCCTGCAAATATCTTTGGATTGTATTCTACATGGAATCAATCAAAAGCCTCAATTTATTTTCTACAACAGAATGAGCACAGGAAACACCATAATAATGGTTATGAATTTATTATGGGATGGTGTGGCATATGGAAGTTAGTGGACTAGCAATTGAGAGAACTTTACTAAATACCCAGAGCCTACAGTTCAAACCCCAACATGGCAGCTGAAGAATTTAATTAGTTAATAGTCTGGAATTTAGACACCATAACAACAAGTCTAAGTACTGATGAGGCAAAATCCACTAAAGTGTCAAAACCCTTTCATAGAAACATAGAAGCATAGAAAACCTACAGCACAATACAGGCATTTCTGCCCACAAAGTTGTGCCGAACATGTCCCAACCTTAGAAATTATTAGGCTTACCTATAGCCCTCTACTTTTCTAAGCTCCATGTACATATCCAACAGTCTCTTAAAAGACCCTATCGTATCCGCCTCCACCACCGTTGCCGGCAGCCCATTCCACGCACTCGCCACTCTCTGAGAAAAAAACTTGCCCCTGACATCTATCTCCTCTGTACCTAAACCCCAGCACCTTAAACCTGTGTCCTCTTGTGGAAACTATTTCAGCCCTGGGAAAAAGTCTGTATGACTATCCGCATGATCAATGCCTCTCAACATCTTTTACACCTCTAGCAGGTCACCCCTTATCCTTCTTCGCTCCAAGGAGAAAAGGCTGAGTTCACTCAACCTATTCTGATAAGGCATGCTCCCCAATCCAGGCAAAATCCTTGTAAATCTCCTCTGCACCCTTTCTATGGCTTCCACATCCTTCCTGTAGTGAAGTGACCAGAACTGAGCACAGTAATCCAAGTGGGGTCTGACCAGGGTCCTATATAGCTGCAACATTACCTCTCGGCTCCTAAATTCAATTCAACCATTGATAAAGGCCAATACACCGTACGCCTTCTTAACCACAGAGACAACCTGCACAGCTGCTTTGAGCGTCCTATGGACTTGGACCCCTAGATCCCTCTAATCCTCCATACTGCCAGGATTCTTACCATTAATACTGTATTCTGCCATCATATTTGACCTACCAAAATGAACCACTTCACACTTATTTGGGCTGAACTCCATCTGCCACTTCTCAATCCAGTTTTGTATCTTATCAATGTCCCAATATAACCTCTGACAGCCCTTCATACTATCCACAACACCCTCAACCTTAGTGTCATCAGCAAATTTACTAACTCATCCCTCCACTTCCTCGAACAGGTCATTTATAAAAATCACAAAGAGTAAGGGTCCCAGAACAGATCATTAAGGCATGCCACTGGTGACCGACTTTCATGCAGAATATGACCTGTCTACAACCACACTTCGCCTTCTGTGGGCAAGCCAGTTCTGAATCCACAAAGCAATGTTCCCTTGGATCCCATGCCTCCTTACTTTCTCATTAAGCCTTGCATGGGGTACCTTATCAAATGCCTTGCTGAAATCCATATACACTACATCTACAGTTCTTCCTTCAATGTGTTTAGTCACATCCTCAAAAAATTCAATCAGGCGCATAAGGCATGACCTGCCCTCGACAAAGCCATGCTGACTATTCCTAATCATATTATACCTCTCCAAATATTCATAAATCCTGCCTCAGGATCTTCTCCATCAACTTACCAACCACTGAGGTAAGACTCACTGGTTTATAATTTTCTGGGCTATCTCTACTCTCCTTCTTGAATATAGGAACAACATCCGCAACCCTCCAATCCTCCGGAACCTCTCCTCTCCCCATTGATGATGCAAAGATCATTGCCAGAGGCTCAGCAATCTCCTCCCTCTCCTCCCAAAGTAACCTGGGGTGCATCTCGTCCGGACCCAGCAACTTATCCAACTTGATGCTTTCCAAAAGCTCCAGCACATCCTCTTTCTTCATATCTACATGCTCAAACTTTTCAGACTGCTGCAAGCCATCACTACAATCACCAAGATCCTTTTCCTTAGTGAATACTGAAGTAAAGTATTCATTAAGTACCTCTGCCATTTCCTCCGGTTCCATACACACTTTCCCACTGTCACACTTGATAGATCCTATACTTTCATGTCTTATGGTCTTGCTCTTCACGTGCTTGTAGAATGCCTTGGGGGTTTTCCTTAATCCTGCCCGTCAGGGCCTTCTCATGGCCCCTTCTGGCTCTCCTAATTTCCTTCTTAAGCTTCTTCCTATTAGCCTTATTATCTTCTTGATCTCTAACATTACCTAGCCCTCTGAACTTACTGCAAGCTTTTCTTTACTTCTTTGCTAGATTTATTACAGCCTTTGTATACCACAGTTCCTGTACCCTCCCATACCTTCCCTCTCTCATTGGAACATACCTATGCAGAACTCCACACAAATATTCCCTGAACATTTGCCACATTTCTTCCATATTTTTCCCTGAAAACATCAGTTTCCAATTTAAGCTTCCAATTTCCCGCATGATATAATTCCCCTTACTCCAATTAAACGCTTTTCTAACTTGTCTGTTCCTATCTCTTTCCAATGCTATTGTAAAGGAGATAGCATTAATAACTACTCCAAAATGCTCTCCCACTGAGAGATCTGACAGCTGACCAGGTTCATTTCCCCATACCAAATCAAGTGCAGTCTCTCCTCTTGTAGGCTTATCTACATACGTGTCAAGAAACCTTCCTGCACATACCTAACAAACTCCAGCCTATCTAAACCCTTTGCTCTAGGGAGATGCCAATCAATATTTGGGAAATTAAAATTTCCCATCACGACAACTGTTATTATTACAGAATCTGTTTCCCTATCTGCTCCTCAATATACCTGTTACTATTGGACGGCCTATAAAAAAACATCCAGTAAAGTTATTGACCCCTTCCTGTTCCTAAACTCCACCCACAGAGACTCCGTAGGCAATCCCTTCATGGCATTCACCTTTTCTGCAGCCGTGACACTGTCTCTGATCAACAGTGCCACACCCCCACCTCTTTTGCCTCCCTCCCTGTCCTTTCTGAAACATCTAAAAGCCAGCATTTGAAGTAACCATACTTGAAGTAACTGATATTGTTCAAGGGAACAAAATCTGTTATCCTCATACATTTTGCCTAATATCTATCTGTCGCCTTCCTACAGTCTGAACACCTTACAGTATTGACAAATGAGCTACCTTCTTGAGTACCTAACAATCAACTCTGGAAGGTATCTCATCACTAATTTCACAAAGGCAATTAGGAGTTGGCAATTAATAGAAACCTGAGATGGCATCAAGATCCTGAAAAGTGAATTAAAAGAAACTGTTAACACTTACATGTTGTATAAAACTCATAACTTGAGCCAAGTGCTTTCCAAAATACCCTCTAAAAATATCTTTATAAATTGCAATTATTATTAAACTCACATTATTCCAGGCGTTCATTAATTTCATCCCATATTATTTTACAGAATTTTACCAGCAACCCAGAAAAGATTTTAATACTTGTTCAGTCCTTCAAATATACCATTCCAGGAAGGATGAAGATTTGTAGAGGTTTGACAGAATGTTGCCTGAATTGGACTGTAGTAGCTAAAAGGAAAGGTTGGACAAATGACAATTACTTCCTGTGGAACCCAAGAGACTAAGAGATGACAAGAAAGTAGTATTTAAGATTTTATAAAAGGCATCAATAGGGCTATATAGGGTATGGGTTTAAAGTAGAGAGGGGGAGTTTAAAGATGTGTGAGGCAAGTTTTGTTTGTTCAGCGTAATAACAAGATAGATGGTAGAAGCACATACTATGATGGCATGAAAAGGCAGGGAATAGAAGGATATGGACAACATGCAGCCAAATGGGATTAGTTTAGATTAGCATCAAGTTAGATGCAGACATGAAGGGCCTGCTTCTGTTCTGTACTCTTCTAATGTTCTATTACTTGCCATTCGCTAAAGTTATTGTTATCTACATATGCATATAATCCATTGGTAGATTGTGTTAAATACCTAACCTTACCACAAGTTAAATAAATATATTTCCTCTTATATATATCATATGAAACATCATAACTACTTCATTATGATATTTAAAGAAAGGAGGGAAGAAAAGATCAATTAAAGAAATTAAAATAGGGAACGCTTAATATTATGCATATCAAAACATGAGAACAGTAAATTACACATTAACTGCATTCAGGTCAATTCAGAAATATTAAAATGCAGAGTAGGAACTGCACACAGCAGCAAAGAAACTATCCTGCAGATTAAAGACAGTTGAATTCAAGCTGAACAGTGAAAGTCACTCACATGATGACTCATATGATCTTAGTTTTAACCATATAACAACTACAGCATGGAAACAGGCCATCTTGGCCCTTCTAGTCCATGCTGAACGCTTACTCTCACTTAGTCCCACTGGCCCGCAATCAGCCCTTAAACCCTCCATTCCCTTCCTGTCCATATACCTATCCAATTTTACTTTAAATGACAATATCAAAACCTGCCTCTACCACTTCTACTGGAAGTTCGTTCCACACAGCTACCACTCTCTGAGTAAAGAAATTCCCCCTCCTGTTACCCCTAAACTTTTGCCCCCTGACTCTCAACTCATGTCCTCTTGTTTGAATCTCCCCTACTCCTCAATGGAAAAAGCCTATCCACATCAACTCTATCTATCCCCTCATAATTTTAAATACCTCTATCAAGTCCCCCCTCAACCTTCTACACTCCAAAGAATAAAGACCTAAACTCTAATAATCATTCACAAAGCTGCTCACATGTAACAATTTGTCTTATTCTGAATCATGAATAATCTCTTGCAAAAAGTTTAATTTTGTCCAATGAAATATGTATTTTAAAATAAATTAATGTGTCCAGTTAAACTCATCACTACCAACAACAAAATGTATGCGCCTAAAACTCTAAGAGCTATCTGTAATGGTTTCTTTTAAACCACAGAAGTCAAGCCGAATGGCCCATTTCATTCTATGACTCTTGGAGCTGACTTATTAAGAACTCTTAGATGACCATGCCAAAATCAAATGGGGAAAAAATAAACATGAACAGAAGAGCTTCTTCCCCACCAGCATCAGAGAATATGTTACATTTCACACCAGTCTAAAATCTGAAGTTTACTACTTTGATTTTATATCCTTAAATACTTACTGGTATTAGTTTATTTTGATCACATGTACCAAGATACAGAAAAAAAAACTTATTTTGCATACTCTTTCTACAGATCAAATCATTACACAGTGTACTGAGCTAGAATAAGATAAAACCATAGCAATGCAGAATAAAGTGTAAAAGCCACTGAAAGAGTGCAGTGCAGGTTAACACCCTATTGTGCAAGATGTCTATTCAAGCACCTGGTAAAAGTGGGATAGAAACTGTTCTTGAGCCATGCTTTCAAGCTTTTGTAACTCCTGCACGATGGTAGAGGGGAGAAGGAAGTCGAGGGAAGAAGTCAGTACAGGGTTAGAGGTGGCTGCTTTACTGAGGCAACGAGAAGTATAGATACAGCCCACAGAGCAGAGGCTGGTGCCTGTAATGTGCTGCGCTGTGTCCACAACTCTGCAGTTCCTTGTGATCACTTGCAGAACGGTTGCCATACCAAGCCAGTATGCATCCACGTGGAATACTTTTTAATTTAAAAAATAAATTATCTACACTGAAAATAAGTGCTTCATGCGGATTTCTGTGCTTTAAAGATCTACTTGAGAAACAACATGATGTTTTTGCTAAGAACAGGATAGAAATGCATACCTAAAATAATAAATTGCCCTGAGGCAAAATATTGTTCATGTGGTTTTTTTGTAAATAACCTGTAAAAAAGACTACTCTGATTTTCTCCACGAGCTGACAAGAAAATTCAGTTCTTTCTGGAATCATGTGGCAAAGACACGCAATGAAGAACCCAACTTACCCATATTTTCCAAAAAGTGTAACAGTAGTTCCTCCAATGGGGACAGCTTTTCCTGGTCCATAAACATCCCAAATTGTGAGAGCCACTTGAGCATTTCGAGGTAAATCTGGATATTTTACAGGCAATTTTAACCATTCATTCCAGCTTTAAAATAAAACAGACATCGTTATTATTCTCAAAGATTTTAAATTGTTGTCAATCTTCTACAATAGGCTTCCAAACCATTATAATTCTACCCTCCTATTTCAAGACTACAGTTTCATTAGTATTTGGTTGTTAAAAAAATAGCATCAGTCTATTAACTGATAAAATGAAGGCAGAGAAGAAGGAAGAAAGACATCAATAGAATAACAGCTATACAGCTATCCACACAAAATGCTGGTGGAACACAGCAGGCCAGGCAGCATCTATAGGAGAAGCACTGTTGACATTTCAGGGTGAGACCCTTCGTCAGGACTGACTGAAAGAAAAGATAGTAAGAGATAGTAGAAATAATTCCCCCCCTTTTTCTCTTCTCTCTCTGCCCATCACTCTCTGCCTGTTCTCCATCTCCCTCTGGTGCTCCCTTCCCCCTTTCTTTCTCCCTAGGCCTCCCGTCCCATGATCCTTTCCCTTCTCCAGCTCTGTATCCCTTTAGCCAATCATCTTTCCAGCTCTTAGCTTCACCCCACCCCCTCCTGTCTTCTCCTATCATTTTGAATTTCCCCCTTCCCCTCCTACTTTCAAATCTCTTACTATTTTTTCTTTCAATTAGTCCTGACGAAGGGTCTCGGCCCGAAATGTCGACAATGCTTCTTCCTATAGATGCTGCCCGGCCTGCTGTGTTCCACCAGCATTTTGCGTTTGTTGCTTGAATTTCCAGCATCTGCAGATTTCCTCGTATATACAACTATCCAACTTAGTTTATTTTTTTCTTCTGGGATTTTTGATTTTTTTTTGGTACCCCTCTTAAACACACAGTGTTGATATAATGACACGAAGTCGGTAAGTCATTTAGAGACTAATTTGTTCAAACTTTGTGGTGCTGGCATTTAAATCCCTAGCGCCCGCCCTCTCCGGGTGGAAATGACGTCAGAGGTACATTACTCTCCGCGCACTGGCTATTTGTGAACCGGTTCGCCTGCGCAGAAAGTGGGTCGCCACATAACCCCCGAACCGGCGATACACCCCCAATGTCCACAGTCTGGATCAGCCAGTTTGGGAGGTCTGCCTCTGCGCCGCGGTGCCTGAACCTCAACCGGCTGTGCCAAGTCCACATGGGCTGGTTTGAGTTGGTCCACCATGAAAGCCTCCTCTCTCCCCCCAATGTCCAGAACATACGTGGACCCGTTGTTTTTTAGCCAGAGGGTGGTGAATCTGTGGAATTTGTGGCCATGGGCAGCAGCAGAGGCCAAGTCATTGGGTGTACTTAAGGCAGAAATTAATAGGTATCTGAGTAGCCAGAGCATCACAGGTTATGGTGAAAAGGCAGGGGAGTGGGACTAAATGGGAGAATGGATCAGCTCATAATAAAATGGCAGAGCAGACTCGATGGGCCGTATGGCCAACTTCTGCTCCTTCATCTTATGGTCTTACAGTAATCAAATAACAAAAACAAAAGACTTGGTAGTCTTTGGTAGTCAAAGGACTTGGAAGACTTGGTAGTCAATCTTTATTTGCTCAAATGCAGAGACTACAGAATAAAATTAGCAAATAATGCAGCAATAATTCTCCTTTCACAGGACTGAAGAGAAATGTATATTTAGCATACATTATTAGTACCCCTTCGCCTCTAATAATGCTATCCAAACAGCAGCAGTTTCATTAAGAGTGATTAGCACTTTTAAGGGTCACATTGTTAAACATATTACTTAATGAAAAGATCAGATTTATCAATCTAGATTCCAGGATATAAAAACAAACCCTTCTAACACTGATCCAGATTAGTCCATTTTATTTAAAATGCAAGCAAATTGCCCTTTTAAGTCTGAAACATAAGGAGCATCATTTAAAAAAAGATGAGTCAAATTCCAATAGGATCTCTTCCACCAGGCTTAATGTCACTGACAAATGTAATGAAATTTGTTGTTTTGCAGCAGCAATACAGTATAATAAGTAATAAAAAATTATAAATACAGCAGCAAGATATACTTACTTCCATCGGGTGCTGAAAGCTTTGTAAGAAGTACGAACTGGAAGAGCCAATGGTTTTCCTTCTGCAAAGACTTGACCTGTTACATAGAGATCTGAACAGGTTTCTTGGTACAAGCCTGAGAATTTAAGCAATGGATCCTCCAGAAGAGCTTTATAGCTTTTTTGTTCCCGTTTTCCTTCCAAACTTCCACTACATACACACAGAAAAACAAGGTACATCAATCTACATCCACACTCATAATTTTAGTAAAAAAATAAGATATTTTCCTTTACTTAATCCAAAAAACTGGTTATTTTAACTAAACTATTCCTCACTTACAAAAATAAAATTTTAGAGCACACAACAATTTTCTGAGGAATAAACAAAGTGTGTGTTTGACTTGAAACACCATCCACTATGATGCCAATTGAATCAATAACTGGTCAATCTAAAATATGTGCACCTATAAGTTCTCCAGAGATTCTTCTACTTGAATTGGAAATCAATCAGCACCACTTCTTTTTGGATCAACATCAACTACTTTGCCATAATTTTCAATGATTGCTAATTAATGACCAATAGAAAACAATATTCCAGAATGTCACAAGATAGACATTTTTTTCCACAAACCATTGTTAAATTGACTATATTTGATACAACGTAATATTTGCATCAAAACAATTTCAATAAATTTACAGAAGACCAACTGAATGCAGTATTATAAATGACATAGCTTACATGGTATCTTTAGTACAGACATTTGGAAATAAAATAAAAATGTTTTGATACATAACACGCCAGAGATAGTAATGTCAGGTTAAATGTTTAAATGAATCCATTTTAATCAAGCATTTTAAAAGAAGCAGACACAGGTGCAGAAGGGAAATCCACAGATTAGGCCAGAAAGCACAGCTGACAATAGTGCAGTGATAAAATAGTGGATGCATACATGGTTAGACTTGAAGGAACAGAGAATTCTCAGAGGGTGATAAAGTTGGAAAAGATTACAAGATAGGGAAGTGCAAAATTCTGGTCAGATAAGAAGACAAGGAAGATGTTCTTTAGAACAGATACACTGTCCAGTGGAAGTTACAGCTACAATGGACAGGGCTGATGGGAAAACAAGCACTAGAACAAATTTAATATACAGGCTGCAAAGCTTTTCATCAATAGGATGAACAATAGAAGACTAGTGGTGTCGGCACTGACCTCCAATGCAAAAAGAGATGGCTAATAACTCTTTAATATCAGGGTACTTGTGAGCAATATAGTACATGTACAGTATATAATACAATATCGACAATGAATTTATGGTTACAAAGGATTACAAAATCATAGAATGGTTTTTGCAACAATCTAGTATCCTCATAATAACAATTGCTAGAAATAGATTTTATTTTCAGATTCCTTAAATTTAAACTGACCAACTATTGAATGACACCTTACTTATGATTCAATGCAATAGCAAAATAATAGGCAAGTGTAATTCAAAGTTCAAATTAATTATCAAAGTACACATATGCCAACATTTACAAACCTAAGATTCATTTTCTTGCGGGTATTCATGGTAAATACAAAGAAACTCAATAGAATCAAGAAAAAAATGCATACAAGACGAACAACCAACCACTGTGCAAAAGACAACAAACTGTGCAGAGGAAAAAAAGCAAAATAATAATAACAACCACCAAATAATAAATATTGAGAACATGTGCTGAAGAGTCCTTGAAAGTGAGTCTGCAGGTTGTTGGAACAGTTCAGTGTTGGGGTAAGTGAAGTTATTCTCTCTGGTTCAAAAGCCTGATGATTGAGGGTAATAACTGTTTCTGAACCTGGTGGTGTGAATCTTGAGGCTGCTGACGTTTCTTCCTGATGGCAACAGTGAAAAGAGAGCATGGCCTGAATGGTGGGGAGTTCTTTGATGATGGATGCTGCTTTCCTGCAACAGTGTTCTTGTAGATGTTCTCAAAGGTAGAAATGACTTTACCTGAAATGAACTAGGTCGTAGCCAATACTTTTTGTAGGTTTTTCTATTCAAGGCCATTGGTGTTTTCATACCAAGCCATGATACAACTAGTCAATACACTTCACACTGCACATCTATAAAACTTCGTCAAAGTTTTAGATGACATGCTAAATCTTCACAAACCTTAAAGAAAGTAGAGGTCACAAGCTGAGCCCAGGGCAGATCCGCTGAAATGATAACACCGAGAAATTTTACGTTTTATTTATTGTGGTAAGTGCAGAGTGTTGTGGCCAAACCAAACCAACACCAAAACAATTGCCACTGCTGGTGACCCTACAGATTTGTTATACTTGTATGTCATGCACTCACTCCTGTAATGATTACTCCACAAGTTAAATCATTTGATCCTTTATTAGCAATTAGCAAACAATCTTAAAGCAATGAAACTTAAGCATACCCAAGTATAAATTGAGCATAATTGAGCATTGTCGAGTGGTCAGCAAAAGATATGACATCCATTGTTCCCCAGTTACAAACTGCCATGAACAAATACATAACTTATTCCCTTTGCTTTTACCACACCCCCACACGTGACTAGTTACCATAATAAATATCCAACACAGAGAACAGATGCATGTCTACTACATTCCAGTCCCAATTATTATACAAGAAAATAATTACAACTATATTCTCCATGACACAGAAGGCATGAAACCTCAAGATTTACGCAAATGTCCTTTTTTGGTAAGCTGCCTATCCTGGATTGTGATCTTCTCTTGAAAAACTAGGTTGTTCCTCTTGACTGCATTCTTGAATTGTTGTTGCCAAAGCTCATTCAAGCGTAAAACAAAGTCTCATTAACCTTCAGCTCTGGCTGAGCCTAGTCTCTTCCAGCATCATGGTCTCTTTTCAATGGTCCATTAATAGTCCAACCCAGCATTGATCTGATTGCACAGGGTCCATCATTAACACTGCAAATCATTTTCAACAGCTCCAATGCCTTAGGCATATTCACCCCGATCAGCAGCTCAATTTCTGGCTCAATTTCCGGCAAATGAGTATGCTTCAGGTGAGACCATTCCTGAAGATCTCTCTGACAAGGAACATTCCCTTTGCACAAAGGCATATGTTCCTGCATATAGGTGTTAGGAGTTCACAATAGTTTCCACTATTCACCAGCCACTTCCAATACTGAAATGGTGTAGCCACTCACAACTTTCTCTTGAGCCATCATGCATAAGAGAATGCATTTTACTTTTCCTGTCAGATTGGACTTGTTTCTGAGGCTCACTGTGCAGAATACTGCTGTACATCCTTGATCTAGGAAAGCATTAAGTAACCACTGTCTTGTTAATCTTCTTAGACTCCATCTGAACTGGAATTATAGGAAGTTTACAATCTTGACCATTAGCCCCCGAAAGGCCATTGGATACTCACTGCTGTGTTTGCTTCATTCATGGCTTGTTTCAAATCTGCATCCTTTTTATCAGTTCCAGACTTAGTTTTAGCTTCGCTTTCCACAGTAGTCATAGTCATGGCAAAGCTGCTTCTTTTAGCTTTAGAATGAATTTGGGATCTGGTTTTGTTAACACTTTTTCTTACTGCACCACTATACAGTTGTCAGTTCCCAATTGGGCAGACAGTGCTGACCATTCAAAACTGTTTTAAATGCTAACACACAGCATGAACCAACAATAGATCGTTGTTTGCCTTAAGCTGTTCCAGGCTGTTATGCTTCTAATTTCATGGACATGTCCAAATGCTGATGTTCGTTTGGTATGACTATCAAAAACTCTTGCTGACAGAGTGTAGTGGCCAAAGCAGAACCAAAACAATTGCAACTGCCAGTGACCTTACAAATTTGTTATACTTACAAGAAAGACATGGCTTCACTCCTGTAATGATTGTTCCAAAAATCAAGGATATGCATCTGTCCTTTATTAGCAATTAACAAACATAAAATCTTGAAGTGATGAAACTTAAGCATACCCAAGTGTAGGCTAAGTGTAACTGAGCAGTCAACACAAGATACAACATCCGTCATACCCCAGCTACAACATGCCACGGACAAAGAATACGTAACTTAATCCTTTCGTTACCATAATAAACACATAACACAGAATACAATGCAATGTACTATAGATGCATTGCTCCTACACAGAGGAATATGCTTCACATTATTAGTCTGAGGTGCATTTCTGCAAAACACAGTACAACTAATATTTTAAAATAATGCTTGCACACTAAGACAATCGCATTATGTCTGAGTGTCAAATAGAACATTCTGCTTTAAATATTGGAGAATTTTAAACAATTTTCAATAGTAACATTCAATAGTAACAAATAGAGCAGGAATGACTTGAAAAATATCCAATGCCCCTTCAAAGTTCGAAGTAAATTTATTATCAAACTACATATGTCACCATATACCATGAGATTAATTTTTCTTGCAGATAATCATAATAGAATAAAGTACAATTAATGAAAAACTACAAAGACTGACAAACAACCAATATGCAAAAGACAATCTATGCTAATAGTACACTACTAATAATAATAAATAAGTAATATTGAGAACATGAATTGCAGAATCCTTGAAAGTGAATCTATTGGTTGTGGAATCAGTTCAGAGTGAAGGTGAGTGAAGTTATCCATGCTGGTTCAAAAGCTTGATGGTTGAAGAACAATAACTGCTCCTAAAGCTGATGGTATGGGACCTAAGGCTTGTATACCTCCAGCCCAATGGTAGTAGCAAGAACAGAGCATGACTTGGATGGTGGGGTCCTTGCTTTCTTGTGGCAGTGCTCCTAGCAGATGTGCTAAATGGTGGGGAGGGTTTTCCTTATGATGGGATGAACAGTACCCATCACTTTCTGTAGGCTTTTCAGTTCCTGGGCATTAGTGTCTCTGTACAAGTCCATTATGTAACCACTCAGGATACTCTCCGCAGTGCATCTATGGAGGTTTATCAGTGTTTTAGATGACATACCAAATATGCACAAACTTCTAAAAGTAGAGGCATTGTTGCGCCTTCTTTGTAATGGCACTTATGTATGTATTAGTCTTTGGCCAGATCATCTGAAACAATAATGCCAAGGAATTTAAAGTTACCGATCCTCTCTGCATCTTATACCCTGATGAGGACTGGCTCTCAGACCTCCAGTTTCTTCCACCTGAAGTCAGTAATCAGCTGTTTGGTTTTGCTGACATTGAGTTGAGTGAGAGGTTCTTGTGGCACATTTAATCAGAATTCCAATCTCCCCCCTATATGATGATCCTCACCACCATTGATTCAGCCAACAGTGATGGCATCAAATTCAATTTGGCATTGACACTGTAGTTAACCTAACAGTCATTAACATAAAGCAAGTGAAGCAGAGGGCTAAGCACAAAGTCACGTGGTGCCCGTGCTGACTGTGATTGTGAGGAGATGTGGTTGCCAATCTACACTGAAAGGGGTCTGTAAATGAAGCCTAGTTCTTGGAGCTTATTGAATAGTTTTGAGGGGACAATAGTGTTGAGCATCCTCATGTATGCATCCTTACTGTTCAGAAGTTCCAGAACTGAGTAAAGAGCCAATGAAAGGCATCTGTTGTTGACCTACTGTGACGGTAGGCAAATTGGAACAGATCCAGGTCTATCCACAGGCAGGAGTTGATGAGCTTCATGACCAACCTCTCAAAGCACTTCATCACAGTGGATGTAATTGCCAGTGAACGGAAGTCATTGAGGCATATTACCGTATACTTCTTGGTCACTAGTATGATTGAAGTCTGCTTGAAGCAACTGACTGGGGACCTCATACTGCGGAAGCAAGAGGTTAAAGATGTCAGTAAACACTCCAGCCAGTTGATAAGCACTGGTCTTCAGTACTAGGCCAGGTGGACTGTCTGGTCCAGATGCTTTTTGTGTGTTCACCTCCCTAAGATGCTTTGGCCTCAGGAGACCGAAATCACAGGTTTGCCTAGGGTCACAGGATAGTATGCAACTATGATAAAAAAGTTCTCAAGTTTCATTATAAGCATAGGTCACATTTTAAAACACAAAGACATAATAAGATTGTCCATAACAGAAAACAAATAATCTTACCACCCCTCTCTTTCCCTATAGTCCTGTATTTTTCTTTTCTAATCACCTGCTACAAAACAACCACTCCAGGCAAAACTAAAGAGCTGATTATTGGCTAAGGAGGAAGAAGCCAAAGGTCCATGAGCCAATCTTCATCAGGGGATCAAGGATGAAGAGGTTCAGTAAATTCCTCATCATTAACATTTCAGAGGATCTGTCTTTGGACCACCACATAGGTGCCTTTTCACAGAAACCAAGGCAGTGCCTCTATTTTCATAGACGTTTACAGAGTTTCAGCATGTTATCTAAAACTTTGGCAAAACTTCTTTAGATGCATTGTGAAGAGCATCCTAACTACTTGTGTCATGGCTGGTATGGAAATACCAATACCCAGGAATGAAAAAGTCTTGAGAAAGTGGTAAATACATCACAGGCAAACCCCCACATTATTTACTTTTTTAACATTTACAAAGAGTACTGCCACAAAAAAGCAAGGACCCCCACCACCCAGGCCACACCTCTCCTTGCTATGACCACTGGTCAGGAGGGACAGGACCCTTGGGCCTCGCACCACCACGTTCAAAGTTTAAGGTAAATTTATTATCAAAGTACAAATATATTTATTTTCTTACAAGCAGATTACAAGAAACACAATGGAAGCAATGAAAAACTGCACACAAGACAGACAAATAATGTGCAAGAGATAACAAACTGAAAATACAAAAAGAAAAAATAAGTCAGCGATAAGTATCGAGAACATGAGTTGGAGAGTCCTTGAAAGTGGGTCCAAAGGTTATGGGAAAAGTCCACTGTTGGAATGAGTGAAGTTATTCCCTCTGATCCTAGAGCCTGATGATTGAGGGTAATAGCTGTTTCTATCTCGTGGCGTGAGCTCTGAGGCTCCTGTCCCTCCTTCCTGATGGTAACAGAAAGAAGAGAGCCTGGCCTGGATGGATGCTGTTTTCCTGCAACAGTTGTATTCATTACTTTTCTGGTCAAAGGTATTGTTTCTACACCAGGCCGTGATGCAACCAGTCAGTATACTTTCCACTGTGCATCTATTGAAGCTGGTCAATTTTTCGATGACATGCTGAATCTTTGCAAACTTCTTGCCATGCTTGCTTTGCAAAGGCACGTTCATGCTGGGCCAGAGCATATATTCTAAATGATAATACTGAGGAATTTAAAGTTGCTGACCTTCTCCACCTCCAGTCCCCTGATGAGGACTGGCTCATGGACTTCCAGTTACCTCCTCCTGTAGTCAATAATCAAATCTTTGGTTTTGATGAAATTGAGTGAGGTGTTGTTCTGGCACCAGTCAGTCAGATTTTCAATATCCATTTTATATGCTGATTTGTTACCAACTTTGATTCGGCTAACATCAGTGGCGTCTTCAGCAAGCTTAAATATGGCACTAGAGCTCTGAATGGTGGCCTCAAAGACTGAATCCACAGAGTCATTGGGGGCCGTGAAAGCTTGTGAAGATGCCTCCAGTTTTGTCAGTATTAGTGAGTATAAAAGACACTGAGCTCGTCTAGAGCAAAACCTTGCTGTCACAAATGTTACTTGGTTTTTCTTCATAGGTGGAGATAGCAGTCAAGCCCTACCTCAGCTGTCAAGCATCCTTGTGATTCCAGTTTGCTTCGCACATGAAATGGCTTTCCGGAACACCTACCCAGACCTCTTGTATTTTACTTGGTTGAGACTTGAACACCACTGATCCCTTGGTTCAACCAGCACTTCTGATTGGGGCAAACTCTAAATGATTTTGTGGAGACGCATTCTTCCATCACTAACGTCATAAAGGCTGTGACAAATGTGGTATTCTTTCAGATCCTCCGAAGAGACCACGAACATGGCCAGTCAATTGACTAGAAGCAGTGCCTCAGCTGCTCCTCTGCCTCCTGCAACCACCTCTTCATGTCCTTAGTTCTAGAGTTTTGTTCTTTACCCTCTGCCTGTATGCACTTAAAAGGAAGACAGCCAGGTGATCACATTTCCCAAAATGTGGTCTAGGGATGGAATGGTAGGCATTTCTTATGGTATTGTAGCAGTAATCGAGCAATGGTTCAGAAACTGCCTACAACCATCAGGCTCCTGAACTAGCCAAGATACCTTTAATCAGCTCAACTCTGAACAGATCCCACAAACCATAGATTCACTATCAAGAACTCTAAAATTTCTGTTCTCAGTACTATTTATTTTTTATTTGCACAATTTGCATTCCTTTGCACACTGGTTATTAATCAGCCTTTATGAACTTTCAGTACAAATCTGAGTCTTGTCACTTGCAAAAGTTCTCTGATGACTCTACAACGGTTGGGTGTATCAGAGATGGGCAGGAGTCGGGAGTACAGAAGACTGATGGACAAATCTGTGGAGTGGTACGGGAGGAATCACTTGCTCCTGAATGTGGCCAAAACTTGGGAGATGGTGATTCAATTTAGGAGGAAAGGGACTGAGATGAGCCCTGTATACATTCTGGGAGAAGTTTTTGCGGTGGTGGAGGAATACGAATACTTGGGTGTTCACCTCAACAGCAGGATTGACTGGAAAACCAATACCAAGGCTGTTTACAAGAAGGAGATGAGCAGACTATTTTCTAAGGAAGCTGAGATCCTTCAAAATGTGCAGCAGGATGTTAGAGATCTTTTACCAGTCTGTTGCAGAGAGTGGAGTCCTCCTTGCGGCTTTACGTTGGGGGAGCAGCATCAGAGCTGGTGATACAAAAAAAACTCACCAAAAATACTGGATCCGTCCTCGGCTACAACCCGGACTCTTGAGTTAGTGGTGGAGAGGAGGTCATTAAACAAACTGTTATCCATTATGGACAATTTGGCACATGACCTACTGAATAAGCAGCAGGCACCCTTTTGAACAGATCCATTCAGCTCTCTGTCATGAGGACTGTTACAGAAAATTTTTCCTACTAAATGCAATAAGCATATACAACAGTTCATCTCTGTGCAACAGGATAACACACATCATAGTACAATAGTCTCTGTTCTATTATTTCGTACATTATTATTGCTCATTGGTAAATTGTATATCTTATTATTCTGTACTTTTATTATTAGTTAAGTCTACATACTGCTAAGTGTGATTTTAAACGTTGCTGCTGTAACGAAAAAAGTTTCCACTCAGGATCAATAAAATATTTATTATTACGTATAGTTTTTCAAGATTTAAACTGTATTTTTTCCTATAAATGCCCGCAAGAAAATTAATCTTAAGGTAGCATATAGCGATAGATACATAATTTAATAAATTGATTTTAACTTTGATCTGCCAGGCAATATAGTGGAGATCCCCAACCGTAAGTGCTTCCTTTATACTGTCATTGAGCGATGATAATCTCTCCTTGCTTTATAGTTATCAGCCAAAATAAAATTTACATATTCAAACATACATTATATTTGAATACCACCAAAGGTCTAACATTACTGAAACTCGTTCTACTAGTATTTATGTTAAACCAAAACAACGTGAGAAAGGTTCTTGTAAAGGTTTCACTTAACTTAACAAAATTCAGATATTCCAGTGACCTAAAAATATTGCATTGCATTCCTACAACAACGTGATATACAAACACATGTGGATTGTGACAGAAAGAATAATGCAACTCTTCAATTACATCTAGAAATGAGTGCTGTGCTATGAAAATGAAATTGAAAAACAAGAAACATAGAAACATAGAAAATAGGTGCAGGAATAGGCCATTCAGCCCTTTGAACCTGCACCACCATTCAGTATGATCATGGCTGATCATCCAACTCAGAACCCTGTACTTGCTTTCTCTCCATACCCCCGATCCCTTTAGCCAGAAGGGCCATATCTAACTTCCTCTTAAATATAGCCAATGAACCAGCCTCAACTGTTTCCTGTGGCAGAGAATTCCACAGATTCACCACTCTCTGTGTGAAGAAGTTTTTCCTCATCTCGGTCCTAAAAGGCTTCCCCTTTATCCTTAAACTGTGATCCCTCGCTCTGGACTTCCCCAACATCAGAAACAATCATCTTGCACCTAGCCTGTCCAATCCCCTTAGAATTTTATAAGTTTCAATAAGATCCCCCCTCAATCTTCTAAATTCCAGTGAGCATAAGCCTCGTTGATCCAGTCTCATAAAGATCTTGCAATTCAGGTGAACTTCTCAAAATGGGCAAAAATCAGTTAACAGCTACATTTAATGCATTTGTCATATTGTATAAAGAATCTGCAAAGAGTTCAGACTGAAAAAAACTTAATTACTTTGTTTTAGACATTTAACAAAACAAATGATAATGCAATTTAAAAAAATTATATTTAAAGAAATGACAGAGAGCACAACTCAATGAAGTTATTAAGCAAGAAAAAGCATTCAGGAAACTGAAAAGTTATTAAAAGTACTGGGAAATAAGCTTATTTTCATGAACCCATAAACTATATAGTCTATGACTGATAAGCCTATGATGAAAATGCTAATTTTTTTCCTTCTTGAGATGGTCTCTCAACCATCTGAACTGTGTTGACCTGACCTTCCACACTCTCTCTGCCTTGCTGTTAATCCCATGGTTAGTCTTGCCTATATAGGCAACTCCTGCATCAAGGAGGGGTGACAAACCTAAAAAACTGCACATCTGAAGATTTTCTATAAGATAAACCCCTTTTCGCCATTGAATCCCACTGTCATAAGATGTTCATTCCTATGCAATGTTTTTTCTCTGCCGTTATGCCGTTTTTTTCAGCAATGACAAAGAGACCTACCACAGCCGAGGACAAGATTAGACTGTGGTGGCGGTGGAGGGGGGGGGGAGGGGGAGGGAGTGCGAGAAGCAACAAGCCTTACCTTTTTTTTATATAAATGTTCAGTCATTCAATACAGTGGGTAACAAGATTTGAATACAATGCCATCATATGAACTGGACCACAACTAAACCTTTTTTTTTGCTGCACCTTTCCCTGCCTGGAAACATGTGAACATATGTCTTAGAATGCAGCGCCACCATGCCCTTCATCTGCAAGGCATTCACTGACTAACATGGCTTGTAGATTAGGAAAGGATTTGTAACTGGGGACATCAGGTAAGTGAATAGAATTTGAGAACTGTGATTTGAGATCTGCAACACACAAGTCTGGCGACCCAGACCTGTACCAGAAAACCAGGTATGATTTGCAAAGAGCAAACACGAGGAAATCTGCAGATGCTGGAAATTCAAACAACACACACAAAATGCTGGTGGAACACAGCGGGCCAGGCAGCATCTTGTGTGTGATGATTTGCGAAGGGCTATTTCAAGGGTGAAGAGATAATTTCGAATAAGGTTGGAAGTGACTTCGGATTCACGACAACTCTGGCAGGATTTGTAAGACATTACATCCTATAAAGTGAAACCCAATAGCACCCAATAGTGATGCTTCACAACCAGATGAACTCAACGCATTATTTGCCCGCTTTGAAAGGGAGAAGATAACTACAGCTGTGAAGATCCCTGCTGCACCTGATGACCCTGTGATCTCTGTCTCAGAGGCCGATCTTAGGCTGTCTTTAAAGAGAGTGAATCCTCGCAAGGCAGAAGGTCCCGATGGAGTACCCCGTGAGGCTCCGAATACCTGTGCCAAACAACTGGCAGGAGTATTCAAGGACATTTTCAACCTCTCACTGCTAAGGGCGGAAGTTCCCACTTGCTTCAAAAAGGCAACAATTATACCAGTGCCTAAGAAAAATAATGTGGACTGCCTTAATGACTATCACCCGATAGCACTCACATCTACAGTGATGAAATGTTTTAAGAGATTGGTCATGACTCGAATGAACTCCTGCCTCAGCAAGGACCTGGACCCATTGCAATTTGCCTATTGTCACAGTAGGACAACAGTAGATGCAACCTCAATTGTTCTTCACACAGCTTTAGACTGCCCAGACAGCACAAGCACCTATGTCAGGTACAGTACAGTTGCTGGTACAGTGGTGTCACAGCAACAACCTGGCACTCAACTTCAGCATGACAAAATACCTAATTGTGGACTTCTGGAAGGGTAAGGCAAAGGAACACACACCAAATCCTCATAGAGGGATCAGAGGTGGAGAGAGTGAGCAGCTTCAAGTTCCTGGATGTCAAGATCTCCAAGGATCTAACCTGGTGCCATATTGATGCAGTTATAAAGAAGGCAGGACAGCAGCTATACTTCGTTAGGAGTTTGAAGAGATTTGGTATATCAACAAATACACTCAAAAACTTCTACAGATTTACCGTGGAGAGCATTCTGCCAGGTTGCATCACTGTCTGATATTGGGGGGGGGGGGGGGGGGGGGGCTACTACACAGGACCAAAAGAAGCTGCAGAGGATTGTAAGTTTAGTCGGCTCCATCTTGGGTACTAGCCTACAAAGTATCCAGGACATCTTCAAGGGGTGGTGTCTCAGAAAGGCAGCGTCCATTATTAAGGACCTCCAGCACCCAGGTCATAGCCTTTTCTCACTGTTGCCATCGGGTAGGAGGTACAGAAGCCTGAAGGCACACACTCAGTGATTCAGAAACAGCTTCTTCCCCTCTGCCATTCAATTCCTAAATGGACATTGAACCTTTGGACACTACCTCATTTTTTTAAATATACATTTCAGTTTTTTGCCCAACTTTTTAACCCATTCAATATATGCATACTTTAATTGATTTATGTATTTATCTTCCATATTATGTATTGTATTGTACTGCTGGTAAATTAATAAATTTCACATGCTGGTGATAATAAACCAGATTCTGATTCATGAGAGAAAGTTGGTGTAAGAGTACAGTAGAGTAATAGTTCAGACTATGCAGACTTTATTAAAAGTGGAGTAAAAGCTAAGAAGTTACTTCAGTGACCTGGCCTTGGCAAATAAGGCTCTCATAAATGTCACATGTCAGAGAAAATACATTGCAGATGGACAGCATGGCATTGCACTCTATGACATCTGCGTGCTCCTCAGATTGCTGAGGGTTTGACAAAGGAAGAGCTCAGCTGTAGCCATAAACCCAATCAATCCAGTGATGTTATAACAAAGTCTTAAAGCTCCACAGTATTAAGTGGCTAGAATAAAATGATAAAATTTGTCATTTTGTTTGTACTTTATGGCCCCTTCCCCATGTGAAATTTTTATTCCAGGTTTTTGGGTAGTGAGTTACAAATTTCTTAAGGGCAAATTTTCCTTGCCCAAACTGTCATGGTGTGTGGTGAGGGGGCATTCAACAGGAAGGATCATACTCAAGTTCTTACTCCACAGTCATATCAATCAGACATATAAAATTTCAGAAGAATATCAACTTGCTTTAAACAACCAGTTCTGTCCTTACAATTTAATGTACTTGCCTGATTTAAAACTATTTATTTTGATCTAATTTCTTGAAGACAACGTTCTAATTAAATACATGTACATGGTTATCTGAAAGTGCAATCAAAGGCAGACAGGGTAAAGAAGGCTTTTAACACACTGGCCACCATACGTCAGGGCTTAAGTTATAAAAGTTGGAAGGTCATGGTGCACTTGCACAGGATGCTGGTGGAGGCTGCACTTAGGATATTGTGTACAATTTTGGTTGTCCTGCTATTGGAAAAATGTTATAATACCTTTCTCACTCTCCAATCTTTAATTTCAGGGTGCTCACATCCCTCCTCCACACCCGCAACTTCCCCAGTCCCTTGTACTCACGCCCCCTCCCCCGTCAAGCTCCCGGTCCCCGGTGTTCACCCCTCACGTACCCACTTTCAGTCTCCCGTGCTCACCATCCTCCCAGTCTTCGGTTCTCCCCCGCCACTCACCCGGACCCGGCGCTCACCACTTCCCCGCCATTCTCCCAGCAGTGACAGTCACCCAACTGTATTCATCAGCCCTAGCTCACCAGTTCTATCCACGGCCCTCACCCCGACCTGTATGCTGGTCCTTCCTTCCTCACTCCAAGGCAAAGAGGCATCAAGCCTGACACCTCACCAGTATACCGGTCCTCCACTTCCTCCCAATCACCCGCTCCCTTACTCACATCTTCAGTTGGACATTGATGTCTAGGTCGCAACTGTAAACGTAGTAGAACTTCTCCGTGTCCCCCATCACTGGGGCTGATAAGGTAACAGCGAGCGCTTTTCCGGCAGACCCTGACAAATCGAGTTTACAGTGGTCGGAATCTACAGCATAGCAGCCGCCATCTTCACCGCCGTCAGACTGTTTACATCCGGGTCGTGGGACTGAGGTCACCGCAACGGGAAGGGAGGGGTGGGGGAGAGTAGGTAGAGGGGAAGATGGGGTAGGGGAGCAAGATGGAGGAGAGCAGAGGAAAGGGGAGGTGTGGGGACCGGGGCGAGGAAGGGGAAAAGGATACCAGTGAGTGGGAGGAAATAGGGCAGTAGACAATAGGAGAGGACAGGACCTGGCAGTGAGACCCTAATTATCACTCTCCCTTTCCGCCCAATTGATCAGGATGCCTCAATCACCAGCTCTCTTCATCCTCTAATATTTGGAGGCAGAATTGCCTTTGCTCCCCCAGGGCTGAGGAGCGCAATCCCCTCCTTGTGGGCAGACTCCCAGCCAGCAGATGCTCCCATCTGGTCCAAGAGCATACTTTTCACTACTCAGTACCCACCCCATCCCCCAAACTGAGAAACTCTCATCATCTACCCAAACTGAGATATCATGTCCTTATCCAGATTGGGATAGCGCCCCCCCCCCCACTCCACTCCATCTGAAATACTGCTCTACCCTCCACGATTGGAAAAACCAACCTTCTGCAAACTTCAGCTCCACCACAGGGAACATCACTATCATCAGCCCATTTCTCCCCCTTCCTACTTACTGTGACTGAGTACCCACAGAGAAAGAGCACAATGGAATGATTTATATTGAAATATAATGTTTTGCAAACACAACTGTAAAATTTTCAGGTTTGTCCTTGTGATATTTATGTTTCACCCATGCTTTACTCATGATAGACTGCTGAAGTGGTGGATACTGCCCAAGTCTGTCATGGTTAAAGCCCCCCCCACCATTGAGCACATCTACACAGAGTGAATCGGGAAAGCAGCATCCATCATCAGGGACCACCCTGCACTCTCCTCACTGTTGTCACCAGGAAGAAGATGCAAAAGCCTCAGGACTCACACCATCAGGTTCAGGAACAGTTATCAACAAACAGCCTCCTGAACCAGCGGGGGTAATCACCCAACTTCACTTACCCCATCACTGAACACCCCCCCCCCCCACAGCCTACGGACTCACTTCCAATGACTTATCATCTCATGTTATCTATATTTATTGCTTGCTCTCTCCCCTCTCCCCCCTTCCTTTATTTTTGTATATGCACAGTTTTTCCCTTTTGCACTCTGCTTTCTGCCCTGTTGGTCTTCCATTGATTCTTTTATAGTTACTGGATTTACTGAGTATGCCTGTAAGAAAATAAATCTCATATGGTGACCTCTATCTACTTTGATAATAAACTTACTTTGAACTTTGTCGTTTTCTATTATCATGATGATTTTTATCTTTTAAGCTGATAGCATAATTTTCTTCCATCTTTGGTGTTTACACTGGAATCTGGAAAATAACATCAACAGTTTAGTTTTATAAAGTTTCCTTAAGACAGCAAACTGTTCCAAAGTTGATTTTTCTCTAGAGGTGGGTGAGGCTGAACATTAATTGTGATTCTGCACAATGGCCCAAGTCAGACTCTGGTAAATAAATCTGTGTAGTAGATAACTTCGAAGGCGCATATGACATTAAAAAGATCACTAGTATTTGATGATCCTTCCTCTAAATGTGCATCAAGAATAAAGTGGCTAAGAACAAAATATTTGACTTGCAGACAACTGGATTATATTCCTGAGTATCTGTTCAGATTTTCGTAGTATTGATAATCAATTTTTTTTCTTAAGTCACATTTCTGATGTTACTTCTATTCAACAGTTTTATTTCTTTCGGTCTACTGATTTCCCTGGTAGGGGAGTCTAGGACAAGAGGGCATGACTTCAGGACTGAAGAACCTCCATTTAGAGCAGAGATGTGGAAAAGTTATTTTAGTTAGAGTGGTAAATCTGTGAAATTTGTTGCCATGAGTAGCTGTGGAGGCCAAGTCATTGGGTGTATTTAAGGCAGAGACAGAGAGGTTCTTGATTAGCTAGGGCATCAAAGGGCATGGGGAGAAGGCATGGCAGTGGGAATGACTGAAAGAATTGGATCAGCCCATGATTGAATGACCAAATGGCCTACTCCTGCTCCTGTTTCTTAATTGTTTCTGATCTTCAGCCAATTCTCCAAAATTCTTCAATGAGGATAACCTGTTTCACCTGCATTGGTCTGCATATGAATGAAGTTTCAAACTTTTGGCTGCAGAAGTTGATACCTTTTTGCAGGATTTCTAACCCCTGCAGAACCTCATGTGTTTGTGAGGATGATATCTATTCTCCTAATTATAGGATTCCCCATTGCCACTGTATTTCTATTTTTTTTCCTTAGCTAGACTCCTGGATCATGGTGCCATGTTCTGCATTGTGACTATTCTCTGTGTCCTTACAATTGGTACATGTTGCATCCCCATTTCAGTACAGAACAGCATTGAAGTCCATAGCCATCATATTCTCTTTTTCCTGAACCTATGACTTTATTTGGTGTCTGCCTGGATTCTGAATAGAACCATTCAATAACTTGTTTCACTTCAAATACTCTTATCATAGTTAAAACTATGCACAGTTTCATCAGCAGATGGTGCTATTTAGCTAAATAGTGGTTGTACTTGTGTTCAAGAATAGACACAGATTACAGATTCAAAATTCAAAGTAAATTTATTAACAAAGAACATATATGTCACCATATACAACCTTGAGATTCATTTTATTGCAGGCACACTCAATAAATACAATAACCATTATAGACTCAATGAAGGACTTCAGCAACAGGGCGGACAGCAAGTGTGCAAAAGACAACAAACTGTGCAAATACAAAAAGAAAGAAAAATAAATAAATAAACAATAAATATTGAGAGCCTGAGATGATCAGTCGTCAAAAGTGAGTCCATAGATTATGGGAACAGTTCAGTGATGGGGCAAGTGAAGTTGTGGAAAGTTCTGCCTCTGGTTGAGGAATAACAACTGTTCCTGAACCTGGTGGTGTGAGTCCCGAGGCTGCTCCACCTTCTTCCTAGTGACAGCACAGGGAAGAAAGCATGGCCTAGGTCGTGGGTGCCCTTGGTGATGGATGCTGATTTCCTGCGACAGTTCTCCATGTAGATGTTCTCAATGGTGCGGAGGACTTTACCTAAGATGGACTGGGACCAATCCACTACTTTTCGTAGGATTTTCCATTCAAAGGCATGGGTATTTCCATATCAGGCTGTGATGCAGCCAATCAACTACACTTAAAAAGAAGTTTGTTAAAGTTTTAGATACCATGCCGAAAATAAATATCTCCAAAGCAGTTTCAGCATTTTCTAAAAGAATGAGGATTATTTCATGTTATATAACACCATAATAGGGACGAAACAGAGGGATAAAAGCAGCCATATAGTCTATAAAATAGTTATAACTTTTTAAATTGATCAATGTCATATCCAATCTCTTAATAAAGTTGGTGTAAATTAATATATTTTTAGTATGGACTCTAAAAGAATTATCTTTTGTTTTTTTTTATTGAATGCACAGGCCTAGACTCCTGAAACAAACTCTTTATTCAGTGTTGTTATGGTAAGAAATTACCAGACAGACAGGAAAGGATTCAATGACGTGCTCAGAGCTCCTGAAGAAAGGCAATATACACACTGACTTCCAGGACACTGGCCCCTGACAACTCAAAGTGGAGAAGGAACATTTTGGAATGGTATTGAGTTGTCAATAGACAATAGGTGCAGGAGTAGGCCATTCGGCCCTTCAAGCCAGCACTGCCATTCATTGTGATCATGGCTAATCATCCACAATCAGTACCCCGTTCCTTCCTTCTCCCCATATCCCTTAACTCTGCTATCTTTAAGAGCTCTATCTAACTCTTTCTTGAAAGCATCCAGAGAATTGGCCTCCACTGCCTTCTGAGGCATGCCCTACTCGAGTGGTAGAAGGAATGCACAACTTCACTAACTCATCCAGTCAGGCAACCGTGAAAGAGACTATAGGTCCCACCTTAGACTTATCAACTACCTTAGAACCACAAATCCAGTTTGGACAAAGGTTTATCCTTGATCCTGACTGTCAAAGTTCTATTATCATTATCAAATTTATTATCAGAGAGCACACATGCCACCATATACAACACTAAGTTTCTTTCTCCTGTGGGCATAGTCATCAAATCAATAGAATAGTGATGGTAAACAGGATCAATGAAAAAGAAAAAGCATAGAAGACAACAAACTGTGCAAATTCAAATATAAATAAATAACAATAAATAATGAGAGCATGAAACAACAAAATAGAATCCTTAAAGTGAGATCATTGGTTGTGGGAGTATCTCAATAGATGGGTGAAATTATTCTCTTTTGTTCAGGAGCCTGATGCTTGAGGGGTAATAGCAATTCTTGACCTGGTGGTGCAAGTCCTGAGGCACCAGTACCTTCTGCCTGCTGCAAGTGGCAAAAGTACTATACCTGCACATTCACCCCCTCCTTTCTCTCTATTTAGGGCCCAAACAGTCCTTATATATGAGGCAACACTTCACCTGCAAATCTGTCAGAGCTGTCTATTGTATTGGGTGTTCCCGATGTGGTCTTCTCTACATTGGTGAGACCTGATATAGCTTGGGGGAATGTTTTGACAAGCACCTTTGCTCCATCTGCAGAAAGCTGGATTTCCTGGTGGCCAATCATTTTAATTCCAGTCCCCATTCCCATTCCAACATGTTGGTCCAAGGCAACTCTCAGGCTAGAGGAGAAATAGCTCATATTCTGTTTATGTAACCTCCAAGCTGATGGCATGAACATTGATTTATCCAACTTTGGGTACTTCATCCCTCTCCAGACTCTCCAATTCTTCAATCTCCCACTCTGGCTACCCTTACCTCTTCTCTTCTCCTTACCTGCCTATCACCTCCCCCGGTGCTCTTCCTCCTTCCCTTTCTCCCATGGTCTACTCTCCTCTATCAGATTCCTTTATCTTCAGCCCCTTACCCTTTCCACCTATCACCTCCTAGTTTCTTTCTTCATCCTCCTTCTCCCACTCACCTGGCTTCACCTGCAACCCTCAATCCTCATCCCTCTCCCCCCAGCTTCTTATTCTGGTTTCTTTGCCTTTCCTTCTCAGTCCTGACGAAGGGATTCTGACTGAAGCATCAACAATTTATTCCCCTCCATAGATGCTGCTTGACTTGCTAAGTTCCTCCAGCATTTTGGATGTGGAAACTATAGAAAAGGTGCAGAGGAGATTTACAAGGATGTTGCCTGGATCGGGGAGCATGCCTTATGAGAATAGTTTGATGTGAACTCAGCCTTTTTTCCTTGGAGCAGTGGAGGATGAGAGGTGACCTGATAGAGGTGTATAAGATGATGAGAGGCATTGATGGTGTGGGTTATCAGGGGCTTTTTCCCAGGGCTAAGATGGCTAACACGATCCGGCACAGTTTTAAGGTGCTGGGGAGTAGGTACAGAGGAGATGTCAGGGGTAAGTTTCGTATGCAGAGAGTGGTGAGAGCATGGAATGGGCTGCTGGCAATACTGGTGGAGACAGATATGATAGGGTCTTTTAAGAGACTCCTGGACAGGTACATGGAGCTCAGAAAAATAGAGCGCTATGGTGAACCTTAGGTAATTTCTCAGTAAGTCCACGTTCGGCACAGCATTGTGGGCCGAAAGGCCTGTATTGTGCTGTAGATTTTCTATGTTTCTATCTGTTGCTCTGGCCTATGGCTTCCATTTTTGGTCCTGCTTTCGCTCAGGTGCAGTGATCCATTTTTTGAAGTCTGTGTGGTGCAAGCCTCACTAAATTGATAATGAGTATGCTTGCCTCCTCTTCTTCAAATTACTCAAAACCTTTAACATTTTCTGCACTTAAAATGAAAGGGAGCCACAGAGATTAGTTTTTAAGTGTCAAGACCAAGCAAGTAAAGATGTGCCTCTTAAATTCTAAAGTTCAAAGTAAATTTTTTATAAAGTTCATATATGTCACCACATATGTACAAACCTGAGAATAATTTTCTTGCGGACATTCATAGTAAATACATGAAACACAATAGAATTAATGAAAGACCATACCCAACAGGTTAGACAAACAACCAATAAACTGTGCAAATACAAAAAGAAAGAAAGAATAATAGATAATAGTAATGAATACTGTAAATAGGCAATAGGTTGTGGGAGTGAAGATATCCCTTATGATTCAGGAGCTTGATGGCTGAGGGGTAATAACTGTTAATGGACCTGGCGATGTGGGTCCTGAGGCTCCTAGACCTTCTTCCTGATGGTTGCAGCAAGAGGAGAGCTTGGCCTGCATGGTGCGGATCATTATTGATGGATGCTACCTTCCTACAATGGCACTCTCTGTGGATGTGCTCAATGGTGGGAGGGCTCTACCTGTGATGGACTGTGATTTTTGTCGGCATTTCCATTCAAGGACATTGCTGGTTCCATACCGGTTCATGACGACACAAGTCAATATACTTCGGACTGCACATCTATAGAAGTTTGTCAAAGTTTTAGATATCATACTGAACCTTCACAAATGCCTAAGAAATTAGAGGGGCTGCCGTGCTTTCTTTGTAATAATTTGCGGAGAGCTATTTCAAGGACGAAGAGACAATTTTGAATGAGGTTGGAGGCGACATTGGATGTATGACAATGCTGGCGGAGTTTGTAAGACATTACTTCCTACAAAGCGAAACCCAATAGAATGAATGGCAGTGATGCCTCACTACCAGATGAACTCAGCACCTTCTGTGACTGTTTTGATAGGGAGAATATAACTACAACTGTGAAGATCCCTGCTGCACCCGGTTATCCTGTGATCTCTGTCTCAGAGGCTGTTGTTAGGCTGTCTTGCAAGGTGGAAGGTCCCGATGGAGTACCTGGTAAGGCTCTGAAAACTTGCGCCAATAATGTGCCAACCAACTGGCGGGAGTACTCATGGACATTTTCAACCTCTCACTGCTATGGGCAGATGTTCCCACTTGCTTCAAGAAGGCAACAATTATGCCAGTGCCTAAGAAGAATAATGTGAGCTGTCTTAATAACCATCACCTAGTAGCACTCACATCTAGAGTGATGAAATGTTTTGAGAAGTTGGTCATGATTAGACAGAACTCCTGCCTTAGCAAGGACCTGGACCCACTGTAATTTGCCTATCACCACAATAGGTCAACAGTAGATGCAATCTCAATGGCTCTTCACATGGCTTCAGTCCACCTGGACAACACAAACACCTACGTCAGGATGCTGTTCATCAAATATAGCTCAGCACTTAATACCATCATTCCCACAATCCTGATTGAGAAGTTACAGAACCTGGGCCTCTGTACCTCCCTCTGCAATTGGATCTTCAACTTTCTAAATGGAAGACCACAGTCTGTGTGGATTGCTGATAATATCTCCTCCTTGCTAACGATCAACACTGGTGCACCTCAGGGGTGTGTGCTTAGCCCATTGCTTTACTCTCTCTATACCCATGACTCTGTGGCTAGGCATAGCTCAAGTACCATCTATAAATTTGTTCATGATTCAACCATTGTTGGTAGAATCTCAGATGGTGACGAGAGGGTGTACAGGAGTGAGGTAGGCCAACTAGTGGAGTGGTGTCACAGCAACAACCTAGCACTCGACATCAGTAAGACTAAAGAGCTGATTGTGGACCTCAAGAAGAATAAAATGAAGGAACACATACCAATCCTCATAGGGGGATTGGAAGTGGAGAGAGTGAGCAGCTTTAAGTTCCTGGGTGACAAGATCTCTGAAGACAGTGACTATACATCACTAGGAGTTTGAAAAGATTTAGTATGTCAACAAAAACACTGAAAAACTTCTATAGGTGGACCATGGAGAGCATTTTGACAGGCTGCATCATTGTCTGGTATGTGGGGGGGGGGGGGTGCAACTACACAGGACCAAAAGTAGCTGCAGATGATTGTAAATTTAGTCGGCTCCATCTTGGGTACTAGCCTACAAAGTACCCATGGCATCATCGAGGAGCAGTGTCTCAGAAAAGCAGTGTCTATTATTAAGGACCTCCAGCACCCAGGACATGCCCTTTTCTCACTGTTACCATCAGGTAGGAGGTACAGAAGCCTGAAGGCACACACTCAGCGATTCGGGAACAGCTTCTTCCCTTCTGCCATCCAATTCTAAATGGGCATTGATCACATGAGCATTACCTCACTTTTAAAATATATATTATTTCAGTTTTTACACGATTTAAAATCTATTTATTATATGTATACTGTAAATGATTTATTTATTTATTTAATATATTTTTCTCTTCTATATTTTTCATTGCATTGGACTGCTGCTGCTAAGTTAACAAATTTCATGACACATGACGGTGATAAATCTGATTCTGATTCTGACTTTAACGATACTTACATACAGGACCCAGACAGATCCTCTGAATTGATAGCCCCGAGGAAATTAAAGTTGCTGACCCACTCCACCTCTGATCCCCCGATGAGGACTGGTTGATGGACCTCTGGTTTCTTCCTCCTGAGGTCAACAGTGAACTGTTTAGTCTTGCTAGCATTGAGTGAGAAGTTGTTGTGATACCACTCAGCCAGATTTTCAATCTCCCTCCTTTCTGCTGATCTATCACCACCATTGATTTGGCCAATCGACAGATTTAAATATGGTAGTGGAGCTGTACTTAGCCTAACAGTAATAAGTATACAGTGAGTAGAGCTAAGCATACAGCCTTGTGGTGTTAGACAATAGACAATAGACTGTAGTTGCAGGAGTAGGCCATTCGGCCCTTCTAACCAGCACCGCCATTCACTGTGATCATGGCTGATCATACACAATCAGTACCCAGTTCCTGCCATCTCCCCATATCCCTTGACCCCGCTATCTATAAGAGCTCTATCTAACTCTCTCTTGAAAGCATCCAGAGACTTGGTCTACACTGCCTTCTTGGACAGAGCATTCCATATATCCACCACTCTCTGGGTGAAAAAGTTTTTCTGCATCTCTGTTCTAAATGGCCTACCCCTTATTCTTAATCTATGGCCTCTAGTTCTGGACTCACCCATCAGCGGGAACATGCTTCCTGCCTCCAGTGTGTCCAATTCCTTAATAATCTTATATGTTTCAATCAGATCCCCTCTCATCCTTCTAAATTCCAGTGCATACAAGCCCAGTCACTCCAATCTTTCAACATATGACAGTCCCGCCATTCTGGGAATTAACCTTGTGAACCTACGCTGCACTCCCTCAATAGCAAGAATGTCCTTCTTCAAATTTGGAGACCAAAACTGCACACAATACTCCAGGTAGGGTCTCACCAGGGCCCTGTACAGCTGCAGAAGGACCTCTTTACTCCTATACTCAATTCCTCTTGTTATAAAGGCCAGCATGCTATTAGCTTTCTTCACTGCCTGCTGTACCTGCATGCTCACTTTCATTGACTGATGTACAAGAACACCTAGATTTCGTTGTACTTCCCCTTTTCCTAACTTGACTCCATTTAGATAGTAATCTGCCTTCCTGTTCTTGCCACCAAAGTGGATAACCTCACATTTATCCACATTAAACTGCATCTGCCGTACATTTGCCCACTCACCCAACCTGTCCAAGTCACCCTGCATTCCCATAACATCCTCCTGACATTTCACACTGCCACCCAGCTTTGTGTCATCAGCAAATTTGCTAATGTTACTTTTAATCTAAATCGTTAATGTATATTGTAAACATTTGCGATCCCAGCACCGAACCTTGTGGTACCCCACTGGTCACAGCCTGCCATTCCGAAAGGGACCCATTAATCACTACTCTTTGTTTCCTGTCAGCCAGCCAATTTTCAATCCATGTCAGTACTCTGCCCCCAATACCATGTGCCCTAATTTTGCCCACTAATCTCCTATGTGGGACTTTATCAAAGGCTTTCTGAAAGTCCAAGTGTTGATGATGATTGTGGAGAAGACACCCTCTGATTAGTGAGTCTTCTAATCTTGATTGTTTCATCCTAGTTTTTTGCTGCTCTCCTAAACTTGCACTCACTGTTTAATTTATTTCCAATTCATTTCACCTTTTTATACACTGAGGAATACTATGTTATTAAATGCATCACTGTGAATGTGAAGAGTTAAAAATTTCATGAGTTTTGGAAATAATCATGTGCAAATTCTTATATTTAATGGAATATATAAATCTTGAAATGAATTAGAATAGGCCTATATCCTTAAAATGAACAAAAACAAGATTTAATTGAAAAGTAGTGATTAATAAAGGTCAATTTCCCAAATTAAAATTAGTATTTTGACAGTATATTATGTTCTATTTTGTACTATATTCTCACATTGCGTTCTTTTCTTCTGCTAATTTATGCAATATTTCTACTTCTGATCTCTATAATGCTGCATTGTGGGCTACATTTTAAAGCTTGTGGAAACATCATAACAATTTTGTTTTCCCACCCAAAGTGTTTACTGTATTCCTCACTAGAAGATGCTGTCTCTCCCCAATCAATTATGGTGAGCTACAGAAAAATACAGGAATACCAATGTTTTAATTAGATGTGCATTGCCTGTGTGCACATAATTTCCTGTGCCATGTATTTGTCATTACAAAACCTTGTTGAGTTGTTCTGCAACATTGCCTTGACTTCAATATAGACAGGAAGAACAAGGAGACTTTCTGCTGCAGTTATAGAAATGAGGGAGTCTACACTTCACCAAACTAATGCATCCTCAGACTTCTCACTAACATTTAAAATTAGAATGTTCCATGAAACATTATTCACAGCCTTGGAAACAGAATATAACAAGCTTGGTGCTGCTGACTAGAGCTGAAATTCCAAGCATTAATCTTTGTATTTCCAGAATGATCTGGGGCAATTAAAACATTTCTAACTTTTTCCACCAGAGGGCAAAATGAAACAGGGATTAAATCAGACAAGCGACACACACAAAATGCTGGAGGAATACAGCAGGCCAGGCAGCATCTATGGAAAAGAGTACAGTCGATGTTTCCGGCCAAGATTTTGTGAAGGGTCTTGGCCCGAAACGTCAACTGTACTTTTTTCCACAGATACTGCCTGGCCTGCTGAATTACTCCAGCATTGTGTGCGTGTGGATTAGTTACTTGGATTTCCAGCATATACAAATTTTCTCTTGTTTGTGATTAAATCCAACAAGATTATTTTAAAACAGTAACATCCAGATGAAAATTGTGTGTATGCTAATCTCCTCATAAAATTAAAATAATGAAGGTTTGTTTCTGGTTGTGAATTTAAGTGAGTGTATTTATGAGAGTGTAAACTTTTTTTTTCATATATTATCCAACTTGGGATCTTTACAAAGCTTTGGCATTAACTCTTTATGTTGGAACATGTCTAGGGCTTTCACATATGCATCATCAAAAGAAGAAGCCCTGAATTCACTGACAGGTTGAAAACTTTTTATCTGTGTTTCATTCCACCACTGGATTCCAGACTATATCCAGCAGATGAACTCCATTTTTCTGAGATTACCCTACATTCATGTAGAGGAATTTAGATGCTGCCTGGCCTGCTGTGTTCCACTAGTATTTTGTGTGTGTTGTTTGAATTTCCAGCATCTGCAGATTTCCTTGTGTTTGCTCTGAGGAATCACCTTGTAGACTTGGTCTAGGTTAGTCCTGATGCAAGATCCAGGACCCCACAGACCTCATTGGGGATAGTAGGGCCCTGATAAGAAAGCAAAAGATAAGTTAGTTTCATTTTTAACATTATTTTGTTAATTTCTGATTTCTTAAGCATTCTTGGCCAACTTGTTTGGCTAACTTTTTCACTTTTATTAAAGAAGCAAATACTTCCAAAAATACTTTATTAAGCGCAGAGAGATTTTTAAAAAATTGTCATAGCACTGACATCCTTCAAAGCTGGGAATAAAGATACTCAAAACTATCAGGACAATATGAAGAGGGATCTTCTTTAGTTTGGTTTTGGGACCCTATCACAGAAGTTTGTGTTGTCTCAGACCAGCAAGAGATGTACTCTGGATCTGGACTAGATAAATGTGGGTGTAAGGTGAATGAGAGTGACGATTGCAGGAAATCAGCTTAATATCTGACCCATTGGAAAAGTCACGTGCCAGTGTATTTGGATTTATATTTAAATGTGCCATATATTATGGCTTTGTTCTATAAAAAATAATGTCTTTGGGATTGTTTTGCTAGCTTTTGATCAGTGGATTTCTGCACATGGTCTCCTAATCACACAGTTTAAATTCCACAAAATTTAATGTAAAACCACAGCCACTCATAACACTGCTGCAACTGTATCCTTTGTGGTCATCTTTTGTATTTGCCAAAAGTTTAACTCATAATACATTGCACTGCGTATTGTGTTTTCTACAACACTAATGATAATGTACAACCTGATGACAAATTCTGTTAAAATTCCTTTTGCTGAATTACTGAGGTGAAATGCCAAAACCAACAGTCATTAAAATACCTCTTACTAATCAACGGCAGAATTCTTATAGTGTGCTGTATGCCAGCATAAACCAGCACGTAATAATAGAGGTAGGATTTTTCTTGATATATTGGTAACCTAACAACGGAATGAAAGTATGGATGACTGTAAAAACAAGAGATTTCTCATAGATGTTGGTCTAGATAATAGGAATGAGATATACTTTAAAAAATAATGTTGCTGCATCAAGTAACATGTTTTATGTCTAAAGTTACAATCCAGGAAAGAGGATTACATTTGTTATAAATAAGGGAACTGAATATCAGAACTGGAAATATTTTGTTGGTAAAATAGACTTACTAGCAGAATTTGACTTCGAACAGATCAGAGGAAAGGCATTGAGAGCTGCAAGAAAGTTACAGTGACATTCATTGAAATTGTACCAGGAATTCAAAGTTGTCATTAAAAATAGTCTGAAAAGCTCAGAAAAAAAGAGGACATAAAAGAGATCTTCAAATCTATAAAAGCTTAAGGATTGATAGTGCTAGATTACTTTCAATTGTTGGAAATGTGGCTCTGTGAATTGAGGATTATAATTGGAAGAATTTAAAAGAAAAACCTTTTCACAATGGCCTTAATGTGCTATAGAATCTACAATGTTTCAGTTCATTTGGTCTCACAGGTCTAAACTGGTGTTCATGGGTATTGCTTTCTCCTGATTCACATATCCACATGTTTTAAAATGTATTTTAAGAGAAAAATATATTTTAAAAAAGACCCCAATAATGATTTAAATCAGAGATTTTGAAATTCCTTTAAAAGGTGTAAAGATTTAACCACAAGTTATTGATTCAAATTCTGCATTGTTCATTTGAAAAGAAAAAATAGGGAAATCATATCAGAGAACATATAATAGATTTTCTGGAACTCAATACTCACTAGTGCTTCATAAAATAAGTGTTGCACATGTTCTTTGCTGTGTGACTCGAGAACAGCCCTTCCAGCAAATTGACTGGATGACCTTTCTGGGAGTGCCTATTTGTGCCTGGTGAGTGTTCCTCCATAAATTGCCTGCTAATTAGTGTCAGATCATCCAACAATTGGTGAATGTTTGTTCAGAGGTGATACAGCAACTTGTGAAATGTGGAAAAATAAATGGCTTGTCATTTGAAAGCGAAAGCTCTCCTCAATATAATAATATGGAGCAATTTAGCTCAGAAGGGCCATTTCAGTGTTGTCTGTTGTAAGGGACAAGCTGATGTGGTGTGGATGGGACATGACATGTGATTAAAAACGTTTTGCTTTTCAAGTATATTAATTGCTGGAAGTTGCTAATCTTACAAAGCTGATGATTGAGGTAGTGCAGTACTCTGTTTGTGACATAATTTACCACCCGTTGTGGTGAACTATGTGCCTGTCTGGACACGCCCCCTGCTGACTGCTCCTGTGGCTCCTCCCACAGGCCCCTGTATAAAGGCGATCTGAGGCCTGACGCTCGGCCTCAGTCTCCAGGACATAGTATGATGGACACTCTCTCCTGGTTCCTTCTTCCAGTCAATAAAAGCCGATATCTCGCCTTACGTCTCAGAGTGAGTTATTGATGGTGCATCACCCGTCCCGCCCACTCACTTGGTAGGGGTATCTTCATCAGAAGGACTGTAGCTGTCCAAGAGCACAGCTCACCTCGATCTTCTCTCAAAGAACTAAGGATAACGATAAGTGTTAGCATTGCCAGCAACACTCAGGTGATAAAAACAAAATTAATACAACCTTTTTATTTGCGTTATCTCCTCCTGTTCTCCTTATTGACACCACATCCACTGAAGTAATTTTACTTCTAAAATTGAATTGATAATTATCTCTATCATCTTCCATATTTATTTTTCTCTGATACTATTGATTTCTCTTTTATCTTCAGCTTTAAAATAGATGGGTACTATTATAAAATACCCTGATGATAGAGTCCAAAGGTTCAAAAAATTCAAAGGTTCATTTATTACCAAAGTATACAACTCTGAAATTTATCTTCTCCAGATAGCCAAGAAAGAAAAGAATGGCAGCACAGTCATCAACCCCCAAATCCCTCCTCCCTGCACAAAAAAAACAAAAATAGAACAGGCACATTGACCCCCAAATCCCCCTCCCTCACACAGAAAAAATCAAGAAAGGGGAAAAAAAATAATAAAAAACTGTAAGTCTGGAAAAAAAAAGTCTATAGTCCAAGTCCACATCAAAAATGCAGAAAACCTGGGCAACATTCTCCAGGCACAGTGGCAGGCCTTCCCCTCTCATTAGCACAATGATCCCACCAGCCAGTGCTCACCTTCCACATTCTCCTCAATGTTTCAATCGCCCTTATCGCTTCAATCGGGGAACAGTGGAAGCTTTAATTGCAAAATGAGCATTGGCTCACAGCCTTCTTGCCACGAGGTTCGCACATGCTGCCTCACCCCCCCGGAATCCTCTCAGAGACTGCAGAGTGCTGGAACACCAAAATAATCTCCAAACTGAAAATCACAGGCTCCAACAGTGTTGTTCATTCAATTGCAATATGTATCTTTTCTATGATATTCTCTTTATTAAATAAAATTAACAAGTAACTGTTTATTCTTCTCCATTGATGCTGTCTGACCTTCTGCGTTCCTGCAGCATTTTGTGTGCTTCTCTGGAGTTCTACCATCTGCACAATCTCTTCTGTTTATGAAATTTATGGCGAAGTTTCCTGATATGTGCTCTAGCTCTGCTCATGTGGGCCTTCCATAAATCTGCCTCATTGTTAAACTTATTTGGGAGATTTTCATTTTCAGTCCACAACTTCAATACACTTAAAGCCCAGTGCTTCTGAAATAGGTCATTGAGCTGCTCTGGCAAGTTATCAGCCTTGAGATGAAGACAGAGCCTTTAATGCCAATTATTTGTCAAGAACTACAGGTACTTTTCAGACCTGAATAAACTTCAGTCAAGTTATTTCAAAATCTGTTCCTTTCAGTCAAGACCAAATCTTGTTTTTCTGTATCAGAAAGCTCATTGAGTAAGACTAGGCCATTATTTTCTGACAGTATCTATGATCTGTATCTAGCTTGCTCATATTTAAAGTCTAAACTCATTGGAGAAGTCAACTGTTGTCATTTGATTAGCATTCTTGATGCAGGTAATGACTGCAAATTGATGAACCTACAGAACATTAAATCACCTTTTGTGAAATCATGACACTGTCTCCTTAGCAACTGCAATGGGGACTGAAAATCAAAATAATAATTCAGCACATGTTTAATATGGAATCAGATGAGCATAGCAGGAATGAGAGAAATAAACATTGCTGAAAGGACATTAGCCTAATATAAGTTATGAATGTTGAAAAATTAAATGTTTTGGCTGATAGGTATTTTTCTTTCTAAAAGAAAAATGATGTAAAGACATTAAAAAATCATTTAAAGATTTCCACTATTTTATCTCTCTCTCTCTCCCTCTCTCTCTCTCTCTCTCTCTCACTTTCTCCCCCTCCCTCTCCCTCCCCCTCTCTTTCTCTCTCTCTCTCTTCTTTCTCTCTCTATCTCACTTTCCTCTCGCTCCCTCACTCTTGCTCTCCCTCATCCTCCACCCTCCGTCCCCTAACACTTCACTTCTGAGGAACAGGTTGAATGATATAGAGAAGAAGATATAGTGACTTGATGGATGAGCTGAGGTTGACTGGGGCAGTAAAAGAAGTTATCTATCAAAACCAATGACAATCAAAGAGCTATTATAGCTTCTTTGTTGCCAGGAATTTATTTTTCAGTTACACAACATATTTGCCAGGAATGTTCCAGGCCTTGGATGTTGATGGAGTAGGGGAGGTGATTTAACAGAAACGTAAGCTGATATGATCTTAGGTACACTTCTGAGTTAAGAATGATATCAGAAGATTGCACGGTATTCTTGAGGTCAGCCTACTTGAACATTTATGATGAGAATCCACCTGATTTAAGACTGAGACAAAGCACTTACTTAATACAGCTGTGGGATTTCCTGCACAGTGGATAGTGCATTTTAAAAGGGAAGTGTATTGTTACTGAGCAGGAAGAATTCTTTGGGTGGAAAATGTAGCATTTTGCTGAGTGCTATGAGTGCTGACCACCAGAGCCATTCACAAGTACAGCATTTGAAGTGCTGCAATGACAAAATGGATATAAGAGAATTAGCTAAAGGGTTATTAAGCCTCCTGCACTAAATATAAGGAACCAACAATGAGAGTAAGTACAGTCTTCAGTGATGTTTCACTTCCCAATGAGTTTAGCACCTTCCATGCATGCTTCGAAAGGAAGAATAACACAACACCTCAGCAAATCCACACAGCATTCGGTGGTCCAGCGGTCTGTCTCAAGGTGGATGTCTCAGCATCTGTCAGGAGGGTGATCCTCCTGTGGTAAACTATGTATACCTGTCTGGACACGCCCCTCTGCTGACTGCTCCTGTGGCTCCTCCCACAGACCCCTGTATAAAGGCGATTGGAGGCACTGCTCCTCCCTCAGTCTCCAGGATGTTGTGTGGTGGTCTCTTGCAGCTAATAAAAGCCTATCGTTCACCTCCCGTCTCCGAGAGTTATTGATGGTGCATCACCTCCACAAGGCAATAGGCCCCTGGCTGGGTACTGAAAACCTCTGCTACCCAACTGGTTGGAGAGTTCAATGACATCCTCAACCTTTCACTGCCACCTCTGGAGGTTCCCACCTGCTTCAAAAGGGTAGCAATTATGCTGCAGAGAAGGGTAAGCTGCCTCTATGACTACTACAAACAAGAGAAAACCTACAGATGCTGGAACTCCAAAATGAGCAACACCTTATATTCTGTCTGCATACCCTCCAACCTTATGGCATGAATATCAATTCCCCCTTCCACTGAACAAATTCCCCCCCCCCCCACCCCATTCTCTATTCACCACTCTGACCTTTCACTTCTCTCCTGCCTATTACTTTCCCCTGGGTCTCCAATACTTCAGTAAAGCGGCAGTGCAAATAAAGGGCCTGAACACTCCTCCTTCTAATCCTGAGATGAGAGTGCTGTCATGGAACCAATGATAAGATTTTTAAATAAGTGGAATCTAGTAAAATATAACATAAGTGCATAAGAAATAGAAGCAGGAATAGGACAGTAAGTCAGCAGAGCAGACCTAAGGTAGCTGAAACCTGCTATACCATTCAGTAAAATCATGGCTAACCTTTTACCTCAACACTGCTTTCCTGCCGAATCACACATCTCATCGTTCTCTTAATATTCACCACTATCGAATACACTAAGTGACTGAAGCTCCGCAGCTCACAGGCCTCAATCTGGGAGAAGCCTTATGGGTCAATGACTCATGAAGACAATGACTTCTTTTCCTGGTTCTGGACATACCATCTATGTATCCATCTTGTCAAGCACTTTAAAATGTTGTATGTTTCGAAGAGTTTGCTCTTCATTCATTTGAAATCAGAGAATACAGGCCTAATCTACCTAACCCTTCTCATAGGACAACTCCCACCCTCTTTCAAGTACATTCTTTCTTAATTGGGGAGACCTAATCTGCACATAATAATCAAACTTGGTCTCACAAAGTACCCTGTTTATTTCAGGCAGGAATTCTTTAACCTTATAGTCAAATCCTTGTGCAAGAAAAAAAGACAATTATGTTGGTCTTCCTAATTGCTTGCTGTACCTGATATTAATTTTTATAGACGCATGTGAAGCCTTTACTGGTGAGACACTGGTTTTCTGCTGATCATATGGCTGGAACATCAGGGGATAAATAACTGAATCTGGTGCAGTTAGAGGTATAAGTTCTTTCTTTCTTTCTAAATCTTTTTATTAATATTAATAATATGGACAGAATACAGATGATATATTGATAAAGAAATTACCAACATACACATTCCATTACATATAAAAAAAACATACATAATAGTTACAATATAAATGAGTTTACCAAGACATAAGCCATAAGATATATGTATGGACATAGTAAATCTAAATATTTCATAATGTATAATATAAAAAAACAGAAAAAAGAAAGAAAAAAAAACAAAAAAAAATTTATATAATGCAGAACTAACTAATCTAATCTAATAACTATAGCTAATAAGTAATATAAAAGAAAAAAAAAACAAACAAAAGAGAAGGAAAAAAAAAGTGGGCTGTTTATAATATCTCACAAAAATAAGTATTCATCAATGCCGTCACTTCCGGTCCTCTCAAAATACATAAGCTAAAAGCTGGGAAATCAAATGTACTTGGCAAAGGGTCATATTACATCATGTGAAAATGTTGAATAAATGGTCTCCATAACTTTTCAAATTTAATAGAAGTCTCAAAAGTACCACTGCTAATTTTTTCTAAATTTAAACATAACATAGTTTGAGAGAACCAATTAAATACAGTGGGAGGATCAATTTCTTTCCAATTCAACAATATAGATCTTCTAGCCATCAAAGTTAGAAATGCAATCATTTGACGGGCTGAAGAAGATAAATGCTGTGAATCTAACATTGGTAAACCAAAAATTGCGGTAATAGGATGAGGTTGTAAATCAATATTCAAAACCGCAGATATAATATCAAAAATATCTTTCCAATATTTCTCCAAAAATGAACACGACCAAAACATGTGAGTTAAAGATGCAATTTCAGAATGACATCTATCACAAATAGGACTTATATGAGAGTAAAAATGAGCTAATTTATCCTTGGACATATGGGCCCTATGTACATCCTTAAATTGTATTAGTGAATGTTTGGCACATAACGATGATGTATTAACTAATTGAAGAATTCTATCCCAATTCTCACTAGAAATACTAAAACTAAGCTCTCTTTCCCAATCCTGTTTAGTCTTATAAAGGGGCTCTGAACGTATCTTCATAATTATATTATAAAGTTTTGAAATAAGCCCTTTTTGAAAAGGGTCTAATTCAAATAAACTCTCCAAAGTATCTGAAGGCACAAAATTTGGAAACGTAGAGAGTACAGAACTTAAAAAATGTCTAATCTGTAAATATCTAAAAAAATGAAATCTCGGCAAGTTATATCTGTTGGATAATTGTTCAAAAGACATGAAACAATTATCTAAAAATAAATCAGAAAATCTTAGTAATCCCTTAGTTTTCCAAGCTGAATAAGCTTGATCTATAATGGAAGGGTGAAAAAAACAATTAGATACAATAGGACTATTTAAAACGAATTGAGTCAACCCAAAAAATCTCCGAAATTGAAACCATATACGCAATATATGTTTAACTATCGGGTTGTCAATTCGTTTCGGCAATTTAGAAAGAGAGGTTTAAGTTAACCTTGCAATTAACTGAAAGTCTAAAGATGCTCTTCCCTTTTGTCTTATTTACTATCTGGTTATAACAAGTGAACACTTACTTGAATTGCCTGAATTTGAAAGCAACAGACCTTGTGGATCTAAAGGAATTTGGATGGGAGGCAACAGAGTCACTGCCAACTGTGAGAGTTAATAGATTGTTTTTATTGAGGGGCCCAATGAGAATTTTGAACTTGATATATCCTGATTCTTCATTCTGAACAGCAATAAGATAGTTCTGTGTGTCCTGCTCCAGTGGTTATTGCAGCCTTCTTCAAATAATACTGGGCAGAGAGAGAAAATAGCCAAGCTTGTGGTTCATGTTTGAATTTGTTACACGCATACCCGCTGATGGCTGTAAGGAGCTTGTACGTTCTTCCTGTGGCCATGCGTGTTTCCTCCGGGTTCTCCAGTTTCCTCTCACAGTCCAGAGATGTACAGGTTGGTAGGTCAATTTGTCATTGTAAATTGACCCGTGATTAGGCTACAGTTAAGCTGGGCGGCCTGGCTCAAAGGGCCGGAAGGGCCTATTCCGCGCCGTCTCAATAAATAAATAAATAAATATTTTGGGTTGATGGATCTCATCAGCCTGGGAAGGCCGTCCATCTAAGAGAAGGAAAACTCTGATTTCAAACCTCTGCTGCCTTGTGGCCATGCCCACTCATGGGAAAGGCTTCGGGAGTAAACCCTGAGGACAAATCCGGAGCTGGAGTCCCTAAGGCAGTCCGACGTTGCCTTCAACCTCATTCTGGCAACTCCTGCGACATCACTGGTGCCAAGCTGTATCGGCCCTTGTCCTTCCCTTGGACAACATCGGTGTCATGGAGAGGGGAGACTTGCTGCTTGGGCAACTGCTGGTCTTCCATACAAACTTGCCCAGGCCTGCCCCTTGGAAAGTATTCAGTGCAACACATTTTCAGGGAGAATTATAGTTATTTAATACAGATGCATTTAAAGAGAAGATAGATAACTATATATGAGGGTTAGACCGAAGCAGAATAGCAGAAAACTTGAGTTGAGCTCAAAAGCTTGCAAAAACTAATTGGGTCAAATAGCCTCTTTTTAAGGTAATGGTAGGTAATCAAATAGAAAGTAAGGGAATTTCATAAACCCCAGAAATCCTGCAGATACTGGAAATCCAGAACAACACACACAAAATGCTGGAAGCACTCAGCAGGCCAGGTATGGTCATGATAGCCATGTGAATCAGAGGGTTTATAATAGACATACTTAGACAGTTTGTCTACTGATGGAGACAGAAAAATTGAGAAAGGGGAGAGAGATGTCAGAAATGGACCAAGTAAATTTAAGGGTTAGGTGAAAGCTGAAGGCATAGTTGATGAAATTGACAAGCTCAGTGTGGCTGCATGAAGCAGCACCAAAGCAGTCATTAATATGGCAAGAAAGAGTTGGGGATCATTCCCAGGGAAGACGTGGAACATTGACTGTCCTATGTCGCTGTCGAAACATTAGGCATAGCTGGTGCCCATGGCTACACCATGAATTTGGAGAAAGTGGGAGGAGCTGAAAGAGAAATTATTGAGGGCGAGGACCAGTTCAGCCAGACAGAGGAGGGTGGTGGTGAATGCGAATTTGTTGGGACAGTTGTCAAAAAAAAAGAGCAGTGCAGAGAGTAACGGAATCTCAACAGGTGTAATTACAACAACTGGAAGATAAATGACAAAAAAATCTCTCCAAGTTAATGATCAAAGTAATACTTTTCATATTAACTAACACCAGCAGTGACATTTTAAAATAAGTTACTTCTAAGATAGTTGGAGATATGGTTTAGGAGGAAAGTTAATGCCCTCAGACACTGGGACAAGAATTGGGATAGATAACCCAACATGAGTCAGAAACATCAGAAAATCTGCAGATGCTGGATGTCCAAAGCAACACACGCAAAATGCTGAAGGAACTCAGCAGGCCTGGCAGCATCTATAGAAAAGAGTAAACAGACGACATAAAGTGACGATTGTTTACACTTTTCCATAGATTCTCCCTGGCCTGCTGAGTTCCTGCAACATTTTGTGTGTGTTGTCCTAACATAAGTAGTATCTTCAATTATACTAAGTCAGTAAGTTGTGTTCCATGGAGTATGTTAACAGTAATGTGAGCAGTAAATACTCATGTAATAGTTCCAAGACTTTTGGATCAGTATGCTTATAGTTGAACAAGGAAACAAGCTTTGGTGGATCTCGTCCAAGGATATAAAGTGGGATATGGGAGTAATGTAAGTTTCAGAATTGCACCAAATGAAAGACATTCGAACAGGGTTCTTTACCGTACTCTCCATGCATAAAGGTCCAGTAGCGTAATCTGAACTTGCTTTTGTGATTGCAAATGTTTATACTTAAATAAAAACTTTAAAAATCATAACTAATGTAGAACTAGTTAAGTTGGGTGGAAAGGGAACTAGAGGCAATAGGTTCAGGGTTAAAGGTGAAATATTCAAGGGGAAGCAGAGGATGGTGTGACTTTGGAATATTTGCCAGTAGAAGTGGTAGGTGTGGGTTAAATTGTAACATATAAGAGAATTTTGGATAAATACATGAAGGAAAGGTATTTGAAGGTATTGTCAAAGTGCAGAGAGCTGACACTAAATGAAAGAACATATTGGTATGAACTGTATGGCCCAAAAAGCCTTTCATTCTGTGCTACGTATGATCTATGACTCTAATAATGTACCTAAAACCAAGCAAACATTTATATATAGTATATACAATACTTAATATAATAAATATATTTAATGTATCAAAAACTCCAGAACCTGGGCCTTTGTTTCTCTCTCTGCAAATGGATCCTCAATTTGCTAACAAGAAGAACACAATCTGTGTGGATTGGAAATAACATCTCCACCTCACTGACAATCAACACTGCCACATCTCAGGGATGGGTGCTTAGCACACTGCTCTATTCTCTCTACTCTCTCTATATCCATGAGTGTGGCCAGGCACTGCTCAACTGCCATCTATAAATTTGCTAACAGCACAAACATTGTTTGCAGAATTTCAGATAGTGATGAGAGGGCATACAGGAGTGAGATGTATCAGCTAGTTGAGTGGTGTAGCAGCAATAATGTTGCACTCAATGTCAGTAAGAGCAAAGAACTGATTCTGGACTTCAGAAAGAGTAAGAGGAGGAGACACACACCAGTCCTCATAGAGGAATCAGAAGTGGAGAGAGTGAACAATTTCAAATTCCTTGGTGTCAATATCTCTGCGGATCTAATGTGGACCCAAAATATTGCTACAGCTATAAAGAAGGCACAACTGCGGTTATATTGCATTAGGAGTTTGAGCATATTTGCTATGTCACAAAATACACTTGCAAATTTCTAGAGACATACTATGGAGAGCATTCTAACTGATGTGGTGGGGGATTGGTTACTGCACAAGATTGAAGTCAGCTGCAGAGAGTTGTAAACTTCGTCAGGTTCATCATGAGCACAAGGCTCCGTAGTATCCAGGATATCTTCAAAGATAGATGCCTCAAAAAAGGTATCCATCCATCATTAAGGACCTATATCACCCGAGTCAAGCCTTGTTCTCATTGCTACCATTAGGGAGGAGGTACAGAAGCATGAAAGCACACACTCAATGATTCAGGAACAACCTCTTCCTCTCTGCCACAGTTCTTTTTTCTCTATTATTATGTATGGACAGTACTGATTAGAAATACAAATATACTTTTTTTCTGTTTAAAGAGGAGTTAGGAAGAAATATTAAATAAGCCTTAATAATAAGAGAGGGAGAAATTTCTGCATAGGAATGTGTATATCAAACCTGATGTGATCCAAATCAATGAAATTCAACATGAAGATAAAAAATAAACTAATCCTTCACTCCAAATCCAGATGAGGGAATTAGATTTAAATAAAATCGGCTGTCTGGTCTAACAAAATTCCCGGGCAAACTTGTCAGCTATGATGGACTACACCAGTTAATATTCTTAATGTTGTAAATTCTTACTTTAGGAAAGCTTAAATTTATGTAAATTGCAACTATCAAAATTTTATAAAGAATCACATTTTGACCATTCATAAAAATGAAAAGTGGAACACAGATTTGTTGTACATTTTAATAACATATAAACTGGTATGAATTTACATTTGATTAAATTTTATGCAAATTGTTCATTTCTTGTTGCAACACTTTCTTTCCCATTATCACAATTATTGTGTAAAGCCTTTATGTCAAGCAAGATCTGCAAAGTAGGGTGAATTAAAAGAAAAATTTCTGAAGTCATTATCACAATTTGTCACAATCTAGCAGAATCTAGCTGTCATTTGATGCAATGGAATATGTTCCTGTACTCTCCAAACAGATCAAACATTTTGACTTCTAATTTGTGACGGGAAATATATCTTCTTCCATAGATACTGCATGACCCATTGAGTTATTCCAGCATTTTGTGTGGTGCTTCACATTTCCAGCATCTGTGGCTTCAAACATGTTTACCATTTTTGCTTTTTTCTATTAATCCCATTCACCATTCTTTTCCATGCTTTGTTTACCTAGTGCTCCAATTCAATGTTTTTGTGTCCTGCACACAGTTAGGATCATAGAGTCATATATAGCTCAGAGTAAGTGGCTTTTCCAGCTATCCAGTCCATACTGATCTTCTGCCTGGTCTCATCTATGGAGAGGAAGGCAGGATATTGGGGCTGAGAGGACAATGGATCAGCCATGATGAAGTATGGAGAAGACTTGATGGGTCAAATGGTCTAATTCGGCTCCTATGTCTTATGATCTTATGATTATATAGGATATTCAGAATCCACTTATCCATCTGTAGGTAATCCCATGTTACTGATGACCTAAACAATACCCTAGCTGACTAACTGATCCCAGGCCTATTTCTTTCAGCCTTGTATTTCCACCCTAAACTCCCCCCAGCCCCTTACCATCAGCCATGCCAGTAGCTATACTTTATTAGGAGTTTGAGGCAATCTAATATGTCACCAAAGACCCTAGCAAATTTCTACAGCTACACAATGGATCAAAGAAGGCTGTAGAGCAGAGGCTTACAACCTGGGATCCACAGATCGCTTGTTTAATGGGAGGAGTCCATGACATAAAAAAAGGCTTGGAACCCCTGCTATCGAGGGTTGTACTCAGCCAGCTCCATCATGGATACAACGCTCTCCACCATCAAGGACTCATTGAAAAGGTGGAACCTCAAGATAGCGACACCCATCACTAAGCTCCCTCACCATCTGGGACATGCTCTCTTCTCTTTATTACCCTCGGGGAGGAGGTTCAGAAGCCTGATGACTCTCATTCAATATTTTAGGCTGCAGCTTCTTCCTTTCCGCTCTCCGATTTCTGAAGTGTCCACGAACCCATAAGTACTCCCTCACTATTTGTAATTATTTTGTATCACAGTAGTTTTTATGTCTTGCACTGCACTGTACTGCTGCCACAGAACAACAAATTTCATGATGTTTGTCAGTGACAATAAGTTTGATTTTGTAAAGTCTGGTCATCATATCCACTTACACTACAATGATCTCCATCAACCCCTGCCCATTTCTTCTCCTAACCTATTGCTCTCTTTAATGAAGTGGACTTTATCACAGTAGATTCCTTTGTGATGGATTTGAAAATATGCACATTTAATTTTAATTTTAATATACTGTAATAAATGCATCAGGACCTAAGCTAGTTAAAATCCCCCTCACCTATCACCTGCTAATTCTTGCTCTACCCCTTCCATTCACCTTTTTTATATTGGCTATTTCCCCTTTCTAGTTCTGATGAAGGGTCTTGACCCCAAATGCCGACTATCTATTTCCTTCCATTGAAGCTGCCTGACCTTTTGAACATCCGTTGCGTTGTCCTATATTACATAGTCTCCCATTTCTTGTGTCTCTCATGAGTTAAAATTCTCCTTAGTTTGACAAAAGAATGACTTTATCCTGCTTTTAAATAATATTGGTTGACTGGTGACAGACAAAACATTCATATTGAGAATGTGCTCCTTTTTTCTGTTACTGTCCTTATTACAACATTTTGTTTCTGAATCATCTTTGGTGTTTGAAAACATATTTTATAAAAACCACATTTTAAGTTCCAACAATGTTCGAAAAGTAGATAGTTCAGTTTATGGGGTAATCTTGTTTGGCATAATGCTGGTATTCTTTCAAAACCTCTGACTCACTGGAAAGAGTGGAACTGGAGAATGAATGCTTTGACTCTAAGAAGTGGCTCAGAAAATATTACCAAGAATCTTTTGCAACAAATGTTTATTTTCTCGGGAGTGTCATGGGTTTATTGAAAATTAACTAACAATCCTTTTGAGAGGAAAAGGAAGCAGACTGCAGGGGTCTGGTTTGCACTCTCACAAGAAAAACATGAAATGCTGATTGAGGGAGTCCAAAAGATTCAATGAAATTGGGTAAAACGTTTTAAAGACAGTGTTAAAAAATTCAATGTTTATGTGGGTCAATCAGTAGAATTTTATTGAAAAAACGGTCAGCTGGACATATATAAGAGCTTGCTGTTATTAGCTTAAAACTTACAAACTTTGCATTCAGTTCAATCTTTTGACTGAATTAGCAATGCAGGAAGGACCTGGAAGTGTACAGTGACATTGGAAAATGCGAAGGGGATGGAAATGCTAAAATATCCTATTCATTTAATAACTTTAATTGAATCAGAACTTTTAAATAGGAACACACATGAAATGTGCATGCGCAGTAGAGCTTTTACTCTTACTTATTGATGAGGGATGATGGAAGGACAGTCAAGGGAACACTGGAAGAGTCATTCTAAAGCTAACATAACTATAGATAAGGGCTTTAGAACTACATCAGACTAACTGAAGCAATGGCAGAATTAGCTGATGTTAAGGGAGCATGTCAAAATGTTTGGATGCTCATTCAGGGTTAAATTCTTCAATGGGGTTAGTCAGCCATAGACAGGGAGCGGTATGAAATCAATGTCCAAGAAACAGACATCATGCTTGAAAAATAATAACTGGTTTACTCATGCTTATTTGGAGGGCTTTCATGTTCATTCAAAGTTGCATATCAGAAAGAAAAGTGTGACAAATCTGAAAGAGAAGAGCAGCTGAAAGAGCTGATGGTAAAGTTGAAGAAAATCCACTCTTTACTTAGAAGAATAAGGCCTCACTTATGAATATTTATGCTAAATGCTTCATTGTCTCAGTGAGTTTTACTGACATGAATTAATCAAGCATTCATTTTAAAAAACATTTCCAGTGGTAAAGATGTGGCAGCAAAATCTATTGACATGAAAATGACACCCTTCTGAAATTGTTGTGGAAAAATTGTGAGTAAAATGTAACTTCAAAGAATACCTGTGAAATCAAAAAAGCAATTTATTAAAATCAGGTGATTTTCTTTTGTACGGTAGTAACTTGTTTTGGGTGAGTTCTTTAATTCATTACCATTATCTTTTACCAAATGGATCATTTTCTTTCCTGACATATCATGTTTGGTCTTTCCTGCTGCTGTTCCGGTAACTAATTGGTGAGGAAGACTGAGAGGCTGCTTCAGCAGTTGAGCCTCCAGTCAGATGTAAATATTTTAAAGCCCCGTACTCCCATTTCATCTCCCAAACTTTGAAATCTTTATTAATTGTAAATTTTGGTCATGTACAGATATATTAATTTCTCAAAATTCTCACATTTGTACTTTTTTAATCAAACATTCATTCTTTTTAATTTTGAACTGTTCCCATTGCGTATCAAAGATGCGATGAACTAACATAATTAGATTTAAATATAAATCAAGTTATTCACATAAGAGTCAAGCTGCAAGAATTTGGAACAGATTAGATCACTGAATTTTATGCACTCAGACTCCAGATAATTCACTGACCTTAAAGTCTTGTCAGCTATTTAATATAATTTTGCCATAAGTCTGAAAGAAATGGATGAAGTCAAAGAGGTACAAAAAGCCACAAATGGAGGAGTTCTTTCCTGTTGAAGTCCCATAAATGCAGGGATTCCACAGTTGCTTGCTGGCCTTCCATGTTCTTCCACTACCTAAAAAAAATTAAAATAAATATACCATTTAAAATTACACATGTTCAACTGCATTGTTGCTCTATACTGGCAGAATAGATATGGTTTGGATGATCAACAGTGATAGCAGAAATGTACGGTCACAATCTGTCTTCAGTTACTTTGATTTACACCAAAGCAGCAAAAACAATTAGACACTGCAGCACCCTAACTGTAACGCCCAAGACCTGTGCACCAGAATTATCTCTGCCTTCTACAAAGCTGTTCCAGTACAAATGTAAAATTGGCATCGACCAACAGTTTGGAAAGTTGCTCAGGCATGTCTTATTCACAAAATAAAAATGCACAAATCCAGTTTAGCTCACATTACAATTCAAGATTGTTTAATGTCTTTTCCTGTACACAAGTGGAAGAAGAATGAAATAATTCTAACTCTGAATCCAATGCTGCACAACCCTCCCCACCCACACACACACATGCACACACACACACTATATGGACCACAGTAATACTAAAAAAACTAAATAAATATAAACAAGTAAGATAGCTTATATAGATAGATTGATTATTTGTCCATAAACATAAGAACATAAGAAATAGGAGCAGGAGTAGGTCATCCGGCCCCATTGAGCCTGCCCCGTCATTCAATAAGATCATGGCTGATCTGTCCATAAACTCAGCTCCATCTACCTGCCTTTTCCCCATAAGAGGATGCTCAGCTGTATATAAGGTGACTGACAGTATATAATGAAATAGTGGTGGAGTTAGTGAGTGGAAGTGTTGATCAGTTTATCAGTTTTACTGCTTGGGGAAAGTAACTGTTTTTGAGTGTCTGTTGGTCCTGCTGTGGATGCTAAACACACACATTTATATATATATATATATATATATATACACAAACACACATATATACATACAGCTTGTTAGGATGCTTTCTACTGTGCATCTGTACATCTGTAGAATGAAGTGACTATGGATGTGCAAAGTCCAGTTCTCATCAGCCTCCTCAGAAAGTAGCAATTCCAGTTTATTTATCATATGTACATGTTAGCGTACAGTGAAATGTGTTGTTTGCATTAACAGCCATCACAACCTAAGAATGTGCTGGGAGCACCTGCAAGTGTCACCACACATTCTGGTGCCATCAATTCTTGGCAGAAAACAGAGAATTCAATAAAATAGAACACAACATTCAAGAAAACAACAGCAAAACCAGACCTCTTTCCTCTATTCCACCCTCTCTTCCAACCACCCACACACACGAGCAGTCCTCTAACTCCAGAACAGGCCTTCAGTCTCCACTCGTTGGCCATCGGGCTTCAACTTCCAGACTTCTGATCAAACTTTGGGCTCCTCTCTTCGGCATCAACCCTCATCTAGCTGACGATGGGACCCTAAATTCCAAGCTCGATCTCCAGGTGCTCCAACTGACGAGCCCTTGTGTCAGTTCATGCCTCCTGCTTATAGAGGTCCAATCTTGAGACACACTGACTGGGAGAACCCAGCATCCACAGATGTCTTCATCACTTGTCCATATAAATTACCTTAGAGCATAGAGCAGAGGTCTGGACTACAAATGAACCTCATCATCTGTCCACTTTGCTGGACCTCAGACACGATGTGCAGAGTGAAGACTTGGTCCCTATCTCCTCCATATCCTTATCACTCTCCTGATGCACTATCAATAACTCACTCTGAGACGTAAGGCGAGATATTGGTTTTTATTGACTGGAAGAAGGAACAAGCAGTGAGTGACCACCATACTACATCCTGGAGACTGAGAGGCCGGGCTCAGGCCTCAATAGCCTTTATACAGGGGTCTGTGGGAGGAGCCACAGGAGCAGTCAGCAGGGGGCATGTCCAGACAGGTATACGTAGTTCACCACATCTCCCTAAACCCTAACTACTCTAGCTCCCCTTTCTGTCCCACAAACCATCCCTATGAATTTAAAAGAACAAATAAGTCAGAGCCATGATCTCAACAGAGATTGCAACTTGCCTCCATCTTGAAAAACAACATTATCATCCATTCATTCCCCATCATCAACAAGGTAATGAAGGATTCATTTGAAAGTGCTGTCAAATGACACTTACACTCCATAACCTGCTTATTAATACCCAACATGGGATTTTTCCAATACCAATTAGTTCCACATCTCTTCACTGCATTCATCTAAACATGAACTGAAAAGCTGAATTCAGATGTGAGGGGAGAGCGGATGTTTTAACATAAAGCTAGCATTTGACTTAAAGTGGCTTTAAGAAACCATGATAAAACTGAAGTAACCAGTTAGTGGATCATTATTGTATATAGCTCAATCATCCCATTGGGAGAGTGATGAAATATTCTCTACCGGCTAGGATGGAAATAGCTCATTGGACACTTAAGAAGCAAAAATCATCCAAGTAAAACAGTCCTCTTGATCGATGCTCCAAGTAGCACCCTGAACATTCAGAACTTCCATTACTGTGTGGAGTACCTCCATAATATATTAAAGTAGCTTACCCAGGATGGTCTACCTGCATCTTCCAAACTCATGCTCCTATTATCAAGAATGACAAGGGCATCATATGTGTGGGATCACCACAACCTGCTCCTTCCTCGCTAAGTCACACACCACTCTGACTTAGAAAGACATCTCCAAATTTTTATCTTTGCTGGGTTTAAATCCTAGAGCTCCCTATCGACAGCACAGTGGAAGTACCAGAAGGATAGACATTTCAGGTGCTTCCAGAAGGTGGCCCCCCATCATCCATTCTAAGGTGATTGGGCATAAGTGTTGACTTTGGCAGAGAGTTTGCATAACTCACTGTTCATGACTCTTGCCTATTCAGTACTTGAACCAGCTGGCACAACCCTAATCTCTTAACATGGCAACTTTGTTCACTTTCCACTAAAATTGACATTTTTTTGTTTTAATTGTGTTCTTTCTTGTAAAAAAAATATAATTTAAGTTACATACACAAAATGTTGATGGGACTCAGCCGGTTAGGCAGCATTCATGGAGATGAACAAACAGTTGATGTTTCAGGCCAAGACCTTTCTTCAGGACTGTTTGTTCATATCCATGGATGCTGTCTAACCTGCTGAGTTCCTCCAGCATTTTATATATATTGCTTTGGATTTCCATCATCTGCAGAATAAAGTCCAAAAGTTCGAAGCTTCATTTAATATCGAAGCATGGATCCATATACACACAACTCTGAGAATGGTCTTCTCCAGATAGCCATAAAAGAAAGAAGGAAAGAACATGAAAGACATTCGGAGAGAAGCATCAAACCCACTCCCCCCCGCACAAAATAGAACAACATCCTGATCATCAACCTCCCCAAAACAAAATGGAACAAGAACATCGACCCCCAAGTAACCCCTCCCTGGCACAAAAAGACTAATAGAGCACAATAGAACATCAACTCCCTAACCCTCTCCCCTCACACAAAAAAAGGAAAAGGAATGGGTGATAAAAAAACACAGAATATAAAAGTCATAAGTCTGAAGATGTCCACAATCCATAAATGCTGTAGTCCAACAAAAAATGCAGAACCACGATACCATCCTCCTATATCACCGACATTTATTGAAAGAAAGGGACACCACATGAGACAGAGGCCACAGCAAGCCACAGCGAGGTCGCCCACAGAGGAGGCAGGCAGTCAGCACTGAACTCGAGCTCACCTTCTGCATTCGTTTCAATGTCTCAGTCTTCCTTGATGCTTTAATTGGTGGTTAATGGACACTTAAATCTATGAAATGGAGTCTCAATCAATCTCCAATGGCAGGCTCTAACAGTCCCAGAAACACATTTAAGATGATAAACAGACGTAAAAGAAGAAAAACAGACATTTTTGTGGACATCTGGAAGATATCGACGTGCTGGCGCCATCTTGACTGGAAGTAATTTATGTTTATGTTTTTCTTGTGAAATGATATTTGCATGGTGATGCTGCATTTGTTATACTAGTAGTGCATACACGTATTATGTATGTGACCAGAAACTTCAATTTTGCCTTTCATTATGTATTCATACTCAGGAAGAATTTTAAATACAATAACTTATATTTAAAACCAGTGCAGTTGGACTGGTTGTAAAATCTGGAACCCTTCTAAACCATTTTCTTGGCATTACAACTCGAGATGGGTTAGTAGCAAATGGAAGATAAACAATTCCTTGGGCTAATACCCTACATACTTTAAAATTTTCTGACCTTTCAATAGGTTGAGAACTTGTGGTTGAATCTCAAAGCCTCCATTTTGTTTTTTGTATTCTTTCGCAAGGGTCTTCATGAAGTTGATCAGTGGTTAGTGATAACTGGATGTGACCAGAAGTTAGGAACAAACTTAGAGCATCTCAAGTTGGAGGTCAGCAGAGTGGAGGTGTGGTAGAAACTCAGGGTGCCCTTAAATGCCCACATGATTTTAAATTTGCCTACATTTTAAATTGTATGTGTGCACACCTTTAATGGTATATAACATACACACATGCATGACCAGTACCCTGCACTTTCTTGGAGTGGTTATTGGAGTGTGCACTCCTAATTTAAAGGTTAGGTAGTATCCCTGGGATAGCAATCAATACTAAACTTTCATCAGCAATAGAAAAAAATCAAAAATATTGCAAAAACAAGAGATTTCACAGATGCTGGAAACCCAGAGCAACACACAAAGTGCTGGAGGAACTCAGCAAGTCGGGCAGCATCTGTGGAGGGGGACAAATAGTCAATGTTTTGGGCAGAGACTCTTGGTCCAGACTAAAAGGAAAGAGGGAGGAATGCAGAATAAAAAGGTGGAGGAGGGGTAGGAGTACGAACTGGCAGGTGATAGTTGAAGCCAGGGGAGGGGGAAGGTAGATCGATGGGGGAAAGGGGGGGTTGAAGTGAGAATCTGAGTGATGATATTGCAGTTTTTAAAAATTGAGGAACTTTAGAAAGGAAAAGTCTTTGATTACATTCACTGGTTTCGCCTTTGTGTTTATAATATTTACATCCTCAAAAATGCCACTAAATCTGCCAAATATGATAACTGTTTCAAAAATCCAAAAATCAACATTATTATGATTACTCTGATTGTGATTTTCTCAGTTGTCTGTTATGTCCTTTTGCAGTGTATTCAGCATTTTGCTGAAAACTAATGCCAGGTAAATCACTTTATTCCCTTGAGTTTATCCCGCTGTCCTTTCTTGAAACGCCATTTTAAATCTTCATCTTTCAGTCACTGAGATTGTGTAAGGATCTGGGGAATTTTTAATCATCATCACATACTCTATACTGTATATTCAGTTTTCCCTGAAGCCTCTTCATTAGAAACATATGAGCAGGCTATCATCTTCAGGGTATTTGTAGGCACTTAATCCCCTTGTTTCTCTAGTAGCTTATTGTTATTAATTTCTTAAGTCTCTCACTCTCATAAAACCCCTGATTCTTCATTATTTCTGCTTATGCTTTTACAAGTTCCACAATGAGGTCAACTACTAAGTATTTGTTTAATGCCCCTGTCATTCGTGCTTTACATCTAAAGACCTTACATTTATTTTTGTTCCTCTTTAACATCTTTACAAAGTGATAGAAGCTCTCTCCATCTTCCTTTATAAAACTCGATAGTTTACCTTAACTGTTAGCATGCCATCTCAGCATGACTGTTTCTTAGAATTTCCACAGTTTCCTGGGATATCACTCTCCTCGGCAACATTCTGAGCTGATCCTTTTCCATCTTTATCTTTAGATTCAGATTCACATTTATTTATCACACATACACGTTAACGTACTGTGAAATGTGTTATTTGCGTTGACCCCTAACACAAATCAGGGTGTGCTGGGGGCAGCCGGCAAGTGCAGCTACGCATTTGGCATGCCCAGCATTCTCAGCATAAGAACGCAGAACACAACAAGCTGCAGAACAGCCGTCTGACACCCACCCACCCGCACATAACTGGACATTGCTCCAATTCCAGGACATGCTTCCAGTCTCCAGTCTCTAGTCTTGGATATCATTGGGCTTTGACTTCTGGTCTTCTGATCGGCCATTGCATTTTGGTCTTCAGCATTGGACCTTGGACCAGACAGATGATGGGACCCCAAACTTCAAACCTGAGTCTGGACATATCGACTCACACGGACATCTGATCCTGAACCACACTGACCTGGGACAGTCTGAATGTCCTTCGTCACTCATCCACATCGCTGGCCTTCAAGTGTGGTGTGGAAGCCTAGGCTGTGGTGACCTTCGTCACCTGTCCACTTCACTGGACTTTGAACACAGAGTGGAGGCCTGACCTCTAGCTCTTCCCCATCCCTTTTCCTAAACCTTAATCTCACCTCTTTTTTGTCATCATCCCTGTCCCTAAACCACAATCTGACCACTTTGTCCTCAAAACCATCCCTACAACCTCAAAAAGCAACAAAGTACTAAGTCTGATCAACAATCTCAACAGAAACCACGGGTCAGCACCATCTTGACTACATCATTAAACTTCCGTAGTCAGCCACCAATGGATCACTACATGTGAAGTTTATATTTTTCACTACTATGTACATATTTGAGGACAAACTGTACGTTCTTTAGGAATGAGTTTGAAACATGGGGCACTAGAAGTTTGGGGGATTTTGGGTGAGGATCTTCAGAGCAAATTTAATTACTGATCTGTAAAATGTTGGCCTGATATTCACTTGCGTGGTCTGTGTCTGAAGGAAATATGAAGCAGCACCAGATATTGGCACCACCCTTCAGAGGGTATAAATTGCCTTACCAATGAACATCGGTTGCCAATTTAATACAGATCCTTCCCAGATTACTACCATTTAACTTTTTTACAGCCTATCTTTATGAAAAAGCATTTGGGAGACTAGTGGTAAGGATCTGTTCGCTACCACAAGGCTGTGGCATCTTCTGTCCTGTGGGAACTCAGTTCACAGCCACATTTCCAACGTGTGAGCTATTTAGTTTACAATCAGGAATGCAACCCATAACCTGGGAAGGGCCTGTAATATTTGTGTTGGACAAGTATGATGTTAAAAGTTCAGAGGCAGCTCAATTAGAGTAAATTTAAAGAGTGATAACTTCAAAAGAGTGAAGGTCTCACTTGATAGTTAATAGATCTGGAGTAGATAAGAAACCACAAAGGTGGCCTTCTTGAAACAAAAATAAAATGCTTGTGCAAGCAAAAGAGTAAATAATGCAATTAAATCTTCCCTTACACTATCAAAGGCAAGTTCTAATTCCTTTCCAATTCCACCTGCAGTTCTCTCAGCTAGACAGTTATTACCATGGTGTAGTTGTTGGGGTCATCTACTATATCTGCTGCTTCCGACCCGACGTATATTGGGAAGCTGCTTCACCATGCACCTACGCTCTATCAGCCAGAAAAAGCGGATCACCGGTTGGACATCCATTTTATTTCCACTTCCCATTCCCATTCCAACATGTCAGTCCATGGCCTCCTTTAACTGCTAGGATGAGGCTACACTCAGCTTGCAGGAGCAACACCTCATATTCCATCTGGCTAGCCTCCAACCTGATGGCATGAATCTTCATTTCTCAAGCTTTTGGTAAATGCCCCCCACCCTTCACCATTCCCCATTCCCATTTCTTCTGTACTTTCCTATCAGATTCTCCCTTTCCACAGCCCTAGATGTCATTTTTAAAATCCACTTCACACCTCTTTACTTCACCACCCCCACCTTTCTGGTTTCACTTATCATTCACCACCCTGTATTTCTTCCCCACCTCCCTTCACTTTCTTACTTTGACTTCCGATCCTTTTTTTTTTGTCCCGATTCTGCGCTACCTTGGTCTTGTTGAACAAATAGGGTAAGGAATGTTCTTTAGAACTTTTTAAAAGTTGTAAAGCATCTAGTACAGATTATTGCATGCTTGGCCAAAGATCTTTGTGGGCTCATTTGCATGATTTCCTGGATATCCTTGTGGAATATTTCCACAGATTCTGTCTGAGCTACAACGTCATTCCAACATTTTATGTTTTTTTTCCATATTTCTAGCATCTGCTTTTGTATCGATTTTCATTCACAGTGGCATTGATGCTTCAGTGTGTTCTTTTGCCAGGCAACATTAAGGACCTTTTGTCAAATTTTTCCACCATTTGAAGTGTTTGATATATTATGTTTCAGGGCATGTATTTCATCAATTACTGTCTGAAAGAGGGCCAGCAGTAAGTCTACATACCTACCTTGGAGCAGGTTTGCACGGCTCATGCTCTGCAAATAGCCACAAAAGCTTTCAGATGAGCCCATAGAACTGATCACATGTGCAGCTGAACGCAGGCTAGCTCAATTTCTTATTGGAATACTTCCACAGGTTCTTTCTGAACTACAACGTAATTCCAGCATTTTATGTTTTTTTTCCATATTTCTAGCATCTGCTTTTGTATCGATTTTTCATTCCCAGTGGCATTGATGTGTTCTTTTGCCAGGCAACATCAGGTGGTGGACCTGAGGAGGGCTAAGGCGCCAGTGACCCCTGTTTCCATCCAAGGGGTCAGTGTGGACATGGTGGAGGATTACAAATACCTGGGGATACGAATTGACATTAAACTGGACTGGACAAACAACACTGAGGCCGTCTACAAGAAGGGGCAGAGCCGTCTCTATTTCCTGAGGAGACTGAGGTCCTTTAACATCTGCCGGATGATGCTGAGGATGTTCTACGAGTCTGTGGTGGCCAGTGCTATCATGTTTGTTGTTGTGTGCTGGGGCAGCAGGCTGAGGGTACCAGACACCAACAGAATCAACAAACTTATTCGTAAGGCCAGTGATGTTGTGGGGGTGGAACTGGACTCTCTGACGGTGGTGACTGAAAAGAGGATGCTGTCCAAGTTGCATGACATCTTGGACAATGACTCCCATCCACTCCATAATGAACTGGTTAGGCACAGGAGTACATTCAGCCAGAGACTCATTCTACCGAGATGTAACACTGAGCGTTATAGGAAGTCATTCTTGCCTGTGGCCATCAAACTTTACAACTCCTCCCTCAGAGTGTCAGACACCCTGTGCCAATAGGGTGGTCCCGGACTTATTTCCGCTTGGTATGATTAACTTAATATTTAATTATTTATGGTTTTATATAGCTATATTTCTTCACTATTCTTGATTGGTGCGGCTGTAACGAAACCCAGTTTCCCTCAGGATCAATAAACCATGTCTGTCTGTCTGTCTGAATGGCCTACCGTTCTATGAGTACCTAGCAGGTCTGCTACAATCAAAACTAGATTTTTCATCTGATGCACATTAATCTGGAGGAAATCGAGATTTATTTATCTTATTCCTATCAGCTATTTAACTTGGCTATAAAATTCCCCAGGTGTGTAAATGTGAGGCCATAAAGGTAGTATCTTTGATATCTATTGTTTTGCCTTTTCAGTGTGTGAGGGGTTCTTTTAAAGACCCTGACCTGGAGTTACACTCTGACCTCGGTTCTTTGTGGGAATGGAACCGCTCTCATGGCCTCATGACTGGCTGCTTTTTGATATCCCGGGGACACAGCCTGAACGACAAGCACACCTTCAGTGTTCCAGGATATTGTGACTCTGGGGACGTATTGATTCCAGGCTGGCATTCCTGACTGAAGTGTCCTGGGAGAACATGGAACATCGGGAGCAGCAGGTTAGCTGTGGCGGCGGGGGGAGGGGTTGTGTGCCCAGAGAACTGCACCATTTTGCTGCTGACTCTCCAGGTACAGAACTCAGAAAAGAGATGCAACAGACTTTTAAAATCACAAAGCAGCGATTGTTTGTTATGTCTTCTGCTCTCGCTGTGAAATGGGAAAGGGAGAGAGCCTGCGGTTTGTTGAATTACCGGGTGAATGAGTAGCCTTTGGGTTACTGCAAGTCTGTGTCTTTATTGATGCTTTGCTGCATGCTTGAGTGGTCGGCGAAGGATGCTGATGCGTTTCTGCTGTTGGGGGTGGGGGCAAGGGGGCATTTGCCTTGCTGCTTCTTCTGCGTGGGAGGGGGAGTTGAGGGGGGCTTTGGGGTTCTAATGTTTAACAGTCATTCATTCTCTGGGGCAGTCCTCTGCTTTTGTGGATGCTTGTGAAGAAGAAGAATTTCAGGTTGTATATTGTGTACATTAAATATACCTATTGAAACCAACTGACTGAAAGCATAGCTTATGATTCCCTCGTATTAGCTGAGCAGCAAGAGTCCAGATTCTGTTCACTATCCTGTGCAAATGGAACAGGCAGCAAGGGAAATAAAACACACACAGAAAAAAGGGGGAGAGAAATCAAACCACAAGATATTAATATTAATTGCATGATGATCCAGAACTCTAGGAGTATTTACATTTCAATACCTTAAACTTCCAAAACAGACAAAACCATTTCCATGTTTTTCAAAACTCATGCCAAACAAAATCTTAACATCAATTATTCTGATACTATAAACAAACCCAAGTAGATCAGGAGGTTTGTGTGTTGTGGACGTTGTATGAAGTTGGTTGATTCCCATCAATCAAATAATGACTGTATCTCATGAGCTTCCATTTAAGATCATAAGAAGCAGAAGTCTTTGTACTACCTGTTATGCCACTGATATTTAAGGCAGCAATGAAGGTCCTCCATCTGTGGCAGTGTTCAGGGCTTTCTTCGTCGTGTCAGTAGCTCAGTTTTCACTACTCTCAGTCATGGGTCGAGACTCAGAAATACCTTCGTTTCGTCTCAGGTATAGAAGAATTCTTCATTGCTGTTCCCATACAATTTTGTTTTATTAGTTAGGGTTGTTAGCTCTGAGCTGAACCCCCAAATCTGGAGGACCAGTGGATCATGCTTAGTCTGGCCTCTACCCTTTGACCTGTTTGGCATGGGGGACCCTACCAAGAGCCAAAGCTTAAAGCTCTGACTCCAGCCAACATGGCTCTCTAAGTCATTGAGGCACACAAACCTCCAAACTACAACAAGGTTGTGATCCTCTTGGAGGAAGAAACAGAAGTAGGAAGAGGGTATCTGACTCCTAATGTCTGCTCTACCATCTAATAAGATCATGTTTGATCTTTTATCTATCAGCATTCTAAGCCAATTCATGCAGTCTACAGTACTATCATGATTAATCTCCTTAATTATCCATGGATGGATCACCATACTTGTGAAACATTTAATTGTCAAGGAGGTTCTTAACATTTGTACAAACCTTATATGCCTTTTTTCCCATGATATCCAAAAATCAATTGATCCCAGATGGAATAACAATAATATTTATATGTTATATAATACAAATACTCTGTAGGCTGGCTAGATAGTGGTAGGTTAGAGGTACCTTTATTGTACAAATGATGATTATAATTCTATAACACGTTATTATTCTGTTGGGCCATTTTCAAAAGTTATCTCACAAAACTCCAATTGTAGATTTTCAGTCACTTTTTTCTTTTTTTATTATTATGGATCTAGGCATACCTCTAACAAAGTAAAAACATGAAGGTTTGCAGAAGATGATGACTTTCAACACATTCTGTTGAGTAGAAATGTATCTTTTAAAAGCTTGTTCCGAAAACATTTCTGTTTCTTCTTTTAATAATTCTCAAGGTAACGGCAAAGAGAAGGGATACATGCAAAGTGTTTGCTGAAGAATCCTGAGTACAAAACCGTTAGGTTGCTAGGCTGCACAAATGCAATTCCAGAGCTCAGACTCAATAGCTTGTGTGGTTGCTTGGCTTTACACTATCTCTGCAAATAAAAGGAGCAAATGGATGTCAATTCTATTGAAAAGATCTCACATAAATGTCCAAACACAAAATGGCATGACATTGTTTCCAGCTGTTTAATAGAAATCTCTTCATCAGTCCTGAGCCAGGTTTTTGTCTGCAATAGACAAAGCAGTAAAAACCCTCTGCCATTATTTTAATTAATTGATTTTAATCAGAAATAAAACTTCTGGATTATTGCAACTGATATTGTTTTTGTTATTCTTTCAAAAGTTGTTGCAATAAATGTATTTCATTCAATGTACAATTAGTGGGCACTTTACCTCCTATACCAGGGGTCGGCAACGTTTACCACTGAAAGAGCCAATATGGACCCATTTCCCACAGAAAAGAAAACACTGGGAGCCACAAAACCCATTTGGCATTTAAAATGAAATAACACTGCATACAACATTTTTTTTTTGCCTTTATGCTATGTATAAACAAACTATAATGTGTTGAATTTATGAAATTGATGAACTCCTGCAGAGAAAACGAAATTACATTTCTGCATGCAACAAAAACATTTTGAACTGCGAAAAAAAGACGTTGGGTTGAAGGTTACTCCATAGGTAGCCTACCTTGGATTGAAGAATTAAAAGAAAGCGCGCACTGGCGGGTGTCAGGCATTGGCAGTGGTGATGTATATTAATAGCGATAAAAAACACGTTGTAGTGGTGTAGCGCTACACGCGGCGCTAAAATAAAGACACTGCAGTCGAAGGTAACTTTATTTGAACTAAACAGCCTTGCTTTAAAGCCTCCCTCAACCCGTCCCCGTGGGTGTGGATGCTCCAAAAGACACATACTCACAAAGCCCCGTAGGCTATCTCCCTTAGCCGGAACGGTGGCTAATTGTGAGCCGATTCGGATGTGCCAGGAAATGGGGTCTCCACAACGTTTTTAGATTGTACAAGATCACCATAATCTTCAAATTTCGAATTACAAACTACGGGGAGCCGCAGCACAGAGATCAAAGAGCCGCAGGCGGCTCCGGAGCCGCGGGTTGCCGACCCTTGTCCTGTACCCAATAGAGTGGCCACTTTCATGGTCTTCTGCTGCTGTAGCCCATCCACTTCAAGATTCAAAGATGCTGTTCTGTACAACAATGTTGTAACACATGGTTATTTGAATTACTATAGCCTTGTCAGCTTGAATCAGTTTGACCATTCTCCACTGACCTCTCTTGTCAGTAAGTCACTTTTGCTCACAGTATTGCCGCTCACTGGATGTCTTTTGTTTCTCGTACCACTCTCTGTAAACTCTAGAGACTGTTCTGCTGTGAAAATCCCAGGAGGTCAACAGTTTCTGAGATACTCAAATCAGCCTGTCTGACAACAACAATTATTCTGCAGTTAAAGTCACTTTGCTCACATTTTTTCCCCATTTTGACATTTGGTCTGAAGCTCTTGACCATGCCTGCGTGCTTTTATGCATTGAGCTACTGCCACATGATTGGATGCTTAGATATTTGTATCAACAAGCAGGGACTCAGGTGTACCTAATAAAGCAGCTACTGAATGTATCCCAACTCTCTGCTTTCTATTAGTTAACCAATCCTCTATCCATGCTAATACACCACCCCTGACTCTATGCATCCTTCTAGGCAACATCTGGGCTAATCCTGAATTATGCAATAGGAAATTGAATTTTGTCCAAAGATGAAGTACAATAGGGAGCAATTCCAGAGTTATTTCTCTGTCATTCTGGAAATCCTGGGTATGAGCCATCAGTTGTACTTCAGATGTGATTTCTACATCAGGAGGATGTAAAATGATGCCATTTCCAATGCAACATTCTTGGAAACTTCAAAGTTCAAAATAAATGTATAATCAAATTATATATATGTACATGTGTAAAGCCCTGGTTCATATTTTTTACTGTTATGCTGTTCAGTATTTCATTTTGTGCTGTTCTGTGCAAGCTGCTTGTTCCCCACTTACGTTTGTTTACTGTTGAAGATAAGAAATGAGGAGACACGTGTGCCATCCAGTTAGGATGGTCGGATTAAGGGGAGGTTTCTCTGGTGAGGGACACTAATGCTGGGCTTGGGGCTTTTGTTAGAAAGAGATGAAAAGAGAAGATGCCGGCAAGAAGAGGTTATAGGATTCGACCGGGAGCAGGACCATGATTTGACAAAGCCTGGGGTGAGATTGAAGGAGGATCAGTAACAGGGATACCATGAGCGCCAACTTGTGCACATTATACTGTTTCATTAAAACGGGCCCTTTTCAATTTTTGTTCTTTCTTTACTAACCCTTTAGTCAAATGAAGAATTATGAATCTAAATCTTTTAATTGTATGTGGTGTACTGTCTGTTATTTCATAGCACTTATTTGTAACAGGGTAACGAATCACACAGCTTCCACACAAACAGGGGGTTTTGGGGCATGCTCGCACCTCAATCTCATACGTTTGGCAGAGCAGGATATGGTCTTCCCTCGACGTACGCAGCTGAGGAAATCAGAGTGTTTCGTCATATACAACCCTGAGATTCATTTTCTTGCAGACACATCCTCAGGAGCCTGTGAAGATTTGGCATGTCATCAAAGACCTTGACAAACTTCTCTAGGTGTGTAGTGATAAGTGTGCTGACTGGCATTACTGCCTGCTATGAGTACACCAGGGTCTTTGAACAGAAAATTCTACAAAAGGTTGTGGATTTGGCCCAGTACATCACAGGTAAAATCCTCCCAACCATTGAACACATCTACATGAAAAGTTGTAGGAAAGAAGCATCAATCGTCAAAGATCCTCACCATCTAGGAAGAAGGTACAAGACCCTCAAGACTTGCACCACCAGGTTCAAGAACAGTTACTATCCTTCAACCATCAGACACTTGAAGAAAAGGAGTTAACTACACTCTTTCCACTCCCAGTGTTCCCATAAACAATGGTCTCACTTTAAGGACTTGTTATTTCATGCTCATTATTTATTGATATTTATTTATATTTGCATTTGCACATTTTGTTGTCCATTGATCCAGTTTGCAGTTACTGTCAGATAGATATGCTAAGTATGCCCACGGGGAAAAGAATCTCTGGGTTGTATGTGGTGGGTGACATGAATGTACTTTGATAATAAATTTTACTTTGAACTTTTGAGACATTTGAAATAGATACAAAGAAACACAATGGAATCAATGAAAGAACACACCCAACAAGATGGACAAACACCAATGTGCAAAAGAAAACCAACTCTACAAATATAAAAAGAGAAATATTTAATAATAATCATCATAATAAACTGGATTAGGGAGGAAAAATAACACACACACACCACAATTAAAGAAATCCAAATACCCACAAATGGAAAAGTTTTCTCAGTAATAATATTTATAATTATTGGTATAAAAAATTACTTGCCTTCTTCTGTACCTATCAATACGTATAAACAATTTTCTTTAAAATCCTGAAAAATTGCTTGAAGCTAAGACAGAAGGTAAAACATGTCTCTTACCTAAAGGAGAAATCACAAAAGATCCATCAAAATATTGTCCTATTACTTGTTTATTAACTATATATATAAAATTGTAACATTATGCTTTCCACAGTATACTTACAGAAGTGCAGAAAGGGTGCCTTAATGGTATGAAAGGATGTAAAGAGCAACTGATAATAGATTCTGTAATTCTAAATCAAGCCTGGCAGAAAAGCAGAAATCTTTCATGTTGTTACATTGACTACACCCATTCCTACAACATCTGATGAAGCACTGGCACACGACAATTACCCTGTCTATCAACATCCAAAAAAAAACCAACCACCATTATCACAATAAACTGAGGCATTTTTCAGGATGAAACTCTAAGCCTATTATAGTTTTGTCTAGCTTTAAACCTGTTTTCTAATTTACGGAATCAGCCTAAACTAGGGTATCAGATCAGAGACTGTGGTGAACTACATATACCTGTCTGGGCACGCCCCTCTGCTGACTGCTCCTGTGGTTCCTCCCACAGACCCCTGTATAAAGGCGATTGGAGGCACTGCTCCTCCCTGAGTCTCCGAGATGCTGTGCTCCGTTTTGCTGCTAATAAAAGCCTATTGTTCGCCTCCCGTCTCCGAGAGTTATTGAAGGTGCATCAGAGACAATCAAATGAATTACACATTGTCACATCTTCTATACATGGATGATTTGAAATTATACAGTGCTTCATCAGTAAAGAGAAAGCAATTAATTCAAACAGTAAAACTATTTTCAAAAGATATAAACATGGATGAGTTAAGTACAGAACGCTAAACATAAAGAAAGGTGCAAAAGAGCTAAGAGAATATAAAACAGAGCAGCAGAATACAATATGACAAATGGATGAATATGAAACATTTGAGTATCTGGGATATCAGCAAGAAAATAGATCATAGTGTGATAAAGGGAAAGCTTTCAACAGATTCAAGGGAGAGGATCTCCACTGCACATCTATGGAAGTTTGTCAAAGTCTTAGATGATATGCAGGACCTTTGCAAGTATGTAAGCAAGTAGAGGTGATACCATGCTTCCTGATCTTTTCCACCTTTAATCCCCTGATTGGGACTGGCTCATGGACCTCCTGTCAACAATAATCAGCTCCTTGGTCTTGCTGACATGGAGTGAGAGGCTGTTGTGGTACCACTCAACCATATTTTCAGTCTCCCTCCTAATTGCTGCCTCATCACCACCATTCGATTACGGTATCATCAGCAAACAGATAAGGCAATGGAGCAGTGGATGTTAGTGCAACTGGGTGATAGACATTGAAGCAGGTTACCATGTCTTTCTTGGGCACTGGTGTACTTGAAGCCTCTAGCACTGCAGCCAGTTGATCTGCAAAGGGTCTCTAGGACTTGGCCAGGTACTCCATCTGGGCTGCATGCTTTCTATGGCTTGACACTCCGAAAGGATGCTCTCATGTTGGCCTCAGAAACTGAAATCACAAGGTCATCAGGGGCTGAGGGAGTTTATAAAGGTGCCTCCACGTTTTGATGGTCAAACTGAATATAAAAGGCATTGAGCTAATCTGGAAGCGGAACCTTGTTGTTACCTATGGCAGGTTCACTTTGTCGAAGATGATAGCATGCAAGCCCTGCCACAGCTATTGAGCATCTTTCAGTGATTCTAATTTGGTCCAGAATGCTACTTCACACATGAGATGGCTTTTTGTAGATCACATCTGGACTTGTTGTATTTTATTTGGTTGAATGTCACTAGAGTGTGTCACTAGATGTCAGAAGACTGTGAATTTCATGGTTTATCCAGGGCTTCTTGTTGGGACAGACTGAATTATTTGGTGAGGACTCACTAATCTACGACTGTTTTTATAATATCTATGACAACCGTGGTGTACAGTATTCATTCAAATCCTTTGATGAGATCATGAAGGTGGCCCAGCCCACTGACTTGAAGCAGCCCCATAGCCTCCTGCAACCACCCATTTGTTGTCCTAACTTCCAGAGCCTTGTTCTTATCCCATGCCCGTATGCAGGTAAGAAGAGAAAGATCAGGAATCATAAGTTTGTTAAGACGTTTCAAAAGTACAAAGCTTAAAGGGATTGTGGTGACAATAGTTTGGAAGAGATACATTTTAAAAATTTGTAAGCTGCCCCGCAAAGCATTGTTGTGTTTCACCAGCACCATCTTACAGTTTTTCTTTAAGTTTCTTGGTCTATGTTGGGCTAGGAACAAGCATTATTGAGTGTTCAGGGAGAACCCCATTATCACAGCACAGTGCTTGGTGGTAACAATTTTGAGTAAGGCAGTTTCTTATCTTTCATCCTTCAGTCATTCTCCCTAAATGACAGTGACCCACATATTATCAGCCACTCTCTTGACCCCAATGAACCTGGAGTTCCTAGTTCCTAGTCTTTTGATCTGCCACCTAACCCAAACATCATTACAAGTCCCTACTTCTGTTCTCCTCTCCAATTGCCCATCACCGCTGGGTGCCAATGTCTACATTTGCATTAATGCTGACATTTGATACCAATCCATACCCTCCCAGCCACCCCTCTAACCCAGCCATCCACAGCACAAATTCATCAGGGTATCTGGGCACCAACACCTGGACCTACAGAATCCATCTCAGAACAGAATCCTAGGAGGCACATTCTTGAACTTTCAATCAGGAGAAAGGATGGTTTGTGATAGAACCCTTTTGTATTACTAGAGTTCCTAGTTAATACATGCAAAATGCATCTTTAAAAGTGACCTTACGCATGAGAGATTCTGCAGATTCCAGTAATGGTAGTCTCCTACCTGATGGTATGAACAATTCTCTAATTCTTGTAATTTCTTCTTCCTTCTCTCTTTTTCAATTCCCTTTTCTGGTTAGCCCTAATCGCTTCTCCTCCTCACCAGCTCTTCACATCCCTTTGGTTGCCCCCTCCTTCTCTTCCTTCCATGGTTCAGTGTCCTCTCCTATTAGATTCCTTCTTCAATCCTTTCCTTCTTCCACTTATCCCCTTGCAGATCCTTACTCCATCACCCCTACCTGGTCTCATCTATCACCTGCCAACTTGTACTCCCTCCTATCTCCCACCTTCCTATTCTGTCTGTTGCCCTCTTCCTTTCCAGTCCTGAAAAGTCGACTGTTTATTCCCCTCCACAGATGCTGCGGGACTTACTAGGTCCTCCAGAATTATGTGTGTGTTGTTCAGAAGTGATTTTTTTTTAAACTCCACTTACAGGAATGGATAAAAGGATTAATTAAGTAGTTGATGTTTGATATGGGCAAGGTGGACCAATAAGCCATTCAGTATTTAAGGATTCAATGGTGCCAAGTCAGATTTCTCCCAACTATCACCATTAAGGCACAAGTGATGGCAGATGCAGCCATCTGAAGCAAAATAAAATAACCACTGAGGAATCCTGTATCAGGACATTAGACAGAGTCCTGACCTGAAGCATCGACCATCCCTCTAAATTCATTGACACTGACAAACCTTGAGTTCCTCTGGCAGTTTGATTTTCCCATCAGCCTAACGTTAATGGAAATGAAAATGGACAAAAAATATGTAACACAGTGCTGATGCCATCTCTTTTTAATCTTCAGCAGATTTAACCTTCATCCAAGTTATTTACATAAATCCAAAATGTTGCTCAAAATGGCTCAGAACTCGATGTGATTCCATTCCTGCTGTGCCCTGATCTGGCTCCTTGTTAACTTTAGGTTTGGCAATAAGTGGCCTTTTCATCATTGAATAATGTATTTCTGTGCTAAAATATATTAAAAGCATTTAAGCAATCACTGAGATGAATTAGCCAACTTACTTCTGTTAGGTAACATGAACTTTTCATCGAGAACTCAGAAAGAAAGGTCTAATTTACATATAGATTGAAGCACTCTGCAGAATAAAGGTCCTGTAATTTGGAAAACAATTGGGGGCTATTTGTAAAATTTCCATTCTACTTTCTATAGACTTTCTTTTAACTGTGAAATGGGGAAAGTAAAACTCTTGAGGGGTTTTATTTTCCTCATATCACATGTGTCTGTATATCAAAAGTAGTTAATTTAAAGAGCTTTTTGTGACAGGTCTTTTTTCATTTCTACTCCATCTGCCAAAAGCAGAACTTCCAGGTGCCCAAACATTTTCATTCTGATCCCCATTCCTGTTCAATCATGTTGGTCCATGGTTTCCTCTTAATGCCATCTACAGTGTGGATGAGGAACACCTTATATTCCATCTGGGTAGCCTCCAACCTGATGGCATGAATATTGATTTGTACTTTTGGCAAAAAAAAATCCCTCTCCCTCCACTATTCTATTCTCCACTCTGGCCTCTTACCTCTTCTCACCGTCCTATCACCTCCCCCTCGGTACCCTCCTCCTTCCCTTTCTCCTATGGTCCACACTCTTCTATTATCAGAATCCTTCTCTTGCTCTCCTCCTTCCCATCCTCCCACCTTTTTATTCTGGTGTCTTCATCCTTCCTTTCCAGTCCTGAAGTAGGGTCCTGGACCAAAATATTGACTGGTTATTCATTTCCATATGAGCTTCCTGACTTGCTGAGTTCCTCCAGCATTTTGTACGTGTTGCTTTGGATTTTCAGCATCTGCACAATTTCTTGTGTTTACAATTTAACAGTTTTCTCCAAGTCATTAATCTCTTTCATAAGATTTCATCCCGTAGAAGCTCCTAAATGTGTTCATATTGCTGTTACATCTTGAGCTGAAATTCCCAAATTCCATTCAGTGCAAAGGAACATACTGAGCAATCTGACATGGATTTGACCAGGAAATACAAATGATAATTCACATTGTCCTGGTGCAACAATGTGGATATCTGCTCAGGAAAGCTCACTAGTGCTTCTACTTCCCAACAGGAAATTAAGAAACTTTGGCATGTCCTCCTTGATCCTCACCAGTTTTTATAGATGCACTGCAGAACAAGGGTGTTCTGCAAGTTAACTTGCGGGTAGAGATAGTGGTGCGGAAGGCAAATGCAATGTTAGCAATGATTTCAAGAAATCTAGAATACAAGAACAGGGATGTGATGCTGAGTTTTTAAAAGACACTGGTGAGGCCTCATCTTGAGTAATGTGAACAGTCTTGGACTCCTCATCTAAGAAAAGATGTGCTGGTATTGGAGAGGGTTCAGAGGAGGTTCACAAGGGTGATTCCAGGAATAAAAGGGTTATCATAGGAGGAACGTTTGATAGCTTTGCTGGAATTTAGAAGGATGTGGGGGGGGGGGGGGGGAAGAGAGAGAGAAACTCATTTGAATGTTGAGATGCATAGACAGAGTAGATGTGGAAAGAATGTTTCCCATGGTGGGACCCCTATGACAAGAGGGCACAGCCTCAGTACAGAGGAGTGTCCATTTAACACAGAGATGCAGAAAAATTTCTTTAGCTAGAGGGTGGTGAAGTTGTGGAATTTGTTACCACAAGCAGCTGTGGAAGCCAGGTCATTGGGTGCAGTTAAGGCTGAGATCGATAGGTTAATGATTGCACATGACATCAAAGGTTATTGGCAGGAGGTGGGGAGTGGGGCCAAGGAGGGGATAAAAGGATCCACCATGATTGAATAGCAGAGCAGACTCAATGGGCCGATTGTCTGTTTCTGCTCCTTTGTCTTACAATCTTATAGAGAATCCTATATGGATTCAACACAGCTTAATATGACAATTGCTCTGGGTACAGCTCATCAATTCAAGGAAACTATGGTCTCTATCTGTATTTTTATGTCTTGTTAAGAAGTTAACATAAACAAAAATACCAACCACTCCAGACATTTTCTCTTCTTCATCCTCTCATCATACAAAAGTCTAGAAGCATATATGCTTGGTATATGTAATACCACACTCAAAGCCAGCTTCTATCCCACTGTTATATGACAATAGAATTGTCCCTTTCTGCAAGAAAATTTACTCTTGACCTCACAATCTATCTCATTATTGCCTGTAGGCACTGGACTCTCTCTGGAAATATAACACTTTATTCTGCATGCTGTTAATGCTTTCCATTGCCCTTTCTCAATGTATTGACATGATGAAATGTATGAATGGTATGCAACACAAAACTTTTCATTGAACCTCAATACATGTGACAATAATTTACCAGTTGTTAGTGTGAGAAGGCTCTAGACTGTCTCAATGTAGAAGTGCCAGACTTCCCGAGAAATACTTCCCTCTATCAATCTATTGGAACTCTAAAATACAACTCCCTGTGCAGTTACTCAGCAGGATAATCTACCTGTAGGAACCACATCTGGTAAAGCTGAAAGAGATTAATCAACTTAATTTGTTTTAATGGGGGTAAATAGATGCAAGAGAACAAGTTTCAGATAATTTGCGCTTTCTTAAACAAAAAAAATTGGAATTATTTCCACATGCAAACTTCTTTAAAAATCTTTTAACACTTTTAATAATTCTTTGGCTGATGGGGGTAGAGATACCGTACGTCTCTACCAAAGGAGGTTTAAGGCACTCCTTCTCTCTGCTAACCTACAGATCACATTTGACAAGGTGTGTCACCTGTTTAGACACCCCCCCCCCCCCCCCCCCCCGAGTCAGGGTCACATGAAGCTATGGGGGCAGGTGGTGGATGATCGAATGAGCAGCTGGTGCATATCACAAGTCCTGGTTATGTGATCACTGATGCCAGGCAGACAATCTCAGAAAAGTACTGATCATGGCAGGGGTCATCCAACTTGTAAAGACAATGTGCACAAGAAGAAATGGCAAATCACTTTAGTAGAAAAATTTCAGAATCAGATTTAATATCACCGGCATGTTATGTGAAATTTGTTAACTTAGCAGCAGCAGTTCAATGCAATACATAACATAGAAGATAAAAGATAATAAGTAAACCAATTACAGGATATGTATGTTGAATAGATTAAAAATCATGGAAACAGAAACATTAAAAAATGAGGTAGTGTTCAAGGGTTCAACGTCCATTTAGCAATCGGATGGCAGAGGGGAAGAAGCTGTTCCTGAATTGCTGAGTGTGTGCTTTCAGGCTACTGTACCTCCTACCTGATGGTAACAGTGAGAAAAAGACATGCCCTGGGTGCTGGAGGCCTTAATAATGGACACTGCCTTCCTGAGACACTGCTCATTGAAGATGTTCTGGGTAGTTTGTAGGCTAGAGCCCAAGATGGAGCTGACTAAATTTAGAACCCTCTGTTGCTTTTTTCAGCCCTGTCACCCCCAATACCAGGCAGGCAGCCTGTCAGAATGCTCTTCACGGTATATCGATATGTCAAGAATAATCATGGTCACGTACACCATGATCAACTACATTATATGACATGGTACATAATGATGATGAATAATTCTTAAAACTTCTAATTTTTACCTGTTCCTAAATGTAAATATTAAATACATAGTAAAGCTACAAACTAAATTCAGAGCAGTTTGATGGATCCAAAAGCTGCAAGCTAAATTCAGACATGAGCTGAATGTTTTTTTACGCTCAGTTTGACGCACAGAATGATGTGCTGGCAAGGAAGGCCTCCAACCCCCTTTTCCCCGCAGAGCAGGCACCGTGTCTGACCACAGCTAATGTGAGGAAGATCCCAGTCAGGGTCAACTTATGTAAAACTGCAGGGCCTGCTAACATACTTGCTCGGCTGTTGAGATACTGTGCAGCCCAGTTAACTGAGGTTCTAACAGATATCTTCAGCATCTCTCTGGAACAGTCCACCATCCCCTCAAGCTTCAAACAGCCACCATCATCCTGGTGCCTAAGAGAGTGACTCAATGACTACCATCCTGTAGCACTGACCTCAATAGTAATGAGGTGTGTTGAGTGGCTGGTTATGGATCTCATTAAATCCTATCTTTCTGCTACATTGAACCCTTTCTAATTTGCATTTCACTCAAATTGAGCCACCAGTGATGCCCCGTCTTTACCCTCCACTCCATCCCTCTGAAGCTGGTGGGTAAACTGTCCTTATTAGGTCTCAACGCCTCTCTGGAATTAGATCCTGGACTTCTTGACAGAAAGGCAGAAACATTTCTGGCTCCATCATGCTGAGCACTCCAGGTCTGCTTGTTCAGCCACTGCTGGGGCGTGACTGCACTGCTAGATCCAGTTGAAACCAAATCATTAGGTTGACTAATGACACAGTGGTTGGCCTCATCAACAATGGCAATGAGAAGGCATACAGAGAGGAGGTTGAGTGACTGGTAGCACAACAATTTAAGCCTCAACATGGACAAGACCAAAGAGATTATTTATGGACATTAGAAAGGTGAAAGCTGACTAATCCTTACTGCCCATATGTGACTCCTCTGTGAAGAGAGTGAGGAGCACCATTTCCAGGCATACACATAACAGATGACCTCACCTGATCCCTCAACACCACCTCTTTGGTCAAGAAAGCACAGCAGCATCACCACTTCCTGAGGAGTTTGAGGCAAGCAAGACTCCCCTCCTCCTTATTAACCCATCTTTACAGGAGCACCATCAAGAGTACCCTGACCAGCTGCATGACCACCTGGAATGTGAATTGCAAGAAACCTGATTACAAGATGCTACAAGTGATCACGAGGATGTAATAAGGGGGCAATTGTAGCAGACCCAAATGCAAGAGACAGAGGTATTAGGTTTATCCAGAAAGTAAGGGAAGGCAGGAGGAAACAACATTGGACATGGACACAGTCCCTGGGTGAGACAAGGACACCAGGCCTGAGCCAGGACTCAGACTAGAAAAGCAGGACCTGGACAAGGAACTTGGAACTAGGAGCCTGGACTAGGACTCCGAGCCAGAGACTGGACAGGGACCCAGAACATGAGTCTTGACTCGGGTTTGGAACCCAGATCCAGGCAAGGACTCAGGACTAAGAACAGACTAGACACTAGATAGTACTGGGAATATGAAGCCTTAGCTGGGACTGGACAAGGTTCTAGGCCAAGGCCTGGGCAGGACAAGGGATCTCCAGCACCAGACTGGGCAAGGCACGAGAACTGGATGAGGACATGTAGCTCAGACTTGGGCAGAGCTGGAACACAGAGCCTTGGATCCCTCCTTGGGAACAGGACTTAGGGCCAGGACTCTATTTTGACAGAGACACTAAACAGAGGGACACAAAGAGACAGTTCCAAACTCAATAATGGATAGTTCCTTATCTTGGCATGGCAAGGCTCCAGTTTCACTCCAGCAGCTGACCTCGACAGCAATTCAGGCAAAGGTTAGTGCCAAAGTAACTACCAGGGATTCAGAAGGAAGGGAAAACAGCCCAGCCAACAATCCCTCCTTTGCGAAGGTATTTATGTGCTAGTCCAAAATGGGAATCAGGTGCCTCAAATTAAGGTACCCAATGGAACAGGGGAAAAACAGAAAACCTGGAATAAATGGACTGGACCACGACCGGACAGTTGAGAGGATCATCGGGGTATCTTTTCCCCCCATTAGAGATAGTTATCAGGAGTGCTGTGCGTATGTTAGAGTGGTTTTTGGAGATAGCACATATAGCAAATAACTTCAGCAACTGACTTCTGCCACCAGTCTTCAGATGAGAAGCTGAGTGGATTCAACCTAAAATGCAGCTCTGAACAATAGGCTCCTAAGAACTTTGAACCCCAGTTAACTGGAAAACCAGACAATGCTGATTAAAATTCATCCAGATGTCAGTGGTATGGAAGTAAAGTAGGAGGTGTGAAGTCAAAGAAAGCATTGTAGATACATTGTAAGTATGGAATTGTCCTTTGATCTTTAGCATGAAAATGCTATGTACTGTTGGGTCAAGCAGACCTTCTTGCTCCAAAAGTGTCTCCATTTGATGCCTGCTGTATCTCATTTTGCAAGAGACAGTTTCATATCTACTGGTAACATTGTTCATGTGACAACAGCATGCAGGGCCCTTTGCATTGTCAATGATGTCTCCCACCTGTCCAACAATCTCTTTGACCCCTGCAATCATGCAGGAGGTACCGTAGTATTAGGGCGAGAACTGTTGTGATGGGAACAGCTTCTTCCCACAGGCCATAAGACCACTGTACGCCCTGCCACCCAATATGAATTTCATCATACAGTCTCATCACATATCAAGTGCCAGTAGCATTACTCTGTTTACTTTTTAGCTTGTATCATACATACACTTTATTATTTGTTATTTGTAGTAATATTACTTTTTGTAATAAGTGTTTGTGCTATGTGTACTGTGTTGTGCATGTCGATCCAGGGGGACGTTGTTTTGTTTGGTTATAAAGATGTGTACGGCTGAATGATGATAGACTGAACTTGAACTTGAACTAAACCTTTTCTAAACATTACAC